>NC_091132.1:120107105-121307105 GCF_040183065.1 Periplaneta americana | reverse complement strand
TGGAGAAATGTCATTTTCTCCGACGAGGTAATTGTCTCCAATAGCAACGATAGTACTGCCCTAGTTTATAGTATGAATGGCCACCGATACGATAAACGTTTCGTGAGACAAATTATTAACAAGTCGGGTTGCGTGAGGGTCGAGTGTTGGGGGTGGATGTCATACAATGGGGCAGGACTTCTGGAACGCATCCACGGGCAGTTTACGGCAGAAGTCTACGAACACATTTTGGCAAATGTAATGATCCCTTCCGCCCGAAAACAATATCCAGATGGAACACTTTTCTTCCAGCAGGATAATCATCCGATACACACCGCCAACCGGATTCAAAGATGGTTTACGAGGAGGCGTGATGTCGACCCAGTCGACTGACCTCCAAATTCACCAGATATGGATCCGATTCAAAATTTGTGGGCTGCAGTCAAAAGGATCCTACGCTCTAATTGGGCAGAACAACCACCCGTTCGGACACCTGAGGAATTGTGGGACAGAGTTCTAGATGCGTGGGAGGA
Organism: Periplaneta americana; assembly: GCF_040183065.1. Classification (NCBI taxonomy): domain Eukaryota; kingdom Metazoa; phylum Arthropoda; class Insecta; order Blattodea; family Blattidae; genus Periplaneta; species Periplaneta americana. The sequence goes on along the minus strand of NC_091132.1, from coordinate 121,306,593 downwards.
GATGGCCAAGAATTTAGACCTGTTCCATAATCTTGTGGACTCCATGCCGCGCAGAATGAGGGCAGCTGTTGACGCATGTGGTTTGTGGACGAGATACTAGTCCCCACCACAGGCCTTGTTTTGTTAATATATTAAAAATTGTTTGTTTTTGTTAATTTAATTATTTATTTGTGTTTGATATGCGTCCGGTCTTTTAGGATGTGAAACAAGTATTTTTGTTTATACAGGCCAGGTCTCACCTATTAATAGCCCACAGATGATGGGCAATAATATTTTTACAAGGCAGGCATAACGAAGTTTGTTAACAAATGCCATTTCACATTTAAACTAATAAATTAAGTAAAAGTTAAAATAAAAAAAAATAATAATTTCACCGTACCGGAAAGCGAACTCCCAACCTGTTGTACGGATGTCAGACTTCTTACCACTGGGCCACACACTGCTCGTGAAGTTTACTGCATTATAGACGGATGACTTTCAATGAAGAGAAACCACAGCAATGCCTTGCAGTGGGTTACGTTTACACGAGTGAACCGCGCGATAGAACTTAGCATTTCTATCGACCAAGAGTCGGCCCATTCTTTTTGCCGCTAAGTGTACCTTGGAATATACCCTTCTTATAAGTTGGAACACATGGAATATAGGTGGGTGTATAGCTGTAAAAACTGACAATCATATTTAAAATATATTTACCATCATAAACCAGAGCAGGCTTCTCTGATTTAGATTTTATTTCCTGGAGGATCAATAACTGATTAAACATCTTTCTTCGAGGTATCCAGATCAATTGGGGGCCTCTTAACTCCAAACTTACTTCGTGACATGATCTTAAAATAAAGAAAAACAAAAGCCGATAGTATCGTGTACTTTGCAACATGTTCCATGGTACAAGATGTTTTGTATTCAAAGGTACAAGAGGGTGCACTTTTAAACAAATATGGCTCCCAAAACTAGAAATTCGAATAAATCATGGAAATTAAAATATGTTATTACTCATCAGATAATGGGAACACAATGTTCTTGAAAGATATTAACAAATACAATCTGTTTCTCTGTTGGAAAACATATATCAATGAACGAAATGATTACTTTTGGTACTAAAAAAATTCTTTTGTCCACGGAACTCACACTTCGCAGTAAATCAAACTGAAACTACGATCAGAGCTACTTAGCGCCTTTCTCTACAATCTACTTCAGTTTAAGTCCTCTAGGTAGCAGCAAAAATTAAAATACAAAAAATATTCAAAGGTACATGATGCTAAAGGTACAACAGTCTCCCCTACTATTACTATTAGAGAATTCACTGCTATTCATAGCTTGTTTCATTTCGTTCATTAGACCCACTCTAATCTTAGAGCAAACTGTATTTATACATATTTTCCTAATTCATGTAGAGACGTTACACTCAATCATAGGGATTACCTCAAACCGTGTGTCACACTTTCTTCACAACAGAACCACCAATACCACCGCCACCGTCATATATGTTATCTCTATGTCCTTTGCTTCAACATAATTACAAATTTTCGTTCTGTTGACACATTTATGTACATGTATATACTTATCACTACTATTATTGTTGTTTTTATTATTAAACTAATTTTTATTTAATTCAGATGGTAAAATCTATGATAGCCATTTCAAAGGTTACAGGATTTCCTTTCATTTACTTCATTGTACATTCAGAAAACTGCTGACAGAAACGCAGATGTTAACCATGTTTTAGTATGTACAGCACATAATTGAGCGTGTGTGAATTTCGAGTGTTTGTAGTTTTTCCCTGTGATTCTGGCATGACATCATTTGTTGACAGGACTACGCAAACAATTGTGATTATATCTTGCTGTCACAGATTGTTTATTTCCTCTGCCAGGTTATTGTATCTGCCCTTTTCTCTCTATACGTTTGCTAAAGTCTATGTCGATGATACATTTATCCGTTTTATCAGTTATAACTGATGTATTCCATTACAATCTGTTGCTTCCCAGAACTGTGGTAGGAGTGCATTATTATTATTATTATTATTATTATTATTATTATTATTATTATTATTAGTATTAGTATTAGTATTAAAATGCAATATTTTACAATCTAACTATTACTGCAAACAAAACAATGGCCTTTAAAGGGAAAAATCTTGTTAGATCTAAAATACTAGTAAATGAAAACATTTTAGAACAAGTATCCCAATTCAATTATCTAGGATGTGATATTAGTTTTAATTATGAGAAAGATATTGAGAAGAAAGTTAATAGATTTCAGATGATATGTGGAACAATTGGAAGAACTTTAGGAAGAAAAACGAGAAAAGAAACTCAAATGAAATTTTATAAAGTTATGGCTGTACCTATTCTTATATATGGCTCTGAATCATGGACAATAACAAAAAAAGAAGAATCACGTATACAATCAGCAGAGATGAAATTTATGAGATACGTAAGAAGATGCACTAAAGCCGATAAAATAAAAAATGAAACAATAAGATCAGATCTCAATATTTTCTCAGTACACGACATGGTAGAAGAAAATAAAACAAAATGGAAAGATCATGTTGACAGAATGGCAGAGAATAGGTTACCAAAGAAGATAATGAATTATCGCCCGATCGGGAAAAGGAATCTGGGTAGACCTCGCAAGAGGTGGCTGGACAATAGAGACCGGAACAGGTGATATCACCTAATCCTTGAAGGGAGAAGAAGAAGAAGAGATTATTATTATTATTATTATTATTATTATTATTATTATTATTATTATTAGGATGAGAATGGTGACTTACTTGCAGACTCTCATTCAATCCTGAACAGATGGAAAAAATATTTTGGGCAACTACTAAATACACATAGGCCAAATAGAAATGATCAGGACAAAATTCAAATACAAACTGCTGAGCCATTTATACCGGAGCCCACACTTTCTGAAGTCGAAATTGCGATAGAAAATCTGAAAAAGTACAAGTCTCCAGGTATTGATCAAATTCCAGCAGAATTAATACAAGAGGGTAGAAGGGCATTATCTAGCGAAATTTATAAGCTTGTACTTGCTATTTGGGAAAAGGAAATTGTACCAGAACAATGGAAGGAGTCCATAATCGTACCTATTTTTAAGAAGGGGGACAAGACTAACTGTAGTAACTTTCGAAGAATATCACTTTTGTTGACGTCGTACAAAATTTTGTCGAATATCCTTTGAGAAGATTTACTCCACATGTAGATGAAATTATTGGGGATCATCAGTATGGAGTTAGGCGTAATAGACCAACTATTGATCAGATTTTTAGTATTCGACAGATATTGGAGGAAAAATGGAAGAATAAGGGTACAGTACATCAGTTATTCATAGATTTCAAAAAACCATATGACTCGGTTAAGAGAGACGTTTTATAAAATATTCTTATTGAATTTGGTATTCCCAAGAAACTAGTTCGATTAATTAAAATGTGTGTCAGTGAAACTTACAGCAGAGTCCGTATAGGCCAGTTCCTATCTAACGCTTTTCCAATTCACTGCGGGCTAAAGCAGGGAGATGCACTGTCACCTTTACTTTTTAACTTCGCATCTAGAATATGCCATTAGGAAAGTTCAGGATAACACAGAGGGTTTGGAATTGAACGGGTTACATCAGCTGCTTGTCTATGCGGATGACGTGAATATGCTAGGAGAAAATCCACAAACGATTAGGGAAAACGCGGAAATTCTAGTTGAAGCAAGTAAAGCGATAGGGTTGGAAGTAAATCCCGAAAAGACCAAGTATATGATTATGTCTCGTGACCAGAATATTGTACGATATGGAACTATAAAAATTGGAGATTTATCCTTCGAAGAGGTGGAAAAATTCAAATATCTTGAAGCAACAGTAACAAATATAAATGACACGCGGAAGGAAATTAAACACAGAATAAATATGGGAAATGCCTGTTATTATTCGGTTGAGAAGCTTTTGTCATCTAGTTTACTGTCAAAAAATTTGAAAGTTAGAATTTAAAAAAACAGTTATATTATCGGCTGTTCTGTATGGCTGTGAAACTTGGACTCTCACTTTGAGAGAGGAACAGAGATTGAGGGTTTTTGAGAATAAGGTTCTTAGGAAAATATTTGGGGCTAAAAGGGATGAAGTCACAGGAGAATGGAGAAAGTTACACAACGCAGAGCTGCACGCATTGTATCCTTCACCTGACATAATTAGGAACATTAAATCCAGACGTTTGAGATGGGCAGGGCATGTAGCACGTATGGGCGAATCTAGAAATGCATATAGAGAGTTAGTTGGGAGGCCAGAGGGGAAAATATCTTTGGGGAGGCCGAGACGTAGATGGGAAGATAATATTAAAATGGATTTGAGGGAGGTGGGATATGATGATAGAGACTGGGTTCATCTTGCTCAGGATAGGGACCAATGGCGGGCTTATGTGAGGGCGGCAATGAACATCCGGGTTTCTTAAAAGCCAGTAAATAAGTAAGTAAGTATTATTATTGCTAGAGCGCGGTCTTGGTTCTGTAAATTCTGTACGCGCTTCCCATCATAGAGGTCCGTGGTACGATTCTTGGTGTGAAAAATGGAAGAGAGCCATCTTCTGCCCACGGAACTGCGTATTTGTCGCTTGTCAAGTGCTGTCTCAGCGGTGGCCCTGTGTTGTGCTGACCACACCACCGCGATGTGTGTCAAGTGTTGGTCAAAATATAGGCTACATACCTGTCTCCATACACCGCTTGGCCAATGAAGAAAGATAGTTTAATTGAATCTAAATCAGAGACTGAAAAAAGAGAATTGTGATGAGAAAACTATATAAATCTCAATTTAATAATATATTATAAGCAGGGAACGGATTTATATGGACTAAAAATATATGAAATATGTAAATATATATGTAGTTATTTTTACCAAAATATGGAATTAAATATGGATTTTTACCAAAATATGGAATTAAATATGGACTTAAAATTATAAAAAAATGACTATGTACGTTAAATATTGGTACATTTTAATCAAACTAAACAAAAAATATAATGGACGTACCTTATCTTCCAATGTAGTTTCAACAAAACACAATTTTTATTGTCTGTTACCATAACAATAGGTTACAAACATTTCTTTCAAGTGCTGAAAAGTGAATCTTCTTCTATTGTCTCTGAAGATAGATTTATACTGACTAAAAGAGCGTTCGACGTCACAAGAAGTAACTGGTACATAATTCAATTTCACAATGTCTGCTGGGGATAAGTCCAAGTTAATCTTCACTGTTGATTCACCACTCATCACAGCAACAACCTTTTGTAGTTCTTCATATCCAGGGTTTTTTGAAAGTACAGTGTCCACCTTAGCTCTTACTGCATCTGCAACTTTACCTCTACCACGATTCAGTTGTTCCACAGTACTATTTATAATTTCAAAACTTTCAGATAGTGAAAGGTGCCTATTTTGGAGACTTTTGAGCGTTTTTATGATGCATGAAAATGTATGCTGAATGTGAGCTAAGTCATTCTTCACACTTATGTCACAGGTAACTGTTTTCGCAGTATCAATTGAGACTGCATCTTCAGAGTCCAATGCAAGGAGAACATTGTTAATAGAGTCTATATGTTCGGCATAATATTCAACTGCTTCTAGCCATGTACCCCATCTAGTTAAAATTGGCTTTGGTGGCAATGGAATTTCAGGGTACATTTCTTTCAACACGTTAACTCTACTGGGAGCTTTGAGAAATACTTTTTTCATTGATGAAATCAACAAATCTACTTTAGGGAAATTGTCTCTGACCACTTCTGCCACACGATGAAATGCATGCGCCACACAAGTAAAATGAGTCAATTTAGGATATACAACAGATAATGCTTGTCCAGCTTTGACCATATAAGGGGCAGCATCGCTAATAAAGAATAACACATTATCGTACATAATACCCTTTGGCCACAGGATACCCATAGCTTCGTTGAACAGTTTAACTATAGTTTTGTTATTGCACTTTTCTAGAACATCACAATGTAAAAGAATTCGTTCAGAATATTGTTCACTTAACAAACCGATAACTACATTACCAACAAGTCTACCTTCTTTGTCGGGAGTCTCATCAATGGAAACCCAAATTGAACTATCTTTAATTTCATCTCTTATCTTCTGTATTGTCTCATCGTAGATGGATGGAGCATACGTCTTCCTAAGTGTTGACTCATCCGGGATTGTATGTTGAGTATATTTTTCAAGGAATTCCCTGAAGACCTTATTCTTTAGTTTGTAGAGAGGAATATCAGCAGAGATGAGAGAACGGCACAGGTCGATGTTAAACTCAGATCTTACATTCGATGTTGTTGGTTGTGTTAAAAACAATTGTCTCTGCTTGGAATTTAGTTGTTTGTTGGCCTGATGTTTACTAGTTGTAATGTGTTGTTGCACCAGGAACTTTTGTGTAGATGATACTGCACACTGACACAAATTACAAAATAATATTTTATTGTCAGTTGATAAACCATCTTCTTTAAATTCTGAAATGTAACTTGTTAGTTTTGATTTTAAATTGACTGAATGACGTACTTTTGGCATATTTACCGTCTTTATAGTATGATTTACAAAACTGAACCTATGTGTACTCTGACTGGCATTTAACTGTTGAGCTGCACAACTGAAGTCTGTTAAAAATTTTAAATTAAATTAATACAGTTTTGTAACTTACTTTCCCATTGTTGATAGGACTGCTAATTTTCAAATAACTCTGATGTTAAAGGGATTACTGAACATGTGTTTAAATCTCTATTGTTGAAATGTATTTTTAAAAGTTAATGGAATTTTGTTTTGTTTTATTGTTAAACCTAATATAATATGGACTGTTTTATATGAAATATGGAAAATATATGGAAATTAACGAAAATATGTACTAAACTCTAAAATATGGAAAAATATGGAAAATAAAAGTAGGATTTTTCAACCCTACACATTGTGAAACATAAAGATAATGCAAAATATAAATTATATTAGCTTTATAAGTAAATATGTATTTACATATAAATCCTTTCCCTGATTATAAGGAATGAGAATTTAATTAATGGATTATATACATATAATTCTGAGTTTAAACATACTGTACCCGTCAACAATGGGTATTCCACTCAACACTGCAATACTGTAGTAGTTATTGCACTCCACCGAACGACAATGACTATTCCGTTTATTATTGAGAAGAACAACAATGTACTCCTAATTTCAACTAATGTTTACAAAGCACTATTTACAAAACAAAACTGTCAATTCTCAGTTCACAGTTCGTTCGCCTTGGCTAGTTCTTCTAGCTCACTCACTCAAGTTCACGGTACGTCGAACCCAAGACTTCCAGATAACAGTTCACTGCCATTCGAACTCAAGACTTCCGGATGCGTTGCCCTCGCCTGGACACTGCCACAGTACTCACTAAGTTCACTGTACTTCGAACCCAAAGACTGCCACGGATACGCCTAGCTTTCTCGCAGCTGTCTAACTAGACTGGCTCAACTGAAACTGACTTGACAGGCTCGAAGGCTGTCCGCTTTTATTATTAAGTCACACATTCTCGAATGTACTATTTCGCGTAGCTTCTACGGATGTCGAGAGGATTGCGCTTCTGAAGACATCTCCGGCTTTCTCCGCTCAGTTGCACTTGCTTTTCTTCCGCCCCTCTGCCACGGACCAGCGTCTCGTCGTTTTCCCTCTCCTCTCCGCGCCGCGCCCAGTGCCTACCGGAGCTGGCCTTCCTCTCTCCGCCGCCTGCCTTCCCGCGCGCCCTCCTTTCTGCCGGAATCGCGCTCGACTCCCGAGGCAGCGAGAACTTTCCAGGACGGTTGCCACAATATCCTGCACAATCATAAGGAATAAAAAATATAAAACACAGAAATTCCTAGAGCAAATGTGGGCAATGAAAGAGTTCGCCCTTTGAGCTAATGGGATGAGCGCGTGAAAGAGACAAGAGCTGTTAACTTCTAATAATTAGTGCTGTAAGACTAGATGGCACCACATTACTTTGTACCACGCTGCAGTGTGAGTTGGCAGCTTTGACAGCGTCAGATTTTGAAAAGAGAGTTAGCCCATTTTCCCAAATTGTCAACGAGAACATTTATTTTTGCACAAGATCGATTACAGGCATTTACAGGTATTCTTAAGAGTCTAATTCTCGAATTTTCTATCAGATTTCGAGATCTACAAGATTTATCAGTGGATCTTAAAGTTTTTGCTGCGCCTTATTCAGCTACTATATTAATTTATGCTGTTCCTTCTGATCTTCAGTGCGAGTTGCTCACAATTCGATGTGATAATGAGTTGAAGGCAAATATGAATCACAAACAAGCCTATCACAATTTTACGAACATTTTTCGCAAACATTTCCCACATATGCACAGAATGGCTGCAAAACTGTTATCAATGTTTGGCTCAAGATATCTGTGTGAGAAACTATTCTCTCTAATGAAGACAATAAATCTCCAAGAAGAACTACTCTAACTGATGAACATCTCGCTGCAGTTCTTCGAATTGCAAGTGCAAGATAGATCGCACCAAATATAACTCGTCTTATTCAGGGAAAAGAGACGCCCTCCTCATCATCTGCTCAATGAAATTTAAGATATGCAAGAATGAATGTTTTGCTGATGATTATTGATATTTATTAATTTATTTCTGTATTTAACCTACAGCTTGTTTGTCATTCATTGTTTATACTGTACTCCTAACCAAGTTGTTGTGTACTTCTATGTACTGGAAGTAAAGCAACTGTCTGACTTATTAACGGATTTTCATTTTCCTTACGTCAAGCACTTAAATGCAATTTTATACAGTACAAGGCTACAAACTAATGTTTAGTACGTGTAACGAAGAAAGAAATGAACAATGAAACATAGGATACATCATCAGAACCTAAAATGAACCGTCTTCAGAATATCTCTGCGACAGAGTTTCAAAATCAGGAATGATGTCACTTACTGCCAGTCGTAGTTGATCACGAAGGTATTTGTCTGTCAGTCGTGATCTAAATTTGGTTTTTACTATTTTCATTGTAGAAAATAATTTGTCATAAACGTAAGTTGCAGCGAACATGGCTTCAAAAGAGAAAGCGAAAGAACGAAGCTTCGGATATTTATTTTTGGCAAAGATTTGAAAAATTCAACATTTGTCAAATCCTTACATCTAGCTTTCATTTAACATCACATTATAAATATGTGAGTTTAAATTGAAGATCTAACCGCATTATTCGTACATCTGCTGAAAAAGGATCGACGTACAAAGATAATAATAATAATAATAATAATAATAATAATAATAATAATAATAATAATAATAATAACGCTCAACCTTTTAATGTTTCATCAGTAACATGCAGTATCATGCCGTTTTATGTTCTACAACCGTTTTCCTCGTAATACTTGTGAACAAATCATACATTTAATATTCTTATCATATTGGCAGCAAAAAAATGCGTCCTCCCATCCTACTTGAAAATTTCGTTTTTGTAGAGGTACTGTACATGTATTCGAGAGAGACATTGCGACGATATTCCATTCGCAGATCAGAGACAAATAGAAATGGAACGGAGTTTGACTCCAGTGAGTGAGAGGGTAGGGGTTGTGGGAGGTAGAAAGCAAGAAAAATGCACGGCTATCATTGCGAGCCACAATGTTCTCGTGAGTCACATTTTCGCCACGGCTGGTCTAAGGCCTTGGGCCACGCAGCTACGACATGGGAGAATTTATCTCGAGCTCTTTCTTACAGTAATATCAGTGCCTCAATTTTACTACCTTAAAAATTTTATTCTTGTATCTAAGCTGATTTCAATATAACGCTCTTTGAATGATACTATATATTGCCAAAAATGTGTTTACCGTACTTATAATAATAATCAAAACTTATACTATGACCATATTTAATTTTAGACTCCTTACGTTTAAATTATAGTCTATAATTTTTTTATTTAACGTCATTTTTTAAATATTGAGGCCGTTCACAGATGATAACATTAAGTTACAACTATAATGTAACAATTCTGAAATATGACAGAAAAATCACAGTATTCTGACAAAATCTTCCCTACAACGCTTTTACTCATTAAAAATTTCCGAAGGTACAGGATCTGTTCGCTATCAAACTTATGTTTTTTTCGGGGAGAATTTTTCAGCTAAAAGAGATATAGATGAATTTGAAACTATGCATTTCTGTTAAAACCTCTAGCTACAAATAGTTTTAAAAGTGCAAATTATTCACTTAATAGTTAAATATTCAAATAATAAGGAAATAATCAGTATAAAGTCTCGCGCCGTGGCGTCGCGGTCTAAGGCATCCCGCCTAGGACTCGCGTTACGGAATGCGCGCTGGTTCGATTCCTCATGGGGGAAGAAATTTTCTCATGACATTTCGGCCAGTGTATGAGACCGGTGCCCACCCAGCATCGTGATGCACTTGGGGAGCTACGATAGGTAGCGAAATCCGGTTGCGAATACCAGCTGTAACGGCTGGGGGGATCATCGTGCTAACCACACGATACCTCCATTCTGGTTGGATGATCGTCCACCTCTGCTTCGGCATGTGGGCGTGAGGCCAGCAGCCGGCCCTTGACGGGCTGTAGCGCCACGGATTAATTTAATCAGTATAAATTCCCTTAAAATATCATTTAACCACCAAAAAGATAAACATAGCCTATTTAATTATCCCGAAATGTTAAAAAGTTAAATGTCCTGAAAAACGAAAGAGCATTTCAATTGTTTTACCTAACTATTGCATGTAAAAGCTTCATCCTACTTTCATGAAATATTTCAGGTTTAGTTTAAAACCTAATCCTCTTTAATACTATCCTTTTCATTGTAAGCTACAAAGTGTATTGTAATTTAGAGGCCAGAAAGCATTCAGATAGCCGTGATATACAGCACAAAGCACAATACACGAGAGGCAGTGCATAACCAATGCCCTCTTATTCTCCGCGTTGTAAATAAATCATAAATTGCGTGAGAACTCTCTCAAGGGTTTAAATTACTGGCGCTGTGATAGAAAATACGAGAACATCACGCTACGATTTGTAACCAGTGGGCTGTGTACAAGATTATATAAATAAAATGTAATACCCTAACACAGTTGATCTCTCGTTGAATACAAAAATAGTTCGATCTACAAAAATGTATTCAGAAATTGTAATGAAACATTTAAGTTTTCAAAATCTCTCATAGCAAGAAACGACTTTATACAGGGTGTTTCTAAATTAGACCGACTAACTTTTGGCTCGGATATACAGTATAACCTTCTTTCAAACACTTTTCGTTAAGAAACCCATGGGCTCGGACGCTTCGTTTCAGTGCAAGAGCGGTTTAACGCTACCACCAAGTTTGTTTACTCCGTCGTCAGCACAGTATGATTCTTCGACCCGGTTTGTTTATTCCCTGAACTCGGTATCATGCATTAACCCAATTTGATTACTACCTATAGTTTATGAAACCATCGTTGACTCTGAACAAGATCTTGCAACACGCATTGTCTGCGCAGTGCCTGAAATCAGGGAAATGCCTGGCGTCTTTGCTAGGGTACGACAAATATGACATGTCGATGCAATGCTTGTCTGGAAGTCAATTGACGTGTGTTCCAGCACTTATAGTGATGATACAGTGTGTTTCTGTATGTTTGGATCAGTAAATTGTGACTGTAACATTAATCTCTGTTTATTCACTTTTCACGTATCTAATTATTTCAATCCTTCCTGTATGATCGAACCATGTAAAGACATAAACCTCTCTTGCTCAAAGAAAGTGTCGCAGTCCATGGGTTCCCTGAACAAAAAGTGTTTGAAAGAAGGTTATCTATCTGATTCCAAAATTTGTCGGTCTAATTTAGAAACACACTGTACACCATCAGTCTCTCCTCCGTCGTCTGTCAATAACATGTTTTCTGAACTAATAGTATATTCTGCCCATACTCAGTACTCAGTGATGATACAGTAAAGCAGTGGATCCATACTGCTAATATAACAGTGAAGTGTTTTCATTCGGTTTGTTTTCTCTGTGTTTATCTGTATATTTGGATCAATAATTGTGCTTGTAACATTAATGATTTGTTCATTTATTTTTCAATCCCTTCCTATACGATCGAACCATAAAATGACATAAACCCCTCTTGCTCTGAAAGGAAGTGTCGCAGCCTGTGGGTTCCTTAACAAAAACTGTTTGAAAGAAGGTTATTTATCTGATCCCAAAGTTTGTCGGTCTAATTTAGAAACACCCTGTACACCATCACTCTCTCCGCCGTCGGTCTGTCAATAACATGTTTTCTGAACTAATAGTATATTCTGCCCATATTCAGTACTCAGTGATGATACAGTAAAGCAATGGATCCATACTGCTAATATAACAGTGAAGTGTTTTCATTCGGTTTGTTTTCTTTGTGTTTATCTGTATATTTGGATCAATAAATTGTGCCTGTAGCATTAATGATTTGTTCATTTATTTTTCAATCCCTTCCTGTACGATCGAACCATAAAATGACATAAACCCCTCTTGCTCTGAAAGGAAGTGTCGCAGCCTGTGGGTTCCTTAACAAAAACTGTTTGAAAGAAGGTTATTTATCTGATCCCAAAGTTTGTCGGTCTAATTTAGAAACATCCTTTACACCATCACTCTCTCCGCCGTCGGTCTGTCAATAACATGTTTTCTGAACTAATAGTATATTCTGCCCATACTCAGTACTCAGTGATGATACAGTAAAGCAATGAATCCATAGTGCTAATTTAACACTGAAGTGAGTGTTTTTCCTTTTCATTCGGTTTGTTTTATTTGTGTTTTTCTGTATGTTTGGATCAATAAATTGTGCCTGTAACATGATTTGTTTATTCACTTGTCACGTATTTAATTACTTCAATCCCTTCCTGTACGATCAAACCATGCAATAACATAAACCCCTCTTGCTCTGAAAAAAAGTGTCGAAGCTCATGGGTTCATTAACAAAAACTGTTTGAAAGAAGGTTATCTATCCGATCCAAAAGTTTGTCGGTCTAATTTAGAAACACCCTGTATACCGTTATTCAATAAAATGTTTTCTGAACTAATAGCGTATTTTGCCCATACTCAGTACTGAGTAGATTCACGTTATCATATGTCCGTGAAATATACGTAGGTACTTTTGTTCCAAAAATAACACCAAATTATTCAAAGTCTTTATGCCAAAATTGCATTTAATATTATATGCTCAAACTCTGACCTGCTGATTTCTTTATTATACAATATAATATCAAATAACATATTATAGATTTATAAATAGGGCCTGAATTTTATGTAATACGAAAGGGGAAATATGTACAGTAAGGTCCGAAAGTCTTGTCCCCACCCCCACCTTGTTTGTATGTTGATGTGCATCAATTTTGAATACGTCATGTTATAAGCTATTGTTTCACAGGTCAAAGCATGTTGAGGGTAATAAATAAATAAATTGAATAATACAATAACTACAAGTGAGAGAATATGGCATGAAATTACATTTTCCTTTCATTTTTTTTAAGAGCTGAATGCATAGGGTACAATAGAAATAAGAGATTTATAATTTGCTTACTCTTCATTTGAAATTGGAAAGGAAGCAAGAAAATTTATCTGCGTTGCTATTGATGTAAATTTAATTGAAACGCAATTTAATTAAAGTAACTTGTTTTCTCTGTGTTTCAATTACAACATTAATTGAATTTTGAATGCAGTATAGGCATACTACTCTTCCGCCTGAACCATATGTCATCTTGCAGGATGTAAATAAAACGTTATATAAGCATTATTTTAGTGAGTAGAGTAGGGAAAGAATTGTGAGCTGGAACCATTCGATTAAAATAACAATTAAAATTTTAACATACTATCTTCAGTGAGACACAATAGGCTATTTATTATCTGCACGACTGATCCAAAGGTTTTATATGATCATGTAACAGAGTTGCAGTGGCTGAGTGGTCTAGAAGTGTAGATCTTCGGCCTGTCATGCAGGCGGTTCGGGTTCGAGTCTCAGTGAGGCATAGGATTTTTCATTGACTATTACACTTTTACTACATCATACTACTTTTGACCAATAAAACGGTACGAAACTATGTCTTTCAACCAATCATGGCCGCTTATCGCACAATTTTATCGCGTCCCTAGCATTTGTTTAATTTTATCCCGTCCCTAGCATTTGTTTGTTTTTATCACTACCCTAGCATTTGTTTCTTTGTTTGCCAATATTTCAAACTGCACTGGTCTGGACTTCAAAAAACAGAACATTACAAACCACTCCAGTCGATGCAGAGCAGTTGCACATATGACTCGCGTTGGCATTCAAGAACAATAATTAATAAAGATCACTGGTCATAGCTATGAATCTTCCCTGAAATCCTTTTTACAAATAAATGAAGAGCACCATTCGTAAATCCTGAATAAGTTGAGGAATACATCATGTACATCAACGAGTTCCATTTCTTTTACGCACACGTCCAATATAACATCAACTGAATCACCAACCACTAAAATATTCAAATTTGAAAATTGTACTTTCAATAATTGTTCATTTTAAAATTATTCATGTTTATTTTTTATTTCATCTTCCTTAATTAAAACTTTTCTTGTTTATTTCATCATCTCTAATTAAAACTTTCCTAACACTTGTTTATATTATTTAGGTTATGTTATAGCTTCTGCTATATGATATTATGGATAGTCACTTATCAGAGATTGTTTAATACTAAGATTTATTGAAAATCATCTGTCAAGTGACGTTGATTACTAGGATCCGGATAATTGAAGTGGAATGCAACTGTTTTAATAAAAATGAAACTGAATCAATAAAGCCTTCTTGACTAGTAACCGTCCACAGAGTTCAATGAAGATTCCATAGTTGGCACAACTGATAACAAGAAAACAGCTAATCATAACACACTACTGCCATCTAGCGTAATATTTGTAATGTTGAGATGATACAATAATACATTTGAAGACGGTTGTATTTTCGTAAGTCAATTAATATATTATTGTCTTCTAATCTTTATATACTTTCCTTTAATCGTGTAATAGTCAATTAAATCCCACTTGAGTTTTGATTTTATCTAAATAAATCAAAACCTCTAGTGAGATTACTGTTGGAAAATTCGTAGTCACACTTAAAGTGGACAAGGTCGCTGGTGGTGTTTTTCTCGGAGTATTATTTCTCTACGTTAAGGTACAAACACTATTCCGTCCAACCTTTTTCTCTTTAACATTCCACAGTAGTCTACTCCTCGGTCGCCGGCTTGAAATGCGCGGAAGGAACTGGTTTAGGGACGAGTGGATCGCCTTCTCTAAGCCTGGATGTTCAGGGAACCTTAGTGTAGTCAGTTGATGTGGGTTCGAAATGCGTTTAAGTTGGAGTCAGCGTTCAATTTCTCTCAGCGCTAGGTTTCTCCCTCCCCCCTCAGGATGGTGATGGTGATGGTGATAAGAAGTAGCCATCACGGTGGTATAGTGGTTAGAGCGCTGGAATTATAATGCTGTGGACCCGGGTTCGATCCCCGGCTTTAACTTGTATTGGGCAAGTCCGTGTCCAAGTAACATAGGAGTTTTCTCCGGGGACTCCGGTTCCCCTGTGGCATCCCAACAAATCTCCATTACCATCTCATCCCATTGCTGGTGTAGCGTAGACCAGCCTCCTATGGCGCATCCTGGACAACGACTCTGTCGGTAAATTGGTCTATAGTCCAATGTTCCGCAACCTTTTCTACTCACGGCACACTCTAGACGGACCTAGGTTCAACACGGTACACCAAAATGTTAATCCTCTCAAAAACATATGTGACACTCTTAATATAATTAGGCTACGTAATGTAATCAAATTTATTATTATTATTATTATTATTATTATTATTATTATTATAAAAGAGAAATCGACTCTTGCATTTATTAACAATTTATGAACTTTAATACACTCTGAAAAATAAACATTTCTATTACAAAAACATTAAAGTAAATAACTTTCCTCATATCTTCAATGTGATACTTGGGCCTGCTTACAAGCAAACGGTCTGATGGGGGCAGATAAAAAAGTCAATTTTTTTTCTTCCATCATGTTAATGATGTCAAAAGAAGTGCTTATACAAATTTTGGCCACTCGACCGCAATTACGAGGGCCGTAAAAAAATAAGTTCGCCACAATTTCATTGGACACATTTATTGCAAAGGACACAGCAATTGTTGAGCTATTTTCAACATATTTTCCATCAGAATTGAGACATTTCTCATATCATGGGATTGACAGAGAGGTGCAGACGCAGTCAAACGCTGGTTCCGATCTGAGGCGGATGACTTCTACGACACAAAAATATTGTTCCCATGGTATGACAAAGTCTCAATTCCAGTTGGGGATATGTTGACAAATAGCGCAACAATTGCTGTATCTGTTTCAATAAATATTTCCATGCAATTGTGCTTTTTTATATAAACGTCCCCAGGGAAAATCACTTTCTGGACGACCTTATAATTGCGGTCGAGTGGCCAAAATTTGTATAAGCACTTCTTTTGACATTATTAACATGGTGGAAGAAAAATTTTTAACTTTTTTATCTGCCCCCATCAGAACTTTTGTTTGTTAGCTGCACACAGGTGGCTGATCTATGACGGAATCGTTGACAGTGCAAGCCTCAGTTCTTATCGATGGACTTGAATCTCTCCCTCTTTGATGTTTTAATTTAACATCGAGAAGCCCAGTTCATAGATATACGTAGTTGAAAATGGCAATAACATATTAACTGTAATTTCGGAGATAGCCAGGTAGCCCTATCCACTCCATGATAATTCATTGTGGGTCACATATTCTTTAGTTGTAAATTTCTTCACCGGCTGCTCGGGTAGTTATTTGCAAAAAAAAGTAATTACTTACAATTACATCCCCATCAATGTACCGAATGTAGGTAAGAAGTTGTGCGTGACCACTAATATCGGTGGACTCGTCGATCTGAAGTGAGAACTTCTGATTGCTCTTTATTTTCTCCTTCATTACGTCTTCGAGATGTCACTAACTCGGCTGACGATTGTATCAGCAAAGAGAGGAATTTAATTTTAATGTAATTTTTATTAATTTCCTACAATAATAGGTAAAAGGTCGCGTCACACGGCACACCGGTTACGGAACACTGGTCTATACAACTGGCTTCATATGAGTGAATGACGTAAGTCAAGTATAAAAAATAATAATAATGCCAAAGATGTGGATACCAATGCCGGCGAAGTAAAGTAGTTTTCTAGTGGTCAGAAACGGTGTTCGAGCAGTATTTTTCAGAGAAATCTTGTTTCCTCTGTCACCTCCTCACAAATTCTCTCTTATTGACAGTAACCCTTATACAAGTGAAGGAAGCAAGGAAAATTGCAGCAGACCAACTCTATGGTATCGTATTGTGAACGATCCAAGGAGCATGTAACCTCAGTTAGTACTACAATTGGTTCTGTCGTTAGGCCTCGTCGAATAGTCTTTCTTTCTTCCTGTCGGCCTGGTTGGCGCAGTTGGTATAGCGCTGGCCTTCTTCGATCCCGGGCCAGGTCGATGGCATTTAAGTGTTCTTAAAAGCGACAGGTTCATGGCAGTAGATTTACTGGCATGTAAAAGAACTCGTCTGGGACAAAATTCCGGCACACCGGCGACACTGATATAACCTCGGCAGTTGCGAGCGTCGTTAAATAAAACATAACCTTTAACATTTCTTTCTTTCTTTCTCTGTTTAACTTTTCCCTTTTCTCAAACTTACACACCACTCCGGGTAGGAGAGGGAGATTCTTCAGATTGTATACTAGAAAGACATCTCACAAATGCGGGCCTTCCTGGCTATGGGATCGGCATGACGTAGGACCACCTTCATGCAATAATAATGAACCATAATTCCAAATCGTTACTTATAAAAATAGGAAGTGGTAATAAGAAAATGTGATATTTTATTTTAAAATATAAAGCGTTAATTTATTTGGCTACATATTAATTGTATTTACAAATGTTTAAGGAGTTAGGTACAGCTTACAGCAGTAAAATTTTGTAAATATTCAACATTTTTTTCCTCCATTACTGTATCTTGTACAATAATGAAAATTAGTATGTGTAAAACACTGTCCTTCTGCTTTATGAAAAAATATGTATTTTTTTTCACAGTTTAAAAAAATTATTAACTTTTTTTTTAAATTCAGTTCACTGTGCAATGATGAAACGTTTCCCATATAGCGCAAAAACTATCCAACATTCTGTGATGAAATGTTTTGTGTGTATTTATTCATATCGTTTCTACAATATGATTCAAGACCACTTCTCTACATTTGATAGACTGTCTGATAAAAAATCATTTAAAATGATCAAATATCAGTAGTTTCTTCTAACACAAAATGAAAAAAAATATTATTTATTAAGGAATGTAGTTGAAAGAGCATGATTTTCTAAACATGAGTTTCAGCAATAAAATAAATGAGAGCGAACATGAAAAAGTTAACAAGTTTATGAGTTATGAGGGAAAAGCTTCATCACTGCACGGTGAATTGTCAACATTTTGAATTTTGAAAAAATATATATAAACTTTTTTTAATCGTAAAAATATTTTTTTCCTATACCAGAAGGACAGTATTTTACACATAACAATTTTCCTTATTGTACAAGATACAATAATGGAGGAAAAAAAAGTTGAGTATGTCCAAAACATTTACTGCTGTAAGCTGTACCTAACCCCTTAAGGCAATTCCGCAATGGTCATCATTATTATACTGTACTCGCAGATCGTCTTCCAATGCCAGTAGATCTCACTCACTAGACATGCTCTGACTCACATCCGAATCATTTCTCAGACTCTGGTGAGAAACGCCATCAAATTACCAGGGCGTTCGTTGGCTAGCACAAGGAACAACATACTCATATGCTAGTGAGTCTCACAAACTGGGCGTTCCCGCCTGGAGCCGGTACATGATAGTGAACGTTTCAGAGAGAAGTAATAATCTGACGTCTTATGGAATAAGAGCAAATGTGAAGTGAAACAGAGATTTGGTAGGGGAAGCGGGAATACCCCGGAGAAACATTCATCCTCCAACATCGTCTAGTCAACGCCAAGGATCGAACTCGAATTCGTGTAATGAAGCCTTGACGATCACTAGGAACTGAGTCATCTCTGCGATATCGTCAGCACTGAAAATATGCCTTGAATTCTTTTGAAGTAGCATCTAAAATATTCACGCTCTACCAGACCTGCATTAATATTTAACCTATCTAGTTTGCATGCTAACATCTATTACTACTGTCTATTACTACTGTTTATCCATAGGATATTCCAAACCTTGACTAACTCAATTTAACTCCATATTAAATAGACTACTTGTTAGCTGGGGTACACATATTCCCCGTTAGAAGAGTAGCAGTTTAGATGTTATGATTAGGCTTCGTATTCCAGCTACCTAAAGACTGAAGTTAAGGACACACTAGGTATATAGTACGCCGAACACAGGTAATGCAACGTATAAGGATATAAACAACAGGTCGTCGCTGCGTCTTCTTGGAGTACAGTCAACTCCCGACATTCTTTCTGAAGCTATACTAGTAAACACATGCTTGAGCCGTGATGTTCAATTTCGTCGTGAACTTTGCAGTGAATAATAACGTGCATTCGTATGTTACGGAACTTGAACATATGCGGATGTCACTTGAAATGATTTTATATTGCAAGAAATTCTTTCAATAACTGGCGTTCAGAAATATCTGACCTACGATTTTGTGATCATGTAAGCAATTTTCCAACCACGGGATAAGTCAGAACCAGAGATAGAAAACATTGTCAAACTTTGAAAGAGTTCCGTTAGTTTTCAATAGGTGGCACTATTATTGGAGCCATTAAAAAGGTGTCAGGAAAAATTATTATGTAGATTAAGCATAAATTATTCTAATAATTGACAATATCAATGGTTTCTAACTGTTTTACAATGATTAAAGTGATATGGAAAATTGAATTCTATAATGCGGGTATATTTATGTACGACTATTATCATCGCCATCTATTCATAGAAGTAATGACTAAAGAAGCTACACTTACATCAACAAATTATCGATCACTATCGATTAGTGAGGTCAGATATCTTTGAAGTCGCGTATATGTTATTGGTGCATGATGTAGTACAAGATATTTCTATTGTCTGATATTTTTTCGTCTTTCATTAGTATATTGCATATATCGCTTATTACTAAAAACCCACTAATTTTCTATGTACTTTTATATAAATTTCCTAAAATGTAGATTATTAAATTTATTATACATCTTGATTACACAACTTATTAATTGGGATGTTGGCACTGAACATCATGGTAGGCTACACAAATCCATGCTAAACGTCGAGTTAATATCTTCATAATATTCAGATTGTGATAGTACTGGTTCTTTTAGATCACGTTCAACACACGTTCTGTGCCTTTTGGTATTGCAGTGTCTTTCAGTGCACTGTTTTAGTCATTTTTACGTTTACTTTACACTTTTATATGTAATGTTGTCTATATTGACAGTGAAAATATTAGTTCAAATATCCACAATCATGCCCTACAATATTACACTCCTGAGCGTCTTACCTAAGGCATTTTACCTCTGCAATGAACCTTCAATCAGCCACAAAGATGTAGTTATTTAAATAATACGACTGATAAGAGCAGTGATCGATAAGTCTACTCACTATGACTGCGTCCCTGTTTTCACGTTCCTGTACCTGCGCTCTGACGTCACATATACTTCGAATCAGGCAACCTCATTCCAGTTTATAGGTAGCTGAATTACGAAGCCTAGTTATGATCGACATTTAATACACGACGACATTGACACGGTAATGATTTACAAATAGTTCAATGAAAATGTCATTAGAAATAAGAGCATTCGAAGAAAATCTATCTCACAGACGTATGTTTACTACAAACTTCACAAGAAATTCCCGGGGTCGAAGTACAGCTCCATTTTGGGGAAAGACAGTAAACTGCTGAGCAGTGGCTGGGCCATTAAGCGGTGATATGATAAAGATAATGATGATAAACAACGTCAGAAGTAGATCCAAACGTATATTCTTTCTCCTCTCAGCCACAATACGAGCCATTAGAAGTTAACTCTATTTGTTGTCAAGTCACGTCCTGCTTCTGGAACACCATCCCATTTGTGGTAATATTTTCTGTCCAATGTACTAAAGAACAGACGTTATCCAGTGCAATGAAATAAAGCAATTTCTAGCCGAGCCATAAAGGTTTCATTTTATCTACCATTTCTGATTTCTTTATAACGTTGAAGTTTTTTACTATGAGCTCACTAATGTAGGCCTAACTTTTGTGACAGGATTACATTATCTCCAGATTGTCTTCCATCTTGTTGCCAAAGCATTTCAGGCTTGTAAAATAATTTCTTAGTATAGATCGACTATTAATCAGATTTTTTTGTATTCGACAGATATTGGAGAAAAAATGGGAGTATAAGGGTACAGTACATCAGTTATTCATAGATTTCAAAAAGGCGTATGACTCGGTTAGGAGAGAAGTTTTATATAATATTTTATTGAATTTGATATTCCCAAGAAACTAGTTCGATTAATTAAAAATGTGTCTCAGTGAAACGTACAGCAGAGTCCTTATAGGCCAGTTTCTATCTGACTCTTTTCCAATTCACTGCAGGCTAAAGCAAGGAGATGCACTACCACCTTTACATTTTAACTTTGCTCTAGAATATGCCATTAAGAAAGTTCAGGATAACAGAGAGGGTTTGGAATTGAACGGGTTACATCAGCTTCTTGTTTATGCGGATGCCGTGAATATGTTAGGAGAAAATCCACAAACGATTAGGGAAAACGCGGAAATTCTACTTGAAGCAAGTAAAGCGATAAGGTTGGAAGTAAATCCCGAAAAGACTAAGTATATTATTATGTCTCGTGACCAGAATATTGTACGAAATGGAACTATAAAAGTTGGAGATTTATTCTTCGAAGAGGTGGAAAAATTCAAATATCTTGGACCAACAGTAACAAATATAAATGACACTCGGGAGAAAATTAAACGCAGAATAAATATGGTAAATGCCTGTTAATATTCGGTTGAGAAGCTTTTTTCATCTAGTCTGCTGTCAAAAAATCTGAAAGTTAGAATTTATAAAACAGTTATATTACCGGTTGTTCTGTATGGCTGTGAAACTTGGACTCTCGCTTTGAGAGAGAAACAGAGATTGAGGGTGTTTGAGAATAAGGTTCTTAGGAAAATATTTGGGGCTAAGAGGGATGAAGTTACAGGAGAATGGAGAAAGTTACACAACGCAGAGCTGCACGCATTGTATCCTTCACCTGACATAATTAGGAACATTAAATCCAGACGTTTGAGATGGACAGAGCATGTAGCACGTATGGGCGAATCCAGAAATGCACATAGAGTGTTAGTTGGGAGGCCGGAGGGAAAAAGACTTTTGGTGAGGCCGAAACGTAGATGGGAAGATAATATTAAGGAGGAGGGATATGACGGTAGAGACTGGATTAATCTTGCTCAGGATAGGGACCAATGGCGGGCTTATGTGAGGGTGGCAATGAACCTCCGGGTTCCTTAAAAGCCAGTAGGTAAGTAAGTAAGTATATGTAAAACTGAAGTAATAGCATTGACGTTATTTGGAGGTTATGGTTCTGGGTTCGAATTCCGCCTGAATAATCAATATTTCTGTTAAATTGTTCCTGTACTTCTTCGGTAGAGGCCAAATGTCAAACTGATCGAAAGCGAATGGAGTCTTCTCCATGACACTTCAGTGACAGTTGTGAAATACGTAGATCGATCTTTTCATTCCCTAGCGATTTATTTCTCCACATTTGGAGGTAACATCGTTCTGTGAAGGTTATTCATTACAGACTGCATTTACTACGCTTCTTATCCCACGCATAATTATTCACAATAGTGTTCGTTTGTTTGTTATGAATGGTGGCAAATATGTTGATTTTTTTGCTCCGTCCCGTATCCAAAATACATTTTATAATATATAAGTTGGAAGAATTGCGATATAATAACGTACTAAACGTAATGTTTATTTTATTTTATTAACAAAAGTTTAGAGAAGTAAAAAGTACTTGGTTCAATTTTAACATGACTTACACAGCGGGATACTGAAGTCAAAGTCTGTCTTCAGTTTTTATTCTCAACTCCGTCTCACTTTGTGTGTGTGTGTGTGTGTGTGTGTGTGTGTGTGCGTGCGTGCGTGCGTCTCCGCCACAGACTGGAGCACTGTCACTCGGCATGCTGCTGTTTGATGTGTTCAGGTAAATACTAATGTTTCATATCTTGTTTTGAAAATTATATTACATAGATGCCCAAAGAGAAATTATATTTTACATATTTTATTTTGAAAGCATACAATTATTGTTCTCAACTCCGTCTGTTGTTACTGTTAAGTGTGCCGAAATTTTGTCCCGCATGAGTTCTTTTTACATGCCAGTAAATCTACTGACATGAGCCTGTCGCATTTAAACACACTTAAATGCTATCGACCTCGGCCGGGATCGAATCTGCAACCTCGAGCATAGAAGGCCAGCGCTATACCAACTACGCTACCGAGGACGACGACACGCAGACAGTGATGGACGGATGGATGGATGGATGGATGGATGGATGGATGGATGGATGGATGGCTGGATGGATGGATGGATGGATGGATGGATGATTTTGTTTTAGACCATAAACGAATGTTTGCAGGATAACAGGAACACACGGTAGAAGTTATTTCTGCATTTGATATGATGAAAAGGTGTGGTTGCTTTGTGTACATTCATAAAGATTTCCAAAGAACACAGTCAGGTCCGTTGAATGACAGGCTGATATATCGAACAGTAGCTTTCTGACTTTGATTCGAATGTGATTAAACAATCGCTTTGTGGAGTCTAAAATTAGTTACAGAATAGTTCAAATTCTGGTCTATGTACAAATTAGTGTGACCGTTCGTTTGTAACTGAGAATTTGTTCCGTAGCTATGCTTTGTAGATTGCAAAATGAACAAATACAAGGTTTGTTTGCTTAGCTCTGACAGATATGTAATCAAACTATGTACATGTGCTGTAATATGACAAAATATTTCTTCTGTTATTTATTCAGCCCTGGTAGCTCAGTTAAGAGGTTAGGTACAACTTAAAGCAGTAAAATTTTTGAAAATATCCAACATTTTTTTTCTTTCATTGCTGTATCTTGTACAATAATGAAAATTGGTATGTGTAAAACATTGTCGTTTTGCTATATGAAAAAAATATTTTTACGACTTAAAAAGGTTATTTACATATTTTTTTCAAAATTCAAAATGGTGGCAGTTCACTGGGCAGTGATGAAGCGTTTCCCTCATAACTCATAATTTTTTTTAATGTTCACTCTCGTTTATTTTATTGCTGAAACTCATGTTTGCAATATCAAGCTCTTTTTTTTTTTATCGTAAAAATATTTCGAGATTTCCAAGACAGTAGACGTATTAGGATCTCCTATCGAAAAAGTAATGACTCATTGGAATTTCTTTCATCCGTCTGTATACAGCGTTCTTCTAAAATGCCGTAGAAGAGAGTAACTTTGGACAGTAGATGACTTTGGACAAAATGTGACATTTTCTTTGTGGGCTCTGAGCTTTTGTTTTGACGGGTTTTATGCAACTGGTTTTGTTTTTAAGGGTTTAGAGTTAATTGTGAGGTTAAAGTTGAAAATTTGTTTAATTTGAAGGACTTCAAAACTTATAGAACAGGTAATAAGGTAATTAAAATATTATTTATTAATAATTGATTAAATGGGGATCTTACTCGTGTTAATTATGTAAGCATGTGTGGCTTACAGCTGTTTCGGTGTTACTTGACACCATCCTCAGAGCCTACTAGATCTCGGCGCTATCTCAACTTCGCTGCCTGTTGTGTGGGTGCGTTCGTGTGATGAAGAGTTGTGTCAAATAGTGTGTGTGTTCTGAAATTGATCTGTGTATTGAGAATTTGATTGGGGTGTAGTTGAGATAGCGCCGAGATCTAGTAGGCTCTGAGGATGGTGTCAAGTAACACCGAAACAGCTGTAAGCCACTCATGCATACATAATTAGCACGAGTAAGATCGCCATTTAATCAATTATTTATATTCAAGTGTTAAAAGTAGTGTACGAAAGATTCAACATGTATTCATTATTATTATTATTATTATTATTATTATTATTATTATTATTATTATTATTTGTTGGCTAAATATTTAGTCATACAATTGTGTATAACCTATTCTTATCTCATTTTGATATTCCTAACGTTATAGTGTGGATTGCGCTCCATATACATGATATAATTATCCAAGTGCGACAGGTGGCTTGGGTGGCATTAGTGAATTAGATGCTAATAGGTGGGTCATCCTTTCTTAGTTCTGACAGTGCCAGATAAACCTCAGGACCCAAAGTCCCAAGCTCTTTCTACATCAGCATCGGAAATCCATACTATTCATTAAGAAATAAGTAGACTGCATTAGTTGCCGGTTATTTCTCCTGTGCTTAGGAAGTGAAAAATTATTATAGTTCATTCTTGATTAAGGAATTATTAATAGTTATCTTATTAAAATAATTATCAATCGTTAATTTCCATACGCTTATATTAATTAATATTTTCAGCATGAGTAATAACCTGGCTATTTCGATGCTTATCTCATTCTAATGCTTATCATAATCAACACCCACAGTCTAGAAAGTGATGCCAAAGCAAGCGCATTTTTCTGACCTTAACGTCGTGCGCGGGCATCAAGCGCTAGATATGGAAGTAGCTAGGATTATAATAATAATAATAATAATAATAATAATAATAATAATAATTTATTTTAGCTGGCAGAGTTAAGGCCGTAAGGTCTTCTCTTCCACTCAACCAGCAAAAAGTATATATACATATGCATGAACTTACAAAGAATTCAACAATTTGATTTAGATGAGAGTTACATGTATACAAGAGTTATTTACGAATTAAACAACAAAATACTATGAACTATTAATTAAACACTGAAATAAACTGTGTAGCAGAATTAAGCTAAAATACATAGAATGTTAATATATTTCAAATAATATTAGATAATAGAAAGAGATTATTATGAGACAATTTTGAAAATACTGCACTATCAGGATGATGTCTAAAGAAAGAAATAACAATGTAGTCAGCGATAGTTTAAATCAGTATGATTGGAGTGAAATGCTAATAAGGTTATCTTTTAAGCTGTTTAGAGGTGTTTATTGTCTTGCAGCCCCTAATACTTTGTGACAAGGAATTCCATTGACGCGAGGTGGATACTGTAAAAGATGATGAATAACAAGATGTTCTATGAAGAGGTATACTTAGGGTGCCACAGATAAGTGATCTGGTAATTACGTCGTGGTTACAGTATAGATAAGAGAAACGAGACGAAAGGTAATTTGGTGTTGAGGTGTGCAGAATTCGAAAGAGTAAAGACAAAGAGTGTAAAGTTATGCGTTCTTTAAGTCGGAGCCACGAAAGACTTGCGAAGGACGGTGATATGTGATCATATCGTCGGATGTTGCACACGTATCTGACGCACATATTCTGAGCTCGCTGTAACTTGATTGACAGTTCAGAACTTAGGTCACTTAACAAAACGTCACAATAATCGAAGTGCGGCATTACTAGGGTTTGTACTAGGGTAAGTTTTAGTTGCTGGGGCAAGAAGTTTCTCAAGCGACTCAAACAGTGAATGGAGGAACAGATTTTTTTATCGTTTCTTTAACTTGAAAATTCCAACTTAGATTATTATCAAAAAAGAAGCCAAGATTTTTTACGACAGATGAATAAGGGATTAGCGTGTTGTTAAGATTATGTACTCTATATGAATAAGGAGCCTGTTGGGTTGAGAAAACAGTGGTGCACAAACTTCAAATAGAACGTGAAATTTCATGTCGTTATTTTATATGGCTATTTGCTGTTTGTTTATTTATTTATTTATCAGAGCTTCCTCAAATTAGAGGCTGCCATTAGACAAAGCACACAAAACAATACAAGAACAAATAGAAGATGAGAGCTAAAAGAGTAAGAAAAAAGGCAAACAAATACACAAACAAACAATGGCAGTTTACAGAAGAAAAAAAAGTTTCAAGTAAGGAATCAATGAAAGCTAAGAAGGAAAAAGAAAAATGATAATGGTGTGTCAATTTCTGTTTCCATACACTGAATTAGAGTCCATATACGTGGTTCCGTAAAAGTTTGACTGACTCTCTAATTATGAGGAGGGCCAGTTCATTCAGAAAAGATTTGTGCAGTCCTAGGGTCTTACAGAATTGAGAAGAGAAGTTGGGTATCGTTAACATAATAACATAATAAAGAGTTAAGAAGGAATGTTCACATAAATTTCATAGTAGTAAAACTATACTATATTAAGTGAATGAAACATCATTCATAAAGAAAGTGATATTCCAAAGAAAGGGATTAAGTATGACATGGTAATTGATATTGATGGTATCTTTAGCCTTATAAAAGTAATCAATAAACTAATTAAAACAATATTACAGTACAAAGCAAAGTTACCTATGTATATGTTTCAACTGTAACTAATATTACATAACAAACCCCTTATCGCATTATGCCTTTAAGGTGATATTGATGCGCAACTTCCTATCATCAGAATATTCAATTATTTTCTCGAAATCTACTGAAGCTATAGAGCTGAAGTTTTACAACACATGGGCACATATCTTTGTTTATAATGTAACAGTAGTTCCTTTGTTAATTCATTTTCTTACAAACAATTTCCATGCGAATATTTTCAAAATTTTCAATATATATCTTCAGTAATACATATTTACGATATATTAGATTTACGAAAACATTGTTTCAGTATCTGTAAGGCTACTAAATAAACATATCTGAAAATTTCAGCTTTCTGTAAAAAGGTGAGAAAATACTGCTTTTGAATAAAAAGGAAACTCGTGAAAAATGAGCATTAAAAGTGAAACTTAAATTCTTATAATGCACTTATACTTCTCAGATAATTCTAAAAATTAACATGGATACAGTTTTAATAAGTTCTCTTCCCTTTATCCATTGAATCAGTGCTGGCCATCCCTGTATATAACTCGACCAAGCGGCATATACTACCTCTTTCGTCTGTCTCTTTCCTTTCCGCTGTTTACAGGCTCTCCTGAGCTCTAAAGCGCGTGCTTGCCCATATGGGCATCAGTTGACATGACTGTCTAGAAGGTCACATTTCTTCTGCTCATCCGCAACTGAGTAACGAACAATATATGAGCGTTTCACAAAAGTAACTACAAAATTCAATTGTCATCTTCATTCCGCATCACCAGAGCTCTTAACCAAATTTCTCTATGACATATTATAATGAAGAGAATGGGAAAAGTCAAATGGAGGTTGTTAGTGAAATGAAATGTTTTATGTTGAAACAGAAAAACCTCAACATCCTTTGCTCTTGTATAGAGGTACAGGGCTATTTATCAGAAGAGAAACAAAGCATCCTTAAGAACTTCAGTCCTCCAAGTAGGCTTTTTGTACACCCGTGAGGAAATAAGTCAAGTGCCGATTATGCTGCTCTGCTAAGCCGGCTCCACCATCCGCTACACTAACTTTAAGCATTTTCTCTCCAGCCAACAAATCCGTATACCATACTTCTGATGTTCGTCTACAGTACCTCACAGATCTACATGAATCCTCATGTCCTTATTAGACAATGACGAAGCTGAGGTGCTCAGGTGTCAGTGATTTAGATCTAGGAGTCGTCTGGACTCCACCACCACTGCCATCTAGAAAGATTTGGATAAACCGCGAACTAGCCATGTAGAATGATCGATTCGGCATCAAGCAAACACAAGTGGTACTCTATTTTTCTGTACAGAAATTATAATAAAAAGGAAATCGTGGAGTATGTTGGTGGAATGACAAGAAAAAAAACGGGAGAACTATGAGAAAATCCCTTAAAATCTTGGCTATGTCCATCACAAATACACCTCCAGTACCGTCGAGATTTGAACCCTGATAGTTTATCATAGTACTATGATGTATCGAAGTATATATATTTCCGTGCAGGAATTCTGCGTTACCATATGATGAAGGACGGATATAACAGAGAGGAATTCTCTCCGGCACCGGGACTCGAACCCGGGTTTTCAGCTCTACGTGCTGACGCTTTATCCACTAAGCCACACTGAATTCCAGTTTTCTACCTCTCAGTTTTCCCTTTGGTGGCCTTCCTACCTTAGTGGATAAAGCGTCAGCTGAAAACTCCAGTTCGAGTCCCGGTGTCGGAGAGAATTTTTCTCTGTTCTATCCATCCTTCATCATGTCATCATAGGCCACCATTCTACTAACTGAGCTATGAAGATGGCACCAATCTCTATTTATATTGCGAATAACACTCCTGTCAATATCGAGTATTTAACGCATTTTCGTGGCATTAAACGCCCACACTGTTACACTTAAGTTACTTACCGGTGGGACTATAGAAAATTTATAAATCTTTACTTATTTATCGGTAATCGCACTCGTCTCTGCTATATTAGTATTTAGAAATGTTGTTACAAAAGCGTTTAATTTTCTGGTATTTTTTCTTGTCACTACATTAAATAGAGGTGTGACAATGAAAAATAAAGGTAATATCCGGCATTCAAACATTAGCTCGTTACAGTGTTAAAATATCAGCGTTCTGCAGTGAGGCGCTCAAGACATTTTATTGCAAGCCTACAAAATCGAGATGCAGTTATCTCAATTGCGGTTCAGTGAATTCTGTTAATGGTGTACAGTACATGGCGATTTGCTTAGAGAATAATCTCAAACAATTGGATGAAATTCGATGAAGTCCATACATTTTAAAGATAACGTTTCGTTCGCTGTCATTTCTGACAACGTATTCAATCTTTCAGATTTTACATTAAATTTATGTCAGTTATATTTGTTTGAAATATGGACGTCCTTTGTTATACAACAGACAGTGAAGGAATAAATTTTGTACCTTTATGTTGACTGATATTTTGCTTAGTGGTTAAACTGTCAGTTTTACCAAGCAAGCAGAGTGATTTCGAATACGGGAATTTCTCATGAAGACGTTGTTTATACGAATTCTTTTAAGAATTGTTTTTATTTGCTCTGTCATAAATTTATCGTGTATTGTAATTCTCAATGTTTATTATCATCGGTTCCATTATTATTATTATTATTATTATTATTATTATTATTATTATTATTATCATCGAAATTGCGATAGAAAATCTGAAAAATTATGTCTCCAGGTATCGACCAAATTCCAGCAGAATTAATACAAGAGGGTGGAAGCGCATTATCTAACGAAATTTATAAGCTTGTACTTGCTATTTGGGAAAAGGAAATTGTACCAGAACAATGGAAGGAGTCCATAATCGTACCTATCTTTTAGAAGGGGGATAAGACTAACTGTAATAACTTTCGAGGAATATCACGTTTGTTGACGTCGTACAAAATTTTGTCGAATATTCTTTTGAGAAGATTAACTCCATATGTAGATGAAATTATTGGGGATCATCAGTGTGGTTTTAGGCGTAATAGATCAACTATTGACCAGATATTTTGTATTCGACAGATAATGGAGAAAAAATGGGAGTATGAGGGTACAGTGCATCAGTTACTCATAGATTTCAAAAAGGCATATGACTGCGTTAAGAGAGAAGTTTTATGTGACATTCTTATTGAATTCGGTATTCCCAAGAAACTAGTTCGATTAATTAAAATGTGTCTCAGTGACACGTACAGCAGAGTTCGTATAGGCCAGGTTCTGTCAGATGCGTTTCCAATTCACTGTGGACTAAAGCAAGGAGATGCACTATTACCTTTACTTTTTAACTTCGCATCTAGAGTATGCCATTAGGAAAGTCCAGGATAACAGAGAGGGTTTGGAATTGAACGGGTTACATCAGCTGCTTGTCTATGCGGATAACGTGAATATGTTAGGAGAAAATCCACAAACGACTAGGCAAAATGCGGGAATTTTACTGGAAGCAAGTAAAGAGATAGGTTTGGAAGTAAATCCCGAAAAGACTAAGTATATGATTATGTCTCGTGACGAGAATATTGTACGAAATGGAAATATAAAAGTTGGAAATTTATCCTTTGAAGAGGTGGAGAAGTTCAAATATCTTGGAGAAACAGTAACAAATATAAATGATACTCGGGAGGAAATTAAATGCAGAATAAATATGGGATATTCCTGTTATTATTCGGTTGAGAAGCTTTTATCATCCAGTCTGCTGTCAAAAAATCTGAAAGTTAGAATTTATAAAACAGTTATATTACCGGTTGTTCTGTATGGCTGTGAAACTTGGACTCTCACTTTGAGAGAGGAACATAGGTTAAGTGTGTTTGAGAATAAGGTGCTTAGGAAAATATTTGGAGCTAAGAGGGATGAAGTCACAGGAAAATGGAGAAAGTTACACAACACAGAACTGCACGCATTGTATACTTCACCTGACATAATTAGGAACATTAAATCCAGACGTTTCAGATGGGCAGGGCATGTAGCACGTATGGGCGAATCCAGAAATGCATATAGAGTGTTAGTTGGGAGGCCGGAGGGAAAAAGACCTTTAGGGAGGCCGAGACACAGATGGGAGGATAATATTAAAATGGATTTGTGGGAGGTGGGATACGATGATAGAGACTGGATTAATCTTGCTCAGGATAGGGACCAATAGCGGGCTTATGTGAGGGTGGCAATGAACCTCCGGGTTCCTTAAAAGCCAGTAAGTAAGTAAGAGCAAGTGGACAGCTTCAAATACTTGGGATGTACTATAAGCAGTAGCATGAGCTGCTGCCAAGAAGTCAAAAGGAGAATGGCATTGGCAAAGGAAGCTTTTAATTGAAAAAGGAGCATCTTCTGCGGACATCTGGAGAAAGAACTAAGGAAGAGACTAATGAAGTGCTTTGTATGGAATGTACCATTGTATGGTGCAGAAAAATGGACATTACGACGAAGTGAAGAGAAGCTAATAGAAGCATTTGAAATGTGCATATGGAGAAGGATGGAGCGTGTGAAATGGACAGACAGAGTAAGGAACGAAGCTGTGTTGGAAAGAGTGGATGAAGAAAGAATGATGCTAAAACTGGTCAGGAGGAGGAAAAGGAATTGATTGGGTCACTGGTTGAGAAGAAACTGCCTACTGAAGGATGCACTGGAAGGAATGGTGAACGGGAGAAGAGTTCGGGCAGAAGAAAATATCAGATGATAGACGACATTAAGAGCGTAGAGCGTTCGCGCGCTAAGCGAAGGGTCCCGGGATCGATACCCGGCTCCGGAACAATTTTTCTTGAAATTATTCGAACCTGCTTTACATGGAGCTACTACCGGAAAGCCAGATTTGTATAATACATTCGTTACTGGAGGTACGTTAACAGAAAGCCACAAATTAAGTTGATGTTGATGTTTATTGACTTTACTGGCTTTGAGCCAGAGGCCGTTTTAGGGTCTTATACGCGCAATATGCCCTCTCCAGTCATTGTACATAAATAACAATAAATATATATTTACATACTTATACACTATTTCTGGCTTAAGTGCCAGTAGGTGTGTGAGTGCGGTGATTGGCTTTTTATTTATTTTATTTTATTTTTTACTTTATTTTTTTTTAATTATTTTGGTGTAGGCCTAATTTGTTAATTTGGAATGCTTAAGGAATGGTGAACGGGACAAGAGTTCGGGGTAAAAGATATCAGTTGATAGACAGCATTAAAGTATTATATGGGGAGATGAAGAGGAAAGCAAGAAAGGGAAATGCTGGGTTTGCAGTTAAAGACCTGCTCTTGGGCAGAACACTGTGCATACATACATACATTTTTGAGTTTCCCCTTCCGGTGGCAGAAGCGTCTGAATCGTTATGGAGACTTTCATGGTGTGGTGTTATTTTATTCATCTGCCTCTCTGTTGCTGTCGTGTGTCCTCTCAGACAGTATTCAAATTTCCAACAGTGTTTGCGGTTTTGTTTGTGTTTTAGTTTGGTGGTGGGGGCTGGTGGTAGTTGTAGAGGAGTTTCTCCAGTGTTGTTCTGTTGTTTGTGTTCGGGGGATTTGCGAAGATGTGTTGTGTATATACGCGATTTACTGCGAATGTGTGTATTTCCTGTTTATGTTGTTTAGGTGTGTGAAGAGTGGCTTTGTTTTTGTGGTAGTGTAAACTGTGTTATTTCTGGTGCGTCTGTGCAGGTGGAAGATTTGGCGGAGAATTCTTCTTTCGCGTGCTTCAAATTTCAATTGGGTCGTTGGAGGGGCTTGTGCGAGGAAAATGGAGGGATATATGCATAGGGATCTAACCAATGCTTTGTATAGGTGGAGGAATGTTTCGGTTATACAACCGGGTCGATTGATGCCACTTAGGTAGCTTATTGCTCTGGTGGCTGCATTATATTTCCTCCAGGTTTCTTTAGCTACTTCGGTCCAGGAGAGTTTGGAGGTGAGGGGTATTCCTAGATATGTGAGATTCCGCTGGAGTGGAAGTTGAGTGTTGGCTATTGTGATTGGGTTGTTCTGGAGGACCCGAGTCGGGAGTTTTGGGCGGAAGACGCATATCTGTGTTTTGTCTGTGTTGACTGTGATCCGCCACGTGTTGGTCCAATTTAGATACTGCCTGAGTGTTGCGTTTAGTAACTTCCTAGCGGAGGGGAGTCGGGGGTGTGTTTCCCAATATGCGACGTCGTCTGCATATTGTGCCAGTCCTACTAGCGGGTTATTAGGTAGGGGAATATCTGCCACATAGATGTTATACAGAGTGGGAGATATGACACTGCCTTGGGGGACCCCAGCTTCTATTCGGAAGGTCCGAAATTAAGTCACACAGTATTGTGTGCACTCATAGTTGAGTTCTGGGGTCTTGTAAGCTCATTTGAGTTGTGTGGATATAAAAGAAAAAATTGTGACGTGTCGTGTATAGTTCCTTGGGTAGCTCAGTCGGTAGCGCTAAGCGAAGGGTCCCGGGATCGATACCCGGCTCCGGAACAATTTTTCCTTAAAATTATTGTACAGATTGTTTGAAAAAATATTCTTAATCGGTTATTTAAGAAGACATGGGATTGCCTGTCTTGACAATGTCAAATTATGTCTTGCATAAAGAACTTTTTCTCAAAAACTATTGAAGCTAGACACCTGAATTTTTTACAACTCAAGGATATATAATTTGACTTTATGCTGAAAGAGTAATTGTTCTTTAATTTATGTTCTTACTGAGAAATAGTTTTTTCCCCTTTCGTATATTTGTTTTAGCATTTTCGGTAGGCCTACATTACCACCAGTAATAAGTACCTTAAAAATTTAACGAAAATTAAAAAAGTTTGTTTCAGTATGTAAAACATCCAAATAAACAATTACTGAAAATTTAAGCTTTCTAGAATAAATAGAAGGTGAGAAAAGGTTAGTTTTGCATGGAGAAACTAAAATTACGACGAATACGTGTTAATATAAGACACATACATAGCCTACTACACCCTTTCCTCAGAGAAATGAAAAGTAAACAGTGATATAATTTCCGTATTATCATGTGTGATATACCATTTTAAAGAGTAAAAATATAATAATAAATTGGGAAAATATAGGAGTAGATCATTTTCCGCCCAAAATCCGTAAATTTATGAAGGATGGGAATTAAAATTTAAAAAATGTATATCCCTTCTCCGAAAATCTAAAAATTTAAATGGATATAATTTTAGTTCTTCTTCTTCTTTAGTTGAGGAAGTTCAATGTCTTTCTACGAAAGGATCTACACGGCGTGCTGACATAATAATTGATCGAGATAAAAAAACTGGTCTCATTCTTGACCCCACTGTAAGGTTCGAAATTAATGAAGATCAACCAAAGCAGGTACATTAAGAGAAATGCGCTATTTACCTTCCATGCTGTGATAATCTCAGTCATAAATATAATATTCAAGATTGGAATGTCATTGGACTTATGTTTGGTGCGCGAGGAACAATTCCCAAATTTACATTGGAGATATTCAGAAAATTAAAGGTTCCTGAAAAGACTCTTCAGACAATTGCATCAACCATTTTAAAATATTCACTGAACATCATCAATCACCATCTCTATTCATTTTTTATAATATTCAATATATATTATTTATTTTCAATAAATTTATATCGTTTTGATAGCTACCAAATCTTGTCGCAGAATATTCTTTTTTCAAATTTCATTATATATTTTTTTTAACATTAATTTACATTTTCTTTTTTGTTCATTTGAATTGATTAGGATGCCGATATATTAAATCCAAGATTTGGAAGGCTATCATTTCGATGATATTCTTCTTCTCTTACATATGTGATACACAATTTTAAAGAGGGAAAGCCAAATAATATTTTGGAAAGATAAATACAAATTTTCACCCAAAGTCCAATTCATTTGCCCCTTAAGAACGCTGTCTCAACTACATAGTTACCTAGCGTTTATGGAACTGATGATGACGAGATGTTTCCGAGGATTCGCTATAGGATTATAACGTAATTCGCTTTTTATCTGGAGAAACCTCGGAAAGAACAGAACCACGTCCAAGCAGAAGTCAAGCCGATCACGACCAGCCAATGGCCCTTGGACGGATGAAATTCGTCTGTTTCCGCAGTTTCAAAACATTTAGTATTCACCTTTGCTCACAAATACATGAGAGAGTAATTTACATGCGTGGTAGTTGGAAGTCACCAACTTGCTTCCGCCGGCATTTACCCAGGGGTAGAGCCGCTCTGAATTCAGGGAGATTTCCCAAAGGTCACAGACACAGAGCAGTGAGGGCAGTTCAAGCCGTCCGTACTCAGTCATTTCACTGATTGACCAAAAACAGCGTCCACTCGCCACGCGGAATAACACGAGCCAGTGGGCACTGAATTGGAAGTGCCTTCACCGCTCCACTGAATTTTAAAGAAAATTCGTTGAGGACTGTTGCACGATGTAATTCATTCCAGATGAAAACACAACTTTTAGTGCATGAAAGACAATTATGAGTTTATTTTAATTTTAGTTTAATTATACCTATGCGATATTTCAAAATTAGTCGAAAATATTGATCTTAACATAACTCTGCATTAGACAAATACTAGTGGCTTGTGCAGCAAATGCTGCAGACTAAGTTTATTAGAACTTTAAGGGGAGAGGATGGTATTTTTTTAAACTTTTTTCCTATTTGGTGTAAAATATTAATTTTTTTGTATGTAGAGAGCTCATAGCTGTGGCAACTCAACCAAATAAAAATATTTTGAAAAAAAAATTATTTGGGGGCCCAAATTTGAAAAAAATATATACCCAATGCAGGATTGTACTAAAAGCGATATATCTAAACCGTTTTTAAAGATAGATTCAAACAGTTTTTGCAATCTATTTGCAAAAGAATGTTCTACAAACTCTCTGTAACAGAATTTTGATATTAGTCCCTACGTTTGTAAAATAAACAATTAAAATTTAGTAACAATTTTCTGATTTCCTTTCTTGCAAACAAACGGACGTATTTTTTAAATAAAATCAGTTAACAAAATTCTGTTACAGAGAAAAGTTTCCTAATAGTATAAAGAATGTGTGTTCTAAATTTCATGCATGTATCTTTAATAGTTCAGAAATTATATTCATTTTGTCTGGTAATGTAGTAAAAAAAATGAAGTTACTCGAAACCGATAAAAGCGGGCGTGTCATTTAAAAATCCATAGCGCAGCAAGTTTAAAAATGACGTCTCAACATCCGATAACGGCACAAATACCCACAAAATGTTATGCAATGCATTCCAGACATATCAAAGGGTATTTTAAAGAAAAAAAAATCTGAAAACTTAATTTATCGGAGTGATTTAAAAATCCATAATGCAGGAAGTTTAAAAATGGCGATCCACACATATCACAGAGTATTTTAAAGATTTTTTTTAATTTAGTCATTTTTCATCAAAAATACCATCCTCTCCCCTTAAATACAGATATTTCAGATTTATTTTCCAGGCAGAATTAATAGATATTTTGGAAGTTATTTGCTTCCATAATGATGAAAAATGCTCCGCGAAATATGTAACATTGAAAGCATCGTAATAACTCAATGAAGTTTAACTTTGTCAAAAATGTCTCTTTTTAAAAAACTTCCCTCAGAATGGATTTTATGTCAAATGCTTTTCTTGGACATATCCATCTTCATTTATTTGAGTTTCAGTGCGGAGACGCAAGTATCAATGTCAAGACGATAAGCGATTTTTTCATGTGGGACTAAAGTAGTAGCTACTTCAGGTCATTGCGGATTGTTGGCGAGAATATGACATTTTGGAGTGTATTAGAGACCACTATAGTAAATGCTGGACATCATTTTGGCCATGTTAAATCGCTAGCATGATATATTCAATCAATGACGTATTTATTGGGCATAAGCTCATGAGTTTTATTGTTACTCTTGAAGAGCAGAGATGTAAGTTGCGTATATCTCTTCTGACATATTTTCAATAGTAGAGGCTGTTGTGGCGAATCCGTTGTTGAGATACTGAAAATGAGGAGATTGCTGTAGCAGACTTGTAGAATCGTATAATATAAATCTTAAGTAAAATTATTCATCGAAAATCATTAGCTGTTTCAGCGTTTTATTCATTGCTGGTTGTGGGAAATAAACTAACTCGTCATATCAGAAAGAAATGAAAAATCCTGCTATTTTTCGTACAATAAAATGACGTACTACTTGGTAGCGTTCACGGACCTGATCGATTAAACCAAAGAAATATGAAATTTGATGTAGTTTAAAGACACAGAATAGGAATCATGACTAAATGAATTAATAATTTCTCTACCTAGGATAATTAACGAATCACACATAAATATCTACACCGCGCCGCCATTAATATCTGAAAAAGACTCACACCTCTTGATTTATAACTATAAAATTTCATTTTTAATAACAATATTTATGTCTTACGTAAGATTTGTAGCTTTTTAGTAACATAGGTACAGGCTAAGTATAGCCGTTACTCACAAAATTATAGAAATGAAGATCTAATGTAAGTTATTCTCTACGTTTACTTACATAAACCCAAAAGGTTTTATTTTCATATTATCATCAATAATAGTATCAGGGTAACAGTATGTATCATTAGTGACAAGTACACCATACAATTACCTGTAATATTTCATTTTTAACGGAAATAATGTCAACAAACCTTCTTGAGTTTAGTAGTTTTTATTAACCTATATACATTACACAGCTGTTCTAAGAAAATTACAGATCAGAAAATCAGATCTGTAAATTTTATTCATAATAATATAACCTTCGTAATAAGTTCTGAAGTTTTTAGTAACCAATATAGAGACAAATGAAGATCGGCCTATTGGAATTATGTCAGAGAATCTGTTGGAAATTCTGGAGTCATGGCCTCCATGATATTGTTTAACAAGATGGTCGTCGTTCCTCACCCCCCATATTCACCAGATTTGGCCCTCTGCGACTTTTGTTTGTTTCTGAAGATGAAATCCAAGCTAAGAGGTCGCCGTTTTGGCATTGTGGAGGAGATCCAACGCGAATAGCAGAAGTTTCTTGACAGGCTTCAAGAACGCGACTTCCAGGAGGCATTCCAAAAATGGCAGACGCGCTGAGATCAGTGTATAGCTGCCCAAGGGGACTACTTTGAAGGGGATGTCAATAAAATTTAAATCGGGTAATTTTACTTCCATTTATGGGACAGGTCTCGGAATTTAATGATCACACCTCGTACTTCTCTAACTTATTAAACAAGAATTCCAGAAAAATTTAACAAATATCTGATGTTTCAAAGAGACAAAATTATCAATGAGAAAACATTTACAGTCTTATATGAACATAAAAGGTGGTCATTCTGAGTACTCTTGTAAAGGTAAACTAGGGCACAAAATCGGTTATAGCTTGGAAACAAAACGAAATCAAAAGTTATATAGACTAATTCTATTACGCTGTTTACTTTCCTAAAATTAATCTCACACATTAAGTAGCACCATATACAAGGTATTAAAAAAAAAACAAAACAAAAAAAAAATTAAAATTTCCATAACTTCTAACAATGACACTGGATACAAACTAAAGGTATTTTTTCGTAAATAAATCAAGTTTGAATAATTTCAAGGAAAAATTGTTCCGGGGCCGGATATTGATCCCAGGACCCTTCGCTTAGCGCGCGATCGCTCTACCGACTGAATTACCCCAGGAACTATATACGACACCTTCACAATTTTTCCTTTATATCCACACAACTCAAATGAGCTGACAAGACGCCAGAACTCAACTATGAGTGCACACAAATGCTGTGTAACTTAAATTGTGGCTTTCTGTTAACGTACCTCCAGAAACGAATGTATTACGCAAATCCGGCTTTCAGATAGTATTCAAACCTGCTTTACAGGGAGCTACTACCTGAAAGCCAGATTTGCGTAAATCAAGTTTATTCAAACAAATAAAAAGTAAAATATAATGTCCAAGAGAAACAAGCTTTCTTATGTACTGTGCACTGAATTTTCTAGTGAACCTTATAGAATATAAGCAATCCGTCGTGAGAGGAAATCTTTTAAAATCTTCTACAGTCGTAGCAGGACTTTAAAAGTAACTTTCTCTTAAAGACAGTCTCAAAGCTAAGAATGTTTCTGTTTGATATCTGGTAAATTCGCTCCCTAGGAAACTGCAAAATCTGCTGGTACATTTACCAAAACGTTAATTAGAAGTTTGCATTTCTGGGATGTAAATGGAGTATAGTGAAATACACCGTCTCGCATTGAAATGACGTTACATCATGCATAAAACATGAGAACTTTTCATAGTCAAACCATGTTCAAATAGATCAGAAACTGGTAAGTAGGCATACTTTTATGTTACTCAACAGACATATTGCGATATTAAGCAAAACTAAGTTACAAACAATGAACAAAACTCATTTCCACTGAATGTGCTTTTACTTTTTCTGTCATCGTCCAACTATCACTTTTGTATAGTTCACAGGCTACAGCTATTTCTGAGGATGTAATCAGTTAGTAGATCGGAAACGTTGAAAACTTTCAACTTCGCAACAACCTTGAAAATTTTAAGAACTATAACACATGAAATACTAAAATCACATGCGATACAAAATTTAATTCAAATTTGTAAATTGAGGCGTGACACAGATTCTAGAAGATCATTAATAATATTAATGTGTTCTTTCATTTCAGAACCTCAAGAATCAAATCATGACTACCAACCTCTGGGTGGAACAGGTGAGTATATTGCTTACTCAGTACTGGTGTTTGTATTAAAAACTATTGATTTACTAGCAAATTGTGCCTTACTACCTGGCTAAGAGGATCTTAAACGTGGTGGTTGTCAGCATTGGCGCGGAAGGAATATAAATGAGGAGCATCGTTTCAAAGTGAGCTTTCACCATGTCAGTATTTTTTTCGTGAAGTGAAAAAATTCGGTCTCGCCCAACCAACAAATCCTGTTTAACATCATATTAAGAGGGGATAAAATTCGTTTTCTTTCTTTATCATTGCAGTTTTGAGTTATACATTCACAGAATATAGAAAATATGCTATATGTTCAAATTTTAAGAATGAAGAAAACACATTTGAAAACGATGCTCCTTAAATGAACTATAAGCAATAGATACACTCATCAACTAATGATAACTGTCTTCTTTCGTATTTTTCATATTGTTGCTTTACTAATATCTAACAATCTGACGGCTCTTCCTCTTGATCTTTGTAACGACATCGTGCCATCATTCTTCTTCTCTGTATCACAGAATATGATAGCATATTTGAGTCTTCCGGTTGATAAACACATTGAGCCAGAGCTAGGAAGATGGTACCGAAACTATTAATTTGTGTGAGCTTTAACTACATCTCTACAGAATGAACAGTAACAACACAGCTCTAAACACCAACAAACCAGCACAAAAAACAGGTAGGGTAAGGTTGCCTAACTCCGTGACATATTTAATGAAGTCTATATTTATGCCAAAATTGTAATAACATTTTTCAAATAACACCTCAATGACGTTATTTGGACTTTTAGCTACAGTTTTTGAAACATACAGTGTCAACAGTTTCACAAGTTTGGTATATAATATATGATTCTTCATTGTTATACAGTGGCTCCTAAATCCGTGACAGAGATCCAAATTCTGTGATAGTGGTTTCCTAATTCCGTGAGTGATATCCTAATTCCGTGATACTAAAATAATTCTCATTAACTGCTCAGAAAACAAACGTGTATTTGGAAAAACACTTTAAAGTCATGGTATATTGTTTTAATATGGATTAAGCAAGAAATTACAATATAGAAAAAGGGCGTAAGTGACAAATTTTATAGAAAATACTTGTGTAACTACAGGAATACATTTCACATGTTAATTTATTATAAACAAAATAAACTGAAAGTTAAATTCAATACAAAATTAAATTTGAATATATGGGAGAATATCATCGAAATGATAGCCGTCCAAATCTTGGATTTAAAATATCGGCATCCTAATCCATTCAAATGAACAAAAAAGAAAATGTAAATTAATGTTAAAAAGATACATAATGAACTTTTAAAAAAGAATATTCTGGGACAAGATTCGGTAGCTATCAAAACGATATAAATTTATTGAAAATAAATAATATACACTGAATATTATAAAGATGAATAGAGATGGTGATTGATGATGTGCAATGAAGATTTTAAAATGATTGATGCAATTGTCTGAAGAGTCTTATCAGAAATCTTTAATTTTCTGAGGATCTCAAATGTAAATTTGAGAATTGTTCCTCGCGCACCAAACATAAGTCTAATGGCATTCCAATCTTGAATATTATATTTATGACTGAGATCATCACAGCATGGAAGGTAAATAGCGCGTTTCTCTTCATGTACCTGCTTTGGTTGATCTTCATTAATTTCGAACCTTACAGTGGGGTCAAGAATGAGACCAGTTTTTATCTCGGTCAATTATTATGATGTCAGTATGCCGTGTAGATCCTTCCGTAGAAATACATTGAACTTCCTCATATACTTCGTATTCACCATGTTCCCTTAATCTGTTAGCAATTATTGAACGGACTGTGTTATGTCTGTCAATTCGCAGTAATTCGCCCTGAGGGCAGAAACCTAGCACGTGGGGTAACATTGAATTATAACACAATTATTTCTCATTATTTATATTCCTAACAACAGCAGTAATTAAGTTAAATATATAACCTATTATTTTATTATATTTATAATTGATGTTTTCTATAACGTATTTCTATTATTATCTCCAAGAACTATTTTCTTTCATAGACATTAATTTTTACAATTTAGCGTTGGCATCACTGGTCGAGTGAGGCAGGAAGGAGAAATATGAAAATAAATCCGAAAATGGGAAAGCTCCTGTAGCATTGTTATTGTCTCATAATGTTTAAATAATCATACACATTGTTTCAGCTGACTTTAATCTACAGTAATATATCATTTTTATAATGCTGTATTAATTCTACCTCAAATATAAAATGTTACTTCAGGAGCGGTCACAAGAGAAAGAAAAACTTACTGGTCAACCACCTTTCACTGAACAAAAGCTTCTGCCGTCGACTGCTTCTATTCAAAAAGCGGGTAGTCAATAGAATTAAAAAGAAGACATCTCCTGGTATCTGTTAGGTATTTTAAAAATTTTAAAGTCAAAGACCACAACTACATGACAGTCAATTGAAATTTTATCACGGAATTAGGGGTATCACGGAATTAGGCACCTTTACCCTACAGTCGGGTGGTAACCAAACTTGTCTTTGTGCCAATGCTCCATGGCAATAGGACAAGAAACACAATAAGAAAATAATAATATAAAAAGACACTAATTGTCAATTAGAACCTTTGTAATTTTCAGTCTAAAGTAATTTATGCATACGTATGAAAGTAACAAATCAAATACATAGTGATATGTCACTAGACTTGTTGAAATAATTATGTACGTTTTCATTTTATCAAAAGAAATATTCTTACATCCAGAAAACTATTTGTTTGCGGAATATATTCGTTTTAAGTCACAATACGTGGAGAGCAAATCTGAATTTAATAGGCTACAGTATTTCTTACCATATGAGCCGTTCAGAGCAGAAGTGGTGCAAGTCAAAAATGGGTAATGAGGGTTAAAGTAAACATTCAGTAAAATACAGCGCAAAGTAGCAATTAATATTCAATTTATTTTTAGTAGTCAGTGGATAGCAAGAAGACCATATTAATTGCTATTTGCGCTGTATTTTACAGAATTTTTACTTTAAACCTCTTTACCAAATTTTGACTTACACCACTTTTGCTCTGAACGGCTCATACCATCAAATGAACAGTAGCTTTGTGAATCTAATAAATAGTACATCTCGAATGTGACACATCCCACAATTATTTATAAGGGTGCATTTCATATTTCCTTTAATGATTACTGGG
The DNA here is from genome assembly GCF_040183065.1 of Periplaneta americana. Taxonomy (NCBI): domain Eukaryota; kingdom Metazoa; phylum Arthropoda; class Insecta; order Blattodea; family Blattidae; genus Periplaneta; species Periplaneta americana. Next base: position 121,263,266 of record NC_091132.1, on the reverse strand, counting down.
GCTTCTGCGGATTCGTATGTAACTTATACTTGTACAATATTATTTTTCCACATAATATAACACGGTTTCACTCGTTTCCTTCCATATCTGTACTGCAGTAGAATGACTGTTATAGGCAATTCAATTGTTTGAAGGGATATTGCACATTACAAACATTATGCATTATATCGAATTAGTATATTACGATGCAAGGCTGGGAAGTGTTTTTTACAAAATCGAGGAAGTTTTTCAATTTCTCAGATTTTGTAATGCACTATATAAACGTGTATAAATTTTTAAAATGTTGCATTTAATTTCTTGCGATTTAACATTTACAATGAATTATGAAATGAATTATTCATTTATTTTTTCAAGTAAACTTGCGGACAGGTTACAAGTGTCCTGTCATTTTGCTGCCCTACTTGAATGGAGTGGCCTTCAGAACACGCTTCCGCTGCTCATGGAGGATGTACACTTCACGATGTGCGTGGACATGTGATTCCGAAATAACATCCCAACGCACGTCAGCCTGGTTGTACGCGCACATGTGAACAACATCTACGGGAAGTAATGGATACAGAGAGCGGTGACCTGTTGCGTGGCCAGCGTTATCACCCGACTTCACACTCCAAATCTTTTTTTCTTCTTTGGAGACGTGTGAAAAGTACACCACTCGAATTGACACCAGAGAGTAACTGACTGTGTGAATATCGCTGCTTTTTATCAAATTCAGCACAGACCAGTAATGCTCGACAGAGTCCGATAATCACAGTTATGACGCTGTAATGAACGTAAACACGTTCAGAGTAGACAATTTGAACACCTGTAACTTGTCAGCAAACATACTGGGAAAATAATTCATTTTTTAATTGGTAATGTCACTAAAACCTGTCTTTTTGAATGTCGCGTAGCACCTAAACGAGGCATCGGAGAACACGGGTTGTTTCACAAAAAATTATCCTCATTGCGAAATCTATAGATCCCCTGAGTTTGTCGCACAGGTCCTGAATCACTCTGTATATTTTTAACTAAACGTACGATATTACAGATGACAAATTATATGAAAAAGAGGTGTAGAGTAATAGCGAGAGAAAAAGCGAAACGGGAGTACCAAGATAAAATCCTCTACAATATCTGACTTGTTCACCATAAATTCCATCACGAGCAGATCGTGATTGAAACTGTGCCACCAGAGAGAAGATCAGCGTGCTTGCGCTGAGCTTCAGAAGCGGCAGTGATGTCTCCCCACTCAACATTCAGATCTTTAGCATATGCAAACAAGAGGGTTTGATCGGAGAATAATAGGGTATTGAAACGTTCTTGATGAAGTAAGGCAGCGTTCCTCAAACTATGGACCTCGAGGTGTAGGCTTATAGGCTACAATATAAAAACTATTGTTTTGAATAAATATTAATTTAAGCAATGCAATGCAATTCTTTATGACGTGAATATCTTAGGTGAAAATTCACAAACTACTGGGAAAAACACGGAAATTTTACTTGAAGCAAGTTATGAGATAGATTTGGAAGTAAATTCTGAAAAAAAGTATATGACTATGTCTCATGACCAGAACATTTTAGTACGAAATGGAAATAAACGAATTGGAAATAAGGCAAACTAGGGTCTGTTGGACAGTCGGGCATGTTGGACACTCTGTACTTTAACGTGTTACCTCGCCACTTGTGGGCACTACATTCTGCTAGAAGTCAATGACGGAAGTAGCCCCACTCGTGGCTACTTCCGTCAATGACTTCTAGCAGAATGTGGTGCCCACAAGTGGCGAGGTAACACGTTAAAGTACAGAGTGTCCAACATGCCCGACTGTCCAACAGACCCTAGCTAACCCTATATCCTTTCAAAAGGTGGAAGAATTCAAATTTCTTGGAGCAGCAATAACAAATGAATCGGGGATTGCAGATTTTTCAGTAGACACGAAAAACGGTATTACTGGTGTTAGATCACATCATTGGTTATAGTACTGGCTTCTTCAGACAGAAGCCTAATAGATGTGTCGTTTTATACCAAATTTATTGGAATCTAATGAATTGTTATTGAAATAACTCAATATATATTAGCTTGAAATGTGCTGTTTCTGCAAGGAATCAACATTGTAGTATAATAATTTCAATTCAACTAAAGTTTATTTGTCACATTAGGAATATAATATATGCATAGACTTACTGTGTACTTAATACATAAGTTCAAAATGTAAATTAATTTATTTTTCCACAATAGGCCACTGACGAATATTATCGTAAAATTCTGATATTCGTGTGGTATGTAACGCATTAGTTTGCGTATATCGCCAAGCTTCTCTTTTTGAATTGGCACGATTTTGTCTGGATATGCCAATGAAGAAGGGAAGTATATGGTATTCTCCTTTGCACTTACAAGCAAACATTCTCATGGGGCAGATGAAAAAATATTAATAATTTTTCTTCCATCATTTCAATAATGTCAAAAGAAGTGCTTACACAAAATTTTGGCCACTCGAGCACAATTACGAAGGCCACTAAAAATGTTTCCCTAGGGCCGTTTACAGAAAGAGAACAAAATTTCATGGAAAGTTTTATTGGAACAGATATAGCAATTGTTTAGTTATTTTTCAACGTATTCACCACCAGAACAGAGACATTTGCCATTCAGTGGAATCAATTTTTGTATCCTTGTGTCGTAGATGTCTGCCATCTGGAATCGGAACCAATGTGTCGGCACATGTCTTAGACATAAGTTGTTTCTGCGCGCTTCCAGGATTTCACAGGTCTCCAAATGTGAGACAGCTGTACTGAGATATGTGGTTTCTGCATGGAATGATAGTCCTAAATCAACAGTCCAGGAAGCTCGAATGAACTCATTTTGCCACAAATAGTGACATGTGCTCTTTCTGCAATCCCTGATTCAAACATAAATTACACTCGAGAGGAAATTAAACGCAGAATAAATATGAGAAATGCTTGCTATTATTCGGTTTAGAAGCTTTTTCATCTAGTCTGCTTTCAAAAAAACTGAAAGTTAGAATTACAAAACAGTTATATTACTGGTTGCTATTTATGGTTGTGAAACTTGGACTCTCACTTTGAGAAAAAGGAACATAAGTTAGGGATGTTCGAGAATAAGGTGCTTAGAAAAATATTTGGGGCTAAGAGGGATGAAGTTCCAGGAGAATGGAGAAAGTTACACAACACAGAACTGCACGCATTGTATTCTTCACCTGACATAATTAGGAACATTAAATCCATATTTTTGAGATGGACAGGGCATTTAGCACGTATGAGTGAATCCAGAAATACATATAGAGTGTTAGTTGGAAGACCTGAGGAGAGGCCGAGACGTAGGTAGGAGGATAATAATACAATGGATTTGAGGAAGATGGGATATCATGCTAGGGACTGGATTGTATTCCTCAGGATAGGAACCAATAGCGGGTTTATGTGAGGGCGGGAATAAACTTCCAGGTTTTTAAAAGTCATTTCAGTAAACGGTAAATGACTATCTCAAGTTGATAACCAGTGTCATAAACTGGACAAGACAACCTCAGATGAACTTGATAGCAGAGTTCTCTCAACGTCGATATTTTATAACATCGCCTTCTATTTGCAGCAAGTTCTCGATCTGCCGAAAATCGGAATATTTTATTTTCATAAGAAATGTTTTAACACAGTCAAGAATTTGTAAATTTTTTAATTCCCAGGCATCTGTAAACTCTATTTTATGTTCTTGTAATATCAATGTCTTAAAATAATGTAATGTGGACTTCGATTTATGGCAATAAATTTCAAATTCAAATTTCAAATTTATTCACAATTTACATTTTAAATGAAAACATATGAATAGATACGCGAAATGAGCATATGCTCGTGCATAGTAGTCTACATAAATTTTACCGAGATCAATAATAATGTTGATGATAGAAATAATAGTAATAATTAGACTTCGTTGAATTGCCACACGCAGCATGCAATCAGGTTTCCGATGTACGGTAGTATAGAAGAGGTGAGCGGCCGCCCGGTCTCGTAGTAGCAGCAGTTCATGTTAAGAGATATGACCGGTCCAAATAGATAGAGCAGCTACAGCTAATGTATGTTTTTGCATTACTGTGGTTGGAATAGTCAAAGCTTAATATTTTTTCAGTGCAAACAAGAATTCAATCAAACATACTACAATGAGAGTGTTGCTGTTTCAAATAATTGCCCCTGGAATACCCTTACCCCCGCAGACAGTCTTGACCCGTTTGGTAAACGTGGTTGGATGCTGTTAGTTATTATGCCGAATATTACGGCAAAATAATGGAGGAAATTGATGCATTGGATAGCACAGATAGTTCCGCTGTTGCAGCTGTAAAATCATTGCCTTCTGAACAGCTATTGGAAGATATTCTGTTCATTGATTCTAATTTTAAAATCGTGTCCAAAAGCAACATCGTGTTAGAATCGTCCAAACTACAACTCTCAGAAGTCCTTAATATAGTGGATAAAGTATCACAAGCCGTTATCCAAAATAACAATTCAGTAATTTCAGAAAAAGTGAAATGTAAGTTGAGAAACATTATTGCTAAAAATTCTGCCTATTCACAACTTCGTATTATAAATGATGTACCATCAGGTCACGACAAGATATCTGAAGTTGGTGTACTAAAAAGTAGTGACTTTCCGTTCTTCAAATATGTACCTATTACATCGTGTGATGTTGAACGTACGTTTTCCCAAAATAAAAACTGTTTAAGTGACCATCGGAGGAGGTTACTTTGCAGTCGCTCAAAATGTACGTAACTCTTCACTGCAATGCACATATTCAAGGATGATGTGAGTATCTTACATTAAATTTTAAGAGTTAATATATCTCACTATAAAATAATTGTGTATTTACATGTTTAGACGTTTCCTACTTCAATGCTCTTTGATTATATTTCTTGAATGCAGGATACAGGTTTTATTGTAACCGCAGTATACTGCTCAGTATTTACATCAAAGGCATACTCCATCCTTTGCATGCCCCCTTCTCATACAGTCTATACCGCGTGCGCAGTAAACCTTGCGATTCTCGTGGCAATTCCACGAAGTCTAGTAATAATAATAATAATAGTAATAATAATAATAATAATAATAATAATAATAATAATAGAATAACCGTGACGAAGATGATACAAAGATAGTAATACAAATTAATTCATTAATAATGATAATAATAATAATAATAATAATAATAATGGTAATAAAACAAAAAATATTTACAATAATAAAATTAATACTAAGACGGATAAAATAAAATATAAAACCACTTAGCGAGAGTTAAGACGATAAATGATGCCACTGTTTATTTTATTAATAATTCTATAGGCCTATTAAATCTATTCGATTTCATGGTGCTCGCTCATTCAGTATTACATGTGGGCGGTGCTCACAATCTTGAAAACGCTGAGAACCCCTGGTGTAATGTAAACCAGCTTAAAATATGTTCATTCTATGACGATGCAGATGAAGTGAGTTGTCAACATAGCCATTCCGTCAAGTTTAGTACACAGTCTCATGCAACTCCACCTCTTTATTTGGATGGCAGCATCATGACAACGTAAACAAAGCTCATTGAGTTTGAATAATTCAGTATAACAATTCGCCTTTTGTTATCGTTCGATGTACAGCACAGAACAAAATTTCGTAGTACGCTACATTTCTTCGATTCAAGACATTTCATTATGCATTTACTATAGCCCTGAAATTTAAGTCAATACATCAAATTCTGTTAGATTGTAAAGCTGCTGTAGACCATCACCACGGTGTTTTCCTAGTAGTATTGTAGAATACTTTGCAACCTTAGATACACCAATGTTCTGCTAGTTGCATAAAAAAGAGGCGATGTTAAAGATGACAATATAATAAGCAGATTCCAAACATATGGCTTCATGGTCTACTGGGTATTCATTTCAAAGTGTGTCATGAAATCACTGTTGTGAGTCAGGGATTTGAAGCGAGTTGCAGCTTTTATGTCAGAGAAGTTGCCTATTAATCAAGGCTTTCAATCTGAACTTGAGAACGTGTACGGTATAACTTGAACGTCGTAGCAACAGATGGCGGCCTGTACGGTCTGTGTGCTACCATAATCTCTTTCGAACTGTGTTTTGCGCGGGCAAGTCGTACGCAGGGTATTTGTTATCATCGGTTGCGTACGGCAACATTCCACAACACAAATCAAATGCTCCGTGTCCATGTTGACCGTCCAAGTTAATGTCAACAAATATGTAGGCCTAAGTAATCGTCTTAACCCTCTCGCCATAGCCCCACAGTAAGAAAACACTCATCTCAGTACGTGTTTCCAAACAGTTCACATTCCTGCCACTACAGGCGTTACCGTACGTATCGGTAAGAACTCTTCAGAATGAACGCCGTACTTGCTAGGCAACTTCTCTGGCACATAGGTAATACACCTCTGCGGAAGTGTAGGAAGATTGAATTCTCTAGGCTCATCGGCTAGCCACATGACGGCATACAGCGAGTCATGACACACTTTGAACTGAACACGCAGTAGTAGTCAGCATTCATGACTATAAAGCATGAGACTCAGGGTTCGATTCTGGTTCTGAGCATGGAAATTTGTCCTTAACCAGACTATCGGATATTTTCAATCGTAAAAATCTAAAAGCTAAGTGAGTGTACACACATAGGCTAAAGGATTTCTGTAGGCAGGAACACCTCAGTGTTCAAGTAAAAATTCTCAAAATACGTCCAAATATGAAATGTGAGAATTGTACGGTACAAAAACCATCAACAAGAAGTAAGCTAAACGCAAATATTATGTATCAATTACCATATTACAGTGGCAACTAAAGACTTGAGTTATTATTTTAAGAATGTAAGGAAATGAATTTAATTATAAATTTAAAATTGTAATAAAGTTAATTTGAACTTTAAATCAAATCATATAGCTGAGATATAAAATAAAATAAATGCACTCTAACTACGAAATTACATAATCGAACACTTTTGTGACTACCCAAAGCATAACTTCTAACCATTTAAATCTTCAACGCTAATATCTCATTTCTATTGAATTAAATTGAAGATTAATTCATACAATTTAAGTTATAATATGCCTTTTCCTATAGAAACTCTTAATATATACGATCACTCAGGTAACTTCTGGATCTGTACGAGTTCCAGAAGCATTGTATTCCAGTAAAATCTATTTCTAATAAGGGAACACTACTTATTGATAGCAAAATGCCGGTTATTGTTCAAGAGAAGAAACACACATTTTAACTAACTATTATTTTATATATTATACATAGGCCTATGCCTAAATTACCATTCACAGCGATTAAAATAATCATAACCAGCTTACAGCCCTATTTTGGCATCCTACAAAGGTATTTCGTTGCTTATATGATTTTGTAATTCTTAATTAAAGAGTAATACTTTGATTCCTAGACGTGCATTTAATTTCCTTTATTGACCAATACTCCAAGTTAATTCTTCGACAACACTGCGTAACAGAGCATGTGATATAGCTCGCGCAAGAAACGATTAGCGAAAACCAATGGTGGCGTTGCTGTCTGTTTTGACGTGTGTGTGTAGGCACGCCGAGGGGGGAGAGGTGCGAGCCGATACAAGTACTGTCACTTCGAAGAAGATGAACAAATGAGGACATCGCTGTGGAAATAAAGAACATAGCAAGAGAAAAATTAGAAGCTAATTAAACGCGCAACATATGTTTACGAATGAAATAATAATACCGTGCGATACAAGGCACCTATTCACATGCAATGGAACAAACTAAAGTCGTAATCTAACTATCACAACGCAAGACTGATTCTATCGATGTCATTTCTCTTCCGACTGTACTCTTGAATATCATTCAAGTTATCTCGTGACCTTTCCTATCGCCTGCTCTTCCTTATCGCAGTGTTTGATTCGCATTCCTTCCATCGGTATTCCGTACTTGCGAGACCTATACATGTTTTCTATATAATTTCAGCCTCCTTAATACAAATATAACCATAAAAAAGAGTTTTTGGTTACGGGTTTTGAGAAATTTTCAAATTTATATCTATTCAAAATACTGCTTTATATAATGAGAATAAGATTAAATATTCACTGTTCAGAAGATTACAGCTTTCTTTTCCTCCATTTTCTTTTATCCTGGGCATCAGATACATCACGAGCTAAAGTCCAACAATGGTCTGCTAGCATTTAGGTACTCCACTGTCCTTGGTATCTTTTTTTCCATAGTTGAAATTTCTTGATGAAAGCACTCGTCATACTCGTCACTGATATCGCCAAATTTATCGGGGAAAAAGTCAACATGGGAGTGAAGGAAGTGAATTTTTAGGGACATGTTACAACCCACAGTTTCAGACACCAACAGTAAATTTTGCACTAGTTCTTCATAGTTCTCACTTCTACGGTTACCCAGAAAATGTAATACATCCTCCTTGAATACAATCCAGGCGACTCTCTCTTTTCGTTCCAACAAAGATTCAAAGTGATCGTCCATTATTTCTCTAATCTGTGGTCCATTGAAAACTCCCTCTTTTATTTTTGAGTCACTAATAGCAGGAAATTTTTCCTCGGTATGTTTAAATACTTCAGTTTTAAGATTCATCCCTTTAACAACATTCTTCATTAACGCTAACTTAATGTGTAAAGAGGGTGAAATTATTTTACTTTGAGGTACAAGGGGTTGATGTATATTATATTTCTTTCCTGGCTCTAGTGATTGTCGTTTTATTTTATAATGCTTATCTCGAGCGCGACTATCCCATTCGCATAGAAAGCACGAAAATTTTGTGTAGCCTAATTGTATTCCAAGAAGCAATGCTACAACCTTCAAATCCGCACATACAAACCACTCGTACTTCGAATATTATCATTAAAGCGCGTTTTAAAGAAATACACGTCTTACACAGAATACTAACACCACGGAAATTTCCTGGTAAACTGAAGCGATTTCATATTGCGAACTTGTTTCTCCTTCTCCAAATGGAATCGAAAAGGGCAATAAAACAATTTCCGCTTCTAGAAGTGGTTTTGACACGGTGGTCTATTGCAAAATATAAACTACAGTAATGTCATTAAAGCTCACAGTGGAATAAATATACATCTCAAGTAAAAACAGGTATACTCAAGTGAAATCATACCGCAAAACTGTTTCATCCCCTCCAAATAGATTCGTAAAAGGGCAATAAAATAATTTCCGTTTCTACAAGTGCTTCTAACATGGTGGCCTACTTGTACTAATATTGTTTTCAGATAATGGGTTGCCACATTTGTAAAACGAAATAGTTAGATATAGACAGATGAATTTATTCAGCAATATTATACATACAGATGCACTACGCTATCAGAATTTTATTTTAAATCCAATGCACGGGTCTTCTGACCGTACGTGCTGTGTAAAACAAGTCCTAATTTGTAGGTTTCACCCCCCTCACCTATGATTAGATCCAACCACTCTCCAAAAGAACACACAGATTAATATGAAAATGACACAGACAAAACACATTATGTAATACAAACTAGCCTAACATATTAACAGGCATAAAAGTGTATAGATCAATAGTTTCCATTATCCCTTCCTCAGTTCGCACCACAAACTTCAACAGCTGATGTTCTAAGTTGTCTCACCTTCAAGGGGAACAATCCAATCTTTTGTTCGCATTCTCTATTCCCCATGAGGTCAAAACATGCAAGCGAACCCTTATTCTGACTTAGCATCGAGGGTGGTAGATATTTTCTCCGTATATGTTCCGTTTCGTTACACTGGGAAAATATGTGCCTCCATAAATCCTTTTCCCCACAAACAAAATACGATGATTTTTTTAAATAAAATGCATAGAAAATTAATTATATTTTCCATCCCAAAACTCAAACTGATGGAACATTTTGCTTGTTATTTCTGAATTCAGGAGGTCGAAATTAGTAAGAATTTGTTAGTTTTATATCTGGCGCAAAATGACTGTTGACCAGTGCAATTTCTACCGCAGAATATCCGATTTTCTTATTCTACCAAAACTATCGGATCAGTATTCTATAAGTCTCAACTCTGAACTCTGTAGGTACTTACCAAATACAAGAAGGGCTGACATATCCTATCCGGTAGCCCACATGATTCAGGTGTATAACAGCTGATTTTTTAAGCTAATTCCGGATTTCGATCCTTCTACATCGCAGTGACGTCGTGATGCAGACTGAGGGAATATCAGAGGCTACGGTGTGTGCTCTGTACAAATAAAAGATGCAGTTTTAACCATTATCCATTCTTTAGTGCACGAATGATCGCTCACCACTTGTTCTCAAATGGTAGTGCTTCTGCCTACTACCGGCTCCATTCTTCGCACAGACATGAAGATTCATCTCCGTTGAATAAATACAGGAGGGCCTACTTGGCCATTGCCTTTTCGTTCCATCCTGTTTCAAGCCGTGACCTTGCATCATGCTTAGGCCTACTACAGGATCACGGAGTTCTGCTGTTTTTAGTGTCTTGTAAAATTAGGAAATTTCAATTGTTTGGAATAGCCTATGTAATAAATAGTGCTGAGAATTATATGCACCAAAAACTCTAAAATATGCATTAAAATATGCACTTATACAGGGTGATTCACGAGAAAAAGTAAGAAATTTAGGATATGATATCTTAGGCCACTTTGAGTGAAAACGTTTATATGAACATAGGTCGGTTTTCGAACGATGGCGGAGCTAGATGCATTTTTTTGATAAAACGTGTCGCCTCAATGTCAATCAGATATTACCATATGCTGCTTACGTGAGACAAGGTCACCGATGAATAACGTAACACTGGAATCTGCATTGTGAGCGATGCAGATAAGAGAAGAGAAACAAACCGGGTGTTGGGGCGTTACAAATGTCACAACAAATACGCTATCACTTATCAGTTCACAGCAGTTCAGTCAGCTAACTACAGTACAGTAGTTATACAGATACAGTTATCGGAAGTGTTAAATTGTGTTTTTCAGGATGCCTTATAAATTTTCGACTACGGAATACGCCGATATTGTGTATGTTTATGGTTTGTGCGATGGAAATTCCTTGCGTGCCGTCGCTGAATATGAACGACTCTTTCCGAACAGAAGGGTATCATATCGAAGAGTACTTACTGTCTATGGGGTTGGATGAAAGACTTGGTATAGCAAAGGAACAGGGAAACGAGAGAGGCGCTAATCGACCGTATTTTGGATGCGGCATAAAGACAGCCACGTGCAACTCTCCTGAGCGATGATCGCGTTGCACGCCCGAGCGCAACAGTGCATTGAAGCAGAAGGAGGTACCTTTGAAATGTGCGAAAAAATCGACCCCGACTTCTAGAATATTAGGTATGTATGCATATGTGAATATAAACGTTAAATTTGTCCGTAATCTGTCTCCAAATACGAGTTAGTACGATGGAATCTCAGAAGTTTTTGTGAAATCAAAGAGCCATATCTCCGTAACCATTCGAAAACGGACCTATATTCATATGAACTTTTTTACTCAGAATGGCTTGAGAATTCACATCCTGAATTTTTTACCTTTCCTTGTGAATCACCCTGTAAAAGCTGAAAAGCTGAAAAACCGGCAAGCTGACCATAGTATAGGATCTTACGAAAAACAGAACACTAGCCATATAATGAGAAATATTCAAATTATTGGATATAAAGAAAAAAAATAGTCACCTATACTTCCAAGTTATTGTCTTATTGGTTATTACTAATATAATTAAAACTAATTTGATAGAGACAATTCATTTTCTTCCATGACTATGAAATTCTGTGACACAATAGGCCTAATCTTTTCCATGTTTTCAGGATCCAATTTGTTTCTCCAGTATGTAAAAATAAACTTCTGCATAGAAAGCGCTCCTTTTACAACACATGAAGTGATGGGACAAAATTTATAATCTGGTAGCACGACAGGATTAAAGTACACATCACTATCGCATCCTTGAAGCACTTTGCTAACTTTCCTCATCTTCTTCAGATCATCATTCTTCACTTCAGCTGACGACGCGTTTTCACGAAAGCAATTATTCAGAACTTCTTGATTTGACTAGCAGAATATGTACAAACTACTGAAATTGATCGGAAAACACTGTTTTTTTTTAATTTGCACAAGGAAAAATTGCAGACCAACTCATTAATACAACTCTACAAGGTACATCGAAACAAACCACCATCTTCAGTCACCCCGTGTAAACTATACCGTACGCTGAAGTTTACCCAAAGATACACACCTTAAATTTGTAGGTGCCAACTAACTAGATAAAATGAAAATTATTGCATTCCTCTCAATTTTAGTGCTATGTATTCCCCAAGTAAAGTCAAGGAGTTCTGACCTTCCACCACCGCGCAGCTAATGTACAGTACAGTCCTAGTTCACGTCAAACACTTCACACTAACTGAACTCATTACAGTGGAACTCCACAAATAGACGCTCACTCTCGTATACTTCACGATACAAGATAAGTCAACGCATCCTGTCCCGCGCTGCACAGGGCTAACCAGTTGAACCAGTGCAGTAGTGTGCAGATACTCGTACACGTGGCAGCAAGGCAGGGATAAAAAATGTGTACTTATGCTGAAGCAGAAGTTACAAATATTAGAACGTTTTAAAAATGGTGAATCAATCAGAGACACCCTCAAGAATTTGACATTTCGATCAGAACAGTGCATAGAATAAAACAAAATTCATCTAATTACGAGGCACCCTGTAGTGATTATAAGAAGCTTTGTTATTATCAGTTGATTGTAGGATGAAAACGCAGCTTATTTTGTGTATTTCCTAAATTTAATCAATAGGGATGATTTATGTTTTCTCTTGAAGGGTATACACCATTTTAAAATAATTTAATACACAAACACAACTATTACAAGAAATGTTCAATAAGTTTTTGTAGCTTTATTCTCTTCGGCTCTAACCAACAATAACAAAAATGCAGGTTGCCAGGCGACGATAGAAAAGAAAAGATGCGAAAACTAATTAATGTGGTGTATAAACAATTGAATGCTCTTTCATATTTAAGTATAAAAATATAGGGGTGCCATTTGAAATTTCAAAGCGGGAGTGGCTGGGGGTGGGAGGTGAAATCTAAAATGTAATTAAGCCTTGTTTAAGACTTCCCCCTTGATATCTAAATTTACGTTTTTTTTTTTTTTTTTGGTTTAAATTGAATTCAATTAATTAACTAGTTATTTAAAGTGGGAAGTTTTGAAATGAAAGCCCCCTATGTAGATATATTTAGAGAGTTTTTCCTCCAGAAGTTTGTTTTATGTTTCCGATGTATCACGTATGTAATCACGGATTTATTTTGTTATATATTTTGCATATACTACAATATATTATTTAAAATTATATACGTTAATTATTTATGTTTCGGTCCGCACGCCATAAAAAACATTGTACAGCCCTTATGTTTACCAATGTCAGCAGTACTCCGTAGAAAGACAGCGTTCGTACCTCGTCTCGCACACGGACCATTGCTGTGTCTATTTGTGGAGTTCCACTGTACTCGGACACTGTAACTTCTTGAGCTGGCTCTAGTCCACTGCGCTGCACTACAACACACTGCACACACTAGACGCCATCACTGTATTTTCGCTATTACGCACTGCGCATCCACTGTAACTCACTTTCACTATACTCTAACACAGTGATGTCAAAGCAAGAGCATTTTTCTGACCTTGACGTCGTGCGCGGGCAGCAAGCGCTAAGTATGGAAAGAGGAAGGGTTGTGTATATGAATAAGCAACCTGTTGGATTAAGAAACCAGTGGTGCACAAACTTCAAACAGAACGTGAAATTGTATGTCGTTATTTTTATATGGCTTCTTTCTGTTTAATATTATCTATGTTATCTGTAAAACAAAAGTACTAACACTGATTTCTTAATATTGCAGTTGTGTTTTAAATCTTAATAACATAACAGAGAGTTAAGAAGGAATATTCACATACATTCCATAGTAGTATAATATTATACTGTATTAAGTAGATGAAACACATCATTCATAAAGAAAGTGATATTCCAAAGAAAGAGATTGAGTATGACATGATAGGTTGGAATTTATATTGATGGTATCTTTAGCCTTACAAAAGTAATCAATAAACTAATCAAAACAATATTACAGTACAAAGGAAAGTTACCTAGGTACTGTATATGTTTTAAGAGTAACTAATATTCTATAACAAAACTCTTATCGCATTATGCTTTTAAGGTGATATTTGTGAGCAACTTCCTATCATCAGAATATTAAATTATTTTCTCGAAATCTGCAGAAGCTACAGAGCTGACATTTTTACAACACATGGGCACGTATCCTTTGCTTATGATGTAACAGTAGCTGTTTTGTTAATTCATTTCCTTACAAACAATTTTCATGCGAATATTTTCAAAATTTTCAATACACCATCTTCAGTAATACGTATATGCGGTATATTAGATTTACGAAAATATTCTGTAAGGCTACTAAATAAATAGGCCTATACCTGAAAATTTCACTTTTCTATACGAAAAGTTGAGAAAATATTTCTTTTGAATAAAAAAAACAAACTTGTTAAAATGAGCATTAAAATTAAAACTTACATTCTTATAATGCACTTATACTTCTCAGGCAAATCTAAAAATTAACATGGATACTGTTTTAATAAGTTCTCTTCTCTTTATCTATTGAATCAGTGCTGGCCATCCCTTAACATAGCTCGACCAAGCGGCATATACTACCTCTTTCGTCTGTCTCTTTCCTTTCCGCTGTAAAGCGCTCAGGCTCTCCTGGGCTCTAAAGCGCGCGCTTTCTCCTGTGGGCATCAATTGACATGCCTGCTCTAACAAATAGCGAGCATATTACACTACCGTCTATTATTAAAGTCCTTAAGCCTATTTTTACAAACCTTTGTGGTTAAAGGTAAAGCCTTTAGTAAGTCTGCACGTAAAGCATTCCAGTCTCTTTGATAAAACAAAGCTTTACAATGTCCGTTCTCTGTTTTCTTTCCTTCACTTTCTGTGAATGGTGGTTCTTTGAAGAATAATTAGACGACTGTAAACTATTGTTTATTTCTCTCCACGCAGGCTCACCTCTGTACCACTTTTTAAACAATGCGAATAAGAGAGCTTGCATCGTATCAACCTATGTTCAGCTTTTTCATACATTTCAATTTTACTTATTAGTTATTAGAAAGATATATGGTGAGACTCTTGTAACATGGGGTGAGCATGACATTATTCTCCACCCAAGAGAATAACAATCATCACAATGACAATAATATTTAAGCTCTAAAAGCAATTCGAACCTATAAACATAGATACCAAGGAAAACAGAAGCTGCACGCCTCAGCCATTGCTTTCACCGAAGTACTTTTCCTTGTGAAAGTTGTAACCTATAATTTAACTTTTAGTCATTTACTTAGTGACTCTGTATCAACCACTAGGATATTTAGCGTCGATGGGATTTGTGATAGAGAGATGAAGCCAAGGATTTGCCGTGTACAAGATAAAGAAATACCTTCGTCTATTATATTCAGACAGTTTTAAATTTAAAAATGAATGCAAGCACTTCGTTATTAGTGAATACTAATTTTTAAGATGTTATTTTTGTAACTTATCAACAGTAATCTCACTAGAGGTTTTGATTTATCTAGAGAAAATCAAAACTGGAATGAGATTTAATTGACTATTACACAATTACAAGAAGTAAAGTACTCTAATACAATAAAATATTAACCTACTTACTAAAATTCTATTTCACTACTGTTAATTTCACCAAAACGTTTGATCGAAGCCACCATTTTCAGTTGACTATCTATGCGGTAAACAAATGACGATCGCAAAACATGTTTTATAGTACCGTAAAGAATTTGCAGTTTGAAATGTTGGCAAACAAAGAAACAAATGGTAGGGAGGTGATAAAAACAGAAGAAGGTAAATAAAGATTAGAAGAAGTAAAGTACTCTAATACAATAAAATACTAATTGACTTACTAAAATTCTATTTCACTAATGTTAGCTTCACCAAAACGTTTGAACGGAGCCACCATTTTCAGTTGACTATCTATGCGGGAAAAAAATGACGATCGCAAAGCATGTTTTATAGTACCGTAAAGAATTTTCAGTTTGAAATGTTGGCAAACAAAGAAACAAATGGTACGGAGATATAAAAACAGAAAAAACTAAATAAAGATTAGAAGAAGTAAAGTATTCTAATACAATAAAATATATATTAATTGACTTACTAAAATTTTATTTCACTAATGTTAGCTTCACCAAAACGTTTCAACGAAGCCACCATTTTCAGTTCACTATCTATGCGGTAAACAAATAACGATCGCAAAGCTTGTTTTATAATACCGTAAAGAAATTACAGTTTGAAATGTTGGCAAACAAGGAAACAAATGGTAGGGAGATGATAAAAACAGAAGAAGGTAAATAAAGATTAGAAGAAATAATGTACTCTAATACAAAAAATTGGTATTAATTGATTTACTAAAATTCTATTTCAGTAATGTTAGCTTCACCAAAACATTTGAACGGGACCGCCATTTTCAAGTGACTATCTATGCGGAAAACAAATGACGATCGCAAAGCATGTTTTATAGTCATCATCGTCGTCCTTGCAGGTATTAGGCCTAGTGGCCTGTTATGGTCTCCGTCCATCTTTTCAGGGAGCGTCCCAAAGATCGTCTTCCATGTGGTATATAGCGGAGAATTTGTCTTGGGAGTCTGGAACGGTCCATCCTATTGACATGGTTAAGCCATTTTTGTCTATAGTGGTTGAGATGTTCTTAAATAGGTATAATTTTCAATTCTTTTGTAATTAGTTCATTTCTTTTGTGGTCAAGCAAGCTGTAGCCGTCAGTCCTCCTTAGAAATCTCATTTCCGCAGTTGTTAGGCGTTGAACATCTGAGTTTCGGGCAGTCCAGGCCTCACTACCATACATGAGGACAGGTCTTGCTAGAACTTTGTATGCTTTTAACCTGGTATGTTTTTTAGGTTTTCGTGGTTGTGAAAACCTGGTTGCTGGTTCTTAAGGCTCCATTAAAATGTTGAATGTTTTCAGATATATCAGTAACAGGTAAATATGTCAAATTATAACTCAAATATTTAAATGAGTTTCCCTGTTCTAACATATGGGTTCCAATGCAAATTTTACTCCTAATTGGCTGTTTACCTTGGAACGCCATAATTTCTGTAGCGTAAAGAATTTGCAGTTCGAAATGTTGGCAAACAAAGAAACAAATGCTAGGAAAGTGATAAAAATAAAATGATAAAAATAAACAAATGCTAGGGAAGTGATATAATTGTAGCGCTAAGCAGCCATGATTGGTTGAAACACGTCCTTTCGTACTGTTTTATTGTTCAAATGTAGTATGACATGGTAGTAAAAGTGTAATAGTCTATGCAATTTTATTACGTATTTAATCATCCCCTGAGCACGAGATCACTCTCTTTCAGGAGAGTGCTAGCATTTTTTTACATTAATAATAATAAAACTGTTTACAATTATTAAAGTTTACAATTTTATTATAATAAGTACAACGAAGCTCACGGGTATGGGTAATAATAATAATAATAATAATAATAATAATAATTATTATTATTATTATTATTATTATTATTATTATTATTATTATTATCAGAACTGAAAGTAGGATAATTTTCTCCTTAATAATACGTTACTAGCTTCTCTGCGAGCAGTCTCGGAATAATGCCTCCAGACATTCTTTCATAAGCGAAGTACATATGAAAATGTCACAAAAGAAATCAGAACTTATACAAGAACTCAAATTGATCCCATTTTCAGATAATATGAAGATTTACAACTGACTATAGAAAACTGCGTAGACTGCATGGATAGAAATACAGCACCGCATGCTCTGATGAGACTCAGACTTCGGGAAGAGCCAGAAAATACGCAGTTAACGAGACATCTGGACTAATACTCGAGACCGCAATAGGCTTTGAGATGATGATGGTAATGATAATTTCAAATGAATAATTACAAAAGAATCTCTGTGTTTCAAAGCACTGGCATTTCCGCATGATCCCATTTAAATTGGATGGTTGCGTCCGCCGAGCTGTAAGCTCCGTGAAGAAAATTTATGCAACGCAGAATATCCCCGGTATTATGAACACCACTAAATCGTAGAAGTCTAATTCTAAAGCTAAGGGCATCTAAAAACTGAATGCGAAACTGGTTCTGAGGTAATGAGGAAACATAGTTATTCGTGTTATATGTTCACGTCTTACCGTGGAATAACTGAATTTTATTATACGTAAAAATTTACAACATTATCAAAAAATAGGTTCGTCTTTTTTCATTGACGATGACCTAAATTCCATTTTAGAGGTTGACTTAACTTTCTTTTGTACGTACATCACATCAGATATGGATTTCCGTCAAACGAGTATAGACGCCGCTACAGGATATTATTATTATTATTATTATTATTATTATTATTATTATTATTATTATTCGATCCGGTGCTGTGGATTGAATTCGGCGTAGCTCAGTGGTCAGAGCACTTGGTACGTAGAACCAAGGACCTGGGTTCGATCCCCGGCGCCGGAGTGAATTTTTCTCCTCAAATATTAATTGCCGCTACAGGAGTTATGCTTTGGTAACTCAGTTGGCAGAGCGCTGGTTTACGATGATTATGGACCCGAGTTTAAATCCCGATGATGGCGGATTCATATTTGTGGTCAGAAAGCTAATGTTCCTGGGCGCCTTTCTCGGCGTTTTCCAGTTTTCCTTTAAAATTCCACAGTGAATTTCCACTTCAGTATTCATCACCATTATCATTTCAATAGTATGTACCCAAAACAGTACGACATGGTATAGTACAGTGTGTGGCATACAGATGGCATCAGTGTGAGTAAGCGTGGTATCCACTCAGGAAGTGAAAGGGTATTCTGGTGCAGTGGTATTCAACCTCTTTTCCTAGTATAGACGGCATTTCGGAAGGCGGTCGGCTGCTATATGCGCCGTAGCATTTCAGGTATGTGACGTCACAAGCTTGTGCATTAGAACCAATCGCAATCAGTTTGTAACAAGTACTTCTCGAGTCCATATGTCCACGTGTGAGTGTTTTAATACATTGACTAAGTAAACCTAACATTTACTCTGTGTGTGTGTGCGTGCGTGTGTGCGTGTGCGTGCGTGCGTGTGCGTGTGTGTGTGTGTGTGTGTGTGTGTGTGTGTGTGTGTGTGTGTGTGTGTGTGTGTGTGTGTGTGTGTGTGTGTGTGTGTGTGTGTGTGTAAGATAAGTAAATGGAAGAAGAGACTGTAAAAAAACAAGTATTGCACAGGCAGGCACGGAAAATAGTGTTTAAGGTATATAATTATTTAAAAAAAAAACGTTGACGAGCAGAACGCTGCCAGTCATCTTTGCCAACGCGCAAGAAACGACTCCATAAGTATGTGTTGCGGGATTGAGAACCGTGCAAACAATATTGTTAGTGAAGAAAACAGGATTTCTTAGGTGTCATGCTTACAGTAATCAACGGCTAAGTTCAATATTGTCTTTTGATAAATTAAATTCTCTCCTGCGCTATTTGTATTGCACGTGCGCGTGAAGTACGATGTGGCAATGTTGTACGCTTCTTTGCTCTCTCTATCTGTCTCTCTCGACGCAAACGCTAGCAGACTACCGCCTTCCTAATTCCCGTCGACTCTAGCATATCCCAAAAATAATTTCTTTTATCTTCCTACGCCAAACTGCATTACAATTAGGGTCATTTTGGGACACTTTCCAGAAAAGTAGCCATTACGAACACTGTTCCTAGTGAAAAAAGTCGAACTATATGAGTCAACCTGTGTTTTTAATCTTTATGAATGTGATTCTCGTGACTTAAATTTCTTTTTAACCTTCACAGACGGCAATACACACAATAAATGTGAGGTACACTTTTCTTTTCGGTCATGAAATGCAATACAATATTAAAGATGCACAAATTATTGTACATATACCTATACATTTTACAGGTTATTAAAGACGCCAAAGTGATTACACTCAAACAAATTATCTTTGTTTCGAGTGTTCTGTTATATTTTGAATGAAGATGTATCTCGGGGAGATTTTGACACTGTGTTTTAGAGAGATCTCGATATGTGTCGACTTCTCCCTGATTTCGCTTCTGGTTCTTCTGGGAGGCTGTCTGTATCAAAATTTCTGTTTAATCTTGGAGGATTTTTAGTGTCACATTGTCCGTCTAGCTATTTTCTGTTTGTGTGTCTGCCTACATGTATGAAACTACTCATCTTCCATTTAACCAATCTTAATTAAACTTGTTCACACCTCTGGAGTAACGGTTAGCGCATTTGGTCGCGAAACCAGGTGGCACGGGTTCGATTCCCGATCGGGGAAAATTACGTAGTTGAGATTTTTCCGGGGTTTTCCCTCAACCCAATATGAGCAAATTCTGGGTAACTTTCGGTGATGCACCCCGGACTCATTTTCACCGGCATTAACACCTTCATCTCATTCAGACGCTAAATAACCTAAGATGTTGATAAAGCATCGTAAAATAACCTACTAACACATAATTAAACTTGATATTTTAATTTTCATTGATATTTGACAAAGTAAAACTATCGACATAAACATGAAATATCAATTAGTTGGCATATCCTTCACCTTGATTCTTAAAGCTAAATGAATTAACAATTAATGACGTAAGAGAATTGATATCCTGACGTACTGCAGGATAACATGTTTGAGTACGATCTGGTTCTAGCCGAAAATTGGTGTGAAATTCGTGTTGAAGAAGGCATTACCACTCCCCCAAAAACACCACAGACACCATCTGCACAAGGACATTTAGGCTTGACTAATTCCTCAGCTACTGATACTTCCTCTGAAGAATTGTCGTCAGTTCCGATGCTAACACTTCCATCTGATGGCAAAAGAATAAGAAAACTGCAAGACTCAGACTAATAACGTCTGAAAACTACAGAAAACAGCTGAAGAAGACTAAACAAGAAAAATAAATTAGGCTTTCCCACAGAAGGAAGCCATCTAATACTCAGCGTGTATGGGGAGGGAGCTAGTTCATTAAACAATCTGCACAATAAAAAAAATATATTGTGCCGCGTATGGTGCGTATTACTACGATGATAATGCTAAAACCTTGTATTCAGTCAGTTGGAGACTACCAAAAATGGTTTCACAAGACATGCGTGGAATATGGCACCGAAGAAAAATTCACACGTGACCAATGCGAGTAGGAGTATTATAAAATATTTAGAAATATTTTAGGAGCAAAATTTGTGTTTAAACGTGTTGTTGCTTATAATACTATGTCGAAATCTCCCCCATTATGGGAGAAGTCGACATTTCGGTACCAATTTGTATTTTTTTTAATACAGTGCTACAAAACAATCACACCTGGCACCAGATATGTGAAATATTTGGAAAGCATGTCCACACTTATTATGGGGAAAAATTAGAATACAATCTACATAAATTGATCTCAAAATTAACATTTTTCTTTAGCGTGTCGAGATGTCCGTAAATTTTAATTTCTGTTGCCAATGAAATGTACTCGGGAGGAAATTAAACACAGAATAAATATGGGAAATGCCTTTTATTATTCGGTTGAGAAGCTTTTATCATCCAGTCTGCTGTCAAAAAATCTGAAAGTTAGAATTTATAAAAAAAGTTATATCACCGGTTGTTCTTTATGGTTGTGAAACTTGGACATAGAGAGAGGAACATAGGTTAAGGGTGTTTGAGAATAAGGTGCTTAAGAAAATATTTGGGGCTAAGAGGGATGAAGTTACAGGAGAATGGAGAAAGTTACACAACGCAGAACTGCACGCATTGTATTCTTCACATGACATAATTAGGAACGTTAAATCCAGACGTTTGAGATGGACAGGGCTTGTAGCACGTATGGGCGAATCCAGAAATGTATATAGAGTGTTAGTTGGGAGGCTGGAGGGAAAAAGGCCCTTGGGGAGGCCGAGACGTAGATGGGAAAGTAATATTAAAATGAATTTGATGGAGGTGGGATATGATGATAGAGACTGAATTAATCTTGCTCAGGATAGGGACCAATGGCGGGCTTATGTGAGGGCGGCAATGAACCTCCGGGTTCCTTAAAAGCCAGTAAGTAAGTAAGTAAGTAAATTATTATTATTATTATTATTATTATTATTATTATTATTATTATTATTATCTACTTACTTACGTATTTCTACACTTATTCATTCCATTCCTATAATTATTGTTTACTTTCGTTTCTTAATAAAATTATGTTAAGTCATGATTTACTCGATTATTTGAGTCTTCATTTTCGTTTGTATATTTATTTTTATTATATATTTACTTATTTATCAGTTTACATAATATTTGTCTATGTTTATTATCAAAGATTAAATCCTTCTCTCGAATAGGAAGGCAACAGTTTCGCTCGTTCAGTTTTATGAATACATGGTGGCTATAAATACAAAATTTAATGGGAATCTGCACATAGATATTTCATTTATCATGCCCTAAAATATGTTACGCATAGATTTTCCCATAAAACCATGGACGTATTTTCGAAATCACATAAATAATAGGGAATGAATTGTATGTATCTCGAATGAAATAAAACGCTGATTTTGTACAAATACTATCTTTTATCCACAGAGATAAGCCTATAGAAAAAATATAGAACTAGGTACTATAGCAACAGAGAGATAAAATGAAGTTTTTGAGATTATCTTTGCAAAAGGCAAACCGTGCAGAAAAAAGTCGAAAATGTTACAGTCTCCCTAACATTAATTGAATGAATCGGCTTAGTCACGCTGTGATTTGTCTACTCGGCTGTACAAAACGAATAACGCCTGACAAATTATTACAGATAGCTTGCCATAATACGTTCTATACAGAGTTCCATTAGCGCCGAAACTCTCATTCATAAGTAAAAAAGAGGCCACACACCGTACACATAAAATTCCGTGTGCAGCGGATCGATAAATTCGAAAACATTGTACACCTCGCAAAAACTTTTAATATTTCATCGCAATCAGGTAAAACTGTTTATAATGAGCATTCAGGCAACATCGGGCTATTGTTATCAACTGTGGCCTCGGAATAACGTCCTTTGCTCTCTTCCATTCCTCCTTTTTTGTTTCTATATTGAAGTTACTTCGCACCTTCTGCAAATTGTTACTTTATTTCCTTACACCATTTTACATTTGCTACCCTTTTGCTCAATGCTTCCATTATATTTCCTTCTTCACAACTTTTTCTTTTGTTTCATTACAGCTTGTTTCTTCCGTTCCCCGTTTTAATTCTCTCTTAATTTCTACACTACTGCTTTCATTTATATTCTTCTTTTGTGTTGTTCCTTTCCTTCTTCCTGTTTCTCTATATTATTGCTTTCATTTATATTCTTCTTTTGTGTTGTTCCTTTTCTTCTTCCTGTTTCTCTATATTATTGCTTTCATTTACATTCTTCTTTTGTGTTCTCGCTTTCCTTCTTCCTGTTTCTCTATATTATTGCTTTCATTTATATTCTTCTTTTGTGTTCTCGCTTTCCTTCTTCCTGTTTCTCTATAATATTGCTTTCATTTACATTCTTCTTTTGTGTTCTCGCTTTCCTTCTTCCTGTTTCTCTATATTATTGCTTTCATTTATATTCTTCTTTTGTGTTCTCGCTTTCCTTCTTTCTGTTTCTCTATATTATTGCTTTCATTTATATTCTTCTTTTGTGTTCTCGCTTTCCTTCTTCCTGTTTCTCTATATTATTGCTTTCATTTACATTCTTCTTTTGTGTTCTCGCTTTCCTTCTTCCTGTTTCTCTATATTATTGCTTTCATTTATATTCCTCTTTTGTGTTCTCGCTTTCCTTCTTTCTGATTCTCTATATTATTGCTTTCATTTACATTCTTCTTTTGTGTTCTCGCTTTCCTTCTTCCTGTTTCTCTATATTATTGCTTTCATTTATATTCTTCTTTTGTGTTCTCGCTTTCCTTCTTTCTGATTCTCTATATTATTGCTTTCATTTACAATCTTCTTTTGTGTTCTCGCTTTCCTTCTTCCTGTTTCTCTATATTATTGCTTCCATTTATATTCTTCTTTTGTGTTCTCGCTTTCCTTCTTCCTGTTTCTCTATATTATTGCTTTCATTTATATTCTTCTTTTGTGTTGTTCCTTTTCTTCTTCCTGTTTCTCTATATTATTGCTTTCATTTATATTCTTCTTTTGTGTTCTCGCTTTCCTTCTTTCTATTTCTCTATATTATTGCTTTCATATATATTCTTCTTTTGTGTTCTCGCTTTCCTTCTTCCTGTTTCTCTATATTATTGATTTCATTTATATTCTTCTTTTGTGTTGTTCCTTTTCTTCTTCCTGTTTCTCTATATTATTGCTTTCATTTATATTCTTCTTTTGTGTTCTTTTTTTTCTTCTTCCTGTTTCCCTATATTACTGCTTTCATTTATATTCTTCTTTTGTGTTCTTGCTTTTCTTCTTCCTGTTTCTCTATATTACTGCTTTCATTTATATTCTTCTTTTGTGTTCTTGCTTTTCTTCTTCCTGTTCCTCTTCCCTTTTTCATTCATGTTTCTTATCGTTTTCATTGACTTCTCATTATACCTCTTTTTGTTTATATTTATATATTTATTTACTTACTTATTAATTAATTAATTTATTTATTTATTTATTTATTTATTTATTTATTTATTTATTTATTTATTTATTTAGGCCTATGTACGGTGTGCGGCAAAACAAACGAGACTGAAATTATTGTTCACCTGCAGTCCACGTTTCCTCAGCAACGAAGTTTTTATTTATTGTATATAATAGTTTGACATAGTGTAAATTCAGTCTTGTGTTGATTTATGCAATTGTGGTTCTCACAATAGAGGAGAAGGTGTTTAACGCGCACCATTATTTCCGGGGTTACGGAATAGGACATCAGAATAGGCCAAGTTTGCTTCACGTTAAAGAACAGTACGAGGAGCGATTTAATAAGGAGATACCAAACAACACAACAATGTTAGCTGTCGTTGACAAGTTTCGTCATTTTATTTTATTTTAGTAGGTTATTTTACGACGCTTTATCAACATCTTTGGTTATTTAGTGTCTGAATGAGATGAAGATGATAATGCCGGTGAAATGAGTCCGGGGTCCAGCACCGAAAGTTATCCAGCATTTGCTCATACTGGGTTGAGGGAAAACTCCGGAAAAAAACCTCAACCAGGTAATTGCCCCGGCCAGGAATTGAACCCGGGTCACCTGGTTTCGCGGCCAGACGCGTTAACCGTTACTCCACAGGTGTGGACAAGTTTCGTCATATGGGATCAGTCTTAGATCAACGAAAGGGGACTACAGTGAGCCCAAGAACCATCCCCACAAACGATAATTATAGACGACTTCTCCAACAAGTGTTACAGTCCCCAAAGCGTAGTCTACGACTCAAACTTGGTTCGGCGGATGTTTAAAGAGCTGGGTGGATTTGCATACCACAATCAAGTTTCTCAGCGTCTAACAGAAAGGGATGAGCGAGCCCGATTACAGTATTGCAGCCGAGTGTTGTCCGTGACGTGTCAGGATCCAGATTTCTTCTGCAACATATGGTTTTTAGTATTTACTTTGACGTCTATATCAACCGACAAACAACTCTTTTTTAGGGTTTGAACGGTCTGATGTCGTTATATAGAAACCACTGCACAGAGCGCGGGTTACGATTTGGTGCGCCGTGTCCGGTCATGGAATATTGGACCCTTATTTCGCCGAGAATGCTGCACAGGATGTAAAAACAGTAATCCAGGTACTCTACAGAGGCCTCAATACTACCACCCCATTCGTGCGGGATTTGCGCCCTTTTATCGCGTCCCTCCAACGACAATGAATGCAGCCCACATCGCGGGGGAGTCAATTGCCCTTCTGCAACGACACTTTCGAGATCGCCTAATTTCAAGTGGAACTCCATTTACGTATTGGAGTCTCAAAATACGAGTACTTGCAGCTTTTCCATATCGAAAGAAGCATAGGGACTTTGGACGCTATATGCGTATGGAAATACTTTTAATGTTTATGTGAAAATTTACCTACTTACACTTAAAACAAAAATTTTATACAGTTACAGTTTCATTTATTAGGCCTATTCACAATCCGATCAGAGTTTTTGTGTAACCCAACTTGAAGGTTCATTTAAACTTATTTACAAGCGGGCAGATAACGAGGTATTTATTTTTATTTTTCACAAGGAGTGTACTATGACCTAACACTGCGACCTTTTACGATCTACTGCGCTAAATCCCAACCTAGACGCATTACCAAGGCGACACAGGCTGACTACACTAAGGTTCGCTCCGTACTCAGGTTTCGAGGAAGCCACTCCATTCGTCCTTAGGCCAGCCCCCTCGGTGCGCCGCCAGCCGGCGTTCGAAGAATGCTGTGGAATTATGACAAAATGGAGAAATGTTGACGGAATGATAATATAGAAGCTTAATGTAGGGAAACGGGAAAACACTGAGAACACTGCGACCTTGTCCGTCACAAGTGAAAAAATCCCGAGCCTGATCTGGATTCTGACCCTAACCGCCTACGTGACAGGTCTGACCACTCAGCTATCGCAGGGGACGAGGTACTGCATAACTTTTGTGGCGAGTACACAAATGAAGTACTCTACCTATGACATCATAAGATAATACAGTATTTATATGCCCTAGACAAATCATGCCTTTAAAGAATTTTAACTAATAATAATAATAATAATAATAATAATAATAATAGCTTTATTTAACCTGGTAGTTATATAATAATAATAATAATAATAATAATAATAATAATAATAACTTATGAATTCCTAATTGCCAATGTGATTACTTATAATTTACAGATTACATAAGAACCCTCGTCCTTTTTCTCAGAAAGAATCGCTTAAAAGTAAAGTTGAAAAAAAAACAATTGAACGTTTACTCACTCAACACTTGTCTGTTCATATTAGTCAATTCCGCTCGGTCTGTCATGACTAGACTTCGTGGAATTGCCACGAGAATCGCAAGGTTTACTGCGCACGCGGTATAGACTGTATGAGAAGGGGGCATGCAAAGGATGGAGTATGCCTCTGATGTAAACACTGAGCAGTATACTGCGGTTACAATAAAACCTGTATCCTGCATTCAAGAAATATAAAGAATGATCTTTGAAGTAGGAAATGTCTAAACATGTAAATACACAATTATTTTATAGTGAGATATATTAACTCTTAAAATTTAATGTAAGATACTAACATCATCCTTGAATATATGTGCATTGCAGTGAAGAGTTACGTACATTTTGAGCGACTGCAAAGTAACCTCCTCCGTTGGCCACTTAAACAGGTTTTATTTTGGGAAAATGTACGTTCAACATCACACGGCGTAATACGTACATATTTTAAGAACAGAAAGTCACTACTTTTTAGTACATCAACTTCAGATGTCTTGTCGTGACCTGATGGTACATTATTTATAATGCGAAGTTGTGAATAGGCAGAATTTTTAGCAATAATGTTTCTCAACTTACATTTCACTTTTTCTGAAATTAGTGAATTGTTATTTTGGATAACGGTTTGTGATACTTTATCCACTATATTAAGAGCTTCTGAGAATTGTAGTTTAGACGATTCTAACAGGGTGATGGTTTTGGACACGATTTTAAAATTAGAATCAATGAACAGTGGCAAACTTTACACCCTAAAAGTGTTAAATTAAGATTAAATAAATCAATAAATACCATACTATTTGCTGACGACCAGGTTTTGTTCGCCGAATCTGAAAATGATCTGCAAGAGAATGTAACAAAACTAAATAAAGTTCTGGAAACCTTTAATATGAAAATATCTATCAATAAAACCAAAGTAATGGCTATGGAAGGAAAATACAATAGAAGAGCTAAAATCGTTATAAAAGATCAGTTAATAGAACAGGTGAATACTTTTAAATACCTGGGATGCGACCTATCCATATACAATTTGAACCAAGATCTTGACAACAATGTAATAAAATATAATTCAATAAATGGATGTATTAACAGATACTTAGGAAATTCAATGAGGTAGGAGGTCAAACTCAGATTGCATAATATAGTATCGAAACCGATGTTACTTTATAGTAGTGAAACCTGGATAATGAGGAAAAAAGACAAAAATAAAATTGAAAGCTCAGAAATGAGATTTATGAAACGGCTATTAGGAGTATCTCTAAGAGACAGAGTGAGAAGTGCAGACATAAGAGCGGCACTGGGTATAAGAGGTAGTATAGTGCAAGAGGCAATTCAGTACCAAAAGAACTGGCAAGAGCATGTCAACCGAATGTCCCCTGACAGACTACCGCAGCAAGCTTTCTTTTATAAACCAAATGGAAGACGAGATATAGGACGGCCGAGAACCAGATGGAAAGACCAGTTTCAAGAATAAATGTCTTTGGCGCGGAACGGGATAAACCCCAATCCTTGGAAAAGCAGAAGAAGAAGAAGAAGAAGCAATGAACAGAATATCTTCCAATAGCTGTTCAGAAGTCAATGATTTTACAGCTGCAACAGCGGAACTGTCTATGCTATCCAATTACATCCATTATTTTCCCGTAATGTTCTGCATAATAATTAACAGCATCCAACCACGTTCCCCAACGGGTCAAAACTGGCTGCGGGGGTAAGGGTATTCCAGGGGCAATTATTTGGAACAGCAACACTCTCATTGTAGTATGTTTGATTGAATTCTTGTCTGCACTGAACAAATGTTAAGCTTTGACTATTCCAACCACAGTAATGCAAAAACAAGTGCTTACATAGGTATACATTAGCTGTAGCTGCTCTATCTATTTGGACGGTCACAACTCTTAACATGAACTGCTTATAATACGAGACCGGGCGGTCGCTCACCTCCTCTATACTACCGTACATCGGCAACCTGATTGCATGCTGCGTGTGGCAATTTAACGAAGTCTAGTCATGACTAAGCTCAGTATTCCTGCTACCAAAAGACTCAAGTTGCGGGTAAATAGTCTATATAGTAGGTGAAACTCAGGTTATGCAGCAGAGAAAGTGACAGACAAACATGTTCATGGGTGGGCAACTCGTGCTCTCGAAGTGTGAACACAACCTCAGTACAGATAGAACGGACTCTGTACTGTATTGCCTCTATGCAAGTTTGGTCGCGTCTCTAGTAAGTGGCGGCTCGTTTTAAGTGAAAAACAATATAATCCCCGATCATTTCCCTTTAGTTTTGAGTCTAAAGAGAAAGACTTTTTATTAAGAAGGGAGGTAAAGCTTGTATTACGTTCTATTACACTTTCTTACGCATGACATTTTATGTTACAAATAAACATAGTGAAGGTTTTAGTAAAGAAATACTGTCTAGATCTGCTTTAGAATAGCTAAAGGTAAAAATTAAATATCAACAAGGCGAGACTGATATCAAATATCGTTAGCACGTTGTGCGTGCGAGTTACAGAATTGCACGACATATGGTCGACTAGCTAAGAACATTTATGGATAAGTTTGAAATGTGGCAGTATCATGTAGAACATAGACAACTTCACTTTCTTTGACTATAAACTATCTTGAAGAGTGATAAGAAAATGTTCTTATCAAATATTAGACCCTATTTCAAGACCTACAGCAGAATTCACTGGTACGTTTGGAGAAACAGTGACAATTGACAAGGAATCGAGATTTTTCTGAAATCTTTTTGGCTTACAGCCGATAGAAAATCCTGAAAGTTTATAGCTTGATTTGATCAATCTATAGAACAATACGCAACTCAGATTCCAGCGAAATCAGGAATCGAACTGTTCGTAATGTTGCTGCCTAAGTCTGAATTTCCAAATATACTCTTTGCTTTCATATATACTGTATGTGCTTGAGTCAGATTTTAATACAAGAAAGAAGTGTAAAAGCTCTCAATGTACTGTACAGAAAGAGTTCAGAAGTAAGTTTATTTCATCTGCCGTGATATGTAAATATACTTCCTTGAATTTGTGATTGTTTGCGAATACAGACTATTACCTTTCTGAGAACAGAGGAATACTCTTCAATGTATAAAGACTTCTAAATCTCGCGTTATATGTTTCAAATAAGACATATAATAAGATATACTAACAAATAGTGTAATAATAAATAAGTGTTGCAGCTATATTTTTCGTATCTTGAAAAGGTTGTATTCTGTTTGTTTCCAGTACTAAACTAATTTACAAAGCTAGGAAATAATATAATTTTGTTATGTGTGCTTAGGTACAGTCTGTCTAAAATTACTATAATTATTGTACCATGCGTCATTCCGAAATTCAAATCATGGAGTAGATATCACGACCACCTACATGAGCCGCCAGAGCGCACCGTGGCAATGAACTGCTTTTGCAGCGAAACTACAAACAACTTGTAACTGCTGCGACTGTCTCCTTCTGTCTTGCTCTCTTTCAAGGGTTTTTAGCTCTTTGTGAGAACGAGTTGCCCATCCATGAACATGTTCTTACTGCATGTTCGTAGAGTACAGCCAACCTGAAATAAAAGTAGAGCAACTACTGACTTTATCATCTAATGGCGCAACAGCCAGAAGTTGGCCAGGGCCTACCTGCGTGACAGACATTTTTTCTGCATGAAGTATGGGTACAAAGTGCTGACGGAGTTGGAGCTTACTTGGAATATGTTCCTTCGTGTACTTTCCTAGAAATTCTCGAAAGTGTTTATTATTCAATTTATTAAGCGATATATTGGCATTGACCATCATTGCACATAGATCTCTGCAAAACATGGATTTCTTATCGTAATCTCTCACAGTTTGATGGTACTGCTTGTTTTGAGTTACGTTCAACCATATTTCTATGCCTTTTTGTATTGCAGTGTCTTTCAATGCACTGTTTCCTTGTAACTTTTGTATCTACTTTGCACAACTTACATGTAATGTAAATTATTATTGGCACCGAACTCCTGAATTAAATCCTCCAGCCTTTCATACTTCGAACTTTTTGTCTTCGGCATTTTATCTCGTCACAAATACAAATGTTACGTTAAGTAAATAATACGACTTTTACACTTCACTGGTTTAAAGCACTCACTATGACCGTGTTCCGGCTTCACACAAACTAGAGTGATCGTGAGTAAGATGCGGTTCTATGTTGTATCAGACGGTACGTATCCCTGGGCTGTGACGTCAGGTACAGTATGATAGTAGGCAACTGTATTCTAGCTTAGACGTAGCTGAAATACTAAGCTTAGTCATGACTATGAGCCTTTCAGTATTTCAGTCGTTTTGTTCTCCATTTTTATCTATTTAAGCTCTTAACTACAGGCATATGAATTATAGACGAAAAAATTCATAGCAATGACCTACAATTTGAAATATGCATGACTGTGGTGAATATCTTACGTTACAGCTCCCAGTGCATGTTGAGTAGCTTCTTCCATTTTGCTCTCCTTGCATATCTGCAAGGTTTATGCGCAGCAAAATTTATGTAACATTCGTTAATAGTAACATAAGCCGCCTTCTCTTCTTTCTCTTTTTCTCTCTTTCTTCCCGTATTTCTTTATTTGTTCCTTTCATTGTTTTCATACATTCTCCTTCTTTATTTTCTCCCGTCATCCTTAATCTATTTTGTAATTTCTTGTATTTTAGTTTTCTGAATGAAGTTGTAATTTTGCGAGTATTGGTATTGTGATATGTTAATGTTATATATTTATTCTCATGCGGTGTATGTGTACAAGGTAGCATACAAAACAAATAACACAACACAGAAATATCTAAATAATCACATCAAACATTCAAATAAATATAATTCAACTGGAGTTTACAAACTAAAATGCAATAGTTGCCCAAATTTTTACATAGGACAGACAGGAAGAACCTTTCAAACAAGATATAAAGAACACATTAAAGCTATAACCAAACCATACATCACATCAAATTACGCAGAACATATTATCAACAATAATCATGACTACAATAATATAGAAACAGATATATAAATGCTACACATCACACAAAAAAGTCCACAGTATAAAACATACAATAACACACCCACAACATATACTTAATACAGAATTACAATTCAACACCCACACATTATTCGATATCATGATACATAGCACACAAACAAACACCCCCCACCATAGGAGCAACACATTCCCACCCCTACAACTAACGAATGCAAATGGCAGTATGCAAGATCAACAGGAACATCAGTAGTTCGTATGACACTGAAGATGACGCAGAACCGGCGTCGAAACGGGCCGTCTGTCTAAGGTACATAACCTTTTTTTAGAAATTTTAACACTTTTAACGTGTCGTTAAACAATTTTAAGTTTTTAAACAAAGTGTTAACACAGTCTACTATATACAGTCGCGAAGCTTGAGGTGTTTTTTTTGCAAATCTCGTGGTAAAGCGCTCCAAGCGGCTAGCAACTAGAAACAATAGACTCTCCATGGTCGACTTTGGACTGTGTCGTATTTCTATCGAGTGCTAGCTCGTTGCGTATTTCACATTGATGTTTGTGAAATGTTCGTTATTGGTTGTAATGAAAATGTTAATGGCTAAAATATAATAATTGGAATAATAATATGGGACAAGGAGGAGACGTTTTTAGTGCTATAAATTGTAGCAACAGTAAGAGAAAGAGGCCAGAGTTATCCTTCTTCCGATTTCCGAAAGATTCAGAAAGGTTCCTGGGTTTCCACAATAATGCTGTGCAGAAACAAAACTGTTAATTTTGAAGTTCTTTGTGACTGTTAGAATACATTATATCCTTAAATTTCACAATGAAATGTTTCAGTCTAACCGAAAGGACATTAGATACCGGTTAAAGTTCTATCACTTAGGCTGCTAAATTTCCAGAGAAATAAAGGTTAGGTCTACTTTTTTTTCAGAGGATATATTTTAATTGTAGCTATTAATTTTGTTATCATTTTTATGTGTTATTTTACTAAAGACGTAGAAAAATTAAGTTTGTTTTAATAAAATTTATTGATCACGTTTTATTTTCAATTCTGGTGGGATTATTATTGCTTAGGCCTACTTTTTTTGCCAAAGGATATGTTTTTAATTATAGCTGTTATCACCATTGACGGAACTGGTTTCTCAACAGTCATTTTAACTGCTCTAATTCCAGAGTCTACTTTAAGTCTGTATTCAGTTGATCACTTTTCATTTTCCACGCTTCGAACCTTGCCATAGTTTTTACAAAAATTTTCAATCCTATCATCAGACACTGCCGGAGGCACGTTGAACACCCGCATAGAGTTTATTTCATCTGCCGGCATAATGTGAACTGTAGCAGTACCACCATTCACTAACTCCACAGTAGAAACACCTGCCTGGCATTGTAATACTTGCTCGTAAGTCACTGTATTACTAAATTGGGATAGATCGCATTTTCCTTTCCTACCAACTGCAGTGTTTGTAAATCATTTTTACTTACTTTTAGGTTTTCTTCAACCCATTCGTGAATTTCAAAGGCTATCGGCCGTTTATCCTTATTAAATATTCCTTTAACTGTGTTTTTACGGTTGATTTTGCTTGCCATATTAACTCATGTGAGAACAACAATAAAATTACAGACACTAGAACACACTCCGCGCACAACCACAAGTCGATGTTACCACTACGGCTGCTCGAAGACCACTGCTGATTGAAACACTTTAGTTAGAAAGATAGAGCAATACCCTCTCCAACATGGCGTCTACAGTTACGCCACAGTTTAGTATATACATTTGCGAAGCTTGGGATGATTTTTGCATGTCTCGCGATAGTTGCTAGCCGCTTGGAGCGCTGTGAGTACTAGGAACAATAGACTGCCACTGCCATCGTGATCTAATATAGGGAGACCATGTGATTCGCTTAACCCGATCACGGAGGGTGGCGTTTCAACCATATGAATTAGTTGGAATGCATAAAGAGTAACATATATTTCTCTAAAATGTAGTGTAATTCCATTAATAAAATTTAAAACAATGATTATGAGACACTTCAGACATAATTCACTTGCGAGTTAAGGTGTAATATTATTTTTTGCGTGAAAATTACGTTATTCGTATGTGTAATCCCTGCCTTTATTTCGATTAAATATTGCGAAATTCTTGTACATTCATTTATGCACGATTCAATAATTTTCAGTTGCACCTCACGGATATTTTGATATGTTGAAATTATAGGTTATGTTTACTGTACCAATACTTCAATATTCGCATTTATACTTTATAATTAAGCATAAAGTTACGTATGATAACTTGTAAATGCAATTTGTCTATATTTCAGCAGTATTTATTCGTTTCTTACGGTACTCCAATCTGAAGTCTGATTAATGTAATATGTTAGTAGGCTAAACTAGCGCAGGGTAGTTTCTTTGTACTCATACTCCTTGCATATACTGACCTATGACAGGTTAGGTTTGGTTAGTTTAAGCTTTTATTATGCCTTGCTTATACGATCACCTGCACCTCCACAAAAAAAAAAATCTCTTATAAATTCAACGATTTTCATTTCCGAAATCGCAGGAACTACCTCAGCGCTAGTTCCACCGCTTTATGAGTGCTGCCTTATTGTCCTTCGGACACTTGAGTATATTGAAATACGGTAACCTCACAGCGCTATTACTAGAGCTACTAGATTTACAAAGTCTCCAATGCCCTGCCATTACATATGTAGGCCTATGTTATGTCATATGGAAATTATAGGTTATTATTTACATTCCTATATTCGCAATTACACATGATAATTAAGCATAATGTCATGTATGATATCCCGCACATTCAATTTGTCTATATTTTAATACTACAATTGAGTTCGTACTGAAGTATTGTATTTATCTACCGGCTAAGAGACGAAGTAACACAATCGTACGTACACTAATTTTATAGGAGTGGTATGGTAAATTTTCTATCTACAATTAAGGAAGGTAGATGTGCTAAATTAAAATCACAATATAAATTCTTTTTTATTAAACATCAAAATAGCTTCCATTCTAAACTTAAATTGTTGATGTGAATAGATTATGTTAACATGTAAAATTCTCTTCACATTAAAATAACACAGTTTTGTAATTATTTCTGCAACAAATTATGCAATAAGAAGTAAACGAAACTTATGGACACATTACAAAAACTTAGCAATGCTACGCAATAAGGTTATAATATAATATTTCACTGAGCTACACACACTGAAATAGAAATCCCGAATATACATTATCGTCTGCTAGGGAAAGGGTCTGTGATAAGACAATAGTAGCGATCCTGGTGGTCAGCAACTATCTATGGATGCATATTTATTAAGTATTGAGCTTCGTGACTGTATATACTAGTCTGTGGTCACGCTTTCAGACAGGAAAGAACATTGCGGTGGTGTCTCCTGTTTAATATGTCAGTGATCCTGACATGACTGATCCAGTTGGAGCATAATATTCCTCCCCACTTCCTACAACGATCAGTATTCATACTGTTGTATAAATACCAAATTGTGGTTCAGACTGCAGACTGACAAACTAATATAGACTACACAAATTGTATACAGTCAGCAAAAAATGTCTCCGTACACCAGGCTCACATATTAACATTTGCGAAAAAATCTGATTAAATATATAGTAAAAAATATATTTTACTATTACGTGAAATATAGTCTGTTTACGGTTAATACCTACAGAAAACGGCGCAGTCACCTCTATACATTTTCTTGTTAACACGACACAACGCAACTCAGAACTAAAGGAGAGTACATAAAGTCTCCGTACGGACAACACTAGTGCAAGAATACCTGTGTTTGTTGTTGTTCAGAAAACTACAGAGTCTGTATAGAATTGCCTATGACTGTAGTAAGTTAAGACGCAGGAAGACTTGTGACTACAATGGAAATACCAATACCAAATTCATGGCTTAGGGAAGACATAAATGACTCGGAAATTTTTAGGTCGGATTATAGAGTCTTCAGAAAGGATAGAAGTGAAAAGGGAGGGGGAGTTTTCGTTTGTACTAAGATAGAAATAAGTAGCAATCTTCTGTGGATACATGAGGAAGTTGAAATATTGAATGTTCAGATAAGAAATGGGCGGGAAACCTTAGATGTAATAGCATGTTACAGACCACCCAGTGAATTAAACAATTTAACTTTGCACAAACTAAATGAATATCTTAATACAGTATCAGAAGACCGAAACGTAGTAATTGCTGGGGATCTAAACCTCCCGAAAATTAACTGGAACGGGATTTCAGGTACAAATTCAGATGCACAGACCCTTGTTAAAGAATTGATCTGGCATAAAGATTTCAAGCAGGTAGTAAATGGTCCGACGCGTGACAATGCCCTCTTAGATGTTTACCTACTAAGACCTGTCTCTCTCTTTGTCAACTCTGAAAGTCTTCATAAAATAAGTGATCACAATAGCGTCTTATTAGAAATCTTCTGGGAAAACACAGTAAATCCGAGGTCAAGTCCACTGTCTGTCTGGAATTTTAACAAAACCGATGTCCATGAATTACAAACGTTTCTACGACAAAAGCATGATGACTTTCTAAGGACTGAAGGAAATATGGAAAATGTGTGGCATAAATTTAAGTGTATAATTTTCGAGGCATTAGTAAAATGTGTACCTTCTAAAATAATTAAGAAAAATCCGGACCCAGAATATTACACTAATTATATTCGCTACTTAAAGAAAAAGACAAGGTGCGCATTTAGCAAACGTAAACGGAGCCATGAGCATTGGGAAAAATATATCGAATTAATTAAGAAACTTGAGTGTGAAAAAAGGTTAGCTCAGGAAAATTTTCTAAAAACTATTTTAAAAGAAGATGAAAGTAACAATTGGAGACAGTTTTATAATTATGTACGCAGGAGAAAAGGGAAAAATGAAGGAGTAGTGCTTTTACGAAATCAGAACGGAGAAAGTATAACTGATGACAAAGAAAAGGCCGACTTATTAAATTCCTATTTCATTTCGGTTTTCAATTATAATAATAATAATAATAATAATAATAATAATAATCCCGCTGATAGGAGTGGTTGTGTCACAGACCGTGAATGTGAACCAAATTCGACTTTCAAAATAACTTCCAAAGGTGTTAGAGAGAGAATAACGAAATTAAAAAATCGGAAGTCTCGAGGACCAGATAGTATTGCTACAGAGATTCTTAAATTAGGTTCCGAGGCCATAATTCCATATTTAATGCGTATATTTCATGTTTCCATAAACAATGCAGCTATTCCATGTGACTGGAAATCAGCTATAGTGGTACCCATACATAAAGGTGGAAATAAATTAGATGTCGGAAACTACAGACCGATTAGCCTTACATCTGTCGTATGTAAAGTCATGGAGCATTTGATATCGGATTATATTCGTCATGTTCTAAATGCGAAAGACTGGTTTTACAACCGCCAGCATGGTTTTAGGGAAGGCTTCTCATGTGATAGTCAAATTACGTCGCTGGTTCAGGATCTAGCTGAAGAGGTAGATAGAGGCGGAAGAATCGATGCAGTTGTGATTGACTTTTCGAAAGCATTTGATTTGGTGCCACATGACATATTAATAGATAAGTTAAGTAGGCTAGGAATAGATAAAAGAGTGGTGCTATGGATCCAAGAATTCTTAAAAGGTAGAACACAGAGAGTTAGAGTAGGTCATGAAATATCGGAAATTGGAAATATAAGTTCAGGGGTGCCACAGGGCAGCGTTCTGGGTCCATTACTCTTTATAATATACGTAAATGACCTATGCCAGAATATTACATCAAATGTGAGGCTATTTGCAGACGACTGCATTATCTATAGAAAGATTAGAAATAATTCAGATGTAGAGTCTATTCAAACAGACTTGAATAACATTTACAACTGGGCGTTAAAGCATAGGATGAAAATAAATGGTTCTAAAAGTAAATCTGTAACATTTTGTAAAACCCGAGAGGAGACTAGTCTTAATTACGAATTCAGTGGTGTTGTAATTCCGCAAGAACAATGTTGTAAATACCTAGGAGT
Organism: Periplaneta americana; assembly: GCF_040183065.1. Taxonomy (NCBI): domain Eukaryota; kingdom Metazoa; phylum Arthropoda; class Insecta; order Blattodea; family Blattidae; genus Periplaneta; species Periplaneta americana. The sequence goes on along the minus strand of NC_091132.1, from coordinate 121,225,378 downwards.
GTATTTAAACTCCAAACTTTCTTGGGGAGAGCATGTTGATAATGTTACAGGCAAAGCATGGAGGGCACTTCACTTTATTATGAGAATCTTGAGAAAGGCTAGCCCCAAATCGAGGGAAATAGCATATCTAACATTAGTGCGACCGTTAATGGAATACGGAACTACGTGTTGGGATCCCTATAGAATATATCAGATAAATTCCTTAGAAAGAATCCAGTATAGGGCAGCTAAATTTGTTAAAGGTAAAAGAGAAGATGGGAACGATACGATAAAAGAACTTAAATGGGAAACTTTGGAAAACAGACGTAGGAAAACTAGAATAACATCACTGTATAGAGCACATCTAGGTCAGAAAGCATGGGTAGACATAACGGCTCGGTTAGAAAAGCCAACGTACTATGGTAGGAACGATCATGATTTTAAAATCAAATGTAGGAAACAGAAAACGGATGTAGGTAAATTCTCATTTTTAAATAGAACTATAAATGATTGGAATGACCTACCTGCAGCGGTCTTTGAGGGCTGTCCTTCCTTAAGGAGATTCAAGAATAATTTAAAGAGTTGTGTATAAAGTGAAAATTAAAATTAAGGTGACATTCAACATTTAATTTTTTAAGGTGACATGTATTTATCTATCCTGACGAGTTTACTTCCTTGGTTTGAATTGTAAATTATTTAAAAATAGCGTGTAAGAGGGCCTTAGACTAGAAATGTTTAGTTTAAATGTAGTTCTGTTTATAAGTATGCATAAGAATGCAATTATTTGACTTATTTGAACTGTTGTATCAGTGAAGCGAGGTGAGTCAGTGAAGTTATGGTTTTACAGTGCAGTGAACAGTTCCGATCAGTGATAATTTATAGCGTCAATGAAATGTGTTCTATAGTGTCAGTGAAATGTGTTACAGAGTGTCAGTGAAATGTGTGCTAAAGTGTCAGTGAAATGCGTCATAGTGCCACTACAGGGAATGAGATGAGAGTAAAGTGAAAGACTATTGAAACTTATGTAGGACCTATAGATAATTATGTAGGTTGTGTTGTAAAATTAGGTGTTTTATTTTATGTTTTATTATTATTGTGTTAAATTGTATTGTGTATTCTTATTGTATTGTGTATAATATTGTATATGTGTTGTAAATTGTATTATGTATTGTAAATTTTATTGTGTATAGCTTATCATTTTAACTGTGTATTGTTAATATTGTATATACCACTGCCACCGGGTGCTTGCCCACTTGCAGTGTAAATAAATACATACAAATAAATAGAGAGCTAATTGTTAAGTTGAGAAAGGAGGGACAGTCGTTAAAAAATAGCAGAAAATGTAAAAGAAGAACCCTCTTCTGTACAATATATGTTTGAAAATTACAATGACACAAAATAACTGGTTAGTAGAAGTCGATCAGGACGATCCAAGAAACTGGAATCCAACCATAGACGGGTAGTACTGAAATCCGTCAGAGAAAATCCATAGATAATTGCACAGAGACTGGCGGTCATGGTTAAAGAAGGTTATGGGGTAGAGGTGGTATCTCAGACTATAGGAAATGTCATAAAAGAAGGTTACCATGGCCGAGTTGCCCGAAGGAAGCCCTAAGTGAGCAACGTCAACAAGCACAAGAGATTGGCTTTCGCAAAGGAGCAAGTTAACAAACCGCAGGACTTCTGGAATTCAGTCATAATCTTCAGTGGTTCGGATGGTAGGACAATGGTACGGAGAAAGCCATGTGAACAATTACAGAGCAAGAATTTGTGCCCTACTGTAAAACATGGAGGAGCTAGGGTTTTTGTTTGTGCTGCATGAGTGCTGCAGGTGTGGGAAATTTGTTTTTTTGTGGGCGGAACTATGGACTGGACACAATATTTGATTTTCCTGAAGGAAAACTACACGACAATGTTGAAAAACTCAACATCAGTGTGACATTTATCTTTCATCAAGACAATGACTAGACACACTGCCTCAAATGTAAAGCTCTGGTTATTGTACAATATACAAAAAAAGCTCCAAACTCCTCCCCAACCCCCTGACATGGCCGCCATAGAACAATTAAGAGATGAAATGAAACGAAGGCTGAAAAAACACAAGATAAGAAGCAAGCAACAATTGAGGGAAAAATTCTATAGGAATGGGGCAACATTGAGCCAGAGAAGACAAGAAAACTAGTACAAACAATGCCTAACGCATGAGGGATGCTATAAAAACAAGAGAAGGTCCAACTGACCACCGAATGAAGAGTGGTTGGTGATTTGAATGCATATAAACTGTAGTGTACGGAGACTTTTTTATTATGTTTTTGGTTTTCAGTTTCATTTAATGTAATTCACAAGTTTCTTTGTTTATTTTTCAAACTATTGTATATAATTCCGTTAGTGTACATCAGGATAATCTATACAAACGGAACAGCACGTTTTTGTTTTACTTATGTATATATTATTATGTAAATTGGTAGGTTGTATTTTTACTGACTGTAGATTAATTAACCCTAGTAATGCCGCACTTCGATTATTGTGACGTTTTGTTAAGTGACCTAAGTTCTGAACTGTCAATCAAGTTACACCGAGCTCAGAATATGTGCGTCAGATACGTGTGCAACATCCGACGATATGATCACATATCACCGTCCTTCGCAAGTCTTTTGTGGCTCCGACTTAAAGAACGCAGAACTTTACACTCTTTGTCTTTACTCTTTCGAATTCTGCACACCTCAACACCAAATTACCTTTCATCTCGTTTCTCTTATCTATACTCTAACCACGACATAAATACCAGATCACTTATCTGTGGCACGCTAAGTATACCTCTTCATAGTACATCTTGTTATTCATCATCTTTTACAGTATCCACCTCGCGTCAATGGAATTCCTTGTCACAAAGTATTAGGGGCTCCAAGACAATAAGCACCTTTAAAAACAGCTTAAAAGATAACCTTCTTAACATTTCACTCCAATCATACTGATTTAAACTATCACTGACTACATTGTTACTTCTTTCTTTAGACATCATCCTGATAATGCTGTATTTTCAAAATTGTCTCTTTCTATTATCTAATATTATTTGAAATATATTAACATTCTATGTATTTTAGCTTAATTCTGCTACACAGTTTATTTCAGTGTTTAATTAATAGTTCATAGTATTTTGTTGTTTAATTCGTAAATAACTCTTGTATACATGTAACTCTCATCTAAATCAAATTGTTGAATTCTTTGTAAGTTCATGCATATATGTATATACACTTTTTGCTGGTTGACTGGAAGAGAAGGCCTTACGGCCTTAACTCTGCCAGCTAAAATAAATTATTATTATTATTATTATTATTATTATTATTATTATTATTATTATTATTATTGTTGTTATTATTAATCTGGTGTAGTTAAAAATTATGCACCTGAAAAAAAATACAATGTAAATAAGACATCATAAAAATTATCTATAAAACGCTTAATTCTATTCAACCCTTACCCCACGATTTCCATGGCTAGATCGACTTTGAGCGCAACAGGATGTGCACAGCAAAGACAACCTACATGTAAATAGTATGTCATTTGTTATTGACCCTGTTGTCAGTACAACTAACAACATAACTTCCCTTTCTAAATTTCGAGCGGATTGTGATGTACAAACATTGCGGCGCTATGACATTGTAGGACAATCGCATTGTGGCGTAAAAACGTTTCAATTGGCGCGATCGCATTGCCCCCGGGCCAGCTTGTTTCGTAATCAGATATGCTGACCAGTATCCCATGGCGATGGACGTATAAAGAGATAAAAATATCATTTAAATTATAATTATTTGTTTGATGTACTGTATCTTCTGAGATTCGGAGCCTATTGAGGAACGATCGATTAATTGTGGGTTTACTTCTTTAATGTCCGCTTCAAAGTACCCAGACTATTTACAGACACTGAAATTATAATTTTAACTACAGTAAGATACTTAGCGTCTCTTTTAAACTGTAGAAACTATTTAAACGTGATGAGATAATAATTTCTTGTACTTATAACTCTTTATTTAACACCTCTTTTAAAATATAGTCTGTTCACAGACGGTGAAATGATAAATAATTATAATAATATTAGCTTAAAGCACCCGGCGTTCCTGGGCTTCCTTTTTTGCTTCTACAATTATTGAATTGCTTTTTGATATGTGTACAAATCATTGTTTTCCTCTATATATATCTATATATATGTGTGTTTAGATGTGCTCACTCGAGAGCAAGCTACATAGTTGACAATGTATCATTTATATCATACTGTATTCTTGTCATATCAACATTTCACAGAAGCTGAATAAACTCTGGAATTATAGATATCAAATAATCAGAGTTCTGGCTGTCAAGTATTTACATTTTTTTTCTCCCCCCCATTGTGGTAACTGTATAGCATTTATTAAATGCTTTATGGTTGTGCTAACAGATTGAGTTACTTGTCAACAATGTGACGCTGAAACGTGTGTTCAGGTTACTGCCCAGCGACAGTCCTGATGTATTTTAGATTTTGATGATTGGTTAATTAATATTAACAGGGCACACTCACAATCATACAAATTTCCAGACTCTAGACACCCAGGTAATTTTCCTTTTTCAAGAAAAATTCACCGGGAGCCGAGCCCGGGAATCGAACCCGGGACCTCCGGATCTGCAAGCCAGCATACCACGGAGGCAGTCTCAAGTATTTACGCAGGCAAAGTCTTATTTAAGACGCTGCAGGAAGGAGCAATCCCCTTTATCCTAACGGGATTCTAACTCAGACCCAGCGACGTCAAATAACGGTGTAACGCTAATATTTGTGCAGGTTTTCTTAGTCTTTCTTGAATGAAGTGTAATCAGTGGCGGATTAAGGAAGATATTTGTACGTAAGCTCCTCATACCACCGTTGTCAAGCGCCGTGTACGAGTTTCCATAGCAACGGACACGGTGGGACTGGCCGAAGCTATCCGCTCCAGGGAACTAGGCTATTATTTCTTCTTTTGAATTCGTCGAACAAGCGACTCTCTACGTTTCATTCAAATTCAAATGATAACGTTCGTTTAAATGAAGCGATGAAATTTAAAATTGAAGGGGAGAAAAGTCTATTCGCATTATATTGATCATTGTGTACTTGCATTAGTTTATCAACATTCTTTGAATATGAGATTTTACATTACGATGTATTAAAGGCTTCGTGGATAACTTAAGTCTCTACATTATTGTTAGACAAAGTAGAGAGAAAGTACAGTCATCTTCGGCTGTCCAATAGTTACCTTGTTTGTTAAACAATTCCAAGTTCTCAGGTTCAAAACCTGTCGACGACGATGGAATTTAAAACGTGATGCAATTTCTCGGTCCATCACTTGAAAGGATTAGTTTGGAATTTAACATGGTTTCGAGTTGAAACGAAATAAACGGGAGATCCCGTGTCGTAGATTTACGACACGTAAGAGAACCCTACTCACAAAGGCCACCAAGTGATGGATTTTCACAACGATTTTTGCCCATACGTTCCGTTTGAAATAAGAAACATCCCTATAAATTTCTACATCCGGAAAGGGCCTAGTTTTCGACATATATATATATATATTTTTTAAATAAATACATAAATATTTGTAATTTATTCCGTATTTTTTCATTATTGATTTTATATCTTTTTCTACAACAGTAAATTGACCTTTCTTTAAAATTTAATTTCTCTTAAACGCATTTTAAATGTCTTCCTTTCTTTAGTATTTTTTTTTTCACATTCACAAATTAACACTCATGTAGGACGGCTTTATAAAATTGCAACTTTATTTACGAGTATTTCCTCATTTTCAGACTTCTATTTGTATCACAAGTAAAAGGAAAGCATATTAAGTTATTTAGCAATAGCTAGTAAGTTCAGTTTAGATAAATTAAGCCTATATATAATCCAACTTTTACATCTTGATTACACAACTTTTAATACTATATCACTTATGGAATAAAATATATGGTCATTACCAAAGGACGGATCAGAGTGACTGTTCTTACAATTTTACTCACCATTTACTTTGCCGGCCCGGATGGCTCAAGCGGTAGGGGCACGGCATGTCTCTATCGCTTGGTCCGAAGGGTTGTGGGTTCGAGTCCCGCCTCGGGCATGGGTGTTGTGTGCGTACTAGTTTAAGAAAACGGAAAACAGAAAAACAGAAAAAAAACGAAAAGAAAAAAAAAATTACTATAGTCTATGTTGAAGCAGAGACGGTGACTGCAGAAGTACACAACGGGCGCGTACCTGCAATGTCCGTACAGTTGTATCAAAAGATGCGTACACTGTGCTGTATGTACATGACGGCTGTGAATTTGTACTCAGTTATAAAACACTACATTGTACTTACGTGTAAAGTGAATACTACATAGTCTGTGCATTGCAGGGGACAATAATGTACATGCGGAGATTGGTGAAAGTGAACGTTTCTGCGTATCTTAAACAAAAATTATATCGTGATAAACTCCCTTCGACATCGCAAGACGTAATAGGTGAATACGAATAATATACTAACTTATATCAATGTCTGATATATTTCTTTCACTTTTTGATCTGAAGGACTCTGTTTGTTTTTGCAGCAACACATCTCGCACACCACACATGATTGAAAAATCATTATTTTTTTGCTAACACATTCTAAAGTTTCTCGTTCACTTTTTTCGTAACTTCTCCGGCTTTGGTTTCCTTAAGTTTTACAGATACTTCTTCCACTATGTTTATAGTCTTTGGCATGTGTAAATCATATGTTTGTAACAACGTTATGGCTTTCGGTAAGTGACAAAAGTTCTTCTGTATGAAATCTAAACTAAAGATCAACTGAAATTAGGGATTTTGCTATTTCAATTGCATGTGCCTCTGTAGAATCTAAACTATTGATCACTTTCACAATTTGAACATAATATGTGGCATAATAGAAGGCAGCGTCCAGCCAACTACCCCATCTTGTGATTAGGGGGTTTGGAGCAAGGGGAACCCCGGGAGCGATTTCCTTGAATTTTTGTATTCGGGAAGGTGTTTTCAGAAAAATTTTCTTAACATTACCTATAAAGCTATCCAATTTTAATCCACTTTATTTATTACAGAAGAAAATAATTAAAATATGTCTTCATAAACCAATTGATTTTCCATCTAAAAATGTGTTTATAGACTTTAATGTACTTAACGTGAGACAAATGTATTACATTGTATTAATAAAATTCATACATAAAAATCGAAATAATTTTGAATTGTATTCTCATAGTTATGAAACAAAAGGTATGAATTCTTTAAGATTGTTTGAACCAAAATGCAACACTGTCACAGTATTTAATCATAGTAGTAATTTAGGCCCAAGAATACATAACAAATTTATATTTAAATATCCTAATCTTGTCAATTCTAATAGTTCTAGTATTAAATTTAAAAAGTTATGTATGGATTTTATAAAAATTGAAAAATTGTAAATTTAAATTTATATACTATAATTGCAAATTGTATTGTATAATTATTAATTATAATTGTATTGTATAATTATTAATTTCAATTCAGGAATCCGCCCCTGAGCACGAGTTCTACTCTTTCAGGGGCGAACTAAAGTTTCTCTGTATATTTCATAATTTAAGTTACAATTATTAGCAAAATAATAAATAAATAAATAAATAAGAATAGTGAGTTACTTCCGCCACCCTATGGAGTCCATGTGCTAATCAAGCTAGGTGAACCAACTTATGATACATTATTTTTGTGTCCTTGACCGTCTTTATCATATAGGGCTCAGCATCTGTGCTTAAAGAAATACATTATTATACCATTAGGCCACAAAATATCCATGGCATTAGAAAATACAGTTGCCATTATTGTGTTGTTCACTTTTTCTATCGTCTCACACGTTAGTAAATATCTCTTTCCAGTAGGCCACTACTATGAGTAGTTCATCGGATAGTCGTATTCCCAAATAATAACTTCGCATTTACTTTTACTAGTAGTAGCATACGCCACCTGTTTGCGAAGCGGAACGTGATGTTCCTACTACATACTATATAATTCTTTACCCTCTGTCTGTACCCAGGGAACACGTGCCGAGACATTCTGCTCTCTGCATCAGTAACATGAAGCCACGGAACCTGGTCACTCTGATCCGCCCTCTGGTCATTACTTTCACGTGTTAATGTTGAACTAAGTTTACAAATACCTAGTTGACTAGATGGTTTCCAAGCTGAAATTAGTCAACTAGATATTTATAAACTTAGTTCAATATTAACACGTGAAAGTAATACATTATATTCCAAATTTTAGTCGTTTTTCGATATTGGTCTCATACTGTAACAAACTTTGCCATCATAAACTTTTGTTTATTAATATTTTTTTGTGTTATGTATCTCGTAAACATATCAAGCAAAAATAGAACTTTTTTATTCGATTAAGTAACTGTATTATGTAATGTCATAATGTGTTTATTTAATACTACATTAAACACTAGTCGATTAGTTAATTTTTCAATCATCCCAGGTCTTTCAATTATACACATCCTCTGGGTATGAAGTGAGTTCAATTATAAAACGAATGCCGACATGAACTCAAAACAGCAATGTTACGGCAAATCATAAACAATGGCGAATTACGAGTAACCACTATATTAATCACTTGGCTTTAATAAGTAGGTTTTATATTTCTTATCCCAAAGATTCGGATATTCTATAGAAAATATTATATAGCCTACATCATGAGAAACTGACAAGATAGCGGTTTATTGTTGTCGCATTATTATTTTTTTATTATTATTATTATTATTATTATTATTATTATTATTATTATTATTACTTACTTACTTACTTACTTACTTACTTACAAATAACTTTTAAGCAACCCAGAGGTTCATTGCATACTCACATAAACCCCTATCGGTCCCTATCCTGAGCAAGATTAATCCAGTCTCTATCATCATATCCCACCTCCTTCAAATCCATTTTAATATTATCCTCCCATCTACATCTCAGCCTCCCCAAAGGTCTTTTTCCCTCCGGCCTCCCAACTAACACTCTATAAGCATTTCTGGATTCGCCCATACATGCTACATGCCCTGCCCATCTCAAAGTCTAGATTTAATATTCCTAATTATGTCAGGTGAAGAATACAATGCGTGCAGTTCTGCGTTGTGTAACTTTCTCCATTCTCCTGTAACTTCATCCTTCTCAGCTCCAAATATTTTCCTAACAACCTTATTCTCAAACACCCTTAATATCTGTTCCTCTCTCAAAGTGAGAGTCCAAGTTTCACGTCCATACAGAACAATCGGTAATATAACTGTCTTATAAATTCTGACTTTCAGATTTTTTGACAGCAGACTAGATGACAAAAGCTTATCAACCGAATAATAACAGGCATTTCCCATATTTATTCTGCGTTTAATTTCCTCCCGAGTGTCATTTATATTTGTTACTGTTGCACCATAATATTTGAATTTTTCCACCTCTTCAAAGGATAAATTTCCAATTTTTATATATCCATTTCGTACAATATTCTGGTCATGGGACATAATCATATACATTGTGTTTTAGGGATTTACTTCCAAACCTATCGCTTTACTTGATTCAACACTTTCCGTGTTTTCCCTAATCGTTTGTGGATTTCTCCTAACATATTCATGTCATCCGCATAGACAAGGACTGATATAATCCATTCAATTCCAAATCCTCTCTGTTATACTGGACTTTCCTAATGGCATACTCTAGAGAGAAGTTAAAAAGTAAAGGAGATAGTGCATCTCCCTGCTTTACCCCGCAGTGAATTGGAAAAGCATTCGACAGAAACTGACCTTCAAGGACTCTGAAACACATTTTAATTAATCGAACTAGTTTAGTTTCTTGGGAATACCAAATTCAATAAGAATATTATATAACACTTCTCTCTTAACCGAGTCGTGTGCCTTTTTTTAATATATGAATAAATAATATACTTACACTCCCATTTTTTCTCCAATATCTATCGAATATAAAAAATCTGATCAATAGTCGATCTATTACGCCTAAAACCACACTGATGATCCCCAATAATTTCGTCTACATATAGAATTAATCTCCTCAAAATAATATTGGACAAAGTTTTGTACGACGTCAACAAAAGTGATAGTCCTCGAAAGTTACTACAGTTAGTCTTGTCCCCCTTCTTAAAGATAGGTACAATAAAATTATGGACTTTTTTCATTGTTCTGGTACAATTTCCTTCTCCCAAATAGCAAGTATAAACTAATAAATTTCGTTAGATAATGCGCTTCCACTCTCTTGTATTAATTCTGCTTGAATTAAAAAAATCGATACCTGGAGACTTGTACTTTTTCAGATTTTCTATCGCAATTTCGACTTCAAAAAGTGTTAGTTCGGGTATAAATGGCTCAGCTGTTTGTATTTTAATTTCGTCCAGATCATTCCTATTTGGCCTATGTACATTTAGTAGTTGCCCGAAATAGTTTTCCCATCTATTCAGGATTGAATGAGAGTCTGCAAGCAAGTTACCATTCCCATCCTTGATCACATTTACCCTTGCCTGATATCCGCTCTTAAATTTCTTTATGTTCTTATATAAATCTCTAATGTTTTATCCCATTCCAAGGCTTATTGTGTGGTTTCGTAACAAGCTGTTTTTACGGCGATGGGTTGTTAGCCCTTCACACGACCCCCAAGCTGAAGGACCACTCCTCATTGGTTGTCCGCGACTGCTTATTCAATATATTCGCAGCTATCCTTCATATCTGGAGGCCTTCTCTTCTATCTACTTTTTCTGCTGAAAGAAAACGACCGTTTTATATACTGTAAATTTATTTATCATACTTTCTTTATATTTTTACAATACCGCAATCTCTTTAAATTTTTATCGAAATAGCTAGTGCAGTGAGAATTATTTGAAACTATCTGTTCGCAAGTCAGCCGCCTACCAGCGCGACCCCCTCGCATTCTTCGGCATCTCCTTCCGTGAACTCAAGGAATCACAACATTTTGCCGGTACACCTGCGAGTAGTCATGAATTGAAGAGTTGGATTCCAAAGTGTCCTAAATCCTTTTTTTAAGATTTTAACTTGCTTTATTCACGTTTTAATTTATCTTTTTCAAGCCTATACACAACTGTGTAAGTTTATTAACAGACTCTCCTCGGTCTTGACTTAATGTCTGCATATGTTTTTTTTTTTTCAAACGGATCTAAGGGTGTCAAAATTTATTTTATCAGTTTTGTCATTTTTCTAACTTATTATTTGGACTTAGGCCAGTTTGGAATCCACCTCTTCAATTGTAGGCAGATCAGTCGTGAGTGACGATTCATTTGAAGGAGAGCAGTAGTGTGTTGTGTTATGTTGTGCAATGGTTAGATATTCACTACATCATTGTATACACATTTTGAAGACATATTAATAAAGTGCAAAAACTTAGATGTAAATTTCCTAACAGCCCAAAGTAAATTGTATGCAGCTAATCTTCACACCGTAGATTTATTTATTTATTTATTTATTTATTTATTTATTTATTTATTTATTTATTTATTTATTTATTTATTTATTTATTTATTTATTTATTTATTTATTTATTTATTCATTCATTCATTAATTCATTCATTCATTCATTTATTTATTCTGGCGTAGTTAAGGCCATTAGGCCTTCTCTTCCACAACACCAAGAATACACATACAATAATAGAAAAAAAAAACAGAAAAAATGCACTATATACAAAGTAAAGCTACACAAGAAATAAAGAGAGAGAGAAAAAACACTATAAACAAAGTAAAGCCACACAAAAATATACACAGGTTGCAGTCACACAAACTTTAAATGAGTGATTAAGTATCATAATTAATTGTATCCTAACTAATTAACTAACATAAACAAGAAACTTGCAATTTTAATCTAGATTTAAAAAGAAAAAAACACAAATCAATACTTCTAGCAATACTTAAAAACATTAACTAAGACAAAATTTTCCAATTTAATTTTAAATTGTGATAAAGTCCTGCAGTCCCTGATGTCATTAGGTAACGAATTCCAGAGGCGAGGTATTCCTACAGTATCAGAAGATGTGTATAAAGACGTTCTATGATGAGGGATAGAAAGAAATGCTTGATGCCGGTTTCGAAGAGTTGTAAGAAATTGAAAGCGCGATAACAGATAATTCGGAGTAGAAGTGTGCATGATTCTAAACAGAAGAGACAGTGAATGTATTGTTCTTCGTTCCTTCATACGCACCCATGAAAGTAACTGGAGGGAAGGTGTTATATGGTCAAATTTACGAGTATTACAGATGAATTGTATGCACACGTTATGAACACGTTGTAGTCTCTCAGCTAAGAGTGAACTTACATTAGTTAGCAAGGAATCGCTATAATCAAAATGGGACATTACAAGCGTCTGAATAAGATTCTTTTTTAGACTAAGTGGTAGAAATTCTTTCATATGGAACACACTAAACTAGATGAACTAAAAGAAAACTTATAAACAGAAATTAGGTCTATTAGTGCAGAGTAACTGACGCGTGTAAATTATACCAGTTTCTTAAGATGATGTAAGTTGTGCATCATACAAAATGGGCAGTACCTTTAGTATCTTCTGTGAGAAGGATGTGTACCGAATTAATTAATACGTTTATTTAATGTATAATACGCCTTCACTTAACGGAAGGGAATGTAGGGAACTGCCGGTGAAATTTTGTAGCGCCGTGAGTTCAAGGGAAGTGTTACCCGCGGATGCGAAAGGCTCGCTCCGGTACGCGGCCGACATACAACCGAAAGTTTTAAAAGAATCTCACTGTATATTTAGTTTCTCTTTCGTATGAACAAAACATCTTGTACACCAGATCTAATTATATGTTGTTTCAAATTTCCGTTACTTCTGCAGTGTATATAAAAAATCCTCAATTTAAAATTCAGCGTTAATGGTGTGTTCCAGAGTTTATAACTTTTACATAACTAAATCGCAAAAAAGTATATTTTAATTAACGCGGAAAGACATGTTTATATCAGTACCTGTATGTACTAATATCTGAAAAAAATTACTGGGGTTCTGGGACTAGGGATCTGAAATTGTAAGTCTTAAGCTGGGTCTAGGGGAGACCCGGGCAAAACGAATAACCCGGGCAAAGAGAATAATGCATATTTCTTAGAAGCGCCAACAGATAGCGCTTTCTGCTATGTTGGCGAAGAATCTCAACCAGCTTTTGCTTTTGGAACTGTCTTTTCGTCATTCTAGCTAGTGAGAGGAAAAGTAAGCGTGTGTTTGAAGAAAATTGATTGTTTTCTTAAAATATTTCAAGGTAAGAGAAACATATGTACAACACACAATACTGCAGTTGTTATGTGATAGTAATAAATACGCGATACGATTACTTCTAAAGTGTCGTACTTACGAAGAAGATTATTGATGCTTATGTTTGTATAACCTTAAATGAAAAGCGAAATGGCGTCTGCGGGCAAAGTGAATAGGGCAAAGTGGATAACTTATCCGCTTTGCCCTGCCACTTTTATTTGATTATATGTGTGTTAGCTTTATTTTTGTATGTATTTGTCTGTTGTAATAAAGCGTGTTAGATCATTTTACATAGTGGAGGCATTAAGTCACACTAATTAAACTATAAATCAGTAACACTGATCTGAATTTTTCTTAAAAAGATCGTAATGTGTTTTCAGATGTTTTAATTGTTCAAGAGGAAGACGGAACAAGCCAAATGGTCTGAAGAAGCCATGAAGAAAGTATCTGAAGAAATAAAATCTTCCAATCACTGGTTCTGCTATCTGGCCATACAACCATAATGTGTTTGTTGATGAAGATTTTGGTCCAGATGAACTTACAGATCGCCCACTTGAGACAGAAATCAGCGAAACGACAGCTAGCTCAGATTTAACAAATTCTGCGGTGCCAGCTTCTACATCGGCTGAAGAAACAGTTAATGCTCACTCAGAATCAACCACCTCTGTGATGTCGTTATCTTAGAGATTGAAGGAATATTCAGTACATCAATTACTCAGATTTTCAGTTCCGGTTACACCAAAACCCTCAACATCGTCAGCAGGGGAACCCAAGTCAGTTCTTTTGATTTAGACCAGTGCCAAAAGAGGATGCTCGAAAGATACGAGGTAAATTAATAAAATGTCAGCTCTCTGAAGCTCTTACATCTATACCGATTAAAAACGTTGAAAGAGAAGTAACTTATGGGCAGGAGCAAAAGCAGAAGAAATCCAAGCCTTCAGTGCCAGTGAAACGTCGATTTATTCAAATTTGTATTTTGTTCCAATCTGAAGTGCTGTAAAGGGCTGTAATAACATTTCTTATCGTCTAATGTGACTCATTAACATCGTGTTAATGTCTTGATTTAATTTTATTGTCAGTGAAAATTGAACAGAAACGTGAAAATGTTATAGGTATATTCACTTTGCCCGGGTTAATTATTCGCTTTGCCCGGGTACCCGGGCAAAGCGAATAATTAACTATATTTTCTTTGTAAAATCATATCACTGTCCGTAGGTACGAGAAACGAATTACTGTTTTTTAGATATGTGGACAACATGTGTCACAACTAATGTCATGAAGTTTTTATTTCGGGAGCACCAAAATATAGCCTGTGGCATTATTTATTCTTAGCTTATCCGCTTTGCCCGGGTTTCCCCTACATTATATAATAAAACACGTTACATAACAAACTTTGTATGTAACATGTTTCTTTAACTTGCTATATGTTATATTTGTGTTGGTATCAAAATAACATTATTGTAACAAATTATATAACTCGATAAATGAATGAAATAAATGCCACGTTTGAAAATGGCGTCGAGTGCAGATGATGTAGTTCCTGCTGCTGCTGCTGTGATTCTGGCAGGAAGTAGTAGGCCTTGTAAACGAAAATGTTGGGTGCTACCATGTTTACAAGGTATAAAACAATAAAGTAGAAGTAACCTTTTAGCAGATCTTAAGAGAGATGCTAGTCATTCCTTGGCAGAAGAAGTTGGATGTGATGGAAGTTTCAAAAACTTTGCCAGAATGATCAGTTCTGATTTTGAATATCTTATAAACGTAATCAGACATAAGATATGTAAGAAAGACACTTCATTTCGAGATGCAATATTGGCGAGAGAAACCGTTATTTTAAGATTTCTTCCAAGTGGAGATTCCTACAAAATTTTAAGCTATTTGTTCAAAATCTCCAAGCACAGCACATCCAAGATTGTGCCAGGGTATGTGAAGCTATCATTGACTCATTTTGTCTCTTAAAAACAAGAGCATCTTGAAGTACACCCATTTTGATTTGTAGTGAGCGTTTGCTCCATATCCACTTTTCTCTTTCTTTAATTGTCTCTGGAACTGTCCAATAAGAATTCTCATTTTCTTTTCAACCTCTTGCATATCCATTTTCATATTAACACCCAATCCAGCCCATGCGTCGTGCTTTTTATTTGTCTTTGTAGTCCATATCAGTCGCGGATCCCATAATACACAGTTGCACTCCACTTCAATTATCCCGATCCCAGTCATCAACGTCACTTAACAGATGATTTTCAATAAATCTTAGTATTAAACAATCTCTGATACATGACTATCCATAATATCATATAGCAGAAGCTATAACATAACCTAAATAATATAAACGAGTGTTAGAAAAGTTTTAATTAGGGATGATGAAATAAACAAGAAACATTTTAATTAACGATGATGACATAAAAAATAAACATGAATAATTTTAAAAGAAACATTGAAAATATGTACAATTTTCAAATTTGAATGTTTTAGTGGTTGGTGGTTCAGTTGATGTTATATTGGACGTGTGCGTAAAAGAAGTGAACTCGGTGATGTACATGGTGTATCCCTCAACTTATTCAGGATTTCCGAATGGTGCTCTTCATTTATCTGTAAATAGAGTTTCAGGGAAGATGCATAGCTATGACCAGTGATCTTTATTAATTCTTTGTTCTTGAATGCCAATGTGAGTCATATTTGAAAGTGCTGTGCATCGACTGGAGCGGTTTGTAATTTTCTGTTTTTTGACGTCCAGACCAGTTCAGTTTGAAATGTTGGCAAACAAAGAAACAAATGCTAGGGTAATGATAAAAATAAACAAATGCTAGGGACGCGATAAAATTGTGCGATAAGCAGCCATGATTGGTTGAAAGACGTCCTTTCGTACCGTTTTATTGGTCAAAAGTAGTGTGACGTAGTAAAAATATAATAGTCATTACAATTCCTGAACTGTGATTCCTCTGCAATCACAAACATAATAGATTTTACCCTGGTCTTTCGAGGCTTGCAGTGAGAATTGCTATTAAAATCGCAAAAAAATAAATGACACTGACTGTGTTTAAACGTTGGGGACATCTACTATGTGCATACACGTAGCAAATGAATGACAGTGTTCCGAAAATATGTAATCAGGAATTTTAGAGCTGAAAAGTTCAATACTAAAACGTTTTCAAAATTAAAGTGATGATCTATGGACATATCAAGCAAGCCCCATTATATTACTAGAGTTAAAACAGTTGTTAGTTACTGGGAGGGGGAGAAGTATCCATCACGAGCAAGTTACCCACATTGAGATTACTCCAGTCCGTAATAGAACTGTTCCTGAGAGACGGTCCATCCAGGAAATTAACAAGAGTGAAATGATGTACTCTGGTACGCACAGCAAAATTCAGATTCGTACGACATCCACAATTCTAATCACTGATATTTACTCAATATGAAAGCTACGGGTACGTAGTCATGTTTTATTCTTTCGTTCGATTATTAAGCCACCCTTTATCCGATCTGGCATTCTTACTGTGCCTTCTATGTATGTGTTGGCCTGTCTACTGTATGTTAGCCATAATATTGATAATTTTCCAGTAAATTCGAGCATACATGGTTATTCTATCCGTAATAATACACATGTGTATGGGTCATTTGCAAAATTTGTATAACAAATGGACAATTGAGAACGTCAAAATTAAAAGTATTATTTAGTGCATATTCTGCATGTATTAATATAGTACAATGTTTCTGCCATAGTAATCAGCCACTGTACACTCATCTTGCTTTACAGCATTCTCTACAAGCATCAATGAATCTTTGATGGCACGACTAAATGTCAGGTGTGTTACAGAACAAGACAATGGATCTTTTATAGAAATAGAATTCCTTTATTTTCTATATCAGATATTCTTTAAACAGTGCATGGGTCGTAGAAGAGTAACAGAACTAACTTCGGATCAAAAATGAACAAATATTTTAAATATCTTAATATCAGATCTGTTACCTAACATAAAGATAATAATTTCTTCAGTAACTAATACAAAACCATTCTTTCAGTAACAATTATCTTAATAGATTGTCCTTAAGGCGAAGATATTTGAACCTTAGTTTCTTTAATGATAGATAATTAGAAAAAAAATTAAGGAACTGTTTGTATGGTGTAACAGAAATGACATGGAGTAAGAGATCTGACACGTAACAGACATAACAAAGCAAACATAAGATGTGCTAACCTAAAATTTTTTTGCTCAATAATCTTCAAAATAGCAACTTAACTACTGCACACGTGTACTATTATGTGCTCTTTATCTTGACTTTATATGTTGTTATTTGTGGAAAACACAACACAAACAGATCTGACAAAGTAAAAATGCACGCTTAGACTAAAACAGAAAACAAGAGTATGATACATAGACTCGCCAAATAAAAATGGATGAACATAGCAGTACAATCAAGATGGTTCTTTGTGCATCATCCTGGCTTGTGCTGACATCTATGGGATTTGTTTTTCGACTGTGTATCCTAGGAACAGAATGGTGTAACAGACCTGACAGATTTACTGGACTAGAGTAATTATATAATCATATTTAAGGAAATATAAACTCAGACATAAGTGAAGAAGTTTTGATAATATCAAATGTTTCTTTCTCAATTACATTATTAAACAAACCTTCATCTGGACATAATCATACTCCATTTTAAATACTTAACTAGTATGGACACGGCATTTTAGCTGTTACTATGAGAATTTTATTTTATTCTCGTGAAATATTTCACATGAAGGAAATAATTCTTGTGACGTTTACTACATTAGTATTGAAACTACTCACTGTTAGGAATTTATAACTCTATCGTTATAAGTGCAATAATGGGAAGGGTATGAATTGATGGACGTCATTGTTACACAAATTCTTCAAGTGACCCGTATATGAGTAAATATAACTAGAGTTCGACTCAAAACACTTTTCAGTAAATGTCAATAAAATGATGTAATAGTCTATCGAATGGTATCAGAAGTCTGCCGATTCTAACATTCAGGAGAAGGATCAGGACTGTTTTATTACATACCCCTCTTTATAAAATTAATGAATTTTATGGCTTAATCTGGTAATGTGTACTCTGACGATGTCGTACATACAGGGTGTTAAAAAACTATCCAATATTTTAGGAGGTGCTAGTATGCATCAAAACAAGAAAAAATGTTTAATAAACATGGGTCCTACAACACATACTTTCTGAGATCTGAACACTTGTGCGTAGGAGGTGCTCAATGTGATGTCCATTCATGACAATGCATTCCTCTGTTCTTCGGCGTAAGGAATCACGCACTCTTTGAAATTGGTTGTTCTTTATAACCAAAAGTCTAGGGGATTTAGATTTGAGGAACGAGCAGGCCAAGGTGTGAGGCCTCCCCAATCAATCCAGCAGTCCTGAAATGTCAGCGTCAGGTGTTCACGTCATTGCGGAAAAATGTGCTGGTGTGCCACCATGCATGAACCACATCTGTAGTCTTTGCTGACATGGCACATACTTCAGCAAGGTAGGTAATACGTTAATAAGAAAATCCTGATAACGAGCCCCAGTTAATCTCTGGTAGCACATATGGCCCTTAATCTATCGCCAAGAACGCCTGCCTGTATGTTGATTGAGAATCTGTGCTGATGCCTTGTTTCTGCAAGTGCATGGGAATTTTCATCAGCCCACACATGCTGATTACGAAAATTCACAATACCATCTCTGCTGAACCCCGCTCATATCCCCAACCAAACTTTTGTTTTCAGTATTCCTTGCCACGTATCAGTATTCCATGCCAGGGGTGTCAACTACTGTATGATTACCTGGTATTCTGCTGTATTGTAGGGCAGAAAAATGCATTGCCATAAATGGGCGTCACATTGAGCATCTCCTATGAACAAGTGTTCAGATCTCAGAAAGTATGTGTGGTAGGACCCATGTTTATTGGACATTTGTTTTTCTTGTTTTGATGCATACTATCACCTCCTAAAATATTGGATACTTTTTTAACACCCTGTATATGTGATCGACATGAATAAACTATGTATAATAGAAATGACTTAACTAATCGGAGAGGAAATAAAGGAATGGAAACAAGAAGAAGAAATCAAGAAAGACAGGAAGGAAAACAATATTAAAGGTAATGATAAAAATAGGGATAAAAGTTACAGGCGATTCATCAAATTTGTATAATTTCATATGCTGCTCGTGACTGTTATTGTGAGCATGGCTTGAAATAAAAGTTTGATATTTCTTTACATTTCTTCCTTCATATAGTTTTAGTTTGTTATTTCAAGATAGTTTGAGGCTGAGAAAAATCGAATAAGTGAGCTTCAAACCTGTTAGCCACTTATTTCACTCTGAATTTCGCCGTTTCACTGAAGGACT
The DNA here is from genome assembly GCF_040183065.1 of Periplaneta americana. NCBI lineage: Eukaryota > Metazoa > Arthropoda > Insecta > Blattodea > Blattidae > Periplaneta > Periplaneta americana. The sequence goes on along the minus strand of NC_091132.1, from coordinate 121,205,761 downwards.
TCAGTGAATTTTAAAGGGGAAAATCAACATGATAGCTACCTCATAAGGCGGGGAGATACTATATATAAATAATAAAAACACCACAAAGAAATATACATATAACATTGATAAATTACTAATAGTAATTTTGTACATCTAGATTGTGATGTTCGACCACACTTCGGTTGTCCCACGCTGTTGGATTTTGTACTAATCAGTATTGACATTATCTTATTGCTATTATGCACATGTGTTGTCGCGTATAATACCAGTACATTATGTTCTGTCTGTTCCACCCATACAATTCAATTACAAAGCTATGAAGACGCATGAGGAGCATGGCGAGAGAGCTTCATGCTAACATGACCTCGGCACTAGAATGAGATGGTGTGGTTGGCACCACGCTCCGACAGTCTTTTACGTCCGGAAAAATCTCGGTACTCAATTTGATAAGAGACTGAGTGGACCTGGAGCCGTTCTGGAAGTTTTAGCAATGATACAGATCTCGCAACCACTCGAGACTGAATGCGGAAACTTCCAGTCAGTTGACAGTCTAATACACTACCAATTTAGCTATCCGGCTGCAACAATTCAGTTATAATTTATTAATTATTCATGTCATAAAACCAATTACTGCAATGACTCGCTTAGATTGTCTCACATACAGGATGATTCAGGAGGAAAGGCAAAAAAATTTAGGATACGATATCTTAGGCCATTTTGAGTGAAAAAATTCATATGAACATAGGTCCGATTTCGAACGATGGCGGAGCTAGATGCATTTTTTGGTAAAATGTCTCGCCCCAATGTGAATCAGACGTTACCATATGCTGCTGACGTGAGACAAGGTCAAGGTCGCAATGAATGACGTAACATTGGAATCTGCATTGTGAGCGACGTAGATAAGAGAAACAAACCGGGTGATGGGGCATTAAAAATGTCACAATAAATACGCTATCACTTATCAGTTCATAGCAGTTGTCAGCTACCTACAATACACTAGTTATACAGGTACAGTTATCGGAAGTGTTAAGTTGTGTTTTTCAAGATACCTTACAAATTTTTGACTACAGAATACGCTCATATTGTGTATATTTATGGTTTGTGCGATGGAAGTACCTTGCGTACCGTCGCTGAATATGAACGACGCTTTCCGAACAGAAGGGTACCATATCGAAGAGTATTTACTGTCTATGGGGTTGGATGAAAGACTTGGTAAAGCAAAGGAACGGGGAAACGAGAGAGGCGCTAATCTACCGTATTTCTGATGCGGCATAAAGAACAACGTGCAACTCTCCCGAGCGATGAGCGCGATTCACGCCCGAGCGCAACAGTGCATTGAAGCAGAAGGAGGTGCCTTTCAAAATGTGCGAAAACATCGATCCCGACATCTAGAATATTAGGTATGTATGCATACGTGAATATAAACTTTAAATTTGTCCGTTATCTGTCTCTAAATGCGAATTAGTACAATGGAATCTCAGAAGTTTTTGTGAAATCAAAGAGCCATATCTCCGTAACCGTTCGAAAACAGACCTATATTCATATGAACTTTTTGATTCAAAATGACTTCAGGATTCGCATCCCAAATTTTTTATCTTTCCTCGTGAATCACCCTGTATATATATATATATATATATATATATATCCGCATATTAGACCACTCCGAAGTATGTACCTAGTACAGTGAGGGCATAATTGTTGCGCGGGCGAAAATATTTCAAAATCTTTAGTGCGGTTGATAAGAAGCTAATAGTTTTAATTCCGTCTCAGCATAAATATGAATATTTAAACAGAAAAGCGAAGCGAATATCTCGTCAACATATGACCGAAAACTTTCGGCATGCGCAGTGTGGCATTCTTTGACATAGAAAAAACTCGAAGTCGCACTGATAAAGAAAAGAACATCTCTCTTTCTTTATCCTCAAACTATGCAATGTACACTCTTTCCCGTTAGTTCTTCCATTGTAACAGCACAGACAAACAAATTCCCTTTCTTCTTCTACTGATGGTATCGGATTTCGCATTTCGTGCTTCCGAAGTAAATCATTCATAGAAAGAGATTAGTGTCAGATGTGAATGTAAAAATTAGCAATAAGCGAGCGAGTTATTCTGTACCATTTAAATTGAATGTGATTGACTTCGCGGAGAAAATGTATTGGGATTTTTAAACTAATTTCCGTATTTTGGTCTACTTTTACCTAACTTTAAAAACTTTATTTCCTTACTTATATTTTTATATACAATATAAGACTACCTATAACTTTTTTCACTAAAAAAAAAAGAGAAATGGGGGTCTAATACGCAAGTAAATACTGTACTGGACACTGCAACTTGCACTGTCGATCAGTCCTAGTGAAATGGAGGAGTACACGAGATCGGAATAAGCAGACCTGATTTTCGAATACGGATGAGCCAATGGGAACAGTAGACAAGCTCACAGATTGAATCGGAACAAGTACCCACGTAGAAGACATCCGGCCCATACCAATTTTCCACGACTGTTCCGAAAGTTAAGGGAAGAAGGGCACGTGGTGCCAAATTACAATTCCATAACCAAACAACTATTTTTGCTTATAACTTTGAACTCAGTCTCAAATTGATACATGTACTCTTCGCCATCATCTCTGAAAGTTTGTAACACCAATTCGGAAACATCCTGTATGTGTAGATGTATGTAGAGCTTCGTTCTCAATGCATTGCATTTAGTTTATAGAATGAAGTACAAAAAGGTATGTTGCTAATAGCGTAGACTCGTTACATGTCAGTTACGAGTTGCAAGTCCAAAATTGATCGAATTAGATTTTTTACCTGGCATGTTGTGTTTTGCATAGACTAGCGTCCTCTAAAAAGAATATCCCAAGTCCGTGTCTAAGCCTGTTTTTTAATTATACAATTATTTTATTTCAATAGGTATTCTTATATTGCAAGCCTATATAGTTTCTTTCCTGTCCTGAAAAAAAATACTTCAGTGGATTTGGGATGTTTGCCAATTCAGGTCTTCCGATAGAAAGTATTGACTTCATCAATGATGCATCAGCAAAGACACTCTATGGTCGTAAAGTTCTTCTCAAATTTTACAAAGCTTTAAATCGGGGGGTACGAAGATTTGCGGCGCAATTTATATCTATATTTGGCAGTACGTACGTATATGAGCAATTTTTCTCACTTGTAAACAAAAAAAAAACAAGACTAAGATCAGGATTATCAGATAATATGCGTCCGACCTACGAAGGCTGATGTCGACAAAAAGCAAAAAAATGCACTTCTGAATTAGGCGAGAATTCAGAAATTTAAATTTTCCAGAAGTGTCATTTTCATATAATAAATAGACCCTACATGATTATGTAATAGTTACATAGCAATTAATTAGATATGTATCAGCTTAAGTTATAGAGAATATACGTATGTTTATTATTTGTTCTAGGCCTATTATTTCATTTTTTAATATCTTTTGATTTCTATTCCTTTTTTATTAGTTCAAAACAGATACGCAACGTTTATGTGCTAATTGCATTATTCTATAACTATATAACAATTAATTAGATCCTAGTTATTATCTGAAACTGTATATTTAACAAGAGTTTATGTTTATTATTAAATTCTACTATTTTGTAATTAATTGAATTTATTAGAGAGGTGAAAACATGCTTTGATTTCTTGTTGTCTTGTTATGAATGTAACACATTATCTATTGCTTAAAAGCAGTTTAATTCATCTCGCAGTGGTAGGCTCATTTTGCTAACCTCTTCTTGATCACCGCTACTGCCTGCAGAATAGATTCATTGCAACACTCAGTGCTTTATAGCACAGAGAATTGAGTACGTGCTTCTGACCTTGACATCCCTGGGCGTAGCGCAGGCATGTCAATTGATGCCCACAGGAGAAAGCGCGCGCTTTAGAGCTCAGGAGAGCCTGAGGGCTTTACAGCGGAAAGGAAAGAGACAGACGAAAGAGATGGTATATGCCGCTTGGTCGAGCTATATTCCGAGATGGCCAGCACTGATTCAATAGATAAAGGGAAGAGAACTTATTAAAACTGTATCCACGTTAATTTTTAGATTTGCCTAAGAAGTATAAGTGCATTATAAGGATGTAAGTTTTAATTTTAATGCTCATTTTTCACAAGTTTGATTTTTTTATTCAAAAGAAATATTTTCGTATAGAAAAGTGAAATTTTCAGGTATAGGCCTATTTATTTAGTAGCCTTACAGAATGTTTTCGTAAATCTAATATACCGTATATACGTATTACTGAAGATAGTGTATAGAAAATTTGGAAAATATTCGCATGAAAATTGTTTGTAAGGAAATGAATTAACAAAGCAACTACTGTTACATCATAAGCAAAAGATAGTGCTCATGTGTTGTAAAAATGTCAGCTCTATAGCTTCAGCACATTTCGAGAAAATAATTTAATATTCTGATGATAGGAAGTTGCTCACAAATATCACCTTAAAAGCATAGTGCAATAAGAGTTTTGTTATGTAATATTAGATACACTTAAAACAGATACAGTACCTAGGTAACTTTGCTTTGTACTGTAATATTGTTTTGATTAGATTATTGATTACTTTTGTAAGGCTAAAGATACCATCAATATAAATTCCAACTTATCATGTCATACTCAATCTCTTTCTTTGGAATATCACTTTCTTTATGAATGATGTGTTTCATCCATTTAATACAGTATAATATTATACTACTATGGAATTTAAGTGAATATTCCTTCTTAACTCTCTATTATGTTATTAATATTTAAAACACAAGTGCAATATTAAGAAATCAGTGTTAGTACTTTTGTTTTACAGACAATATAGATAATATTAAACAGAAAGAAGCCATATAAAAATAACAACATAAAATTTCACGTTCCGTTTGAAGTTTGTGCACCACTGTTTTCTTAATCCAACAGGTTGCTTATTCATATACACAACCCTTCCTCTTTCCAAACTTAGCGCTTGCTTCCCACGCTCGACGTCAAGATCAGAAAAATGCGCTTGCTTTTACATCACTGGCGTCGCGTATCAAGCTCTGCGAGTCATACGTGTTCGTACGGTAGAATGAGTGGTACACCTCAGCTGAGTACACGGACATTCACTTCGCCTAGGGAGCCGCTTGTGGGAACAGTAGAGAGGCTCGAAGGATTTATCGTGAACTTCATCCTGACCGTGCGTGTCCGGATTATAAAACATGACTCAACGCCCAAAAATTCTATCCATTTCTAAGGGACGTGATGCCAGAATGAGGCCTACTGGCAGATGTGCCTTTGTAGTCAGAAATGACATGGTTTCTTCAGATGAAGCTCCTCCTCGTTTTGCTTAGCAGGTACGAAATCATCTGGACTTTGCCTGCGATTATCTTGGATTGAACGAGATGACCTCCTAACTCGCCTGACCCCACTCCGGTATACTTCTTCTTATGAGGCTACATGAAAAACCTCGTTTATGAAACATTTATTTACAGAATTACTGCTGCAGCCGCGGATATTAAGCGCAAGGTTCGCGTCTTCTAGTACATAAGACAAAGTTTTTCGCGACATCTTAGTCTTTGGTCGAGATTGGTGATCGTAATTTTGAACATTTAATGCAACTTTGTCAATTAGTCCCTGTGGTGGCTGAATAGATTTTCAATCTGTTACGCAGGTGGTCTGGGATCAAATCCCGGTCAGGCCTAGGATTTGCAGAGAAAAATACATGTGAAACTTGTGTAAGAGAAGATTGCAATTGTTTTTTTTTTTTCTGAGAGTTCTCCCGTTCAGGCATCTACATAATTCCGCCAATATTTCTCCATTTCGTCATCATTCCGTAGCATTCCCCGAACGCCTGCTGGTGACGCACGGAGGGGGCTGTTCTATGGAAGAGTAGGGTTGCCTGCTCGAAACCTGGATAGGCTTATGTAGCGAATCTTAGTGTAGTCAGTCGGTGTGGGTTTGGGAATGTGCCTAGCTTGAGAGTTAGCGCAATAGATTTTGAAAGGTCGCAGTGCTGGGTCGTAGTGCTCCCTTCCGAAATGTCATTCCCATTCCAATTATGTAAATTGAAACATAGAGATATTTTAATTTATTCTCCACTAACACTTGTTCAAAAAAGAATAATTAAAATACGCCTTAATAAACTTCTTTCGTTCACTAGTTTCAAAGTTATTAAAATTAAAAAAATATATCATAATGCCTTATTAAACTTTATACACTAAACTCGCAATAAATTCAAATTCTTGTTGTTTTGTCAACTGTCCGAAGACAGGTTTCAACCTCATAATTGGCACCAATAAAGTATTACTCAAGAGGCAATTAAGTCAGGAGATAATAGGTTAGGGTGGCCAGTTCCTTTCCCACAAATTCAAATTGTATCATTATAAACACAAATTTAAAAGATTCGATTTCACAGGCACTGCACTTAATCATTGTGCCTGCTTTGGTCCAAGGCTATAACAAAAATAATTGAAAAATACCCGCGTTTACAAAATGTTAGTGCCAGAAAATTTAAAAAATCATTAGGAATATTATTAATTATTTCTAAGATAATCTAACCTAGTTTTAAACCCGCTTTGTTTCTTGTAATTATGTCTACCATTGTTAAGTGTATGTTTGGATAGCTCCCTGAGCACGAGTTTTATTCCTCCAAAGGATTATTTCTGTTTAAAAACTGTATTACTATATTTATTCACCTATTCTTGCACGTGTCAATTAATTCGTCAGCTTTAAACCCATCCATTCACTCTTTCTCTTATCTTTCAGCTCAGGTATTGATTCATTCAACTATCCATTCATACGCTTATCGTACCATAAATGATACATTCTCACTTCACACATTTTATGTGTTACTTTTTTTAGATCGCAGTGTGTGTAAGTTATTGCAACGAAAATTCACAACAGTTCTCCACTTCTTCTTTAGGAGAGTCACCGATTTGTACGAATGTTTGAATAGCTGTCGGACTAGAGCCGTTACTCTCACAGCAATCTCATTTGGCCATGACCATTAAAGTGCAGTTTTATTCGGCACTGTATGGCCGCTACAGCTGTGTAACTTCGATAGCTGTAAACCCAGGCAAAAATTAGGACACTTGCAGTTGCTACTCCAGTTTCTGCCAGGATGGAATTGTATACTGTCACCACAGTCATAATCAGCATCACCAGGGTGCAAATTAACGGGAGGGTTGGGGGGATTTCCCCCTGTTGGAAAATTATCCCCGTCTCATAAATTCATATTAACATCCTTGCCAGGGATAACTTCTATCTCCCTCACAAAATATAATTCTTTTAATACGAGTAGCCTACATGTCCTTTATAAAGTACAAAGTATGCAAAGAAAATAATATTGATGTATTATCATCATCAGCAAGCTGACAACAATCAATAACTTAGAAATTACACATCTTATCTTAAGCCTGTTCACGGATATAATTATTATCAAGATGCAAGACAAGCAACTCAGTGCGACCAAGCGTTGAGCCTTATCGAATGAGGATAATAATAATTTTATGTATGGTATTCTCTATCTAGGATTCTATCGCCCCCTCATCAGAAATCTAATCTTAATTCGCACCTTGAGCATCACTATCATTTACTGAAAATTAAATGAGTGTCGGATAATTATTTGACCACTCCTCAATAAAGGAATAAAAGTTTTCAACTTCGAGATTTATAAAGACCAAAATGATGTTAAATATGATTTGATGGGTACATTGATCTCTACTGCCATTCTCATTCCGTCATTGCTCCATTATTGCAATATCGTCTCATAAAAATTTAATAACATGTATAGCTTAACATTCTTCTTAAACAAAGTTATCAGATAAATTTCATTCCGTTAATTAATAATCATCTTAATATCTTACTGAGGCGAGCGGTGGCTAAGATGTAACGCTGCTAAACCGGAAGGTCGCTGGTTCGATTCTCGATGGGGGTCATGGATTTTCTCCATTGATCTAATCCTTCCAGCCGCATTATGGCCCTGGATAGAGACCTGCAAAACTGCGCACACAAACGGTTTAGATTCGACCGGTCGGAGCTCAACCGGCTACGATGAACATCGGGCCGAATAACTCGGTTGTCGAGCGATTACGCCTGATGTATTGCAGAGTAGACAGAACATCAGGCGGATTTACATGAAAATAACGTTTTTCGAGTACACAACCTGAGTAACAAGGAAATTTACGTTGTCTTATTGAAAAAAAAGTGTTTGCAAGTATTCTTACAGTTCATTCGACACTATAACACATATATTTTCTTTATTATTCTGAACTTGCAGTAACTTTATAAGTATCGTTTATATTTTAAACTTTTAGAGTTTTACTAATGAAAGTTGCTTATAGATATGTTAAACAATGTTATAGTTTTTCACAGAACAAGACGTGCACAAGCCATGTATATTTTTCTTACCAATAATCGCTATATAGCTGGCGTTTTTCTTTACCAGTGTTAAACAGTATACGTCATAACTTCATCATTTGATTACGTCGTAACTCTTTCTCGTCACATATTGACTGAATCTTGTTCGATTTGTATAACCCAATGATCGATATTACATAAGTTCATGTAAGATCGCGAATTATTTAGAACACAAATCTCACACAGAAAGAAATGGTAAGAAGGAAGAAAATACTATCTCCAAATAACACCAGGTACATTTCATCATACAATAACTCTAACATTTTTTCAGTAGGCTATACAAACAGAGTAATAATATTGAAGGATATTTATTTTGTTTAATTACAAAAATATGTTTGCTTCAAATACGAATACAAATAATTTGACACTTTAATACATTTATTTTTGTATTTCGAACTTGCAGTAATTTGACTAGTAACAAATAAATGAACAATGGACACAGTGACATTAAAGGAAATAGACGTAATATATAATGTGAAATATCATAATGTAAACATATTCAAAAATATAATTACAATTCATTATAAAAGAAAATAGGAAATAAGTACATAAGTCCATTGTGACGTTTGTACTTTAAACTAAACAAAATGTATAGGCCTACCTCTAAAACAATAGTTGCATGCTTTTTAATTATTCTAATCAGTTGCAATATTATTTATTAAGAAATCAATTTAAAAAGATAAGCAGTAATGTTATTTTCAACAATACGATTACTTTGGCTCCCAATAGTTGTTGTTCTGTACAAAATAAGTATAATTTACACATTTCTAAACTACGAATAACAAAAGAATAGCAAGGTTTAGAAACAAATCCTTCTGTATAGAAAAAATCTACTTCAGAGAAAACAAGTGTCATTCAAAGAACTATTTTATTACACACGTGCTAATATCAACTATTTGATGTTCACAATTATTATTAGGGGCTATTATCATAGACTATATTATCAGAGTTGACTTCTTGTGTTTATGTATTAATAAATCTCTTTTACTAGTCTAAAGTTACGCTCGGTGGAAACACTTATTCATAGAATGGCCAATATTCGTTTCACAAGTGTTGCTAGAGAGACTAGAGTTGTTTGGTGATCTTTCCATCAATTTAGTATGTAGAAAATGAAATGAGCATAATGTATAATGTGAGATATAATAAGTAAATAAATCCAAAATAGAATTACAATTAATCACAAAACATAAAATTAAATAATTATTAACTCTAAATGCATTCCTCCAAAACAGTAGCTATTCATATACAGGGTAGAAGTGAAATAACCCTGCAGATTGTACGGGGCGATAAGGTTCACTTAAGTGAATGGAAAAACCTATATTACGTTTAATTCTCTAGTCATAGTAAACATAATAAAAGCATTGGTTGTAGTAGGTTTCAGAAGATATAAAGTTATTTTTGTTTTAGTTTTACTATTGATCGAGTTTACTGTTTTTAAGTGTGTCGTTATTGTAATATTATAATTCAGTTTTCTAGTGTAAGCAAAAATTACAACCTTGGTAATTTGTGGATACCGAAAGTTTTTTTCTGCAATTTACGCTTTACAACGTCTGTAGTTTCACGCTGCATGCTGTTTGTTCCTCTTGATGATCCGCAGCTATAATATCTGGATGGTACACTGTGATCTTCATTTTATACGCCAGAGCCGTCCACCCACAGAGAGATCGAATCAACTCGAATACTAGTTAAACCGAATACTGAGGTTCGATCCCAGGTGGTGACAGGATTTTTTCTCGTTGCCAAACTTTCAGAACGGCCCCGAGGTTTACTCAGCCTCCTATAAAATTGAGTACCGGGTCTTTCCCGGGGGTAAAAGGCGGTCAGAGCGTGGTGCCGACCACATTTATTCATTTTTTTTATTAATTTATTTTATTCCATAGATCTTACATGAGCAATGAAGCTTTAAGATGTGGAACATGTCAACATTTTACAATATTACAATTACAATTTTTACAAATTTTTATAGTTTTACAATTTAGTAATTTTCTACAATTTTTACAATTTTGTACATTTTTTTTACATTTTTTTACATTTTTTTACATTTTTTTACATTTTGGCGAGATGTAGTGAGATGAGATGAGGTCCGAGGATTCGCCAAAATATTACCCGGCATTTGCCTTTTCGGTGGGGGAAACCTCGGAAAAACCCAACCAGGTAATCAAATCAAAGGGGGTAATCAAATCAAAGGGGTTGATGTGAAGGACTCGCCATAGACCATCCGGCTTCAGTCCCACGGCTGGGGAAAACCTCCGAAGAAACCAAAGTCCAAAGGGGGGTCCAACCCAAGCCCGAACGCAGCTCCGGATCAGCAGCCCAGCGAGTCTGTCGACTGACCAACATCGATGGCTCTACTAAAAGTATACAATACATAGCCAATCAGATTATTAAATTTACAAACGCAAACGATCATTCATAAGTTGAGCTATATTATAATACAAAACAATTTAATTAAATGTTTTAAATGTCGGCCTCTATTTTCTTTGGAATTGAGTATTTTGGCCTGTTTCAGTCCCATTGTCGTAAGAATTTTTAATCAACAATTATAATACAAAATGCAGGACTCTTCAGTTCTGTAGTTAACATGGCTCCGGGAAAAAGTCACACGATAACACAGATGAACACAAAGCAATGTATATATCTGTGGCCGGGAGGAAAAAGGTCTTAAGTCAATTTTTTTGTGGAAATGAGATTTTTATATATTCTGAAAGCGGAAACAATTCTCTATAATCTGGTAAAACGGCTGAAGTCAAATAAGACTCCTGACTGGATTTATAGAGCGTTACCAAATGCCCTAAGTACTTTTTGAATCGAGTACACACAGAATAAAGGACTTAAGAATATTTAATACTTTATTCCTTACAAACCATCACATGTTTACTTTCCATGCTTCCCTATTAAAAAGGTCTAACTTTTATTTTAGCCATTTTATCACATACTGATACCCTTTCCTTTTGAAACTTGAAGCACCAGGGTACACAGTCCTATAATTGTTTAAGACCCATTTTGCACCTACCTAATAATTCACATTTCTCATTTATTTCGACATGAAAAAGGTCTTATGTTTAATAGTCCCTTATACTCAGTTTGGCTTCTAGTCTTAAAAGGGCTTAAGTGCGGCTATTTTTGGAAATAATCAAGAAAATTGTTAAATGAGCAACATTACCTATTTTAGAAGAAATATAAACAAATAATATAACTTCCTAATTAAAAAAAACTCTATAATGGACACCAATTTCAATCTTTCTACTGCTTTCCTGAAAAGTATAAAATTTTTACTTAAGACCTTTTTCTCCCGACCTCAGATATATATCCGATTATTTACAAGTATAGTATTTATGTATATATATATGTATGTAGGCTATATAATTATATATACAGAGTGTCCCATTTAGCTTGTGCACCTATTATGACTTTTTTATACATCTTGATTACACAACTTTTAACACTGTATCACTTCGGAATATGTATGATAAGAACTTTCTTGTGTTAAATTTGTGAGTTCCGAAGATGACCGAAAATAGGTCGAAACATGTTAACAAGATACGTTAAAAATTTAACACAAGAAAGTTCTTATCATACACATTCCGAAATAACTTTTTTGTTTGGATAGGTATTAAAATTTTTGTTTTTGAGAGTTACGTTATAACGAGGGGCTAACATGTGTGTTGAGATTTAGTGCATGTAACTATATTATGGTAGAAGATACACGTGACGTCATCAATTTTTCAAATAGCACTACATACTTTAATCATGTTACATTGATTACACACATTAAGACGAGTTCAAAAATGTATCACAATGTCACCTTTCCAATCAATAACAAACAACAAAATGCAAAATGAATGTCATCAGAATGTGCCGTTTGTTGTGGTGCCCCATTCATCTTGTGCATTAACTTACACAAAATTGTGGTACCGGATACAAAATTGTGAGGTTCACGTTACATGGACGTAATTGTTGACAACAAATATATATCATATTTTATACGCATATTTTGGAGATTGTTAGGTCATACAAATCCCAGCCCTATTAATAACTTATTCGCTTTTATCTAATTACTTGAATGTGTTGGTACTTATTTCTGAAGAAGAATGAAAATATCTAACAGCAGTCATCACAACATGCAGAGTCCATTATGCGAGCCATATAACTCATTAAGCCAGTGGAATATCATTGGCATACCTCTGTTCGGAACAGTGGTCAACCAGAGATCGTTTGAAACTGCTCCCCAAAATGAATGCATTATGCCGCGATATTCGGTTTCCGGGATTCGATCTGGATGCGGTACAACCCTACCCTGCCCTGCCACCTGACCCGTACTATTTAGTCCACGTGTTATGCGGGCCGTCGTGCTGCAGGCGCAATGCAGTCTCGCGTGCCGTCATTACGCCGTGCTGATTTGTTCAGAGTGCCGCAACACAGCCTAAGAAGTAATTGTCTTGGTAAATATCTACTTCTCCAGTTCCCAAATTTCAAGGAGGGTGTTAAGATACTGTACTTACTTGAATATAAAAACAGTGACATTAGATCCAATATGTAACAACTTTAAGACTTCTTAATGCGGTGCAAATAGTAATTTAATATACCTAATTATTATTATTATTATTATTATTATTATTATTATTATTATTATTATTATTATTATTATTATTATTTTACAGCAGAGTCCGTATAGGCCTGTTTCTATCTGATGCTTTTCCAATTCACTGCGGGCTAAAGTAGGGAGATGCACTATCACCTTTACTTTTTAACTTTGCTCTAGAATATGCCATTAGGAAAGTTCAGGATAACACAGAGGGTTTGGAATTGAACGGGTTACATCAGCTTCTTGTCTATGAGGATGGCGTGAATATGTTGGGAGAAAATCCACAAACGATTAGGGAAAACGCGGAAATTCTAGTTGAAGGAAGTAAAACGATATGGTTGGAAGTAAATCCCGAAATGCTAAGTATATGATTATGTCTCGTGACCAGAATATAGTACGAAATGGAACTATAAAAATTGAAGATTTATCCTTCGAAGAGGTGGAAAAATTCAAATATCTTGGAGCACCAGTAACAAATATAAATGACACTCGGGAGGAAATTAAACGCAGAATAAATATGGGAAATGCCTGTTATTATTCGGTTGAGAAGCTTTTGTCATATAGTCTTCTGTCAAAAAATCTGAAAGTTAGAATTTAAAAAAACAGTTATATTACCGGTTGTTCTGTATGGTTGTGAAACTTGGACTCTCACTTTGAAAGAGGAACAGAGATTAAGGGTGTTTGAGAATAAGGTTCTTAGGAAAATATTTGGGGCTAAGAGGGATGAAGTTACAGGAGAATGGAGAAAGTTACACAACACAGAGCTGCACGCATTGTATACTTCACCTGACATAATTAGGAATATTAAATCTAGACGTTGGGCAGGACATGTAGCACGTATGGGCGAATCCAGAGTGTTACTTGGGAGGCCGGAGGGCAAAAGACCTTTGGGGAGGCCGAGACGTAGATGAGAAGATAATATTAAAATGGATTTGAGGGAGGTAGGATATGATGGTAGAGACTGGATTAATCTTGCTCAGGATAGGGACCAATGGCGGGCTTATGTGAGGGCGGCAATGAACCTCTGGGTTCCTTAAAAGCCAGTAAGTAAGTAAGTATTATTATTATTATTATTATTATTATTATTATTATTATTATTATTTAACCTGGTAGAGATAAGACCATCAAGACTTCTCTTCCCCTCTACCAGGGGATTACAATTACAATATTAAGAATACAATTACAATTATAATTACAATTAATATTAAATTTGCAAATACAATAAAAATCAAAGTACTAAAAAATTAACTTATTAATAAAAGCTGGACAGTTTATTGTAAAAGTTAAGACAGAAAATTTTTTTTTTATCAATGAGTAAAAATTAATCTACTCTACGCAGTAAGAAAATGCTTAATAAGTTTGCTTTTGAATGCTACTAAATTCCGACAGTCTCTAATGTCACTGGGTCAAGCGCGGGAGCCTTGTGATATCATCACATAATCTGAACCTATCACCTAATGTGATATCATAAAATATAATAGGCTATAAGTAATCTGCTATACGTCAAATAGTAACCGAAAATCCAGCGAAATCGGGTTCTATTCCCGGTAGGGAAATGGTATCGCTCTAATTGTAAGTGCAAATGTCTAATACCAATTCTTAATCATTACGAGAGTGAAGACGGAACGGCGTAAGGATTTCTTATTCTTGAAATTAACGCATAATAGATGTGCGATATGACAAGTGCTGATATTTTATACTGCAAATTCACAGATACCGCATTCGATTCCATAATAAAATTATAACAAAGTCAAAATTAGTCTTCCTTCCTAGGGGTTAGGTACAGTTTACAGCAGTAACATTTTAGGAAATATTCCAACATTTTTTTTTCTCCATTACTGTATCGTGTACGATAATGAAAATTGATATGTGTAAAACACTGTCCTTCTGCTATATTAAAAAAATATTTTTACGATTTAAAAAAGCTTATATATTTCTTTTACAAATTGAAAATGTTTACAATATCATGCTCTTTCAACTACATTCCTTAATAAATAATATACTTTTCTTTGTGTTAGAAGAAAGTACTGATTTTTGACCATTTTTAAATGAATTTTTTTATTAGACAATCTATCAAAGGTAGAGAAGTGATCTTGCATCATATTGTAGATATAACGTGCATAAATACACACAACGAATTTCAACACAGAATGTTCGATGGTTTTGAGTTATGTGAGAAATGCTTCAGCACTGCACAGTGAAATGAATTTTGAGAAAAAAATGTAAATAATTTTTTTTTAATCGTTAAAATATTTTTTTTCATGTAGAAGAAGGACAGTGTTTTACACATGCAAATTTTCATTATTGTACAATATACAGTAATGGAGGAAAAAAATATAGAATATTTCCAAAATTTTACTACTGTAAACTGTACCTAATCCCTTAAGACTGACAGTGTATTTGACCTGTACCGTGTATAGTCGTGGTATTGCACTCTTCAATAGGAATTGAATGTTTGAATATTATCATGTGTTTCTCTTGTGATATTTTAAGCAGTAGTCTTGGACATGTTAAGGCCGTAGTCAGGAAGCCCCTTCAGTCGCAAATGTAAATCTATAATTAGTACCCTTAAGAAGCATACCCAAAATAAAAAAAGAATGAATACTTTTACACAATATGTAACAATGATGATGATGATGATGACGACGAATAATAATAATAATAATAATAATAATAATAATCATTATCATCATCATCATCATCTGCATTACGGTATGGATCATAAGATCCGTTCCACTCCAATCAAATCAAAACTGGTCCCGCCATCTTTTTGCGGGTCTTCCTGGGTTTCTTCTCCCACGAGGTTCGTGATTGTATATTGTACTGGTAATTGATGTTTCTGGCATACAATGTATATGCTCCCTCCAATTGTTTTGATGTCTTCTTATTATATCTATAATATTATGCATGTTTAATTCAGATCTAATGTCTTCACTTCTCTTTTTATCAAGTAGTGTACAGCCAGCCACAAACCTCAAAAATTTCATTTCAACAGCCTCAATTCTCCTCTCGTCTTTCTTCCTTAAAACCCAGTTCTCACATCCATACAGTAAAGCTGGTAAAGCCATCCCTTTGTAAAATTTTAGTAATGTTTCGTTCCGAACTTTCCTACCTAAAGTTCGACGTATTGTTCCACAAAAATAATTAAAAGCATTTAACTTATCATCTGTTTCTCGGCTCTTGTTATAAGTGACGTTGCAGCCTAGATATTTGAACGTATTCACTTGTTCCGTGATTTTATTATTTAGTGCAATTTTTGTTCTGATTGGGTAAGATCCTTAATGTTATCTTACTCAAAGCCTCCAATAATAATAATAATAATAATAATAATAATAATAATAATAATAATAATAATAATAGTAGTAGTAGTAGTAGTAGTAGTAATAATAGTAATAATAATAATAATAATAATAAACTTTACGTGAACGATGAATTTGAAGTACGTAACATAATGAGTCTTACTTACAAATGGCTTTTAAGAAACCCGCAGGTTGATTGCCGCCCTCACATAAGCCCGCCATCGGTCCCCATCCTGTGCAAGATTAACCAGTCTCTATAATCATATCCCACCTCCCTCAAATCCATAATGAGTCTACTAAAGCAAAATATATCTTTCTTTCTTTACGTACCATTTTATCCGGCTTACATATCACTACGAGTAGAAGAGGGTTGTCGTTTGATCGTACACTGCGTATGCATCTCACAAATGCGGTTCTCCCTAGTCATGGGGTCGGCATGATTCAGGACCATCACCGAAACATCACAGAACAGTCCCGTGGGCGGTAGATGACGCGGAATCGAACCTCGGACCGTTTGGTTAAGAATCGTACGCACTATCCACATAGCCAAAAAGATATAATGTAACAAAAGTGTTTCTAGGCTACATATTTTGGCCACTCGAGCGCAATTTCGAGGACTGTAAAAAAATAAGTTTCTCTGGGGCCTTTTAAGGAAGAAAAACAATTATAGGTAGCTTACGCTGATACAACTTATATACAAAATATATAATAGTGAAAAAACAAAACAAAAGCAACACAAACGAAAGAAAGGATACATAATAGGTGCTAGAATATAATATTGTAGTACTTAATAGGATAAATGTTGCAATTTTATTTGACAGAAACACAAAAATAATAAAAGTGAAGTTGAGAAAATTTCAAAATATTTTTGTGGGTTACTTTATAACGCTTTATCAACATCTAGTGTTTGAATGATATTATGAAGGTGATAATGCTAGCGAAATGAGTCCAGGATTCAGCGCCGATAGTTACCCAGCATTTGTTCTTAATGCGTTGAGGAAAAACCCAGGAAAAAAACCTCAACCAGATAAGTTGTCCAAACCAGGATTTGAACCCGGACCCGCTCGTTTCACGGTCAGGCAAGCTAACTGTTACTCCACAGCGGTGGACCTCAAAATATTATTATTTAATGATTGAAATGAAATAAATTTGGAACACCAAAAATTACACACCGGTAGACCTACTACTAACTACTCACATTTCCCATTATCTAATACGAGCATAGCATATTTATATCAAAATTGTATAAAAGATATCTGGGAAAAAAGTATTATAGCTCTTCTGGCAATGACGCGCATTTTAAGAAAATATTTAATGTGAAATTTAACATGTGTCATTCATGAATTATCTTGATAAACATAATATGTTAAGTGATAATCAATTTGGTTTTCGAAAAAAATTCAGTACAGATAATGCAATATATCAAGTTACTAAAAATGTTGGAGAATTTGATCAAGGTAACAAATGTATTGGTATTTTCCTGGACATAAGAAAAGCATTTGATACAGTGAAACATGATATCTTAATTGAGAAATTAGACTTATTAGGAATCAAAGGTAATGCTTTAAACTTAATAACATCGTATCTTAACGAAAGAATTCAAATAACGAAAATTGACAATTATTCAAGTGAACCTTCAATTACTAATATAGGTGTTCCCCAAGGCACAGTTCTAGGCGCTATTTTATTTTTAATATATATTAATGACTTATTAAAAATTGACTTACAACAATACAATGGTGTTCATTATTCTTATGCAAATGACACAGTTTTAATTTTTGGTAGAAAAACCTGGTATGATGCATATAATAATTCAAATAATGGACTTAAATTAATAAAAAATTGGTTTGACATAAATTATCTATCTATTAACGAAAATAAAACCATAATTTATTCCATTCTCATTATCTGAAAATGTAACAAATCTCCTACATCTACATTAAGTATTAAATTACATAATTTTGATTGCTGTTTTATACAGTGCAAATGTCCGATTTTATTAAGGAGTCCTCTGAAGTTAAGTATTTAGGCATAATTTTCGATAAACATTTAAAATGGAACCAACACATTAATTGCCTTTGTAATAAATTAAGTAAAATAATATATTATTTTGTTTTATTGAGGAATTACTTGTCAATAAGTTTATTACGCACAATATACTTAACTTTATTTCAATCGGTAATTATGTATGGAATTATAGGATGGGGTAGCTCATTTAAATCCAATTTTAATTCACTTTATTTATTACAGAAGAAAATAATTAAAATATGTCGTCATAAACCTATTGATTTTCCATTTCAAAAATTATTTATAGACTTTAATGTACCTAACATAAGACAAATTTATTATATTGTATTAATAAATTCATACATAAAAATTGAAATAATTTTGAATTGTATTCTCATTGTTATGAAACAAAAGGTATGAATTCTTTAAGATTGTTTGAACCAAAATGCAACACTGTTACAGTATTTAATCATAGTAGTAATTTAGGCCCAAGAATATATAACAAATTTATATTTAAATATCCTAATCTTGTCAATTCTAATAGTTCTAGTATTAAATTTAAAAAGTTATGTATGGATTTTATAAAAATTGAAAAATTGTGAATTTAAATTTATATACTATAATTGCATAGTAGACATAAGACAAATTGTATTATATACTTATTAATTTCAATTCAGGAAACCGCCCCTGAGCACGAGTTCTATACTTTCAGGGGCGAGCTAAAGTTTTTCTGTATATATTATATTTTATGTTACAATTATTAGCATAAATAAATAAATAAATAAATATAGAATTATTGCGTGTAAATATACTATTAAATATTTATTGCTTTAGCTCAGTAGTTTGTATACATGAATTTAAAAACCAAATAATAATCCAGATCAATGGAAATAATAATCCTCTTCGTAAGGGTGAATAAAATAATATATTCAAATATTTCAATAATATAAATAGCAATATGTTACATAAAATGAGGTATAACTTATTGTAACTTTGTGTATTAGGAAAACTGCACGAGTCATTGCGTAATTTGCATTACATACGTGACATGTCGTGCAATATCAATGAACGGGCGCAGCGCAGGTTTCAGGATTTATATGGTCACTAATTATATTCAGTTTGCACGCCATGTACCACCCAGCAACAAACTATAATGCTATAGTGCAAACTTCACCACAGATGGGGAAGATGGCTACTATTATTTACAGCGATTACATTGCGTGAAATATAGCAACATTAATAGTATTATTGTCTTCAATATATAATTTACTTCAAATGCAATTATATTATATTATATTATATTATATTATATTATATTATATTATATTATATTATATTATATTATATTATATTATATTATATTATATTATATTAAAATCTTTAACAGTAATGTGAAATCAGTCTTATTATATGGCTTTGAGACATGGAAAACAAGTAAAATTATACAAAATAAACTGCAAACATTTGTTAATAGATGTTCACGAAAAATTTAAAAAATTAGATGGCCAGATATAATCACAAACTCAGAAGAAAACAATTCAGAAAGAAATCGCAATAGAAATCAAAAGACGAAAGTGGAATTGGATAGGGCACACAATCAGGAAAGAAGATGGAGCAGTAGAAAGAATGGCTTTGGATTGGAACCCTCGGGGTAGTAGAATAAGAGGAAGGCCAAAAAATACATGGAAGAGAACAGTTTTGGAGGAAATTGCTAGGGAGGGGAAAACATGGAGCGAAGTGAAGAAGTTGGCTACAAATAGGGTCCGATGGAGGCACTTTGTGAATGCCCTATGCTCCTCATGAGGTGATACAGGAGTTTGATTGATTGATTGATTGATTGATTGATTGATTGATTGATTGATTGATTGATTGATTGATTGATTGATTGATTGATTGATTGATTGATTGATATCATATATCATATATATCATATCATACATCATATCGTATCATATCATATATCATATCATATATCATACATCATATCATATATCATATCATATCATATCATATCATATCATATCATATCATATCATATCATATCATATCATATCATATTATATTATACAAGAGAAAGAGTTCATCCAAAGGGCTGGACTCGGGAAGAGTACCCAAAACGCTTATTGCATTTCCGCGTTGAATTGCAATACTTAAACGTTGACGCAAATAAGTAGTGCAACGACGATCACCAGTGATGGAGATCAAAATTTGCCTATTTGAAATACCAAAACTTCAGCGTCATGACTTCAAGAACCGAAGGTCTGCACAGCAAAGGGGACAAAGATATAATTGTTTGTAGATGAGCATATTGATTGACTTTATTTTTCACGGCTAATTCAGCAGCAGATACTGCGCGTCTGGAGGTATTCGGCAAGTGAGATGGAGCTAGAGTGTCAACGCAAGTGGAGTCCCAAATTAAAGATTTTCCTCTAGACCATGGAATTAAGGTGAGACCATCGGGTCGTTTACCATCCGCGCGACTAACACCTGGTGGTTCCAAAAGAGATGGGATGCCACAAGAAGTCAGAGATCTTTTAATGATATCATTGAGTGATGTATGTCTGGGAATGCGATCCTTGCTCCTCGCACAGCTGAGTGCATGATGGCCGTAAATATCAGCAATTCCTCCGCAAATACATTGGAGTGGCTGGCAGAGTTTACAACCAAGGCATAAAGCCATTGAGATTTTAAAGGATGTACTATCTATTAGAATGCCGATGTGAGGAGAAGGTAATGCGTGTAACCAAGCTCCAGACTCACTCTCTTCAAGAGCTAGGAGACGTGCAATGACTTATTCGGATTTGAAAGAAGAAAGGAGTTTATCTATATATTATATTATATTATATTATATTATATTATATTATATTATATTATATTATATTATATTATATTATATCCTGTGTCCGAGGTTGCGGGTTCGATCTCGGTCCAGATCGATGGCATTTAAGTGTGCTTAAATGCCACAGGCTTATGTCAGTAGAATTCTGACATGTGAAAGAACTCCTGAGGGACAAAATTCTGGCACAACGGCAGTTGCGAGCGTCGTTAAATAAAACATGATTTGAATTTAAAAAATTATATCTTCCAAAATACTCTTCCTTCAACGACGTACTATATGTACACTTATATCAGCTCTCTTACATTATGAACACGAATTAAAGACCTTAATGATCTTGCTGTATTACATAACTTTGATTTTTTCGGAATGAAGTCGATGGCCTACAAGCTGTTTCGTAATCTAGGGGGAAAAAAAAGAAATTTCATATCAGCTACCCAAGGGTGGAAGTGGAACTTAAACATGTTAAGGTTAATTCTAGGGCTGGGGACGGAGCGGTTCGGTTCGGAGCAGTTACTGTGACGTCATTACTCGGTTGAACCGAGTACAAATTTGTGGCGGCAGATTTAAAATTCAGATAGATTGAGTCGATTTTAGAACGTACTTTGAAAGTGAAACCAAGCGTGTTTTAAAAACGTTGTAGTAAAACGCTTTCGCTTTGCCAATTGACGAGAAAAAAGTGCTTCTCTTCATTGAAAAATGGCGGTTGCAAATTTTATTTGCGTGATTACAACTATTTGCGGAGTTATTTTATATGAAAGGCCTATTTAACTTTCAGTGTTGTTATATATGACAGACGAAATAAAATTGATAAAATAATTTATAATACTAACAGCTAATAAATTAACATGTGAGATAAACGTTAAAGGCTGCAGCTAAGTAAAAAAAAGAAGATAGAAAGAAACGGTCTCCATGAAGCGCTGCCTAAAACACTTAAAAATAACACATAGAATTATTTACTATTACGGAAAGTGGATAAAATAATCAATAAAACGTGGAATCTTAAACTGAAGAACATAATGTTTATTTATTTTATAACATTACTAGCCTTCAATACAACCATGTTCTCTTTGGTGAAGAGTAATATTATTGATAAATTAAAGTAGCCTAATTAGGTAACATAATTCGTAGAAACAAACACAAATAAAATGATGACTGATGAGGTAACACAAATCCAATAAACATAAATAGAAGAAAAACATAATGCACTTCCTTTTCTAACATATTTTAATATTAATCAAAAATTCTAACACGATAATAATAATAATAATAATAATAATAATAATAATAATAATATTATTATTATTATTATTGTTATTATTATTATTATTATTATTATTATTATTATTATTATTATTATTATGTACAGTAATATGTTCAAACTGACAATGTTCATTAGGTCCACTTGACAGGTCATATAATAGGATGAACTCCTCTTCAATACTAGAGGCCTTTCAGCCCGCCTTGGAGATAAGGAAATAATTTGTCCTGCAGCAGAAATATTTAAATACAACAGTACCTACGTTGTTGTCTGCTAGAATTAAGTAAAACACGTGAACTCTGTTTGAACTGACTTGTAACGGCTACGGTTAACCGAGTAACTTCGGTGCTCCGCTGCCAAGCACATAAACCGATAGAACCGAGTAACTCAGCAGTTCTACTCGCTCCGTCTCCAGCTCTAGTCAATTCATTATCAAGGGGACATAATTTATTCATGTTCTTGTCGGTTTTGTTCAACTTTATTGAACAGTGATCCCCGAAAAGTCGAAAAACTCCAAATTAAACCTTCCACCGATTTCTCTAATTTTAAACACCGTACTTTATTTAATAATCTTTCTTCTTAATTTCGACAATTTTATTCTCCATAATTTTACGTCGATATTGAAAATGTAGATAAGGTGTGCCAGTACTTCATCTTCTGACTTCCACTGTCTATATATAATTCTATCTAGAAATTCGGCAACGTAATAGTGTCGCCTTTTAAACGCTTCCCTATCATGCCATAGATTTGTTATAAAGTAATCCATGGCACGAAGGGCCATGAAGGGCCAAGGCCGACTAGCCGGCTGCTGACCTCACGTTCACATGCCTCAGCAGAGGTGAACGATCATCCAACTAGAACGGAGGTATAGAGTGGTCAGCACTATGATCTCCCGGATGTTGCTGCTGGTTTCCATAACCAGATTTAGCTACTTATTGTACCTTCCCAAATTCATCACGATGCTGGGTGGGCACCGGTACCACACACTGGCAGAAATTTCATCAGAGTCTGCTTGTGACTTCCAGAGGATAATTGAGTCTTGTTTCTCTATTTGTGACGGTTAAGGTTTCGTTCATTTTAGGAAGTAATTCGTAAGGTTGAAATTTTCATGAAGAAGTTTTTGACTTAAGGTATACTTTCGCAAATAGTAACTAAGAAATAGACTTTTGGGTATTCCAGCGTGTCCTGGAACTTGAAATCTCCAACACTTCGGAACTACATATCCACACTGATGGACCAGATATGCTTGGCAACTGGAACATGTGTAGTTCCAAAAGTCGAAAATGTTAAGTTCCAGGAAACGCTGGAATACTCAAGAGTTTACTTCTGAATATAATCACCATAAAAGCCTAAAAACCAAAATAATTAATTTCTCTGACACAAGGGCAACATATCGCATCATCTTATGTTCATTCATTCACAGTCTTACGTCCAAGGACAGGTCTTTCACTGAAAACCCAGCATTCTTCTATCTTTCCTATTTTCCGCCTTCCTTTTGTCTTCGTATACGATCCATATATCTTAATGTCGTCTATCATCTGATATCTTGTTCTGCCTCGAAATTTTCTTCCGTTCACCATTCCTTCCCGTGCATCCTTCAGCAGGCAGTTTCTTTTTAACCAGTGACCCACTCAATTCCTTTTTCTCTTCCAGATAAGTTTCAGCATTATTCTTTCTTCATCCACTCTTTCTAGCACAGCTTCATTTCTTATTCTGTCTGTCCATTTCACAGGCTGTATTCTTCTCCATAGCCACATCTCAAATGCTATCTACCAAATCGTCATTTTTTGTTATTTTTAAAAATGAACCATTAATTTTTATTTAAAATTATTATTTTTATTATTATTATTATTATTATTATTATTATTATTATTATTATTATTATTATTATTATGGCCTTAACTCTGCCAGGTTAAATAAATCATTATTATTATTATTATTATTATTATTATTATTATTATTATTATTATTATTATTATTATTATTATTTATGTGTTTCATTTCCAGATGAACTGACTCAAATACATTAAACATGAACAAAATATGTCTTGGGAGAAATCACTATCCTTCAACAGATGTTACACTAAATACCACATTTTAGATATCAATGTTTGTATAAACGTATATCTTCGTGGATGGAAATCAATAGTTATTTATGAAACAAGTTCGCAAAGGTTCTCTTTTTGGCACGAGTGCAAAGTTTGTGAAACTAAGCTAAATATTCCCAGTTGGAGAGGTTAAAAAACACAATGTCATGGCATCTAAACTCAAAACCATTAAGAAGTAAGTATCCATAGAATCGCAGCCTATTTTATTTATGTTCACGATTTCATGACCGTCTAAACTGACCATATAATCTACAAAGCGATTAGTAACAGTTGAATGATAAATCTTGTTACAATAAGTACTACATGTCATTTCAGAATAAGGGCTAAAATGTAGATATGAATGTTAAATTTGTTACTTATTTGTGTGTAATATTTAAGTAATGAAAGATCGAAGTAATGCATTAATTTCTTACTGAATGAAGTTTGTACACTGAATACTACATTTTCTTTTGCAGTGTGTAAAATGAATAGCAGTGCCTAAATTGTTTACTTACTTTTTTGTGCGCTAGAGTTTTAAAGGTTCACTTTAGATACTCATAATAGTGGGTAAAATGCAACTTTATGCACTATCGTAGAAAACAGTAATTTATTATATATGTTCGTGAAGTGGCTAATATTTTGATAGGAGTGTAGGTATGAGAAACGAGGCTAGCCGATGTTGAAAAGGTTCACTTCACACACTGCTTACAGAACGTGAAATTGCACTTCACGCACTATCGTAGAAAAAATCTATTTTCTACAGCAGCACAGTACTTTTAACATTGCAAATTAAGACGCAAACGAGACAGGAAAATATTTCATAACGCAAACTTGCCGTAATGTTAAAATGATTCTGGCTCATGAAAATTATTTTTGTTACTATTTATTTTCTCATTCCTTTTTCTACGTAAATTTAATTTTTATCGCGAACACTTAAACATCGAAACGGTGTACACTGTATTAAAAATTTCAGAAGAACGAGAATAAATCAATAACGAAATGTAACAATAATGTACGTTAGTAGTAAATTGATACTAATCGTTGGCTATAACAAGATTAAAATAATAATAATAATAATAATAATAATAATAATAATAATAATAATAATAGCCTAATAATAATACTTAATGGCTTTTAAGGAACCCGGAGGTTCATTTCCGCCCTCACATAAGCCCGCCATTGGTCCCTATCCTGAGCAAGATTAATCCAGTCTCTATCATCATATCCCACCTCCCTTAAATCCACTTTAATATTATCTTCCCATCTACGTCTCGGCCTCCCCAAAGGTCTTTTTTTCTCCGGCCTCCCAACTAACACTCTATATGCCCATACGTGTTACATGCCCTGCCCATCTCAAAGTCTAGAGTAAATGTTCCTAATTATGTCAGGTGAAGAATATAATGCGTGCAGTTCTGTGTTGTGTATCTTTCTCCATTCTCCTGTAACTTCATCCATCTTAGCACCAAATAATAATAATAATAATAATAATAATAATAATAATAATAATAATAATAATAATAATAATAACTATAATAATAGTATAAAAGTTTTCAGTTCACGAATGCAATATAATGAAAAACATGTGACACGAAATAAGTCGTACTAATTTGAATAACTGTGAATATAATATGAGGGGAGTTATAAGAACTTACAGAGAATCTCTGGGTAAATTCTGTATAAACTCAAAACTACACATCAACATACAGAAATTGTAATAAAAACAAATGCTGCTGTTATGAAATTTTCGTTTTTGTTATTTTATAATATTTTGTTCTTATTTTCCAATTTCTTACTATGTAAACCAATATGTCTTACGTGCATTATTCATGTTGTCAAACCCGCATGTTGTCCGGCGTTCCAAACTACCTGTGCAACATAATGACTAGTTTCTTGTCAAATCGCACATTCTCAGTCAGAGTGGGTTGTACTCACTCCTCTGTTAGACCCATTAGTGCTGGCGTTACACAAGGCTCTATCTTAGGTCCGATATTATTCAATGTATATATTTCGGACATTCCTGCAACACCAACTGCACAAATTGCTATGTATGCAGACGATACAGCTGTTTATGCAACCCATCGCAACATTTATAGCCTCAAATCACCTTCAGGAAGCCTTAAACATCATATGCCCTTGGCTTGAAAATTGGAGCATCGCATTGAACTACAATAAATGCGAAGCAATGATATTTACTTTGTGTCGTCCTGCTAATCCTCCATGCATAAATTTTTCAACCAACGTGATACCGTGGAAACCAAAGGATGAAGCTGTAAATTATCTTGGAGTGCACTTAGATC
This sequence comes from Periplaneta americana, assembly GCF_040183065.1. NCBI lineage: Eukaryota > Metazoa > Arthropoda > Insecta > Blattodea > Blattidae > Periplaneta > Periplaneta americana. The sequence goes on along the minus strand of NC_091132.1, from coordinate 121,179,019 downwards.
GCCGTCTATCTTGGAAACATCACATCAACAACAAACTTAAATTGGCCTACTCAAGACTCACTAAATTATATCCGATCCTCAACAAGAAATCATCTCTAAAGCTACAAAATTGAATGCTACTTTACACATCTCTATTACGATCTCTACTGCTTTATGCCTGTCCTGTCTGGGGAGGAGCTGCAATAAGTGACATTAAACACATCCAGTCATTTCAAAATAAAGTCCTACGAATTTCACTCAGTTCTCCTTGGTTTGTCCGTAACAACCAACTACACAGAGAAACTGGTATTGACACAATCAAACAGTTTATTCATTCACAAGCTAAGAAGTTCTATAAGAACCTAGAAAATGTTCCAGTCGCCATCCACTACTCTCTCATAAGGAAGTCCACATTTCCCACCAGAATCAAGAGCCGACTTCCAATGGACCTCATATTATAATCAAAATTTATCATCGCACCAATCTATGTAAATAATTATTTATTAACAATTATTTTTGTTCATTGAGGAGCCCAATCTAGACTGCCCTCAATTCAGTGTCATGTAATGTATTTATATTTTATTTAGAAATGATCTGTATAGCGTTAAATGCGCTGAGCGATCAATAAATTGTTTAAAAAAACCCGCATGCATTTCCCGCCTAAAAATATAAATAATAGTACAATAATTTCTCGTTAAAATAAACATTTACTGAGTTGCAAACTCGATACGTATGTATAAATGATATATGATACGTATGTATAAATTATGAGTGAAGATGTTGAGCTATTAGGCAAAATTCCCCAGACTGTTACATACTTAATGACTAAGTTTCCGTTTTGCATTATACACAGAAGCCCTAAGACTAATTGGGTGCTCTCTAGAACCGAGAATACGATGTCACACAGTGTAGCCTATGCAACTAGACACTAAAACTTAGCAAGGAGTTACACTTTGTCCTCCATAATAAGCTGATTGGGCACGACGGTGCTGGGGCTTAGCTGTTAGCTGTCGACCTCTCGACAATGTGGTTTCGATTTCTCAACGATATCTCTCTAAACCATCGTAGTCCAGCGACAAGTCTAATGCAGTTTCATTATCCGAGTATGGTACTTGTTTATTTCTGAGTAACCAAACAATTCATTTATACTTCCTACTACTGAATGAATGAAAATAATATTGGAAAATATCATCATTATGATAATCATAATATCAATAACAACATAAATCAACTTTTATGAGTCCACCGCTGTGGAGTAACGGTTAGCCTGTCTGACTGTTAAACGAGCGGGCCCGGGTTTAAATCCTGGTTGAGATTTTTCCGGGGTTTTCCCTTAACCCAGCGTTTCTCAAACTATGGTCCGCGGACCACCTGTGGTCCTCGAGTTCTGTCCTTGTGGTCCTTCAAAAAAGACAGAAGGAAAAATAAAATTCAAACGAATAGCGTTTCACACTATAGCTGACTTTGGAAATTACATATGGCAATCGTCTTTCACTTTTTCTCCGAGAACTAATATTTTGTAAAATTTCTTATCCTACCCGTCTACCCACTTCCCACTCTACTCTCAGCAACAAAAAAGGGGTTTAAAGCACTATGAACGTGGAGTTTCTCGCCATCTTTTCCCTGCATATCTGGTGCCGAGCCTGTAACCCAGCCAGGAACCACCCGAATTCATAACAGAAGACCAAAGTACCGAACCTTTTCATGTACTGATGCCGACACCCAGTCTGCACATTGAAATGGGCACGTTCTGTACTTCGTAGACCAATAATAGAACGTGCCAAATTACATTTTTACTTGTTGAAAATCGGGCATGTTTCTGCATTAATTTTTTTATTTGTTTTTTCAGATGACGATATAAAAAATTTGAGACTCCGCCTATTTTAAAATCCGACAGGTTTACTTTTTACACTTGCCGTTTCAATTTCGCGGGTTTCATACACTCGTTTAGCACTTCGTAACAAACAACGCACCGAGGTTTTGGTTCACTCTCATTGTCACACCAAGTAAATCCAAGTTCCAAATAACTCTTGTCATATTTACGGAAGTATTTTTTTCTTTGAATAGATTCTAGTAGGGTTAGATATTTCTTTAATGGCACTATAATTAATATATTTCTTCATACACAGCTTCTGAACTATTAGCACTGCCTAAATGAAGCGTTTCATCATGTTCCTTTCTTTTCAAAGATCCGGATCGAAGCCAGTTTTCCATCATTTATAATGGATACTGTTTAACAGAGACATGGACAACTACTACAGCTACCAAGTTAAGTCTGCGAGCCGAGAGGGGAAGTTGGAGACAGTTCTGTAGGGAAAGGAGGCGGTAACGAGAGGAGACCAGTACAGTCTCATATGACAGCAAAGTTTTCCTACTGCGCTTCAGTTCATAGAGCGGTAACAATTTAAGACGCTTTGAAATAGACTGTACTTCTACTTCTGCTTGACAGTGAGGTTTGGCGTTCTGATTGGCAAGCGTGGGCGGAGGAGAGAAAGTTGCATGAGGGGGCAGGCAGCGTAACTGTTGCCTTTATTTGAAGACAAGTACAACAAATGCGTGCGCTCCGTAGTGTATTTTAAACGATGTGCGCACGTTGAAATCTGAGTGTCAAGAGACCTATGTGGCAACTGTGTTTTGCCTCTACATTCCATCTCGATATCCCCACTCGCAGACTTGACTTGGACGAGCTGTACATAAGAAGGATTTCGAACAACTAACTGCTAACAGGCAAGCGATGAATCAACAATGCACAAAATTTGTTATAAGTTACTTGTGATTGGCTACAAAAATATAATTACAAAAGTATTATAATTAATTAATTCTATTTTAAAATACAACTATACTGGTATTAAAATATGCTACAAAAATGATAAATTTGCTTTCTAAGGGAACAAGAGTAAGGTGGTCCGCGGAACTGTTGTGACTTAAAAAAGTGGTCCCCACTTCAAAAAAGTTTGAGAAACGCTGCCTTAACCCATTAAGAGCAAATGCTGGCTAACTTCGGGCGTTGGACCCCGGATTCATTTCGCTAGCATTATCATTTTATTTCATTCAGACCCTAGATAACCGCAGAAGTTGATAAAGCGTCGTAAAATAACCAATTAAAAAGACTTTTATAATAATGTGTAATACGACTTATACATTGACAGTCTCTTCTCACGTTTTATAATTAATTCGCGTTTTCCTTTGGCAATATTTCAAGCCAAATCCACACGCACAATTTTATTGTTCAGACATCACGGTCTTCTGAAAACATCACTGATTAAGTGAGCATAGTCTCCTACAAACTTGTGCACATTTGCCACAACATCGTTTTGATGTTTTTGTAAACATGGAACACAAAGACGTATTCTTTGAGGCAGAAATGAAGGTCCTAACGAGGAATATCAAATTTTTACTTATGAGCTATTCCATCTCAAATCGACCGAAATATAGAGAAAATTGACCTTACAATTTCTAAATACAATGAAACTTTTCTTGTAGTTAAAGAACTGTGATACAATGCTTTGTGCAAAGTTTGAGGCATCAGAACTTCATAGTGCTTAAATTTAAAATATTTAAATTTATCGTATTTTCATAAAATTTGCAACTTTAAACTGTTGTAGCCCCGAAACCCTTTCACCCAATGATCAAAATCATGGTTTATTTTGATGCTGAGAAATTAAAGTTTATATTGACATATAAACAGATTTTCTTACTTTTTATGGAAATGGAGAAATTTAGATTTTTCCTCATTAAGACGCCTTTGCCAAGGAAAAAATATGTTTAAAATATATAGTTAGATTCCGCATTGAAAGTACAAATAAACATATTTTTTACTGATGGCACGTTGATAACAAAGTATTGAAAATATCAAATAAAGAAAATAAATAGTACGCGCGTGGACTAACCAGCTGACTGTGAGACGGGAGCTAGCCGAGGTAAGCAAGGCCAGGAGACATAAACACGTGATGTGTCGTCTAGCAATCATGGCTGTGCTAGCTTTATCACAGGTTTTCATAAACACAAGAGTAAAATGACGGCCAACGCTAGCTTATTTTCAGCTCTCGGCCAGTACGTGCGGTACTGCGCCGTTCAAGTCTAGGCGTGTGAATAATCTATTTAATACCCTCGAAACTTATTCCGTACCACTAACCAAACAATGCCGAATCCCTCTTAATAATGCAAGGTCTTTTTCTCAATTTTTTTTTACATTTTTACAAATTGGCAAAAAGCCTAAAAGTAAGTAAAATCAGATTATCTGTCTCTCTGTATATAATAAAAATAAGGATTACTTCTTAACATAACCTACCAAATGTCAGCTTCAAAATGAGCTCTCGTTCAATGTTCTGCAATAAATGGTTCCAGAGTTCTGAGCGTTGAAAGAGGCATGTTTTTATAAAATAAGCTAAATTTGTCGCTCAATAATACGAAAACCGTTTGACTTTCGATAGTATATTTTTGAAAATGCACTCTCCTCAGCACCTTGTATAAATAGGGGAAAAAAACAGAGTATAAAAAAATGCGAGGTTTTTTACTGATCGATTTCATATGGAATAGCCCTTATGCAAACCATATCTCAATGTAAACAGAGATCAATCAGCTTCACTGTAGTACGTAGTTGCAAACTCTACAAACGAAGCTAACATATTTTGGCGTACATTATTGTTTTTAATTGGTTATTTAACGACGCTGTATTAACTACTAGACTATTTAACTTCGATGGAATTGATTATAGCGAGATGGGTTTAGCAAGATGAGGCCGAGAATTCGCCATAGATTACCTGACATTTGCTTTACGGTTGGGTTAAACTTCATAAAAACCCAACCAGATAATCAGCTCAAGCAGGAATCAAACCCACGCCCGAGCGGAACGTTAGATCAGCAGCCAAGCGCCTCAGTCGACTGAGCTACGCCGGTACAGAAAATTACTGTTCCAGTTCATAAACAATAATAATAGTAATAATAAAATTAATAATAAAACTTCTTCTAGGCCTATAGGATAGACGGTAGATTATATTTAGACCAATTTAAACAGACTATATTTCGCTATTATTTGAAATGTCATCTTTAATGATTATTATTAAAAATTTGAAATCAACCATTTTTAATAAAGTAACCAAAATATCCATTTTTCATAGCCATACATAATAACTTAAAAACTTGTTTAAAATATTGCAGTTTAATGATTGTTTTTACATATCAATATTGTAAATTTTATGCCCCCGCCGCACAGTGGTCTAAAATCCATATTTAGGAGGACAAATGCAGAAAAATGACATGTAAAAAAATGAAATTAAACCCTTAAATTATTTTTCCTATATAACTGAGTAACACTCAATTGATTATCTTAATCAGCGGAGGTGGCTGCATAGCGAGATAAGAGGCCGGTAACATACCACATTTCGCCACCCAGCATTCTTACTCAGCAAGCGCTGCGAGTCTGCAGTTTTCTTTGTACTGTAACTCTGTTGTAAGTGGTCGATTCCATTCATATTTGGTACCAACGTGTCAAGTAGTTCTTTAGGTATGTAACACTGTTTGTTTTTGTTACATTGAATGTTATTATAGTATGTAAAATTAGCATGAATGGACACGGGACAAAATATAAATATAACCATTGAGTGCAGACTTTGCTAAGGTAGAGAAAAAAAAAACTCTTTGGTTCGTCCAAAAATGTTTTTTTTTTCACTTCCTCCACTATTTACCTCTATTTTAAATCTAGTCTTAAGGTGCGCAGATTTGCGGAAGTAATAATTTATGAGCACTATTCTTTCGAGGTACAGTAGTGCAATTTTTCTCGGTTGCAGTTATTTCAATATCTGTGAACCGAATCTGCTTCCGCAGTATAATTCAGGGAATTCAAGATGACAGCTTGTTAATTATGTACCAAATAAGCTTCCCGAGTGTCCAAAAGGTGCCTAAAATGTTACATTTCCCCCCCATAAGATTTTGTCTAAATGCATCCCCCTGTAAGGGGCACTTCTGCTTATGCCAACGTAAACAGAGTTTGTATACAAAACAAATGTACTAAGTGTAACTTCTGTATAAAATTTCATAAAAATCTGTTAGATAGGACAAAAGTTACTAATTTTGTCTAATTGCGTCCCCCTATAAGGGGTAGTTGCACTTAGACCAACGTAATGAGAGTTTGTATACAAAACATACATGCTACCTGTAACTACTTTGCAAAATTTCATACAAATCTGTTAAATAGGAGAAAAGTTACTAATTTTGTCTAATTGTGCCCCCTATAAGGGGTAGTTCTCCTTATACCAACGTAATCAGAGTTTGTATACAAAACATATATGTTCCTTGTAACTGTTTTGTAAAATTTCATACAAATCTATCAAATAGGAGAAAAGTTACTAATTTTGTTTAATTGCGCCCCCCTATAAGGGGTAGTTCCCCTTATACCAACGTAACGAGAACTTGTATACAAAACATACATGCTACCTATAACTACTTTGTAAAATTTCATACAACTCTGTTAAATAGGAGAAAAGTTACTAATTTTGTCTAATTGCGCCCCCTATAAGGGATAGTTCCCCTTATACGAACGTAATCAGAGCTTGTATACAAGACATATATGCTTCTTGTAACTGCTTTGTAAAATATAAAAAAAAAATCTGTTAAATAGGAGAAAAGTTACTAATTTTGTCTAATTTCGCCCTCCTATAAGGGGTAGTTCCCCTTATACCAACGTAACGAGAGCTTGTATACAAAACGTATATGCTACCTGTAACTGCTGTGTAAAATTTCATAAAAATCTGTTAAATAGGAGAAAAGTTACTAATTTTGTCTAATTGCGCCCCCTATAAGGGGTAGTTCCCCTTATACCAACGTAATCAGAGCTTGTATACAGAACATATATGCTACTTGTAACTGTTTTGTAAAATTTCATAAAAATCTGTCAGTTAGGAGAAAAGTTTCTAATTTTGTCTAAATGCGCCCCCCTATAAGGGGTAGTTCCCCTTATACCAACGTAACGAGAGCTTGCATACAAAACATATATGCTACCTGTAACTACTGTGTAAAATTTCATAAAAATATGTTCGGTAGCTGAAAAGTTATTAATATGTCCCGCTAAATTTGCATTCTAGATCACTCTGCGCCGTAAGTTTTGTATTATATCCTTGTTTTTACAAAAACTTAATAAATACGCCTACTATTTCAGGTAGAAACATAGGCCGTAATAAGGAATTTAAAAGTTTTATGCTCGACCATGCCAAAATGTAGTAATTATACACCTGGTAGCAGTTCTTTAATGCATGTCATTAAAGTACACCTACTCATTAAAGTACAGGTGTTCAGCCAATGACAAGTCAGCTTACAGGTGTTCAGCCAATGACAAGTCAGCTTTTTACCGTTATAAAACCGCAAGTATCGATTATTCTCGGATATGCAATCGAAAGAGAATTTGCGAAAAATCACGGAGGCTGGAAATCCAATACTGTCGCAGAAGGTTATGTTCTGTTACTATAATAATTAGAGTTAATTGTAAATAATATTCAAATAAATTCAATTTGTCATCTCGTTTTTCAATTCTAAATCAATTTTCAGGTTATACCAGAGTAATGTTCATCTTATTCTGTGCCAAGGTCAATGAAATTCGGCCTCGGAAAAAATCAATACTTTCGCGTCTGCGCACATCTCACAATTCAGGTCAGTACGCACATAACCATAATTTTGAATACTTTCAAGTTAGAAATATGGTCGAGCATAAAAAGTGGTAAGAAACTTGCCTATAATGGTAGTAATTAAGACGCAAGTATGATTGTTTATGAAACGAGCGCAAGCGTTGCATAATTTACTATTAATTATGGGCGAATCACATGTCGATATCAGTTGGCATCAACCTCAAAATGGCATAAGACATTCTTGTGACTATTTTCGCAGCATTGTATATTAATGTTTCAGTTTCTATAATAATAATAATAATAATAATAATAATAATAATAATAATAATAATAATAATAATAATAATAATAATAATAATAATGGAAAATGCCTTTTATTATTCGGTTGAGAAGCTTTTGTCATCTAGTCTGCTGTCAAAAAATCTGAAAGTTAGATTTTATAAAACAGTTATATTACCCGACAGAGGAACAGAGATTAAGGGTGTTTGAGAATAAGGTTCTTAGGAAAATATTTGGGGCTAAGAAGGATGAAGTTACAGGAGAATGGAGAAAGTTACACAACACAGAACTGCACGCATTGTATTCTTCACCTGATATAATTAGGAACATTAAATCCAGACGTTTGAGATGGGCAGGGCATGTAGCACATATGGGTGAATCTAGAAATGCATGTAGATTGTTAGTTGGGAGACTGGAGGGGAAAAGACCTTTGGGGAGGCCGAAACGTAGATGGGAAGATAATATTAAAATGGATTTGAGGGAGGTGGGATATGATGGTAGAGACTGGATTAATCTTGCTAAGGATAGGGACCAATGGTGGGCTTATGTGAGGGCGGCAATGAACCTGTGGGTTATTTGTAAGTAAGTATAATAATGATGTTTGCGACAGCCTGACTAGCCTACACAGATTTTTCTCATTTCTCTACAGAAGAGGCTCTCTGATAGGCTTAAAATGCCTAAAGCAGGAGTGAAGAAGATATCTCTGACAAATTACGTTATACTATATTCAACTGGTTCTTGAAATAAAACTTTTATCAATTATCTTTAAAAGCACAAATCGATACCTTTCATTTCACTTAATTAAAATGTCACATTTTCACAGTCATGCGTATAGTTTAACTTCTTAGGAATGCCACGATTTAATTATGAAATAGCTGTTCTGAATTCTATGCCCCTATAAGTTCTAGCTCTCTCTAGGAATGTCGGAGTAGTAATTAAGTACTCATGATATGGGGCAGCTCGTGTCTTGTGGAGAGTCAAGTGGTAGAAAATGGAGATATACAGTATTTATGGCAACGTGCAAATAGTTCCGACAGTCTGATGACTCATCGTGTAACTTACGTAGTAAATTCATGTAGATTATTTGTTTCTTTTCAATAACCATTCATTGTGATTTTATTTCTGATTCCTTTCATAGGTTAAGCCTTACTTAAGCCTCAATATATGGAACTTAGCAGATATAAGGTGAATACATATTATGATGTGTGTATTTATTTATTGATCGTTTTCTCAATTCCCTTACTTTCAGCATATTTTAAACTTCCAAATACTCTAGCGCAATGGCGGTCATTCCTGCGGCATTGGCGCAGTGATGTCAGACCTTAGCGAAGCATCAAACTTACCCCTACTTTCCCCTTCCCCCACTCCATGAAAATACTGCGCGTGTACGTGGCGGATTATACTGGACTGCTGTACTTCGGAGCTCCATTAGTGACACAATGTCTTTCGCAGAATCATTTGAATCGAGAAGATATCGCACTTACAAGAAAGGCGGTTCTTTCATTTCTAATGTTTAGGATCAGTTACAAATATTCAGGACGCGAACTTAAATATGTACATTCTTAAAATAGATCACCTATTATACGAGTTCAAAGAACTCAGATTCAGTGATTTTCAAAGGATGGAGAAAGATTTCAATATTTTTGCCACTCCTTTTCATGTTTAAATTGAAAATGTTATCCCCAGAATTGCTGTTAGACGTACTGGATTTGCAGAATGATAGCCTCTTGAAAGCAGAATGTGAAGGTCTGCTGGGGTTAAAATTTTTTAAAAGATGTCCAGTACTACATATCCACTGCTTAGACAGTTTGCTTAAAAAATAATGAGTACCGTCATTTCCCGTAACTATGCTCTTGGAATATAATTATTTTCCACGATACAAATAATCAAATTTTGTACTCCATAACGTAGTACCTCGTGTATCTATATTCTTGCTGTATTGTAGTTTGAATTCAAGTCACTGCAGCTATGTACGAACGGTCTATATTACTTCTACAATGATCTTTGAATGGTTGTATCGTGAACCATAGTTGTGTTCCAGGACCATAGTTATGGGAAATGACGGTATGTATTCATCAACCTACCAGTGCGAACAGCTGTTTTCTAAAATGAAATTCATAAAGTTCAGCCACAGATCCCGCTTAAGCGATGCTCATCTCCTTGCGCAACTGAAAATAGCATGCACAGATATAAATCCCAGTTTCGAAGATATTGCTTTGAAAAATGATTAATTAAATATCACATGAATGAACTCTTCTAATTACATATGGTAGGTAGGAGTGTAGTGGCGCAACTGTCTGTAAATCCGTCACTGCAACCCCTCCCACAGTATGTAGTTGCCATTTAAATCTTGTCTTGTGGGTTGCGTTCATTTTCCCCACCACTGCTCTAGCGAATAAGGTTTTTCTTCAAATGGCCCGAAATTTTGCACGCAAGTTCATAAATGTTATAAATAAACTGACATCCTTTTTATTGTACTAGAAAGTGTTACCACCAATTGCTGAAGTTGTAATTTTTTTTAACTAAAAATTAAAACTAGTATGTTAAATAGGTTTTCTCCAAAACTTGGTTTAGTTAGTTAGTGGGATTTAAAAAGGGGGCGTCAGCTACTCTGGTTATTTGCGCCCTAACTTGCTTTATAAGTGCAAAAATTATACTTCAGTTTCTTTGTTCATGTATTAGGAATGAACGAAGATTTTTTAAGGAAAAATAATTTGATTATGAAAATTAAAACAATATTTTAACGATTTTAATTAATACAATAACAAATTGATAACTTAAAAATATTTGAGGTATAAGAACGCAAATTTACATGACCCATACTCATATAGCCTCTAATGTGTGATAAAAATGTAAGTCTCATGAAACTGAAAATATAGACGTCACAAATTTCAGAGGTCCATCGCCTTAATAATAATATTAATCCGAGGCACGATTGCCCATGAAGGACCATGATCGACCAGCCAGCTGCTGGCCTCACGTCCACATGTCGAAGCATAAGTGGATGATCATCCAATCATAATGAAGGTATCGTGTAGTTAGCGCGATGATCTCCCCAGCCGTTATAGCTGGCTTTCGTGACCGACTTTCTTTACTTATCGTAGCTCCCTAAGTTCATTACAATGCTGGGTGGGCACCGATCCCATACACTGGCCGAAATTTCATGATAAAATTTTTTCCTCCATGAGGACTTCAACCAGCGCGCGTTCCGTAACGCGAGTCCTTGGCAGGATGCCTTAGACCACGACGCCAAGGCGCGGGATTCCATCGTCTTAAGGATAACTTCAATAGTCCTATTTTTCGCTTGACAATTTTTGTTCCAATCACTATCATTTAGTTATATTTATTACAGATACATTCTAATTGTAATGTTGCACAATTATTACGAGTAAGTGTATGAATGAATGAATGAATGAATGAAGCCACTGTGTCCCATGAAGGGCTAGGGCCTCCTACAGGAGGGGAATCTCGGTTGGTGTGGTTCACATGATAATCTATTTCACGTGAACAATATTTACATTCACATTCACTATGTGAGATACACTAGAGTTTGTCAAATTTTAGTTCTATATGAGTTTGTTCACTATCTGTCTCCACTCATTCGTGTAGCGGGCGATGGTTGATCAGTTCCCTCCCAGTTGCAGCTTGAATGTATCTGCCCATCTCCTTCTTGGCCTGCCTTGTGTTCACCTTCCTATGTACGGGGCCCACATGGTGGTTTCTTGCGCCCATCTGCCTTGTTGCTGCCTTGCTACATGATCACCCCACTTCCACTTCGTTATGAGGGCTTTTTCTGTGATGTTCTCAGAAGCTGTAATTTTCTGCAGTGCCGTGTTGGAGACCTTGTCTTTCAGTGAAACGCCAACTATCTTCCTCTCCATTGTCCTTTGGCGTTTATATTAAGTTTAAATCATTCTTTCTGTAAATTCTTTTTTCTCATCATTTCAAAGAGTCTACTCAATAAAGAAAGTTTCTGCACATTTCATTTGATTTCTTTCTTTTTTAAATACACCCACGACTGATAAATAAAAAGGAATGAAGTTCCTAAAACTTGATTAGAGCTGGATTTCGTCTACTCTTTCTCAGTAGGCCTATAACTCTGTATTGCACCAAAAATTGATGGGAATTAATGTAATTCGTTACATCTTTGTTGTGTCTACAACTTACTTTAAGAAATACATTTTACAAGAAATGCCACAGCTTTTGTTTCTGTTAAGAATATTTTCATATCATACTCGTATATAACCGGTACCAATTTAATTTAAATGGAAAGTTTGTTATCTAGTTGAAAACATCTATCTTCTGAATTAATAAAATATTTAATCATATGTTAGCCTAATAGCTACTACAAAGTCTTTCCCTCTCGAAAGCCCATTTTCAAATCCCGATGATTCATACGTTCATAGTTTTCTGCCCAAGAGTAAGTCTTTCACTGCAAACCCAGCATTCTCAAATCTTTCCTATTTTCCGCCTTCCTCTTGGTCTCCGCATATGATCTATTATCTTAATGTTGTCCATCATCCGATATCTTCTTCTGTCCGAATTTTTCTCTCGTTCACCAGTCCTTCCAGTGCTTCCTTCAGTAGACAGCTTCTTCTAAGCCAGTGACCCAGACAATTTCTTTTTCTCTTCCTCTTCAGTTTCAGCATTACTCTTCCTTCACCCACACTTTCTATCACAGCTTTATTTCTTATTCTGTATGTCCATTTCGCACGCTCCATTCTTCTCCATATCCACATTTCAAATGCTTCTAGTCGCTTCTTTTCACTTCGTCGTAATGTCCATGTTTCTGACCCATTCAATGCCACACTCCACACAAAGCACTTCGTTAGTCTCTTCCTTGCAATCAGTTACTTTTCCAGAGGTCCGCATAAGATGCTCCTCTTTCTATTAAAAGCCTTCTTGTAACAAAGACAGCAGAGCAGGTTTAGCGTGGCTAAGATTGGGGGCATGGAAGGGTAATAAAATTGTCAACGAAGAAGGGGGGGGCGTCTTTGTCCGCTTTGCAAAGAAAAGGATTCCTATAAGCATATTTTATTACTGTGTGTCGAATTGGAGCAGGTACGGAGAAAATATTTACCACCCTCGATGCTAAGTCAGAGTAGGAGTTCGCTTGCATGTCTTGACCTCATGGGGAATAGAGAATGGGAACAAACGACTGGATTGTTCCTCTTGAAGGCGAGAAAGATTAGAACTGCAGCTGCTGAAGTTTGCGACACGAACTGAGGAAGGGATAATAGTATCCACCCAACTGTACACTTTTAGGTCTTTTAGGTTAGGATATATTATATAATGTGCTTTATTGTGCCATTTTCATTTTTAATATGTGTGTTCTTTTCGAGAGTAGTTGGATGTAACCACAGGTGAGGGGGGAACCTACAAAGGAGGACTTCTTTTGGGTACAAAGCACATACGGTCAGAAGACCCGTGCATTGGATTTTAGACAAAATTATGATAATATAAAATTTGTATGTATAATATTCCTCAATAAATCCATATATCTATCATTAAAAGCCTCCTTCGCCATTGCTATCCTCCTTTTAACTTCCTGGCAGCTGCCCATGATACTACTTATAGCACACCCCAAGTATTTGAAACTATGATATAGAATGGAATTTTTATGGATTAGATCAGGACTAAAAAAACAGAAGGATAATGTTTTAATCGTTTGATTTTCCTTTCAAACTACAAAGAATATTCAGACATGATTACTACATTGCGATACAGAAGCAATTGTGAAATAGGAACGAAGCGGTAAATCAAAATCAAAAGGAGAAAACTTGCTTCGTAGTGGCTTTGTGAGCGTATAACCGACAGACTTTTCAACAGTTGACCTATTACCTTATGAAAAAACCGTCATTTAACTAAAATTTACAATGGGAACACATGGCTTTTCTGCAGGTCATATAGAGGTACTTCCGTTTCTTCTATCATTCTCTATCCACTGTCATCCGTAAAATAAATAAAAAAATTATTTGCTACTGTGCCGTACACACGGATATGATGGTGCAACGAAAATGTTAGTCAGTTATAAAACTTGGTACACCGAACACGAATTGGAAATGCATGTTTTGAGAATTCCAAACATGTTACATAGTACGTCAAAGTAAATACTATTGTTGTTATTATCGTGATAGGCGAATCTCTTGTTACAAATTCATAGCAAATTTTTCCACATTTTTTTTATCTTTTTATGTTTCTGATTTCTAATTATTTCATTATATTTCCACCAACATTAACCAGAAGCAGCGAACTCTTTGGTTATTATTAAGTGAGCAAAGAACTCCAAATAATAGGACGTAAACTAACAAGAGGAGCAAATACTGAGTTCCAGGGAAGACGATAAATTTTCACCTTCCTCGACGGAAATCGAACTCGGCTAAACTTGATTCCTAACCTACAAGTACTATTCAACTCCTAAAATATAATGTCGAATTTTTCATATTTTAAGTACAGAATAAAAATTTAATTTTTATTTAACGGAATTCGGTTCAAGTATTTTCCTTGCTATACCAAAAATAATGTTAAGATCACAGTTTAAACAAACATTTCTTCAATGATTATGAAAAAACCAATAAAGATATTTCAAATAAAGTGAGGGAGTTTCTTTTTTATTATAAGACATTCATGGATTCGTTGCAATATGAATGTAGTAATTCTCTGTGTATTTTGTAGGTTATTTCACGACGCTTTATCAACATCTTAGGTTACTTAGCGTCTGAATTAGATGAAGGTGATAATACCGGTGAAATGAGTCCGGGGTCCAGCACCGATAGTTACCCAGCATTTGCTCATACTGGGTTGAGGGAAAACCCCGGAACAACCTCAACCAGGTAACTTGCCCCAACCGGGAACCGAACCCGGGCCACCTGGTTTCGAAGCCAGACGCGCTTACCGTTACTCCACAGGTGTAAACTTCTCTGTGTATATTTCTATAGTAGGGTAAACATTGGTAATTTCGTGATAATCTCATGAAAACTAATTTAAAATGCAAATGTGTAAATATATCCTTATTCCGATTTTTTCATCTAAAAGACGATAACTTGCTGTACAAATCTGGAGACATAAAAGATTGGATACGTTCTTCAATATGTGCCAAAAACCACTTTTACAACTTAAGCTGAAAGGTTGGTTATTTCGTGATAACCTTGGTAATTTCGTGATATTACATTGATAATTTCGTGAGAGGTAGAAGAATTGTGGAAAAATTCATTAAAGTCACATGAAATTCTCTTTTATTGTTACAAGACTTCAAACATAGTAATTCCGTCTAATATTCATAACAAGAAAACATAGAAATACATATCAACACATAACAAGAATGAAATCAAAGTAAAAATTGAAATTGAAAAGGGATCTTCTTTGACCTGAAAGGGTGAACACTTTTATTACGGACTTTACTATAGCCTATATTACTGGGGTAACTCCAAAAGTAATGCATAACGTTTGTTTAAAAATTATAATTTTATCCTACAGCTTTGCTATTTTCACAGAATGTATATGCATCCTTAAGGAACAAAATATCACTTTTCCACATAATCCCTGTCCCTTTCAACTGTCTTACGTAACCTAGGAACGAGGGCCTGTAGACCAGCAAGGTAAAAGTCTAGACCAACACGTCTGAGTCACTCTTTAGCAGCGTGCACAAAGGAGTCATCTTCTAACCTCGTTCCGCGAAGGGATCCTTCAGTTTACCAAAGAGATGGTTTTTATTTTTTATTTATTTTAGTAGGTTATTTTACGACGCTTTATCAACATCCTAGGTTATTTAGCGTCTGAATGAGATGAAGGTGACAATGCCGGTGAAATGAGTCCGGGGTCCAACACCGAAAGTTACCTAGCATTTGCTCATATTGGGTTGAGGGAAAACCCCGGAAAAAACCTCAACCAGGTAACTTGCCCCGACCGGGAATCAAACCCTGGCCACCTAGTTTCGCGGCTAGACGTGCTAACCGTTACTCCACAGGTGTGGCCAAGAGATGGTAATCGCACGGTTCCAGTTCAGGACTGTAAGGCGGATGTTTCAGTGTTGTCTATACGAATTTTCTGATCTGGTCTGTGGTCTTGTGACTGACATATGGCTGTGCGTTGTCGTGCAATAGCAGAACATCCTGCTTCTCCCGATGTCGTCAAACACGACTCAGTCGAACTTGAAGTTTCTTGAGAGTTGCCACACACCCGTCAGAATTAATGGTGGTTCCGTGTGGCATGATGTCTACAAGCAAGAGTCCTTCTGAATCGAAAAACACAGTAGCCATAACGTTTCCTGCCGAAGGTGTACTTTTGAATTTCTATTTGGTGAATTTGCATGATGCCACTCCATTGTCTGCCTCTGTCTCCGGTCCAAAATGGTGGAGCCATGTTCCATCTTCTGTCACAATTCTTGCAAGTAAATCATCTAGCACTTATCATTGGCACTTAGCATGATAACAAATCAAACAGAAGCTACACTGAACCTATTGCGTCTCCCTTTTCTTCTTTGTTATCACATCTTATCTTCAGATTTCTAATATTCCTATTGTAATACATTTTATACTATTTTAAAAATTGTAACACTTAATGCTCAACAAAATTTCTCCTCAAATAGCTAAGATTTTTATCAGTAAAGCTAAGCCTATATGGCGACTACAGATATATCTAAAATTCCAAAAACATTTCCTAAAATTTCATGAAGATATAATAAATCTTTGTACCAAATATCATATGCTTACCTTTTTGTAACGTAATTACAAACATCCACAAAATTTGTATGCCTGAGAAGTCGACGCAAACTTGCTCTCTCCAAACATAAAAGCTCACTGAAGCAACTACAATAGTCACACAAAGCTTAGCTGTATGTTTCTGGAAACTGGACAACATATGCAATCCCTTAGCGGAAATTTGGATCTTGTAACACCATTGGTTAGTTCACAAAAGAGCAAAGAAAAAGTATCACGAAATAACCACTGCCACGAAATTACCAATGTTTACCCTAATGTCACAAGATGTCTGAGATTTGGAAAATCTCAGACCTACCTTGAGTGACATTTATTAGGACAATTTCGTGAATAAAATAATATATCCCTAAAATTCGTTCACAAAATGTTAATAATTGTATATTTATGAATTTATATTTATAACCTATTCAGATATTGTGAAGTCGAAATAGATTACTGCAATAAATAATTTCAATGTTATTCAATAATACCGATTGAGAAAAGCGAAATACAGGTTTAAAAATGTTAATTACATGTACTGCGCTTTTCTCTTGTTATTGTAGCAAAAATACGTTTTCATTATCTGCTGAAATCATAATTCAATTCAAACATTTCATAGTAAAATTACAAATAACCTGATTAATACATTAATTAAATGAACAATTGTTATGAATGAGTGTCATTTTCTTTAGATACAATGGACATGGAATTAAAATGTGAAAATGAAGATGTGGAAGTAAGATTTCGCACTTTATTAAATTTAGTACAATGGATTCAGGCTCATCGATTTACGTGGAAACAGTTGGCGACACTGACTAAACAAAAGAACGACTATGCAATAAATTGATAATGATAAAATCGAGCTGCAGAAATTATCGCGATGTATGACTGTGATTGGTTGGAATTTAGAATTTCATTACATTTCATTGGTCGAAAATGGAATGATGTCATATAAACGAAATAGTCATAATAATTACATGGTAACCACCATATTGCATTGCATATGTTAAACATAAACATTAATGTAATAATCTTAAGAATATATTTAACATATTATTACACGATGAAAGAGTAATGGAACGGAGAAAAATTCTCTCCGGCGCCGGGATTTGAACCCGGGTTTTCAGCTCTATGTGCTGATGCTTTATCCACTAAGCCACACCGGATACCCATCCCGGCGTCGGACAGAATCGTCTCAGTTTAAGTTCCAACTCTTTCATCGTACCATGACGCAGAATATCTGCATGGAAATATCATATGTACTTCGGTACATTAAAATAATATATATGATATATGTAAATCACTTCGTGATTTAAGACGGCGCTTATTCCGTCGGATCCTGACCAACTAGTCACTCATAACGAGTGCACCTCAGCACATGTGTGGACTTCAGTCCTACGTTCATAGACATCTATGACGTAGTGCAGAGGGCGGCCACTACAGGGAACCCAAGAGTTGGAACTTTAAACTGAGACAATTCTGTCCGACGCCGGGGTGGTTATCCGGTGTGGCTTAGTGGATAAAGCATTAGCACGTAGAGCTGAAAACCCGGGTTCAAATCCCGGCGCCGGAGAGAATTTTTCTCCGTTCCATTACTCTTTCATCGTATGATGACGCAGAATATCTGCATGAAAATATCATATATATTTCGGTACATTAAAATAATATATTATTACACAGTAACAACCATATTTGCATTTTTATATATTAAACATAAGAATATTGGACACGTTTCTTATTCCAGCTATGAAGCAAGTGTGAGAATATTATGGGAGAAACAAATCAATCTACTTACACACTCATCAATACATCCATCTGTCTATCCAATGACGATCTTGAAAGTAATATTTCATTAAATTCTAAAAGTGCAAGAAGAACACCAGACATAATGTGCTTAAACATGACTTCGTGACCGTCAGGAGCGTCTGTTGAAGTGGAATAAATGAATACCATTATTCCACTACATTAGATTTATATTTGACATAATTTCACACTAGAATTGTTCTAAAATGCAACAGAGCTAAGAGTAGGTTAGTTCACTGTTTGCAGTACCATTTTCCGGCCAATAATTTCAACTGAAGTCATTTCTCTCTCATCGATAAATATAATTTAATCTGTTCATATGAAAATGAAAATATGAGCGTCACAAAGATGTGTTATGCGTTTTTCAAAATATTTTATTAGTTTTACCATGCTATCGTTTATAGTTTAATTTCATAGTCTGTTATCCAAAATACACATATAATTTACTATTTAACCAAATAAGAGTCACACAAAAGGCATTACTTATGAAACAAAAAATAATATTTCATTTGATTTATAAATTTTACGATTTACGTATTAGTACTATACACCTGCGTAGCTCAAGCAGCAGAGGCGTTTGCCTGCTGATCCAAAGCTGTGCTCGGCGTAGTTTCGATTCCCGCTCCGGCTGATCAACTTGTTGGGTTTTTACGAGGTTTTCCAACTGTAAAGCGAATGTCATGTAATCATATGTCGAATCCTCAGTATCATCTCGTCAAATAACATCCATCACAAATTCCATGGCCCCTAAATAACCTAGTAGCTGATACAACGTCATTAAATAAATGACAAAAAGAGAGCTACAAGTATATATAACTTTCATTTTGCACAAAGGCTACATACAAAATAAATGTATGAATACTGTAATAATTTCTAACAGGCCCTACCATGGTTTTATATTTACGAAAATAGTAATTTAAAGGTGATTTGTTTAGTCAACAGCCCGAAGAGAGGTTTGAACCTCATAAGTGACAACAAGGCATCACTCATGAGGCAACTAAGCCACGAGATAATGGGGTATGGTGTCCTATTTCTTTCTCCCTCCATTGCATACACCGCTGACTAGTAACATATTACACTAATCAGACTTAAGATGAATACAAACAATAAAATTGTTCTTCTTCTGATAAATATCGTCAAGTGAGATGTGCTGCATGATAATAGATGTACAGCTGTCAAAAAAAGTGGCCGCACTCGTGAACAGCGAATATTTTTTAAGTCCACTTCGGATAACGGTGATGTAACATGATGCATTCGCTTATAGGAGCAGTTTCGGAACTAAGATGTTTAAGCAGGAGTTAGTCACATCTGCGTCTAGTAGAGGAGCGGTAGTGTGTTCGCTAAATGATTCGAAGGTTATGAGTTCGAGCCTTGTACAAGTTATCATTTTATTTTGTTATCGTTCTTTAGCGATATAAATAATATTCAAGTTATCATTTATATTCTGTTATCGTTCTTTAGCCTTATAAATAATATTTAAGTTATTTTATTTTCTTATCGTTCATTAGCGATATAAATAATATTCAAGTTATCATTTGTATTGTTATCGTTCTTTAGCGATATAAATAATATTCAAGTTATCATTTGTATTCTGCTGTCGTTCTTTAGCGATATAAATAATATTCACGTCATCATTTGTATTCTGTTATCGTTCTTTAGCGATATAAGTAATATAAATTTAATGTTAGATTTGGAACAATACAGTTGCATAATACTAGCGTTAGTTTTTTTCTTCTTATATTGTTACATTATACTATCTTGTAACACAATAAAATGAAAAGGAATAACGAGGGTTTGAACCTGAGACGTTGACATCTAAATTCCGACATTCTTTCGACTGAGCTACGGGGGCACAAGTAAAGAAGCATATGCGGAAAAATAGACCCAGTCCTCCTCCAAAGATATTTTTGAAGTTAGAAAACAGGAGATTATTTCTAGATTTTGCTCTCAATTAGGTCTTCTTATTGACAAACCGAAATCTGGTGGCCCTGGAACATCAAATGATGGCAGTATAGCACTCGTTTTTTTGAAAACCCACAAATTACAGCCAATATTACGGGCATTAGTGAGACCTCATTCACAGAGTTTCTGTAATTTTATGCACCATTTCATGTGGATATTCAATATACAGTATATTGAGGCGTTTGAGAAGTACACAGCCCATTTATAGCCTATGCACAATAGTTATATCCATGGTACTACATGCCATCCAGCGTGCATAAAATACTGATACATGGAGGAAAAATTGCAGAAACTGCGATACTTCCTATTGAGATGTTATCTGAAGATCCTCAAGAGGCAAGACACAAACATTTGCAAAAGTACAGGTTAGATCACGCTAGGAAGTGTTCTTGTGAGAGAAACTTGGATGTCCTACACATGTTATTAGTATCTTCTGATCCCATCATATCCCAGATCAATCAACATCCAAATCCAAGAAAATCAAAACTGTAATTTGAGGTAATTAAACTAATACAAGTACCAGCTGCGAGTGCCAACAACAGTGCTCAACTGCAACCCCAAGATGAGGACGACAGTAGCACTAGCGGATCCGACACTTCTGGAGATACAACAGACGCTTCAGATTTCTAAACATGAGTCATAAAATTTACTACATATATTACTTATCTCTTCATAGTAGTCTGTAATAGTAATATACGTTACAAGAGCGGTATGTTGACGTTTACATGGTCGAGGAAAAGATTGAGAAAGCGACACGTAGTTGAGCTTTTTTAATTTCCGAGAACATGAAAACAAACATACCACTCGTGTATCGTACATTATTTTGTGCGAAAATCGTTTATTACATACCTGAAAGACGAATTTATAATTAGTTGCAATGAAATCTCCATGTTGGTTTCTGTTTAATGACGGCAACTTCGGAAAACCAAAATATCTTTCTTCAACATTGTTGCTATAAAATGTTTTCTGTGTTTACTATACTCCAGCAGGCCGTGATATACGTCTGTCTTTTTTCCCCCCAGTCTAGAAATGCGAACTTAAAACAAACGGTAAGGTTATGTAATTATTTATTTTTCATTTTAATATTTTAACAATATTATTTATATAACATATTGCAGTAATAACATATTGCGGCATCTGGAATCTTGTTGATTTTTTCACGGCTTCCTTAATGTTACTTGTATCAGGAATGCAATAAGTTTCGTGGAGTAGTAGACTTTACTTAATTTTTGCAAATATTTAAAAACAATAATTAACATTGCAATTTAGGTGAAATTGAAATGGTAAGTTTCCAGTTTATAATTATTACTATGTTAAACGTCTCTAAAAATAATATGTTAAAAGCCTAAAGCAGTAAAATGAATGTCGCGCTTAAGCGGTAAGAAGAGGGAAATTTTTATGTGTGTTACGTTGGGAATACTGAATGTGGTATTTCACACTTACCGCGTATTGGTTCTGTGCGAAAAACAAGCAAATTAGCACGATCTCGCACAAAATAATTTCTGATTACTTTAATTTTTTATTTGCATTAGTTGTATGCAATTTCTATTACTGTATGATTCTTTTTTAATAAATAGGCATTCTACACTAAAATAATAATTTTCATACAAATATTTCACCAAATGTCATAATAATTTATCTTCATTTTGCTATTTTCAACGATTCGAAAGGAATTTATCAATATTAGATTTTGTTCCGGCTAGAATCGCAATCCGTCCCACTGTGCGATGGCGGGCTTATGTGAGGGCGGCAATGAACCTGCTGGTTTCTTAAAAGCCATTTGTAAGTAAGTATATAAACATAAATTTCAACTTCGCTATTGGGGATCGAAGCTGGGTGCACTGACTGTGTAGTTCTAAACACTATCGTAGAAGATTATTATTATTATTATTATTATTATTATTATTATTATTATTATTATTATTATTATTATTATTATTATTATTATTATTATTATTAGGTAATGCCCCTTCTCATCTCCAGAGCTTATTCTGAAACAATGAGATGATGAGAGACCAGTAAGGGAATAAGACTTGCTTGAGAAACAGTAATACTCGAAAGAAACATCTACAATCTCTTTTTCTCCCACAAAGCTCACAAGATTAGTCCGGATTCGAATCCTGTCCTTTATTAAGAGACTGTAATCCGACTGAGTTACACTGAGCCAATCTAGGTTCGATTTTCCGCATTACAGTGAGCTGTGTCTTCATTCTTTATGGGAACGAACATGTGATTGGATTTCTCTTGTGCTGGTTTAAGCGGTCTTGCACAATGCCTATCACATTGTCAAGTAATCCACCTTATTATGTACCGTGTAGGTTCAAAATCCTTCAACTGACGAAACCAATAATAAGTTCCTAAACGTAAGACGAAGTTTTCTTCATAGTGAAATGTAAATACCAAAAACTTCGTCACAATATTCTGGCGTCAGAATACAGTGGAACTCCACAAATAGACACAACAATGGTCCGTGTGCGAGACGAGGTACGAACGCTGTCTTTCTACGGAGTATTGCGGACATTGGTAAACATAAGGGCTGTTCAATGTTTTTTATGGCGTGCGGACCGAAACATAAATAATTAACGTATATAATTTTAAATAATATATTGTAGTATATGCAAAATATATAACAAAACAAATCCGTGATTAAGTATAATACATACATGATACATCTGAAACATAAAACAAATTTCTAGGGGAAGAACTCTCTAAATATATGCACATACGGGGCTTTCATTTTACAACTTCCCACTCTAAATAACTAGTTAATTAATTGTATTCAATTTAAACCAAAAAACACGTAAATTTAGATATCAAGGGGGAAGTCTTAAACAAGGCTTAATTGCATTTTAGATTTCCCCTCCCACCCCCACCCACTCCCACTTTGAAATTTCAAATGACATCCCTATTTTTTTATACTTGAATATGGTCCACACCTGTGGAGTAACGGTCAGCGCGTCTGGCCGCGAAACCAGGTGGCCCGGGTTCGAATCCCGGTTGGGGGCAAGTTATCTGGTTGAGGTTTTTCCGGGGTTTTCCCTCAACCCAATACGAGCAAATGCTGGGTAACTTTCGGTTCTGGACCCCGGACTCATTTCACCGGCATTATCACCTTTATATCATTCAGACGCTAAATAACCTAGATGTTGATACAGCGTCGTAAAATAACCCAAAAAAAAATATGAAAGAGCATTCAATTGTTTATACACCACATTAATTTGTTTTCTCATCTTTTCTTTTCTATCGTCGCCTAGCAACCTGCATTTTTGTTATTGTTGATTAGAGCCGAAGAGAATAAAGCTACAGAAACTTATTGAGCATTTCTTGAAATAGTTGTGTTTGTGTATTAAATTATTTTAAAGTGGTGTATACCCTTCAAGAGAGAACATAAATCATCCCTATTGATTAAATGTAGGAAATACACAAAATAAGCTGTGTTTTCATCCTACAATCAACTGATGATGATAATAACAAAGCTTCTTATAATCACTACAGAATGCCTCGTAATTAGATTAATTTTGTTTTATCCTATGCACTATTCTGATTGAAATGTCAAATTCTTGAGGTATGGCTCTGATTGATTCATCTTTTTCACGCCGTTCCAATAGTTGTAACTTTTGCTTCAACATAGGTACATATTTTTTGTTCTTGCTGCCAACGCACACTACTGCACTGGTTCAACAGGATGCGTTGACTTATCTTGTATCGTAAAGTATACGAGAGTGAGCGTCTATTTGTGGAGTTCCACTCTATTAAGAAAACTCAGATTACTCCTTTGCATGCTATAAAGGCGAATAGTGGACATGGAGGTAGAACTCCAAGTTTTCATCATCTCGGCACTAGAATGCGAGGTAGTGTGATCTGCACCACGTTCCGTCCGCCTTCTACCTCCGGGAAAGACCTGGTACTCAATTTGACAGAAATAGACCCTGTGGTCGTTCTGTAAGTTCTGACGACGAGAAAACAAGAATATTCGAGTCATCACCCAGGATTGAACCCAGAACCTTCCAGTCCGTAGTCATATTGCTCTACCAACGGAAATATCAGGTCGCTAAGTATGACGAAAATCTCTTCCTATTACAATCCAACATGTAATAAACGTGAAATTTTCAATTTTTACATAAACAGCAATTGAAGAGTCCACTGCAAGAATGATGGATGTCATTTGGAATACATTTTGCAGGAGAAGCAATTGAAAGTTTGAAATGCTTAGCGCTCAAAGCTTAACTGTGATTTTCCGATCATTACTGGACAATGACTATCAGTGTTAATGCCATATAACTCTCTATGTACATTCTATATGTCTTAAGCTATGAATTGACAGTCTTGATTCATTTTCGATAAGAAAGTGACATCCATCATTCTTGCAGTGGACTCTTCAATTGAAATACGAAACAAATGAGAAGGCATAGGTGACCCGAAGTTTCGCTAGGGTGTGAGTTTGAATTCCGATTGGGCTGATTACAGTCCATGAGGATTTACTTGTCTAGTCCCTTTTAGAAAGAGAGAGAATGCTCACCATCTCTCTCTACCCTCATTTATGATGGTCGACACTCCTTCAAACGACCACGAGTTACCAGTGGCGGCATTCTCTTCCTCTTCAAATTCTGACTCCACTCCGCCAGAAAGTTCGTCCATGTCTGTGTCGTCCAAATTGATTACGAACGAATAATAAATTTCCATCTACAAGTCCATCCTTCGCCCAATAAAATTTTTCAACTTTTTCTACAGGCCTTCCTCTAATTTTCTTCCGTCACTTTTGCAAGTGCGCTCATTTTTAACCTGTGACACACGTTTTTTAAGAATCCTATTCGGGGGTTTCTTTCCTGGAGATCGCAGCACGCTTCCAATTCCGCTTCCGCTTTCTTTTGTTTTTTTTTTTTTTTGTTTGTTTTTGTTTTTTCTATTTTAATCCTGTTAACACCACGAGATGATATATCTGTCGCTGCAGCAGTTCTTTCGATAAAACTCGGCACAGATATTGTTTGTTTTCCGCATTTCAGTGCCTCATATTCTCCAGTAAAGAATTTATCTGCATTAATAACCATGTTCATACCGTCCGACTTCAAGGCTTTCCCGCGTTTTCCCGTATTGCCTACCATTATTATTAAATACAAGAGCACAACACTCTTTACAATATTTAAGGTAACAGTGAAACCATGCATCTCCGAAAACATTTTAATTTGTGAATTATATTATATTAAATTGGTACAACAAGATACAAACTCGTCCACACCTGTGGAGTAACGGTCAGCGCGTCTGGCCGCGAAATCAGGTGACCGAGTTCGAATCCCGGTCGGGAAAGTTACCTGGGTTGAGGTTTTTTCCGAGGTTTTCCCTCAACCCAAAACGAGCAAATGCTAGGTAACTTTCGGTGGTGGACCCCGAACTAATTTCACCGGTATTATCACCTTCATTTCATTCAGACGCTAAATAACCTGAGCTGTTGATACAGCGTCGTAAAATAACCCAATAAAAAAGACACAAACTCACTTCACTATTCACAAAATACTACTAACTAATGAACTCAACCCCGAGACGCCACTGAGAGATCCACTAATTGGGTTTGCAAAAGTGTGAAGGGAGAAGAGAGGAGAAAGGGAATTCCAAGAATTGTACAAAAGGAAACCTCTTGCCCGTCACATCTGGTGGCAATCGGTAGACAAGGACCTCAGACAAGGACAGTAGAAATCACGCCAACTTAATCCTCATGCACTGTAGGTGGTTAGCTTTTCAAGGTTTTTCTTTTTCCAACTCCATGGCGAACGTCCAATAATCTTCCTACTAATCGCGTCAAATATCTCCATATCACCAATTTCACTGACGATAGATAACCTCCTAGTTTATATAACGTCATTAAATAAGCAATTTTATTAGAAAAGAAGACATAAAATTTATTTCGTAATAATAGAAACACTTGTCCATTGTCTTGTGATTGTCCTGTGATGTCTTAGCGGTGTCCTGCGTCATACCAATCCCATGACCAAGTAGGCTCGCATTTCTGAGACGTCTAGTGTGCGATCCAATGCAGCTCCCTCCTCTACCCGCAGCAGTGTGTAGGTCAGATAAAAGATGAGGTGAAGAAAAGTAAGGAAATAACAGAAACGCAAGGCGCCTGGAAGAAAAAAGTGAACTACAAAGATTACAGTGTCATCTCTCGTATTTCACACAAAACTTCGCCAGTCAACGAAGTACACAAATCAACATTGGACACATTCAAGGGAAGAGACATGTTTGAATAAGTTATAGAAGTCTACGAGGATTATGAAATGGAACCCAAGAGACAAAAAAACAAAAGAGACTTACAAGACTATAAATAACGGAGTGCTGAACTCCACTGAACACGAGTTTGCTCTTTCAGAGGTGTACTAGATATATATTTTTAAATTTACTTAGATATAACTATTATGTATCTTTATTAATCTGATCTAGCAATAAATAAAATATAATAATATTAAAACAGCGTGACAGACCGTGAAAAACAAAGGAAGAAGGAAACACAATTTGTAAGACATTTATAAATCACGAAAAGAAAAGAAAATATACAGAAGATAAACACGTTTATAGGGAGATCATGGTATCATCACAGTCTACTATATACAGTCGCGAAGCTCAATATGTAGTAAAAATGCAAACATGGATAGTTGCCCACCACTAGGATCGCTACTATCGCCTCATCATCGCAGATCTCTCTCCTAGCAGCCGACAAAATATGTTACACTTTCGTTGTGTTCTTTTGGAAAAATTAACACCTTCCTTCCATTATTGAAATATTAAATGCATAAAGTTAATTTATTATTTTAATGAAGTATATTAAATTCCACCATAAACTCGAAGATACCTGCAAGAAATAGGTTAATATTATTTTTGTTTGTGCAAAACGAACTGAAATTTACTATAATCGCTTCACTCATTCAAGATTATAGCGATAATTAATTATGAAACCAATAAATATTAATTTGCATTTCCCTTTACAACAATAATAATGGAAATATGAATTAATGGATTAACTTACGTGTACCGGTACTTGTAGTGTAGGCTTACGTAGTTAAAGTGGGATGAGGTTAAGCAATAATAATCACACCAGAATTGGAAATAAAACGTGATTAATAAATTTTATTGTAACAGACTTTTTCTACGTCTCTAGTAAAGTAACAAATAAAAATAACAACAAAATTAACAGCTATAATTAAAAACACATCCTTTGAAAAAAAAAAAAAAGTAGGCCTAAGCAATAATAATCTCACCAGAATTGAAAATAAAACGTGATCAATAAATTTCATTAAAGCAAACTTAATTTTTCTACGTCTCTAGTAGAATATTATTATTCCAATTATTGTATTTTAGCCATTAACATTTTCATTACAACCAATAACGAACATTTCACAAGCATCAATGTGAAATACGCAACGAGCTAGCACTCGATTCAAATACGATTCAGTCCAAAGTCGACCGTGGACAGTCTATTGTTTAGATGCTAACCGCTTGGAGCGCTTTATCACGAGATTTGCAAAAAATCACCTCAAGCTTCGCGACTGTATATAGTAGACTGTGGTATCATATTAAACAATTGCTGACAAATATGATCATTATCGTCTCCTTAATGGATTGGGACTTAGACCAATCCCGCCATCTCTCTTGTGAAGATATTTTAATGAGCACCTATGTCCGCAAACACAGAACTTCTCACTAGAGTTGTGCAAAACCGTTTACGAAAGGTAGACGAGACATATTGCTTTGAACGCCTGGCGCTATAGAGAGTATGCGAAGCTCTTTAGTCTCGCGGAGTAGTCCAATGTTCGGTTTAACGAATGTCCGAGTCTCACTCGAGTGAACGGCTCTGGACAGTGTTGCCAGATTTTTACGAAAGAAAATCCCTCAGATGGGTTGAAAAATCCCTCAAATTTAGAAAAATCCCTCTTGGGGGTGGTATGGCTAAACTCCAAAATACAAATTTTAAAATCGAATTAAAATAATAAATTAGAACAAGACAATGGGCGTGGAGCTGTGTCTTTCTAATTCACTCTTACCAGCCGATAGTTCCTTTTTGCAACACAAATATTTTACCTTATAGGGATCATTAGATTTAGCCAACCAACCTTCAAAGTGAGGTTCCTCCAACCATGATTCTACGAATGATTGTTTCTGCCAAGAGTTCTCACTTTTAGATAACTCTTTCCTGATTTTTTTTCGGCGTGGACGGTCCTTCTTGAGGATCACTCATTGTACCAATAAAAGAAACATACATTTATACCAATAAAATAAACACACGCTTAAAAATATCAGTAATTTAAAACTAAGAAAATAAACGCACACTTAAAAAATATCAACTTAAAACTATGGTCATTATGTACAATGTGTACATTTTCCCGGCTATTAACACAAGAACTGAAAACTGAAACTACAGCATATTCCTAACGTACTCAGGTTCGCAACAATCTACTCTCTACTGTATCGATTTGAATATAAAGCGGGAAAACGTAAACTACAATGGAAAATGGCAGCCAACAAGGAGTAAAATTAAAAAAGAAGAACATAAATCTCATTAGTCGTTTCTATCTTAATCATTCAACTCTTAGAATTAAAATTATATGTTATAACAACCCATTGTTGACAAACCATATATTAAGCATTTAATAGAGTTTTCAGTGTTAAATCACTTTTATATGATTTTAATAAAAATTAAGAAACTCATTTCATATCTGAAAAATAAAAATATTTTTAAAAAGGAAAAAATTGGAAAGGTGTGAAAACCCTACACTTTGTGTCATTCTGTCAAAAAATCCCCCAATCCGTTTACGACCAAAAAATCCCTACGCCGAGGGATAAATCCCTCAACCTGGCAACACTGGCTCTCAATCTTAAACATAATGAGCCATCCAGGAGTTCCAAGAATCGTTGCAAGGACGCGATTATCATCATCCAATGAGGAACATATTATAATGTATGACACTATGGATTGGAGTGATTAAATCCATGCGCACTTCTAGAAACGACTGCGCTTACTCCGTTCTACATCGAAATGAACGTTCCCAATAGTGCTGCGCATGATTAGGTTTTCTCTGGAGCAGTTGTTTGCGCGCTTTCAATCAGAAACCTCCGATTACCTCCGACTGATGTCGCACAGGTTGTATATGTGCTGTGGCGCAGATATACACTTTCCGCTGAGCATTCCTTTACTCGGATCATGTAGTTGTTCGAATTCGAGTATTTTTAATAAGTGTGCAATTTTTTGGTTAAGCTCTCATTTTTTACTCTCTTTCTTTTTCTTTTTTGCTTGAAGTACTATCTTAGCCGACAGATATTTTCTACATTTTAAATTCATAGCATTTATGGAAGAGCGGTGTTATTTTTATGTTACTGATCAAATTAATGTTTTTAAATTCAATTGTTGCGAAATCTACAGCAAAGTAAAATTTTTCAATACATAATGTAAACAATTATTAGTTGTCCTAGAAACATGCGTTTATTCACAAGTAGTTATGGCGGCTAATATCTTTCCTGTCGTAAATGTTAACACAACACTTTCAAATGAGCTTTACTAGAGATTTCATTTACAACCTCGCACTCCTTTGCTACTTTGTGCTGTATTTTACATAATTTTTACTTTAAACCTCATTATAGTCATTACCCAATTTTGACTTACACCACTTTTGCTCTGAACGGCTCAAATCTCCATTTTTCTGCTTATAATAATATCCGTGACTGTTGAATTTATAATTGGATACGCTTGAGTCATAAACATAGAGATGATCTGAAGTTAAATAACATAATTATAGTAATTCTGAAGTATATAATTTATGTTTAATAGAAATGCATTTTACTTTTTCTATTTTTATTTATTATTTTTTTTTATAATTTGTGTTTCAGTCATGGTATGACTACAAACTACAATGGGACCCAAAGGAATATGGAGGAGTAGAAATGTTACATGTGCCATCGGACCACATATGGAGACCTGACATCGTGCTCTATAATAAGTAAGTTATTTCTAATTACCCACAATTTAACTTCTTCTATTTAGCCTATAGTCTGTTCCGAAATAAGAACATTGTCAATTGGGCACTATCCAGTCAATATGCCGATCGAAATTTTTAAGGCGGTTGGGCTGTTTTAAACATTTTGGACACTTCAATTCATATGTACTCAAATAGGAAATATACAAATTTTCTGAATTACTCCTTGTTTCCTTATATCACCTCTGCTTGTTCAACGCTCACTGGTTCAAATCTATTCGAGGACGAAACATTTTGAGGGAGATGAAAATCTTTGGCGTACTCTCCTTCGAAAGGGAAGGAAACTGGGAGTTCTGCGTAGTAGATGTGAGGTATAAAGAAACTGTTGTTGTTTAGTCAACTGTCCGAAGACAGATCTGAATCTCACAAGTGACACCAAGAAGGGATCACTCATGAGGCAGTCCTGCATTAAAAGACTATACGCAAAATTATCGATATTTTTTTCGCAAAGACTTAATATTGCGACTGCAGTGATCTCTGATTCTAGAATTAGTAAAATGTAAAAACCTATTTTCGCATCATTCCAAAGATCCTGAAGGCTTGTACCAGCGGCGGATTTTCAGGGGAGGCAAAGGAGGCCGTGCCTCCCCTAATGTTTTACCAGAACACAATATGGCAGTAATAATTCCAGCTGAATTAAGATCACAGACAAGTTACAGCAAATGACGGACATTTTTCCTTTTATATCAATTTTACTATTCACTACGATTAAGATGTACGTTACGTAAAGTCGACCACATTCAGTTGGTGATGCCAGCTCGCTATACTGTAGATAGTGCAAATAATTCGTACTGAAAAATAACAGATAGCGCTGTAACCTGTATAGTCTACAGTGACTATATACATACAGTCATCTAGCAGCCTGCAGTGTCTATGCGAGAGCGGGAGAGAGGAGTCGGCTACATGACGCTACTCCCCGGTAACCATGACAACAGCAGTACAACCAATAAGATAGCTGGTTAGAGGAGTCTTTAAACCAAAGACGTTATACAGTATACGGTTTAAACTTGACTAGAACGCGCGAAGGGAGCCGAATTTGGAGCCGTCGTACACACCACCATGGATAAATATATCATCATCCATGCCCACCACTGACAACTGTACTGCTATACTGCTTATAGTCACAGCTGGTTTCGGCTGTATTGGCAAACTCTCTCTCTTTCTCCTTGATTTTAGAAAATTGAGTCACGTGTTGTTAGTTTTCTCTCCCTGCGTAAAAGTTTTCATTTATGTTGTTAGATTTTTCTCTTGTTTGCGTGTGTTCCTGTTATTTTATTCTTTTCTGTTACGAGATGTATTTATTTATACAGCATTTTAAATATATCGAGAGTTTAGAAGTAAATGCAGATTTGTCTCTAGCTTCTTCTAGTAGCAGTTGTTCAATATGTTGTGACTAATTGATTGGTTTGCGAAGAAGGAGGATCGTCGAGTTAATTTTCTGTAAAATTAGACTATGTAATAGTAATAAGCAAGCCCCGGATTCTTAGATTCGAATCAATTTTTTTACTATCTCGTTACTCTCGAAATACTGCTTTTCTTGTTCGTTTTATGTAGCAAAGAGTAACATTCTTAAATTCAATATGTCCTAAAAATACTAATTCGTAGGTTAGGACTTAAAGAGTCCTAAAGAGAGGCAATCTTTACCAAGCCGTTGTAATATATCAACAGTATGTTGTTTATTTTTATTTTTTCCCCGTAAAATCATATAAATTCCTAAACATAAGATTTAAAATCCTAAAACATAAATTGGAAAACCTAATTTTAGTTTCTTGAAACCTATCAATTCTGCGCTTGGTAATGAAATATTACGTCACAGGCCTTATATTCTCATCAATCACGTCTTGGCCACCTCAACTTTCAAACCCACTGTCCGCTACTGCCAACAGCACAATAAAATTCGTTCCTGATTTGATAATAACCAACTAGGTTCATGGATCAAAATCCTATCATCAAATTTAATGCGACCAATGATTTGACAAATGTCAGAGATCACGAACATTTAAATGAACTCTTTGACTGTTGTTAATAACTTCGGTCAATTTTCCGTGGCTATGGTTGCTGAATCCGACAGAATCAGTTATTTTTAAACTGTTTATGCAAAATAAGAATAATCTATAGCGAACTCTAGGGCAGAATTGCATCCATAAAAACATTTTTATGTCTTCAATGTGCCGCCACAGTGGTCTAGTGGCTAGACTTATAATCCTGTGGACCCAAGTTCGATCTCTGGTGTACCCCCAATTTACAACTTATATTGGGCAAGACCGTAGTTCAGGTAACACAGTGGTTTTCTCCGGGAGCTTCAGTTCACCTCTGGCATCCCTTCAAAACTCCATAATCATCACCATATCTCATTTCGGATGTAGCGTAGAGCAGCCTCCAAAGTCGCGCCCTGGGCACCGACTCTGTCGTAAATTTGTCTACATAACTAGCTTCATATGGGCTAATGACGAAAAGTCACGTACTCGCCATTAGACAGAAAAAAGTCTTCAAAGTTCGTATCTCTTAAATTCGTTAAATTGACAGTCAATTTAGGGACGGAATTTCTGCTGTACACTCTACAATATATTGAACTGTTGGTTTTAAAATCAATAGCGAAGTATTATAACCTCAGTGTTGCCATATGTTGAAACATGAATTCTCGTATGAGGTAGGCAAAATTCTTGTATTTTGGCTGAATTTCTCGTATGTTTACATAAAAACGCTGTTCATTATAAAAAAAATCCTAGTTGAAATTAGCACACTTAATATAAAAGTACTGTGACAAATTAAAATAAATAATTGTACCTTTTAATGGCTAGGTAATAGTCCAGATCGCATTATATAGGGTGTTTCCGAGGTGGTGTTACAAACTTCCAGGGATGATGGCGAAGGACACATGTATCAATTTGAGATAAGGAACCCTGGTCCGGAAAAGACTGAGTCGAAAGTTATAAGCAAAAGTAGTTGTATGGAAATGGAATTGTAATTTGGCACCACGTGCCCTTCTTCCCTTAACTTTTGGAACAGCCGTGGAAAAATGGTATGGGCCGGATGTCTCCTACGTGGGTACTTGTTCCAATACAATCTGTGACCTTGTCTACTGTTCCCATTGGCTCATCCGTATTCGAAAGTCAGGTCTGCATATTCCGCTCTCGTGTACTCCTCCATTTCACTAGGATTGATCGACTGGACACTGCAACTTGTACACATACACTGCTGTCTACAGACGTGCATATCAGGACCGACCATGTCCGTTACACATTACGCTATCTGCATTGCTTTAGTGTAGTTTCCTGTCCCCACCACTCAGACAGCGCACTGAATGGAATACTGGAAGTAGACTACGTAAACAACGTCAGATGAATACAGTATGTGTAAGATGTACAGATAAATATACATAAATAAGGAATAAAATATTTCATTTCCACAGAAATATGTTTGCTTCTAACTTCCGACTCGATCATTTCCGGACCAGGGTTCCTTATCTCAAATTGATACATGTGCCCTTCGCCATCATCCCTGAAAATTTGTAACACCACCCCTGAAACACCCTGTATAACAGATTTCTCAGCCTTATAGGCTTTGACGGTAAAAAATTTGATCAATTTCACTATGCTGCCATCTAGCTACTGCACAAGAAGTCTCGTTATAACTCTCATTTGAATTACAAGGAGAAACTGTACTTTCATTTAGCCGTCGTTCTCAATCGATGGTGGCGATCCTGGTGGTTGTTTTCTTCCACATGATACCGATTTTAACATTGGGTTGGCCAATTTGTTATATGTGTGATAAGGGGTAATATATAGGTACCGATCCTCGAACTTCAACAAACAAGGCTCAGAAAATTATTAATAGCATAAATGAACCTCCGTCTTAAATCTTCAGCACCCTTATCACCTTCATACAGTGTAGCAGGATACAGTGTGGTCTAATTTTGGGCCTATTTTGGAATCTTCCTCCTTTTAATCTTTTTTTTTTTTCTCTCGGGGCTAAAGAACATAGGAACAGAATCATCTCCTTCTCGCTGTCACTCATGTTAAAGTAATAAAATAATACAACAATAATAATAATTGCTAACTTCCACGGTACTATAACATCTCTGTAACAGCTTCCCAGTCAATATTGTAAGTTACCAACCAATAGTTTCAAAACTAGATTTTATAATTGGCTTTTAATTAATCATTTCTACTCTGTAGATGAGTTTAACATAAATTCATACGAAATTGTTTTAAATAAATACAGTTATTTACATTTAGTTACAAATATTACATTAAGAGTGAAGTGTTTTCTTTAATTTTTTGAGTTTCAAAATGTTTTGTGTTTTCATTCTAATTAAACTTTACTGTTTTCAATTATATGTGTATTTTCAAATGTATGTTTTTTTTCCCTTCAGTATTGTGACGAAGCCTATTACTGTATGTTTAATGGCTTAATAAATTGAATTGAATTGAATTATAAAAACCACATAATTGTGAACTATTGTTAACTTTAACATCTCAGACCTCATTTCCTTAAACTAGCACAACAAACTGATTACTAGGGCTAAGCAGTTCGTACTAAAACATAGTTTTCAGGTTGACTGCAGCCACATATATAGATCACTAGTTGTCTTCTGTATATACCATACTATATTCTATTCACATGAACAACGCGAAAGTGTATCAATATATCCGCAAGTGTAGATGAATGACTGTCGTAATTACGTTACAGCAATATGTACAGTAGAGCAGCGTTGCCAACCCTGAGGCTTGACTAGATCGTACAATTGGTTCCAGATTATCGTACTTTTGATTGGAGGATCGTACATTACATACAAAATACGCCTATTTTTATTATTTTACCTAAACTCCCTTAACATTGTTTTATTTAAACGATTTTTTTAAATTCTTATACTTACTTACTGGTTTTTAAGGAACCCGGAGGTTCATTGCCGCCCTCACATAAGCCCGCCATTGATCCCTATACCAAATCTCATAACCTTATTCCTTTGCTGTGGTCGTGCCAGAGAATCAGTCCCATTCCGAGGCTTATTTTGAGGTTTCGTAACAAGCTGGTTTTTACAGTGATGGGTTATTAGCCCTTCGCCCAACCCCCAAGCTGGAGGACCACCCCTCATCGGCTGTCCGCGACTGCTTATTCAATATATTCACAGCTACCCTCCATATCTGGAGGCCGTCTCCTCGATCCGCAACCTGAGGACGCGCCATGCCGTGGTGATAGGGACCCACAATACATGGTTTTAAAATGCTTATAGGGAAGAAATTCTTCAAAATTAAATATCAGTGTATAAAATGATTTTTTAACACTTTGTTGTCTCCTTACCTTTGGAGGATTCTCAGAAGGATCAACAACAGCAGGAACAGAAGTGCCAGAACTTACATCTAGCCCTTTTACAGTTTGTTTCATCAGAGCAAAACCAGGCTTTAAATTTAGGAATTGTTTACCATAATTTTGTACAATTTTATTTCCATCCTGTATATTTAAATACACGGATGTAGATTTTTTGGGAGTAGGAAGGACGTACTAGGACCACTATCACTATCTTCTGATTCCATTGCCACTATTTCACGTCAGAACCTATCACAATGACATACTGATTTCTTACTGCCCGAGCACTACCACGAAGCACAACTGGCACAAGCAAGTACAGGCGGTTCCTTGATCGTTTGTAGGACAAAATAGGCCCATATTTTGAATATCTTTATTTCTTTGTTTCGTTGTGGGGTTCTCAAAACATTATAGGCCTATCCAACTTATTATTACATGCTTACATGGCAACAGTAATTATGTTTAGTTAGACTATTGAGAGGATTGGAGAGACCATTTCTCTGAGATATTTGGAAATAAACAAAGGAATGTTTGTCAGCATCATTTTTGAATAGTCACAAGTAATGGTCACTACGTGATTTCTTGTCGCTATAATAATGTTTACCAAAATCAAACTGTCATTTCGCCTGGACCTGAAGACATAGGCGAGCAATGTTTATAGCAATATGTTTTACGACAGTCGACTGTACAGTACTTGTAAACGCAGAAGTGCTACGTGCAGAAATTACTTCAAATGTGTAAGTGAAATATAGACCTACCCGTAATATTGCAGAAATGTACGAATATATATAAAATTTAAAATGTCGTAAACTGTAATAAATGTTTAAAATGCTCTCTTTGTCGACAGGATCGTACATTTTGTGTACTATCCGCGGGTTGGATTGTACGATCGTACATGATACCAAATTATCGCATTTGTACGATCCAGATCGTACGGTTGGCAACACTGCAGTAGAGAGCAGTTTCATTACGTGCTAACGTTCGCATTGGAGTTGAACGGTTTATAACATGGCAGAATTAACGACAAGAAGTTGAATGCAATACTTTCAAGATTTGCTGATAATCATATAACAACAAATGGAGAAAATTTGTATTAGAAATACGAGTAATGTAAAGCGGAAATATAATCTACAAAACGAATATTAGTTCAAGGACACTGTGCTACGAAATATTGTATACATTCAAAATCTGGCTCAAGTAGATATATGTAATGTTGATCTGTTTCAATATCCCTTCAAACAATTTAATGTCTGCAACAATCACTCTGCTACAGTCTAGAAATATAGAGATGACTGATGCCGCTAAACATAGAAGAACAATTACACTACTCAACAAATTTGAACTTTTTTTCCATAACATTAATAAAATAGGCTGATCTTAACTAATTTGCATGCGCTGAACACGAAAATGACAGTGAGAAGTTCGTAACACGTCACGTTTTTGTGTTATAGATACTTACTTAATACATTGAGAAATCAGGATTTTTGACCTATTGAAAATTACTTTGTTCTCATTTTTTGTGTGAAAATTTCCAAGGGCAGCTTAGATATGATAAAACTGATACATCAATAACTGACCAGCTATTAAGACTTATAAAAACCGCTCTTCGTGCAATACAATAGAGAAAGATAAAAAATACCTTCATTTTTTCTCTTATGAGAACTGGAATCTTCCCTTTTTAAAAACTAGCAATAATCGTCCATCATCGCTGGAACCCATATCCCTTGATATCGTTGTTCCATTGTAGCAATGTCTTGGTGAAATCGCTCTCCCTGCTCATCACTTACAGTCCCCAAGTTCTCAGGAAAGAAGTCCTAATGTGAATGTAAGAAGTGGATCTTCAGTGACATACTGCAGACATTTTTTTTTTTTTGTAGTTTCTTAGTAACATCTCTATTAATTGGTGATAATTTTCTGCCTTGTTATTCCCTAAAAATCCTTTTATGCAAAAGATCTCCATACTGGCAATTCCTTGGGGTTAAGTTTTTTCTCAAAAATGCTATCCTTAAAAGGTTTTCTAATTTGTGGACCGACAAATATGCCTTCTTTTAATTTAGCATCACTGATTTTAGCGAACAGAGTCTTTAAGTTTTGAAAGGCTTCTCCACTCTTATCTAGAGCTTTCACAGAATTTTTCATTAGCCCTAGCTTTATATGCAGTGGAGGAAGAAGTACTTTTTCACGTTGCACTAGCGGAGGATATTTAATATTACGTCCACCAGTAATATAACCTTGTCTGATAGGCCAGTTCTTCACCACATAATGTTGTGCCGTTGTTCGACTGTCCCACAAACATAAAAAACACCATAACTCAGTAAACCCTCCTTCTAATCCAAGAAACAAAGCTATTACTTTAAAATCTCCACAAATTGCCAAGCGATGTTCATTACAATTTACTGCATTCAATATTAGTGACATGTTTTCATAAGTTTCTTTTATAATGACTGAATGAGCCACTGATGGAAGATTTTGTATTGCCATTGTGCAATAAAACTGCTTTTAAGCTTAGTTTTGATGAACAGATGAACAGTTTCCATTCTTCTGAATTATATTGAATATCTAACTCATCCATAAGCCTATTCACATTTTGGCAGGCACAAACAGAATTTTCCATTACAAAATAACTAGTCAGTTTATCGTTTCGTTTTCTGAACACGGGAATCTTGGTATCTTTTGCTAATAGGTCCCATTTTTGTAATCTACAACCTAATAGTTCAGCGTGTTGCTTGGAAAGACCTGAATCCCTAACTAGGTCAATAAGTTCGGCCTGTTGTATTAGAAGTGGTGTTCTATGATGTTCGGGAATGTAGGTGGGATCAGCTGAAGTTGAAGGATAGTCTGAGGATTCTGATAGTTCGTGTTCCTCTGGAATGACATAATCTTCCCCACTGGGCGGAGGGATAGGGACAGGAAGTTCAGGAGAATGTGGCATGGGTATTATGGCTGGTCGGAAATTAGGATACACAATTTTATCTTTAGTTTTCCTTGAAAATCCCTGTGGTTTGATAATGCAGAAGTAACAATCTTCCAGATGACTGGTGAGCTGTCGCCAAATCATTGGAACAGCATAAGACATGCTGTTATTTTTCCCCCGTAACCACTCTGTTAACTTCACGTAACCTGTTACACAACACACGTTTGGTGCCCAATTTTTGTCTTGTTCACTCACTTTATAGCCAAAATACAAGTAATATGCCTTTTTTACATTGTCTGTTATTTATCGAAGTTGTGATTTCAAAGTTAATTTCCCACAAACACAGCAGAAACTATTTGGAAAATGTTTACAGAAATGACGATTGCTATCCATTTAACACTATTACAGAATAACTAGTACCGCTCACAACACTTCCACAATCAGAACTAATCGCTAAATGTTCATTTCTTGTCTCACAATACAACAGCGACCGTATTTCCTCCTTTCCCTTAGTCAGATATAGCCAGATGTGACCTACCCTCAGTGTAGCTGCATAATAAGGGTTATAAAGCAATAAACCACCACTAAGGGTAACACTCATTCAACCCACAAAAGTGAAAATATGTTTCAAATGATACCTTAAAAGAACGGAAATTATATATAATTGTGTAAAAGATATGCGTTAAAGAAAAGAACCTCTTTCAAAGTGGGTAGGTTTAACATATTTTTATACGATTCGCTAACTAAAAAATGTAAGTTTCTGAAAAAATGTGACGTGTAGGCACTTTTTCAATGTCATATTCGTAATCAGGACATACAAATTACATGAAAATAGTTATTCTTGTCCATGTTATGAAAACCTTGTTGAGTAGTGTTATTGTTAAAATATATATAGGCACCGTGCATGGGTCTCAAAATCGTACTGGTGGCGCCGCGCAGTGTCTCAATTCCTAATTAACTACAGGCTCGCAGTCATTCACTAGTCATGTGTGATATAGAAATTACATGCGGCTTTCTGCCGATAAAAAGTTGTAATATTAGTAAGAATGGATTCATTGATTCATAGTGTTCTGCCCAAGGGCAGGTCTTTCACTGCAAGCCCAGCAAGCTCCAGTTTTTAATTATTTTATAGACTCAGTGGAAAGTTCAGTACTGCTAGAGGAGTGTAAAAATGTAACTACAAAGTTCCCCAAATATCAGTGCAGTTGTTTGGCATTTAAATCAGATTTCAAACCATTGAATGAGGATGAACAGTCATATTACGAAAACATTGATATACTTATATTTGATGTCATAACATGCGTAATATTTGTGTGTATAATGTCTCTATAAATTACGTATTTTAATGTCATTTAATTCTAAAAGTAGTCTTAATTACACTTCCCGAATAATGGGCGACTGCAAATTCTCTAAAACACAATATCATCAACATACTACCTCTGATTGAGGTTCTGGGTGATATGTACATCTGTTATCAGGCTGTACATCTCACTTGACGATATGTGTCAGAGGAAGAACAATATTGTTTGTATGCATATGAAGTCTGACTAGTGTAATTTGTAGCTAGTCGGCGATATACGCAATAGAAGGTAAAAGGAACTGGCCACTCTACCCCATGATATTCTGGCCTAGTTGCCTCATAAGTGGTGCCTTGTTGGTATCGCTTATGAGGTTCAGACTTCTCTTTGGACAGCTGAATAAACAACAAGATCAACATGCGGAAGCAGTTCAATTGATAGTTTGTGTAAAATGTTATACTGTATATTTTAATTCGCTGAATGCACCTTTCAACATGAATTCGAACACTGGCAACGCTGTAAGTAGTTTTGACTTCTTCAGCTGTTAATTTACCATCGTGCAGATACGGTGGAGGAACAACAATGATCCCTTTATCGGAGAGGTTTGTTTTTATTCCGGGAAAACCTGACTTCATCACCACCTTCTGATAAAGTCAATAATCCGCAATCAGTTGTTATGAATGTGTCACTCGATCTGCCTCGGTAGCATTTAGATTTGAAGGCCACCATCTGATCCACATTGGGTGGCTGTTCCACTTCTGAACAATTAATTGTCACTCTACATTTTTCAATATTGCAGGCATTGTTTCCTGAATACTTTCTCTGCTAGGCCAAAACCCAAAATTACAGTAACTATTGTGGATGTCAACATTAAAGTGTCGGTAAAAGTACATTATAATTATAATTGTACGATTAACTCCGAACATCACTCTCATAGCAGAATACGACAATCCAGTTTTCATTTTAATTGGAAAATATGAGTAGACGATTTTCTTTACTAATCTTACTCTTGAACAGAATTTTTCGAAAGCTTTCGATGTGAAATTCACTAATAAAAATAGCAAAAAAAAGAATATGTATGGTCTATATCTTGGGGCGTTTCGACTATCTATGGTAGCTATTTTTGGGTTAAATGATAGAATTGGAAATATGTCTTATTATGATTCTACGGGTATGATTGTGTTTCAATTGGCTGCACAAATGTCACTCCCATTAAGTCTGGTAGTTCTGTCTCATATTTTATTGTAGAAGAACAATTTCGGAAACCTTGTATTTCATTAAACATATCATCTGTTCCTGAACGCTTGTCATAACATTTCTTATGTGACTTCAGTTCGGCATATAATGGAATAGACACTTGAGTAGACAATTCACACAATTCAATTGTGAAAGAAAAAACAAATCACTAAGAATGGTTTCATTTACTTCTGCCTGTATGGCTACTTCATTTTTCGAAATAACACTTGTTGAGCATTCGCCTTTCATAAAACTTAAATTTTAATCTTTTCTTCTTCTTTATGCGTCTCTTTCGTACCTTTTCGGAGCTAGTTGAGATGAGGCAGTCTTTTTCTTGTAATCTTTTATAAAAAATACTGGGAACGGTATGCTAGTTTTGGGGGTGTTCTGATCTCGTTCCCAATAAAATGAATACCGCAAATTCTTGCTGCGGGTGTTGGTTTCCAAGGTGAACCATCAGCACTTGAAATCAAGAATTAAATATCGATATGAATACATTTAAAAATAGGTATGTTATTATTTATTGTTGCTAATATTATACATAATATATATGTAAAGAACTCAGTAATTATGTACTTTTTAAAATTTAAATGATAAATTCCTGTCGTTGTTAACTTAATGGTTATTTATGAACATAATATGCATTCTATTATTTATATCACGCCTAGCATATAATAATACTATGATTACAAGCAGTGTAGCCTTATTTACTTTCGTCTGCGTACTACACGGATCCACAATTAGCGTCGTTCCGCTTCAGTTTTCTGTTTTGGGAGTGAATAAAAACAATATCGGTTGGTGTGTTGCTATAAGCATTACTACACTCAAGAACACAGCAATTTGCATTACCTTTCCGCTTTTTAGGATCATCCATATTTCTAATCATTTAACCTGAGATGTTAAGTATATTCATACGCTTCAAGCACAACTCTATCGCTGCTGTCCCGCAGTTAGTAACAACAGTCGCCACCAGAGGAGCTTGCACGGTGCCTATACTAATCCGCAGAAGTCCCAATAATCATTAAAGCAAAAATGAAAAGTGTCCTTGAAACGAATTATGGATTTAATGTGATGTGTCATATACGAAATGCAGTGTTAGATTCACAAAGCTGTTATTCACTTGGTGATATAGTAAGGAATAATAATCCGTGACGCTACAGCCCACGAAGGGCCAAGACCGACCAGTCGGCTGCTGGCTTCACGGCCACATGCCGAAGCAGAAGTGGACGATCATCCAACCAGAATAGAGGTATCGTGTGGTTAGCACGATGAACCCCCCCCCCCAGCCGTTATAGCTGGTTTGCGTAACCGGATTTCGCTACCTATCGTAGCTCCCCAAGTGCATCACGATGCTGAGTGGGCACCGGTCCCATACACTGGCCGAAATTTCATGAGAAAATTTCTTCTCCCATGAGGACTTGAACCAGCGCGCATTCCGTAACGCGAGTCCCAGGCAGGATGCCTTAGACCACGACGCCACAGCGCGGGACATAGTAAGGAATACTGTATCATATTTCAGATTTGCTCCAGTTACGTCTTGTGACGTAGAACGAATATTTTCTGGGTGCAAATATTGTTCTTATGGACATAAAAGAGATCGCTTTTGATTCTAATTCTCAATTGTCTTTTTTATACTTTATTATTTGTCTATTTTGTTTCTTACATTAGGTCACAAAAACATGTTTGGTTACCATCCGACTGTACATGTATTTTTTGGAGGTTTAGAATATTGACGTTGAGAGCTTGTTTTACTATTGTTCATTCGGTGGATATACAGTATAGTCCAAGCTCACACAACTTAATAGTTCTGGTACGAACTTCCTACCTCTGCTTATTACTGTACCGAGTAAAAAAATTGTCCTGCAATAGCTATTTAGACACTGTTTTCATTGGTTAATTGTAAATTTAGCTTCAGTCACTAATCAGATTGCTGTGATTTGAAATACCTATAGTTGTCCTTGAGTGTATTTTAAATTTCATGTTAATATAATGTTCATAATATATTATCATGTTTCATGTAATCTTCGACATCTTTTTACACCCATTATCAAAGTTATGGCCTTATTCTTTCAAGATTATTAATATTATCAATAGTAACAAGGGATTCGGGCAAATTCCTATGACTGTATATAAGTCTATACAGGAATTGGGTAATGGAATTAGGATAAATAAATGTAATTTACAATCCTTTCATTTTTTCTATTAATGTAAGTCAAATACAGATGTTACACATCAAGAAAGGATGTAATATTAAAATTATCGTACATTTTGCGTACGAGGAGAGGTTTCCCTCGCGCATCGTACATAAAGTAACAACTCTCGTATGCGTGCGAGAATTCTCGTAACATAGCCTAATTGTATGAGAATTTTCATACGCATACGATTTCTTACAATACAAGAGAAACCTCTACTTGTATGCAAAGTGTACAATTCTAATATCCCAAGCGTCTATATTCGATCTATACTAACAGAATAAAATGAAAAGATTATGTACTGTATTTATTTATCCTCATTTCATTAGCCCAATTCATATATAGCTAGACGTTACACGCAGTCAAAGGGACTTCTTCCAACCCACTCCCGTTACTTTTTGTAATATTAAAAACGTTGAAAGGAGTAAGGACAGAACTTTAATAATGGGTGCAGAAAGATATTTGATAGTCTGTAAAACATGATAGGCCTTAATAAATGAATATAATATTCAGATGAAATTTAAAATGCACTCGACAAGAACAATAGGTATTTATTTCAAATCACAGCAATTTGATTTGTGACTGAAGCTAAATTAACAAATGAAAGCAAAGTCTAAATCATCATCGACGGATATCTGGTAGACGGGAAGACAAGGCTTGATCATCCAATCTCTACCAGGTTAAATAAATAATAATCATCATAATCATCATCAACAACATTTCACGGTTTAAGCCATCAAGGCTCGTTCCGGTCTCATAGGTTTTAGTCAAGAAGTTGTATCCATTTTTTTCTTGGTCTGCCAATATTTCTTATACCTGACGGTTTTTTAATTTAAAACTAATTTTGGAATGCGGAAATCATTCATTCTGTCGACATGTTCCTTCCAGTTGTCACT
Source organism: Periplaneta americana (assembly GCF_040183065.1). Taxonomy (NCBI): domain Eukaryota; kingdom Metazoa; phylum Arthropoda; class Insecta; order Blattodea; family Blattidae; genus Periplaneta; species Periplaneta americana. The sequence goes on along the minus strand of NC_091132.1, from coordinate 121,134,819 downwards.
ATATTGTTTTATTCGCCTGTTAACTTAAAGATATTCAATTCATTTCGAATATCTTCACTTCTTTTTATCTAGTAGGTTATATCCAGTAATATTCCTTAAAAATTTCATTTTAGCTGTTTCAATCATTTGTTCTTCTTTTTTAGTTAAAGTCCAAAATTGACAGCCATATAATAGTATAGGACTACTGTATGCCTGTGAAACGTGGACTATGAACAAAAATAATGAACAAATATTCCAGTGTCTTGAAAGAAAAATATTGCGCAGAGTTTATGGCCCAGTGTGTGACAGGGGTGTATGGAGGAAAAGGTATAACCAAGAATTGTATTCTCTTTATGAAGATGTGGAAGTCTCTAAATACATCATGTTAACCAGGCTAAGAAGGACACCTGATAAGGAAGGAAAGGGCAGAGATCCCAAAGAGAGTAATGCTAACACAGCCGGATGGGACAATAAGGAAAGGAAGGCCGAGATCAAGATGGATTGATGGAGTGGATGGTGATGCGAGAGCTCTTGGGTTGAGAAACTAGAGGATGGTAGCTTTGGATTGCGATGGCTGGAGACGAGTCCTTGAGGAAGCCAAGACTCAGCAATGAGTTGTAGAGCTACTGATGATGATGATGATGATGATGATGATGATGATGATGATGATGATGATGATGATATGATGATGATGATATAATAGTATAGGAACTACCATGACTTTATAAAACTTTAATTTAGTTTATCTTAATAAATACTAATACTAAATACTAACAATTGTTTTTAATCAGTACAGTAATTAATTCACTGTGCGAGTAGAAAGGAGTGAGATCTGAGGTCTTATATGTTAACAACAGCTCACAAATGTGGTTTTATAGTATACAGTTAGCAATACTGGTGTATTAACTTTACATTAACATGAAGGACAATGACAAGGAAGATGAATCTTCTACCCGTGAGCAAAAAAGACTAAAAGGGGACAAATACCAAAATCAGATAGGTCATAAAAAGTTAAAGATGGATGGTGTTCAATGTCGAAATTTCGGAATTGGTTGATTCCTGATAAAAAAATATATATCCTTACGAAGCCAGGTGTAGATAGATAGATAGATTTATTGATATTAATTCACAAAAGTACAAAATTAATAATTTAAAAAATGATCTATATACAAAAGTAGTTATATATAATAAATAGGCCTATACAATTTCCTAAACTAATTAATTTATCGAAAATCTCAGTAATTAATTGTTCAAACTTGCACTTACGTCTGGTTTTAGTGCATGTTTAAACCAATCGTGATAACCATTAAGACTTTAAAACTTATTTATCTGCTCCTTTTCACATGTTTCTACCATGAACATTTTTTTAACATCTAAATCTATTCTATAACTTTCGTATTTATTTTTAGTTATACGTTCACTTATGCATGTTAACTAATTATTCCGTGTCATCACACTACATCCAGGTTAGCAGTTGTTGACATATAGCCAGCACACTGCAATAGCTGAATCGGTATTTCTCAGTGAGTACATAGGTCAGTCTAAATTCCTGCTACATGCTTGTCAGCAAGTTATTTGCATATTTAAACATCTTGGAGCATACATGTAAACACACCTGACATATTAATTACGTAAATCAATATCAATTACAGTTACAACATTCTTTTCCATGCTCACAATTTCGTTTAATTCTATTCTACTTTTTATTGAATTTATTTTATATGTAAGCTTATTGAAATTTAAAGTCCTAAATATACAAATTAATTTGATGTTGTCTTTATAAAAAAAAGATTTTACTACTAAATACATCTTTCTTGCTCAGATTATTTTTTTTCTGATTATAGAAAAGTTAAGTTTTTGTTGTGAAGAGTCAGGTGTAAATTTGTAATATTTCAGTAGTGGCGGAAAATGAGACGTAGGTTCAAAAAAATTGTGTTAATAATTTTCTGAGCCCAGTTTGTTGAAGTTAAGAATACATACAATTTAGCCATTAAAATGTACGGATTATTAATGTTATTTCGTAACAGTACTTGTATAGTAAGTTGTGCTAATTTTACTTAGGGAATTTTATAATGAATAGTGTTTTTAAGTAAACATACGAGAAACCCGGTAAAAATACGAGAATTCTGCCTAGCTGGTACAAGAAGTTGTTTCAAAATATGGCAACACTGGGTTTCACATTATCGTCTAGAACAGTGATCGTCAGCACTCGCTGAAATGGGTAAAGCGTAAGCGGAGCCGTCCCGTGTGCCCCGTCGTGCAGCAGAAAGAGGTAGAGAGAATACCCGCTAGCAGCTACGATTGCACCATAGTGCAGTGTGTTCTCCGCGGGTAAGAGACGCTAGCCCCAGGGTGCTCTGAGCTGATGACCGCTGGTCTAGAACGTTACTTATTTCCAGCAAGTTAATTAATTTGTCATTTCAATGTCGTTTCGTTTTAATTTATAACTCTATTATATACAACTAAATTACTGTTGATTTAAGTTCTATTTTTCGGCATTTTCTTTTTCACATTTCCATTTCTATAAAATATATAGTACTATTTCCAACTAATGTCGTTCGGCGTAACTCATCAATCTGGGCACGTCTTTTATATCATAATTTAACCTTTATCTCTAAAGATGCGAGAATTACAAAATTATAACACCGCCGAATCGCAATTTCTTATTAGGCCTAAATAATGTTAATATAATAATAAATTTAGCTTCCTTTATAAAAAGGTTGCCAGATTTGACAAAGCGTATTACATAATATAATTTGGAAACACACCTAAAAGGTAAAATGATATACATTTAAAACGGTTAGGGAATCGAATATACAAAATGTCAGAAGAATTTACACCTAAGTAGCGTTTGTGCTCATTTACAGTTAAGAAAGGGAAAAAAATATCATCAGATAGGTTAGAATGATTTGAATGCCATATACCGCGAGAAAAATAATAGTACGGATTATTGCCATTGATATCTAAACCAATCAACAGCCATCGGTTAAGATAAATTGAAATTTCCATTATCACTCCCGTACAAGTGATTTCTCAATATCTGAACCGATCACATTTCCTTGACAGTGCTGTGTGTTAGCCCCAGGTTTTTACATTTGTTGGCAAAGAAGGAGGGTATGGTACCTCGTGCTCCCACCATCAGACCTATTACATCAATGTGGGACAGGCTATATTTCTCTTTATAGAACGGGATTGTTGGTTCATACATCCGTTTCTTTTCACAATTCTGATTTTTATGAGATGTTAGGAAATCCATCATTATCATCAACATTATCCGGTTTTATAACGTCTGACATTTTCCGGTTCTCAGCATCCGTCAAATCTCCTCCTTTAAGCATCGTTCATGCATAGCTCTTTTTTTTTAATCCTAGATCTTCCACGACTTCTTTTTTCCGGTTGTAACCAACTCATTACTTTTTCTGGTAGTCCATATTCAATCCTCTGCACGAGTAGGTCTACATGACTACCAGGTTAACTTCCAATCTCGTATATTATCAGTAAAAGTTTATCAGTATTCATTATCTAATATTAGCCTTTATTTTTTTTATTTTTCAATATAACAAAAAATTCTGGCTCATCTTCGCCAATAATAAAATTCATCTTTACTAATTTCATTTTCGTTCCTTTCTCTTATTGATCTGCCATAGCTACGTCACAACTATATATCAATACACTCTTTAAAATGTCATTGATTCTGGTTCACGTTAACACTTTGTTTAAAAAAACTTAAAATTGTTTAACGACACGTTAAAAGTGTTAATTTTTTTTTAAAAATGGTTATGTACCTTAGACAGACGGCCCGTTTCGACGCCGGTTCTGCATCATCTTCAGTGTTCTACGAACTACTGATGTTCCTGTTGATCTTGCATACTGCCATACAATAATCATGACTACAATAATATAGAAACAGATATGGAAATTCTACACATCACACCAAAAAGTTCACAGTTAAACATCTTAGAACAATACGAAATATACGAGCTATTACATCTCAAATCGACAGAAATATAGAGAAAATTGACCTTACAATTTCTAAATACAATAAAACTTTTTTTGTACGTAGAGAACTGTGATACAATGTTTTGTGCAAAGTTTGAGGCATCAGAACTTCATAGTGTGTAAATTAAAATTATTAAAATTTATCGTATTTTCATAAAATTAGCAATTTTAAACTGTTGTAGCTCCGAAACCCTTTCACCCAATGATCAAAATCATGGTTTATTTTGATGCTGAGAAATTAAAGTTTATATTGACATATAAACATATTTTCTTACTTTTTATGGAAATGGAGAATTTTAGATTTTTCCTCATTAAGACGCCTTTGGCTAGGAAAAAATATTTTAAAAATATATACAGTAGTTAGATTCCGCATTGAAAGTACAAATAAACACAAATTTTTTACTGATGGTATGTTGATAAGAAAGTATCGAAAATATCAAATGAAGCAAATAAATAGTACGTGCGTGAACTAACCAGCTGACTGTGAGAAGGGAGCTTAGCCGAGACAAGCAAGGCCAGGAGACAAACATGTGATGTGTCGTCTAGTATCATGGCTGGGCTAGCTTTATCACAGGTTTTCATAAACACAGGAGTAAAATGACGCCCAATGCTAGCGTATCTTCAGCTCTCGGCCAGTGTGAGCGGTACTGCGCCGTTCAAGTCTAGGCGTGTGAAAATAATCTATTTAATACCCTCGAAACTTATTGCCATACCACTAAGCAAACAATGCCGAATCCCTCTTAAAAATGCAAGTTTTTTCCTCAATATTTTTTTACATTTTTACAAATGATCAAAAAGCCTAAAAACAAGTAAATTCAGATTATCTGTCTCTCTGTGTACAATAAAAATAAGGATTACTTCTTAACATAACCTACCAAATGTCAGCTTCAAAATAAGCTCTCGTTCAATGTTCTGCAGTAAATGGTTCCAGAGTTCTGAGCGCTGAAAGAGGCTTGTTTTTATAAAATACGCTAAATTTGTCGCACAATAATACGAAAACCGTTTGACTTTCGATAGTATATTTTTGAAAATGCACTCCCCTCAGCACCTTGTATAAGTAGGGAAAAAATTAGAGTATAAAAAATGCGAGGTTTTTTACTGATCGATTTCATATGGAATAGCCCATATAAACATACAATAACATACCCACAACATATACTTAATACACAATTACAGTTCAATACCCACACATTATTCGACATCATGGTACATAGCACACAAACAACCACCCCCACCATAGGAGCAACACCTCTACAACTGACGAATGCAAATGGCGGTATGCAAGATCAACACGAACATCAGTAGTTCGTAGGACACTGAAGATGACGCAGAACCGGCGTCGAAACGGGCCGTCTGTCTAAGGTACATAGCCTTTTTTTTAATTTTTAACACTTTTAACGTGTCGTTAAAGAATTTTTAAGTTCTTTAAAATGATGTTGTAAATATGCTTTTTTGGTCCATTTCTCATATCTCGCGCCACAAAATTGAGTTCAAGGTTCCTATTATTCTTTTGTCTTCAATATTTTCTCTTGTATATCTCTTTCTATATCTTCCATTTTATCAACCTTAACGCCCTGGTATGTACAGTCCTCACATGACTCAATAATTTCATTTTTCCCATTTTTATTGGGTTTCTTTTTCCAACAACAGAGATATTTTGTTTTGCTTTTATTATTAGAAAATTAACAGTATTGATCTGATATATGTTAAGCAAAATCTGACGAACATTGGGGAAACCTGCTGTTTATCACATTTTGTAAAACAAGAAAACGCGACATATAATATCTAATAAATTATAAGCAACGTTGAGCACAGTAGTAAGCTAAAATAATACAGAAACGCGAATGCGCCTCAGTTCTTGCGTAATCATGTATACATTCTGACATTGCATGCGCTAAAACTTGCGACTTTCGGATTATAGTGATTATAAAACTCTTGTAACGTTTTATTGTTTTTTTACAGTGCTGACGGTAATTTTGAAGTTACCTTGGCAACGAAGGCAACGTTGAACTACACTGGCCGCGTGGAATGGAAGCCGCCAGCTATCTATAAATCGTCGTGCGAAATCGACGTCGAGTATTTCCCGTTCGACGAGCAGACTTGCGTCATGAAGTTCGGATCCTGGACTTACGACGGCTTTCAGGTTAAGAGAAATTGTTTAGAAGTATTCTACTATTAACCTTTTTTACACTTTTAGCCCTAACTCAGCCGAGTGCTGACTTCTCGTGAAATTGAATCGTGATTTTATTTCGTATAAACATTGTGAAATGTAGAGTACAATGCAGTTCTGATGCAAGATTTCTCCTGATACTTCGATTTCCTATGCTATTCTCCTCCCACTGCTGCCATATTATCATTTTCTAGTTTCTTAATACTCGATTAAAGGTCAAGTTCAGTAAGAAATTACAATTAAATTTAAATCCTATCATCTTGAATGGCCTCTTAGATGAAAAGAGATCGCTGATGAACTATTAACTTATTTAGATTAAATAAATAACAACTTCACTGTGTTAATATTAAAAGTATGGCATTGTTTTACCTGGCTGACTAGTTTCGACGTTAGGAGAGAGTTGGGTAGTATCGGACATCGGGTAATATCGGACAGTGATGTTTCTTTCATCTACCACCAGATGGTAGTACAGTGATGTTTCTTTCATCTACCACCAGATGGTAGTAGCAGTGTTCAGATGTCACATACAGAAACGTAACCATGTTACTCAGGTACTACCATCTGGTGGTAGATGAAAGAATCATCACTGTCCGATATTACCCGATGTCCGATATTACCAGCTCTTCCCTATATCTATCATCGAAACTAGTCATGAGGTAGGTAAAATTAATAACACCATAATTTAAATATTAACATAGTAAAGTCGTTATTTATTTAATATGAATAACTTTATAGTTTATCAGTGATTACGTAAGTGTTAAAAGAGTGTATATAAGAAAGAAGATTAAAAGAGGCGTTGTATAAAGTATTTTATAATTAAAGCTACAATTATCATCTCATCTACTCTCAAAATGCTCTGTAATTTGAATAGCATGTCAAATAATTAATTACAAACAATGATCAACTCTGAAAATTAATTACAACTATAGCCTTTGATCTTAAAGTAGAAAGGGGTTTTATATGCGAGGAATCTAGCAAGCGAGTAAATACTGTAATAATAGTAATAATAATAATAATAATAATAATAATAATAATAATAATAATAATAATAATATTTGCAGGGACTAAATCCGAAACAAGCCTAAAACTCCAAATTTTAAATCCCTACTGCATCACAACACGAATATCAAATTTGTTAATTCATTTTCATTTCGGGTGACTGACCTAAGTATCGGGTTCTTTCAATTCGTTAGAAAATAATGTATGCACCAAAAATTAAATTCACAAGACAAAAAGGATACATTAAATCACTCATTTAATACGGTGCCGGTAAATAACTTTAAAATAAGAACATTTTACATACTTAGGTTTTTTAATTCAGTTGAATACCGTGAAAAATGTAAATTCGCAAAATTCAGTTGAACACTGAAAAAACTGTTGACTCACAAATAATCTTTCCTGTTTCTTTTCCTACATTGTGTTGTTACTTTTATCAGTGTGAATGGTACTGTATGTTACTGAGGAAGGGAAATACGCGATATTATATTTTAAATAATGTATTTTTTTGTCCACCGCTTAGGAGTAGTGGTCAGCGTCCTGGATACGAAACTACCTGGCCAGTGATCGAATCCTTGTTGGGACAAGTTGCCTGGTTCAGGTTTTCTACGGGGTTTTCGGCGCCGGGTCCGGGCTCATTTCGCAGCCATTATCGTCTGCCTACTTCCAAACTCATGTCATGTTATCATATGGACGAACAGAATCTGATCTAACGGGTGCCCCAACCTCAGAACAGGATTCTTCATCATTAAAAACGCAACTTTTAGTCCCCTTACCGTGTGCATGGTGTTGTTCCCTCCAGGCCTCCAGTGTTTACTGCTCTGCCGAGACCGCGTTCGGTACTGGGCGAGTACAGTCAGATTAAGATTACATAATTGTTTCCACAGCGCACATCTTTCTAACATTGCACATATTACCTGTACAAATTTGTCACTTTTAATTATTGCTCCTCTCATTTTTTGTATAATTTCCTACAAAATTTTTAAATATACATTATCGACTTTCTGGAATGGAATGTCGCACTGAACCATAATTTCACGCAAATCTTAAAAAAAAAAACTTGCGATTTTTGTACCTGTCTGCTTTCGTCATGTATGGTGCAGCATCTGACATCAGCAAGAATATATTTTCCCTCACGATGCCCTCATGCCAAATGATATTCATAAACTGTTAAGTAAAGAATCACAATTACAGTTATCATTTCATACATAGTCTCTGAATAGTCTATACCTACTGTCGTTTCAACATACAAAACCCCGTACAAAATTAATGTTCATCCACAGAAAATGATGTCATACGTATTGTGGGACAAGGAGACATCGTGTACTACGAATTGCTTCCTAGGAATGTTGTCATAACTGCTGACATTTGGCGCAAGTGAAGAAAAATGACCGGGAAGATTGTATCAAGTGTTGCTGCAACGTAATAATGCATGCCCGCACTCCACTAAGATGACGAAAGCAGCTATCCAGGAGCTTGGTTGGTAGGTGATTCCACATCCCCCATATTTTCCCGATCTTGCTCCCTCAGATTTCCATCTTTTCCGTTCTCTATCTAATAATCTTCAAGGAAACTCCTTTGACAGCGAAGATGCTTTAAAAACTTGGCTTGACGACTTCTTTAACTCCAAACTAGCAGATTTCTTCAGACGCGGAATCAAAAAACTATCCCAATGTTGGCACAGAGCCATAGATAATGTAGGAGAATATATTACTGATTAATTCGTGTCTTTCTATTCATCTTAAATAGAAATTTTTGTCAAAGCGAAAAAATGCTACGAACTTTTTCATCAATCCAACATTTACATCGCTTTATATTACAAATAGACTATGACACCAATTCAACTTTCTATGAAATTTATTCTAGGTTTATCCATTGCTTTAACGCAGCCGGAGCGTGATGCTGACTACTCACCATCTTTTATTCCGAGGTTATGGAAATATTTCTGCTCCTCCATCTATTTTCTTTATAAGACCATTTCTACACTTTTTCCCATCTATACGACGTTTTTAACTCCCTTCAGACTCTTTAGTAAAATAATAAATTTATACTATTTAGCGTTATTTGGCTTCACTCTTCGAGATACCATCACCACCATCACCTTACAGTCTTGGAAAATGCAAACAAATAAAACATGTTTTATTATAACTATAAATTTTTATTTCGCTTCTTTCTTTATTTTTCTCATTCCATATTTCCCTGGCCTTGTCGTTAAAAGTAGGTTGCCTTCTCCGCAACAGCATTTATCTTATCGCGTTTGAAATACGATTCATAAACATTCTCTGTTATAGCATACCTTATGTAAGTTTTATATAAAAGAAAAATGGAAAGACCTAAAATGAAACCAGAAGCTGACTTCGTCTTGAGAGTTCGTCTCAGAAAATACATGTAGAATGGAATAGTCTTAAGATTCGAGTTGTCTTATGTAGTACAAGCAAATCTGAAGGTGAACCTGAGGACAAGACGCCGTATTAATTGAAACTGGTCTTGAGTGGTAACAGCATCGTTAACTTTATAGTCGCATTCTACTGTCATTACCGCTTCGTTATTGACTTGATTATAAATTGATATGTCCCGCGCCGTGGCGTCGTGGTCTAAGGCATCCTGTCTAGGACTCGCGTTACGGAATGCGCGCTGGTTCGGAACCTCATGGGGAAAGAAATTTTCTCATGGAATTTCGGCCAGTGTGTGGGACCGGTGCCCACCCAGCATCGTGATGCACTTGGGGAGCTACGATAGGTAGCAAATACCAGCTATAACGGCTGGGGGGATCATCGTGCTAACCACACGATACCTCCATTCTGGTTGGATGATCGTCCACCTCTGCTTCGGCATGTGGGCGTGAGGCCAGCAGCCGGCTGGTCGGTCTAGGCCCTTCACGGGCTGTAGCGCCACGGATTATATATTATATAAATTTATATATTTTAGTCTTTCTTATCCTCTTCTAATATTATATTTCCTTCATTTTCCTTCTTTCGCCCTCTATTTTTTTTCTGCTTTAGCTAGTTTCCTTCCCCCCCTCTCTTATCATTTCACTCATTATTTTTTTTTATTTCGTGCATTCGTTTTCCAATCTATTTCACTTTCTTCCTTCTTTCTGATTCTTCTTTAATTTCCTACATTCTCTTTTCTATCCAATAACGGGTACTTGACTTTGAATCATTAACCCAGCACTTTACATTGTTCATTTATCTATTATTTATATTCCTTTTCCTAGTTCGTTTTGTTTATTATTTTTCCTTTCCTTTCATTTTTATTAAGTTCGTTTTCTTTCTCTCTCTCTCTCTTTCTTTTTAGCAATAGTGTTTCGCCTTCTTTCCCATATATCGTTCATTCTTTTTCAGTCAATCCTTTGTTCCTTTATTTCATTTCATTCACAATTTTCTACCCACGGGCAGCTCTTTCACTGCAAACCCAGCATTTTTCAATTCTCTATTTCCCCCTCTTAGTCTCTGCATGCAATCCATACAATATCTTAATGTTGTCTATCATCTGGTATCTTCTTCTGCCCCGAACTTTTCTTCCATTCACCATTCCTTCCAGTGCACTCTTCAGTAGACACTTTCTTCTTAGTCAGTGACCCAGCCAATTCCTTTTCCTCTTCCTGATCACAGTTTCAGCATAATTCTTCCTTCACCTACTCTTTCTAGCACAGCTACATTTCTTATTCTCTCTGTCCATTTCACATGTTCTATTCTTCTCCATATTCACATTTCAAATGCTTCCAATCGTTTCTCTTCACTTTGTCTTATTGCCCCTTACAGTGCTACACTCCATACAAAGTACTTCACTAGCCTCTTCCTTAGTTCCCCAGAGGCCCGCATAAGATGCTCTTTTTTCTATTAAAAGTCTCCTTTGACATTTGAAGAGTTCGCGGGAAAAACGATGAATGTCACATTTCTGTTAAGGATTAGATAATGATCTAATTGAGTCTATAACTGCAAGATGTAGTGCTGTTTCTATAGAAAATAAAGGCAAGGATTACTGTATTCGTGGTGATAATTCTCCCTTTTACCATTTTTCATAATAACAACATTAAATTTCGCAGTGATCAATTGAATTACATAATGACATCAACCTTAAGAAAACTGTGACATTCATCGTTTTTCCCGCGAACTCTTCATTGCTATCCTCCTTTTGACTTCCTGGCAGCGCTCATGTTACTACATTATAATACACCTCAAGTATTTGAAGCTGTCCAATTGTTCCAGTGCCTTGTTTCGAACTCGCAAGTTAACCTTTTTCATTTTTCTTCCGATAACCATGGTCTTAGTTCATTTACATTTATCTTCATCCCATACTGTTCACAGCTGTCCTTTAGCTCCAGTAGTATATCCCTTAGTATTATCTCCTCTTTTACTAACAATGCCATATCACCAGCAAATCTTATGCGCTTTATTCTTCTTTCTCCTACTATCACTCCTCTCACATTCTGGAAAAAGCTCTTCACTAAATCCTCCAAGTAGATGATGAACGAGTAATGTGGTTTTAATGTTTCCGTCTTGACTTATTTATAATGTCAACCCAAAAAATATTTTTGTTAACACATTTTAATTATTTTGTGAACGTTTTCGCCCTGTGTGGGCATCTTCAGACAATATAGATATCTGTACACAATGTATATCAAAATTACATAATACATGTGACAAATTATACAAATACAAACTTAAAATTTTAAAAAGGCAATTTAAAAAACACTTTTAAAAATCTATCTGAAAGTATAGCAACAAGATCACTCAATAAGTATAAGAAATATGCATATTTAATATCAAACTGTGATCGTCCATTACGGATAGAGATCACAACCGGGCTATTGTGTGGGATCGATAAGCCGTATTGTTATTATATGTGTGAAGACTCGTAGGTGGAGACTTATTTGACAATAGGACGCGTAATTAAATGTACATATTTTAACAAAGAATACCATGAAAATATTTGCAAATCAATGAAGGTATATAGGGTCATTGATAACTAATATGCTTCTGAGTTGGTGTTTAGGCGTGAATAGAAAATGGTATGGATCACTAGGAGGTTTGGAAATACAAGATGAATGTAGTTTACACAAATTTAAGTAAGTAATACTATGATCAGTGATCACTTATTAGCAAATATGTAAAGAAAATATTATTATTAAGAGTTACGGTTGTATAGTAAGTGAACATTAAATGTTATATTAACGAATATGTTGTAAAGATGAAATATTATTGTAACGAGATGCAAATGTATGGTGAGTAAACATCAAATTGTTATAAGTGTACATCATCGTGATAAGTAGTATCATGTATACTATTAATCTCGTACTGTCGTAGACGATCTCTGTATGTTGTCAAGGAGGAATTAATAATATATGACGAGTATTAATAAGTTGCTGGTCATAAATAGCCTCACGAATAGTTGAATTGGCGTGGAGATGTATGTAGATGTTGAACAGGGTAGGTGATAAACAGAGTTAGGAAAAGTTTTGTGAGCTTAGACTATATCTCTACGGAATGAAATGTAATAGTGCATCTCTCAATGTCAGTGAACTACTGGGTGTTCAGTTCAAAGTGTGTCATGGCTCGCTGTATGCCGTCACGTGGCTAGTCGATGAGCCTAGAGATTTCAATCTTCCTACACTTCCGCTGAGGTGTATTACTTATCTGCCAGAGAAGTTGCCTACCAAGTACGGCGTTCATTCAGAAGAGTACTTACCGAAACTACTTAACGCCAGTAGTGGCAGGAATGTGAACTGTTTCGAAACATGTACTGAGGTGAGTTTTTTCTTACTGTCGGGATATGGGGAGAGGGTTAAGACGATTACTTACGTACAGTATTTGTTGACATTAACTTGGACGGTCAACATGGACATTTGATTTGTATTGTGGAATGTTGCCGTACGCAACCGATGATAACAACCTGCGTACGACTTGGCCGCGCAAAACACAGTTCGAAAGAGGTTATGGTAGCACACAGACCGTACAAACCGCCATCTGTTGCTACGACGTTCAAGTTATACCGTACACGTTCTCAAGTTCAGATTGAACCCCTTGATTAATAGGCAACTTCTCTGACACAAAAGCTGAAACTCGCTTCAAATCGCTGACTCATAAACAGTGACGTCATGACACACTTTGAAATGAACACCCAGTAGAACGACAAACATGTACAGCCGGGTGGTAACCAAACATGTGCTCCTATTGTCCACAGCCTTAGGACAAGAAAATAATAAGCAATAATTTGTACAATAATTATAAACTTCGTAACTCCCAAACTAAAACAATTTACCCATAGACTACATATAAAAATAACATACAAAGTATACAATTATGATTGTAGCCTCATTATAACAAGTAACAATAAATATTTTCATTTTATCAAAAGAAATACTCCTTTCATATTCATAAAAAACAATATTTGTACTCTGAAAATATTCATTCTACGTCACAAGATGTTACTGGAACAAATCTGAAAAGTGATACAGTATATTTTACTATCATCAGGTGAACAACTACTTTGTGGATCTAATAGTGTATCTCGTATGTGGCACATAATATTAAACCCATAATTGTTTTCAACAAAATTTTTCATTTCTATTGTAATGACAGCTAGGAAGTTCGTATCGTAATTCCGATGTTGAACTTCGACTGTAACGCAACCGAATGCATTGCAGCACGAGACGTCAACATTTAACGAAGAATAATCCTGGAAAAAAATAAACGTGTTACAGACTTCTGTTTGAATAATTATTTAATAACAGATTAATTTACTTTTTTGGAATCATTCATAATATTAACATCAAGTAAATAGGCCTAATAGAATAATAACGGAATAGCTCACTTTGTTCAGAACCTAAAATATGAATACAAAGTAACATTATTCTTCAAACTATTCACGACTACACAGCTCCACAGAATGCCAGTATGCGTTGTTTATGTGAACATACTGTGTATCGTCTGTCGCGTGCGGGAGCAGGGCGAGGCGCGGGTGACATCTACACTCCTCGCTGTACTCAACTGAAATCTACTGCTTTAGTACGAACTTCCTATCTATGGTGATAGAGGGCATCTTTTTCGTATTCATCCATTCATTAATGTGTTCTGTCTCTCCTTTCATCACTTACAGAGATTGTAGTCTCTACAGAACAAAGCCCTTCTTCAACGTATTATGGATATAATACACAATTTTTCAACTTCCTGAGAAAATTTAGAATTCTTATTGTTTTGAAGTGTCTGTTCATATATGCCGTTTTCTTTCCCGAGGCTTGCTGTAAAATACGAAGTGACAGGTTTTATTTTGGAGATAGGCCTAATAATTATGTTCTTGTAGACAGAAACGCAACGCCATTTAATAAGGAGCTCGACAAAACTTTTTATGTCAATTTCACTTTCCAAGAAATCCAAATGAGCCCGAAATCAATATGTGTAATTATTGACTTTAAATCTTTATATATACATCGAAAATGATTGGAATAGAACTATGAATGATTCATAGAACTATAAATGATTGGAATGACCTACCTGCAGCGGTCTTTGAGGTCTGTCCTTCCTTAAGGAGTTTCAAGAATAACTTAACAAATTGTGTATAAAGTGCAAATTAAAATTAAGGTGACATTTAACATTTAATTTTTTAAGGTGACATGTATTTATTTAGCCTGACGAGTTACTTCCTTGGTTTGAATTGTAAATTATTTTAAAATAGCGTGTAAGAGGGCCTTAGACTAGAAATGTTTAGCTTAAATGTAGTTCTGTTTATAAGTATGCATAAGGCTGTAATTATTTGACTTATTTGAACTGTTGTATCAGTGAAGCGAGGTGAGTCAGTGAAGTTATGGTTTTACAGTGCAGTGAATAGTTCCGATCAGTGATAATTTATAGCGTCAATGAAATGTGTTCCATAGTGTCAGTGAAATGTGTCCTAAAGTGTCAGTGAAATGCGTCATAGTGCCACTACAGTGAGTGAGATGAGAGTAAAGTGAAAGACTATTGAAACTTATGTAGGGCCTATACATATGTAGGTTGTATTGTAAAATAAGGTATATTATTTATGTTTCATTATTAATTGTAATTATTGTGTTAAATTGTATTGTGTATTTTTATTGTATTGTGTATATAATTGTATTGCGTATTGTATAATTGTATTGTGTATTGTAAATTTTATTGTGTATTGTTTGTGATTTTATTGTGTATTATTTATCATTTTATTCTGTATTGTTTATATTGTGTATACCACTGCCACCGGGTGCTTGCCCACTTGCAGTGTAAATAAATACATACATACTATTGATTTTATATAAGTAATACTTAGTCTACGGTTATGGATGTTATTTGTATATTAACAGTGTTTATTTCATTAGTTATCACTAGACTTCGGATTTTAGGTAAAAACCTATTTTGATCCTTAAAAGATAAGTTAATAAAAACTTGCAAGTATACATTTCATACAAAACTATGCCTAAAATTGCTATTTTAATAGCTCCTAAAAATGCCTATTTTGACCTATTAAGTATGTTTTATCTCTAATAGGTCAAAACACCCTTTCTTCTTTCGAAAATTTGTATTTTAAATTCCAAATGTGTTCCTGATTCTGTTGGAAATAAAGTACGGAATAAACTGGAGCAAATCCTACAGAGAAATGTAGGACTGAAGGATCCGCGTATTGCTTCAGATATCCTAGCAGGTAAGAACACGGATTTACAGTGTAACATTTCTGTCCAACTAGTGTCAACATTGAAATACGCTCCTGTTACTTCAGTGGATGTGGAGCGTTCATTTTCAGATACAAATTTTGTTGAGTAACAGACGACATTGTTTTTTAGTTGGAAATTTTTAAAAAGTATTAGTAATTTATTGTGAAGCTAATTATGGACATTAACGGACAAGGCTTGGTAAAAATTGATTATATTTGACTTGTTTGTGTACTGAATTTATGTCTAAAACTGATTTTTCACATTTAATTGTTTAGTTTATGTATAGGGCTAACTAGTTAGATATTTGTTCTTATACTTTTAGTAGTAGTAGTGGTAACGGTGTATAAGCATTTAAAATTATTAAATTCTAGAAGTGAAATCCTGATGATTTGGAACATATTTTTAAAGAAAACATTTTTTGTTAGAGCCTATTTTCAATTCTTTAGAGACTATTTCCTGCACTTTTAAGCCTATTTTAGGCACCTAAAATTACATTTTAACGACCTAAAAATCCGTACCCTAGTTATCACTGTGGACAGATGAAACGCATATCGACTTTAAGCGAGTGTGTCAACACTCATAATTGTAAGATCTAGTCCATACATATTCCGAATAATGTTATTCAGCAAGGACTACATGATGTATAGAAATCACCGTATGGTGTGGTTTGACATAGCATTTAACCACAGGCCAGCATTTCTTTGAAGAAATTAAGAATGAGGAAAGAGTTAGGTGACGATTATATTAGAAGCCGTTACTTTAGGATTTTATATTATACGATATTGTCGGAATTAACATAACCATGACAATGAATACCTTACTTTATGTTACACGGCGTCACACTTTACATTCATTAGAATAAAAACTACTGAGAAATCTTATGCAAATCGCATCTTAAGCCAATATCTGACCTTCACCATATATAAAGGCATTTCTCTTCATTGACTTTCCAATACTGAAGAAATCAAGCGATCAATTATTTAGAAAATTCAGACATTTCTCACATGTTTTTTCTAACTCCTATAGAGAGCTTAGCAGTTAGGCTATTAATTAAATACGTATAAAGTGGAGATCATATGTAATTTAATAAAATTTAATATAAATGAACCGAAATAATTTTAATGGAATAATTTCTATGTCATGCAAATTTTATTTTAACATTAATGATTTTGAAAATATCCTGACATTTGAATAATTCCGTTCTTTCTCAGTCATTTTTATTTTATTTCTTTTATCTTACTTTTATGAATTTCGTATTTACTCTCTTCCTTTTGCTTTTTTTTTCCTTTCTTCTTTATGTTTTCTCATATTACACCTTTTATTTCTTACCTATTTACCTTGCTTCTTACTCTCTCATTTTTCAGTTTCTTTCCTACACCTTTCTTCTGCCTTTCTATTTCTTTTTTTATTTCTAAATTGTTATTTGTCACTCTATAAAATTCCGTTTTTTTCTCTTTCTTGCTTTCTACCTGCACAGAAGTCGCGATCTTTCTTTCACAGAGAAGTTGAAGAACCCCACGGGTTTTCCGAGTCCCGGATATTGGAAGGAAAATGAAAGATTAACGAAGGAGACCGGGGCGCCTTCTCTTCTAAACGACCGGTAATCAAATAAAGACAGCGACAGCGTAGAGATGCGGGGGATTGAATTTGTAACCGCGTCCTTCCCACAACATTACATTGACTTCACACAGATTGCAGCCAACAAATGCACCTTTCTCGGAAAAGGAAAGACACTCCTAACTAAGACTCGACGTATCAAATTAATTCTATGCAAAATAGCAACGTCTCTTCCTATTTACAGCACAATCATTGTTGACGTGAAGATATGTATCTGCACATCAAATATTTTTTCTAACTGATATTTGAGATATATTAACCTGACAAGAAAAGAATCTGTTTAAGCTAAATTTGAAAGTATTGCTTATTTATTCAAAACAATTAATTTATTTTAAATGAACTTGAATTTTACCGACAGTATTTTGTCAATTTTATAAAATCCCTTGATATCACTATTTTATCTATATACTTTCGAGTACATACTGCTCCCGCCGAAACTAGTCACAAGGTAAAGTACCACAGCAGTTTATTTAACACAGTGAAGTTAACGTTCCTTCCTTAAACACATCCAGAACAACTGTTGTTCCATTTTCACTAAGGTCCAGTGGTCTTAAATCTCCTAAATCTTCTTTTAGGCTCAAAATTCATCATTCTGATTGTTCTTCTCAAAATTGTGAATGTCCCATATTAACCGAATCCTCAGAAGTTAAGTATTTAGGCATTACAATCGACCAACACTTACGATGGAATAAACATATTACATATTTATGCAATAGATTACGTAAAACAATTTATATCTTTGTTATACTTCGGTCATATTTACCAATTAATATTTTACGTCTCATTTATTTAGCTTTATATCAATCCATTCTCCAGTATGGAATTTTAGGGTGGGGACATGTATGTATTTCTAATCCCACTCCACTAATACTTATTCAGAAAATAATAATTAAAATATGCCTTAATAAACCAATTGATTACTCATCCGAGCTTTTGTTCACTGATTTTAATGTTTTGAAAATTAAACAGATTTATTATATTGCCTTATTAATCTTCATACATAAAAATCGTAATAAATTCAAATTGTATCATCATAAATATGGAACTAAAAAATCCGATTTTATACGACTACAGGAACCAAAGTGTTTAACAAGCACAGCTCTGAGCCATGGTACCTACTTTGATAAATACCCAAATCTGGAAAATTTTAGTATCAGAAATTTAAAAAATAGCATTAGCAATTTAATTTTTAAAGATTATATGTTGATTTAATATGTATATGTATTTGTATGACTTAAATTGTTAAAATTGAAACTGTATTTTTAAATTTAATTTATTCCTTTTCTTGACCCAGTTTGTGTCAAATAATTATCTTTGTTTGTGTTTATCTTTGTGTTTAGATATCTCCCTGAGCACGAGTTTTTACTCCTTCAGGGAAGAACTAAGACTGTATTTTTGTACATGTAATTTTGCTAGCAATAAACAACAATATAAGTTGTTAATATAACAGGTTTAACCATATCATTAGTTAAATCATTTCACACAATGTCGAATTTCTTTAAAAGAATGCAACTTTAAGCTACCGGAACTGTAATTATTGGATTGCTGCAAAAGTTTAAGGGCCGTATTCATAGACATTTTTAGCGCGGGCTTCCGGTGGATGATCAGCGTTTTTCGTATTCATAAACCAGTGTTACCGATAGGATATGATTTGAATTCTGTACAAGTAACCAGTGGATAGCCGGGGCTAGCTTAGTACGCTCGTAGCGCGTGCTGCGAAATGTCTATGAATAGCACCCATAAGATTTTCTAGTCTGATGTCTAACTAGAACTATACGGATTTACGTGTAAATTTCTGGAGCACTATTGATTGACTCCTGAGTATTTAAAATCAACTTTTGAAAAGTGTGTTGACTAATGAGTTGCGTATTCAATTTCTGTGGATGGGATGCACAATAGGCCCAAGTACGAGTACTTCGGACCATTTTATATCGGTTAAAAGAAGGAAAGAAACAAAAATAAGTTTAATATAATTTCACATAACCTACTTATTCTACGAATAAAAGAGTCTAAAATCGATTTCGTTGCAACTTCCTCTAAATCGAAGCGCGTTAGAATACTGTTCAAGGAAGCAAAGGAAGAGTAAAGGTCATTTAGTAGAGAACAAGCATTTGCATTTACTGTTATGTGAGTAGCTTGTATGCAAATGAGCCCCTTAATGGAAGCTTTAAATTAATTAGATCTCTATATGCACGAGGCGGGCTTGTTAGAAGCTATCAAGCGGACCCTGTGGCGACCATCAGCAGGGATCCTCTGGCTGAATGAACTACTGGGGATATTAATTAAAATGTCTTCTTCCCTTACTTGTAAAAAAGCAAAGGTCAATCAATGTACAGCATAAGAAATTGTAGCTACATACCGTATATATGTATGTATGTATGTATGTATGTACAGTCAACTCCGGATATAGTGAACCTCTGCGGACTTGCATATTTCGTTCATTATATCCGAGGTTCACTAAAACCGAAGTGTCTCTCCCCAACATTAAATTACAGGAATGAATGGAATTGTGAACAAGGAAGTAAAATACTATACAGTAATTAAAAATATTTCATTTTTGTGGAATGGATACTGTTCAAACACTACAAACAGACTGATCAGGTAGAAATTGGCAAACTCTGTTATGGTGTGATGCGTACTCAGCCTTGGAATTTCCCGGGCCAGTTAATGGAGTTTGAAAGCCATCAGAATCTTACCTTCATTTATGCTCTGGGCACAATGTCCGTCCCCTTTTAATAAAAGGAAGCAATTTCATTTTCCGTTGTTTCGATGCTATCAGTCATAATGGAAATATTACTGAGAACAAAAGGCAACCCTTTGACGGTGGAGGATTAGAAATAACAGTACAGTAGTGTGCCTGAGAACAGAATGCCAACCCTTCGACGGTGGAGTGAGGCAAGGTCGTCACGCGTTGCCTGGATTTACAGTATAGCTCATTATCTAGGAATCTCTCATCCTACCTTTGT
Source organism: Periplaneta americana (assembly GCF_040183065.1). Classification (NCBI taxonomy): domain Eukaryota; kingdom Metazoa; phylum Arthropoda; class Insecta; order Blattodea; family Blattidae; genus Periplaneta; species Periplaneta americana. Next base: position 121,114,427 of record NC_091132.1, on the reverse strand, counting down.
CCTTTGACTAAAGGAGTAAAAACTGAGAATGTTGTTCTCAACATGTGTATTCTTTCAATTTTTTACAAGAAGGTCTGACTTCAAATAAGAATTTGTCCGGATACAACTCTTGTAACTTCAATTTCTAAGGTTCACTATAACAGAAATGAGGGTTTACTATAAACGGAAATATTAATGTACTTTTTAATGTACCAGTGATATAGGTTCAATATAGCCGAATGTTCACTACAACCGAGTTCACTATAGGATAAATTAGGGTCTGTTGGACAGTCGGGCATGTTGAACACTTTGTACTTTAACGTGTTACCTCGCCACTTGTGGGCACCACATTCTGCTAAAAGTCAATGACGGAAGTAGCCCCACTCATGGCTACTTCCGTCATTGACTTCTAGCAGAATATGGTGCCCACAAGTGGCGAGGTAACACGTTAAAGTACAAAGTGTTCAACATGCCCGACTGTCCAACAGACCCTCTTTTACCCTATCCAGAGTTGACTATGTATGTATGTATATATGTATGTATGTGCGAGGGTAGACATCTCCACTATGGAGTATCGGTCTGCATGCCTGATAGTGAAACGAGTGGGCCCAAGTTCAAATCCTGGTTGGGACAAGTTACCTGATTGAGTAAATGCTGGGTAACTTTCGATACTGTACTCTGGACTCGTTTCGCTGGCATTATCACCTTCATGTCATTCAGATGCTACGTAATCATAGCAGTTGATAAAGCGTCGTAAAATAACCAATTAAAAAACCGCGGGTAGGCTAAGTCAATAAATATATGCACTCTCTTTCTTTTTAATTTATTACAAAAGCAATATAAAACTTACAAGTACCTGATTTTTCAACATAGTACCCTTGTTTCTCAATACAGATCTTTTCACAAGCTTCCTGATGTCCTCAGAAAAAAAGGTTTACGTACGTTCCTTTACTTCTTGATCTGTGGTGAATCGACGGCACCTTAAGGCATCTTTAAGTGGACGAAAAAGATGTAAATCTGACGGTGTGAGATCGGAACTACATGTAGGATATTCCAATACCTGGAAACCCAGTTGTTTGTGGACGGCAGTATGTGGGCAAGCATTATCTTGCAACAAAAGAACGCCTTCCAATAATAGGTCTCGGCATTTGGTTCGAATTGCAGGCTTCATCTCATTGCTCAGCATCTCACTACAACATGTACTGTATGTTGTTGAGCCTTCTTCAAGTAATGTTGCAGAATTTACCCTCATGAGTCCCAGAAAAGTGTGAGAGCATCACATTTCCTGCTAAGAGTTGACTCTTGAATTTCTTTTTTTTCTGGAGGTTCGGGGTGTTTTCATTCTGTGCTCTGGCGTTTGTTTCAGGTTCAAAATGATGAATCTACGTTTCATATCCAGTGACTATTCGTTTCAAAAAATCTTCACCTTCGTTAGCATGGCGGTCCAGTAACTGTTGACAGAGGGACACACGATTGTTCTTGTGCTCTTCAGTAATTTCTTTTTGAGGGGTAGGGGGACCCACCTTACACAGACTTTATGAAAGTCAAATCTATTATAAATAATGCCATAAGCAGAACCATGAATGGTTTGCAACTTCATCGATAGTAAGGTGACCATACATCCCGATTTTTTCGGGACAGTCGATTTTTTCGAAGACATTTCGGAACGTCATCGTCCATCTGTTCAGTAGTTCTTGTTTACCTGTTATTTCATTGCCAATTTCGTTTTCTATCAACCACATTCTGTGCTTATCTGTGAATTTCAAACATTTTACTTCGCGGTACATTAAACCATATCTTCATTTTCTCTCTAGATCTTCTATTTCCTTACATGTCTGTTTCAGCCAATCTTTTTAAGCCTTATCAGTTTCTCTTCTTAGTTCGTTGTTTAGTTTTCTGTAATTTCCTCTATCTTCTTCTGTGTTGATATTTTTCCATTTTCTCCCATCCTCCATCTTCTCCGACATTTTTCCCGTGATCCAAGGTTTCTTAATACTCTTATCTTCTTCGTATTCTGTTGTTTCTTCTGCTGTTATCTGTATCGCGGTCATCCATTAATACTGTTTATAGCGTATAACCGTTTTAAATCATTTCTTTGGACGGCGGGAAAAGGTACATAGGTCAAAAATAATAATTTTTCAGGAGAGACTTCCTTTTTAAATTACTCCTAACTGAATATAAGTATAATAATGAAATTCATGTATGTTGGTTAAAGTAAGACCATTTTCAATTTAAAATACAAGAAATTTTATTATTTCAAAAATTAGAAAAAATACTAGACTTATATAATTAGGTACAACAGAAAAATCGACATTTTTTACATATGTGTCTTTTCCCTCCGACCAAAGATTTGTACATTCTTTGTTCAGTTAAATTAGTGTTAATGTAGTAATAGTAACAGGAAAATTTGTAGACCTACTGTTATATTTTTATATTCCAAATGATATAGGGATGTGTTAAATACTGTGAATATTAATTCTAAAAAGTGTTTTCAATTATTACTATTATTATTATTATTATTATTATTATTATTATTATTATTATTATTATTATTATTATTATTATCAGTAGCAATAGCATTAGTAGTAGTAGTAGTAGTAGTAGTAGTAGTAGTAGTAGTAGTAGTAGTATATTTTAACATGCTTGTACTCAGTCTGTTTCCATACAGTCCGGAGTAGATGATGATTACTTTTATAGCCCTAAATATTTCAATATGTTTTCAGGTGGATCTCCGTCACATCGACGAGGTGAAGGATTCAAACATCGTAGAGATCGGCGTGGATCTCTCAGAGTTCTACACCTCTGTTGAGTGGGACATTTTAGAAGTGCCGGCAGTTCGTAATGAGAAGTACTATACGTGCTGCGACGAGCCGTATCTGGACATCACATTCAACATTACAATGAGACGCAAGACTCTTTTCTACACGGTGAACCTAATAATTCCTTGTATGGGCATCTCTTTTCTCACCGTACTGGTTTTCTACCTGCCGTCTGACAGCGGTGAGAAGGTATGGCTTAGGCTGTTTCTGGAGATAGCTAACGATTCTCTTCGTGGACCGTCGGCATGGATTGGCTAAGAGCATTCCCACCTAGTCGATATTATGGGTGACGATGTTGACAACAGCGTCGAAAGTAGTCTGTTCTGATATATCTGATTCATTATTTCGAATCATGTTACCGCTATGTTCTTAAATGTACTAGAAAGACATTGTAGTCCTTGTGGAAGCTATTTAATAATAATAATAATAATAATAATAATAATAATAATAATAACAATAATAATAATAATGAATAATTGATTAAATGGCGATCTTAATCGTGTTAATTGTGTAAGCATGTGCGGCTTACAGTTGTTTCAGTGCTTCTTCACACCATCCTCAGAGCCTACTAGATCTCGGCGTCAACTCGAACTTCGCTGCCTGTTGTGTGGCTGCGTTCGATTATTGAAACGTGTTGAAATGTGGTGTCAAATAGTGTGTGCGTTCTGAAATGCTGGACCACGGACTCATTACCTCGGCAGTATTACCTTCATCTCATTCAGACGCTAAATAACCTAACCAAACAAAATAGACAACATCATAAGGAAGACAAATCAAAAACTCAACAAACCCAAAAACACACAAAACACAACACAAACACAAGAACACAAGAAATACATCACACTAACACACGAAAACAAAAACACACATAAAATCGCATCCTCATTCAGAAAACAGAAATACAACATAGCATACAGAACAGAAAACACACTACAAAGACATTTCAACATACAAACAACACAAACAAATAAATACAACCACACAGGCGTATACAAACTCACATGCAATCGTTGCGACAGTTTCTACATTGGACAGACAGGCAGATCATTCCAAACTCGATACAAAGAACGCATTAAAGCAATAACCAGAGGACACAATACATCTACATACGCCGATCACATAACTAATGCTAACCACACATACAATAACATAAATACAGACATGGAAATCCTATACATACAACCCAAAAACCAAAAACTCAACACACTAGAACAATATGAAATATACAGACACACTAAAACACACCCTGATCAAATTCTCAACACACAGATCAATTTCAGAACACACACACTATTTGACACCACATTTCAACACTTCAATAATCGAACGCACCCACACAACAGGCAGCGAAGTTCGAGATGACGCCGAGATCTAGTAGGCTCTGAGGATGGTGTGAAGAAGAGCCTCACATGCTTACACAATTAACACGAGTAAGATCGCCATTTAATCAATTATTTATATTCAAGTGTTAAAAGTAGTGTACGAAAGATTCAACATGGATAATAATAATGATTTATTTAACCTGGCATTTAGCCTACTAGTTAAAACGATAAGATGAAAGAAGACAAGAAATATAAAATATGACTATAGAACTTGTACTCAAAATACGTTAAATGTGATAAAGAAAAAGTATACGAAAGACACAGAACAGAGAACTTTCCACTCTCGCTAACTTTTAAGAAAACAGTCAAAGGTTGTGAATACATGACTCTTTGAAAGCTTCTTATTTAATTCTGTATTTAAGACTTGAAAGTATAGCACACTGAATTAATGAAAATGGTTAGTGTACAGTAGTGGCAAAAAAACCGGACCGATCCTTGTAGCTGATTTCAGAGCCTTGTTCACTCCAGAGCACGATAGGCTGGTAACTAACACTTTCGTGGTTCGAATCCTGCCTGGGAAGGAAACTTTTTTTTGTTCCTTATTCAAATTTATTCCCAATACTTTTCGATTGCTGGTAAAATTCATGTTCTGGGAATAGGCTAATAAGTCAATTAACTAGTAAAATATCCCTGCAATCGAAAAGTATTGGGAATAAATTTGAATAGGAACAAAAAAAAAGTTTCCTTTGCAGGCAGGATTCGAACCAAGAAAGTCTTAGTTACCAATCATATTTTTGGTTTTTGGCCTTACGAATTCAGCATTTTCTGTAGATTAAAATATGTGTGGGTTTATATTCTTGCGGTTATTAGGTACTAAAGTTGTCTTTTAATAGATCGTGCGTCCATTTAAATGCCAGGTAAGAAATTTGTATTACATTATTGCATTTTTTATTTAATACTTTTAGAAACACATGCCCGCACCTGTGGAGTAACGGTTAGCGCGTCTGGCCGCGAAACCAGGTGGCCCGAGTTCGATTCCCGGTCGGGGCAAGTTACCTGGTTGAGGTTTTTCCACCACCACTAACTAACTTTTTCCGATTTCTGTCAATCAAAGTAATTTGTTAGACTTCCTCTTATGGTGGCAATGGGGAATATATTGAAACTCAATAGTACTTTATTGTTTCACTCATTGCATTTTTTTTTTCAGGTGAGTTTGTCCATCTCAATCTTGCTGTCACTGACTGTGTTCTTCCTACTGCTCGCGGAGATCATTCCCCCCACATCATTGGTCGTGCCCCTGCTTGGAAAATTTGTCCTCTTCACCATGATCCTCGACACCTTCAGGTACTTTTCATTTAAACATATTCACTCAAGTGTGCAAGTTATGACAGATTTTACTGTTTTGTGAGCTTCTATTCACTAAGCAAGTCAGTACAGAAATTTGTTAGTAAAATAACATTTTCATTCATCAAATAATTACACCTGTGTTCGAATTGTGATGAAACCAAGAAATAAATAGGGATAGTGATAAACCTTTGGGAGTAGATTTAAAAGAAACACCCGATTCTCCTTATACCATTATTGTGTAAATAGTTTTATGCTCGACCATGCCGAAATGTAGTAATTATACAACTGGTAGCAGTCCTTTAATGCATGTAATTAAAGTACACATATTCATTAAAGTTCAGGTTTTCGATTATTCTCGGATATGCAATCGAAAGACAACTAGGGAAACGTCACGGAGGCTGGAAATCCAATACTGTCGCAGAAGGTTATGTTCTGTTACTATAATAATTAGCGTTAATTGTAAATAATATTCAAATAAATTCAATTTATCATCTCGTTTTTCAATGTCGAATTCAATTTCAAGGTTACTGTATATCAAGATTAATTTTTATCTTACTCTCTAGATTATATCAAGATCGTCGACATTCGTTTCCCGGAAAAATCAATACTTTCGCGTCTGCGCATATCTCACAATTTATGAGGTAGGCTATTGCACTCACTCACATAACAATAACATGAATACTTATGAATAATTTCAAGTTAGAAATATGGTCGAGCATAAAAAGTCGTATGAAACTTGTCTATCAAGGTAATTAAGACGCTCGCTTGCGCTCGTTTCATAAACATCCTCGCGTCTTAATTACTACCATTATAGGCTCGTTGCATAATGTACTATTTCTTAACGTTCAAAAATACAAAGGGAAATCATTGCATTGTAACATTTCTCAAAACTATACGGTAAAATACAGTATGTTCTTTGGACAAGTAACTGACAAGAGTTCCTCAATTTTGAACCATGTCTGAATAGGACAGGAACTTGGAAAGGAAAATTAAAGATGTATAAGACATCAGAGAATTTCCGTCCATAAATCATGTAGTATAATGCAGTTCGAAAGAATTGTGTTGCAAAATATGATTAATGTTCATAAAAGTTCTTTTAATCATCAGTTATGTAGCTTTATATGATGTACAAAGAGCAAAGAATGTATTGACCAAGTCCACACCTGTGGAGTAACGGTCAGCGCGTCTGGCTGCGAAACCAGGTGGCCCGGGTTCGAATCCCGGTTGGGGCAAGTTACCTGGTTGAGGTTTTTTCCGGGGTTTTCCCTCAATCCAATACGAGCAAATGCTGGGTAACTTTCGGTGCTGGACCCCGGACTCATTTCACCGGCATTATCACCTTCATATCATTCAGACGCTAAATAACCTCGATGTTGATACAGCGTCGTAAAATAACCCAATAAAATAAAAAAAAATGTATTGACCATAAAGGTACTCGTCCACGATGCTAGTTATACAGCGCGCTATTTTTAATAGCGCAACAGAAATATCACATCACGTTTACACACATGACCAGAATAGGACGCTATTTGGAATTTTTTATATAGCGCTAGAAGCTGTCGGGAAGATCTCGCAGCACATGTTTACATGTCGCTATGAAATATGCGCTGGATTCTCTGGCGCAAGATCGTTCTACTTGACCCTGTAGCAGTGACAGTCACAGTGTAGCCTTACTCGTTCACGTGCTCATTGTAATTATTTTTCCATTTTGACTAACAAATAAAGTGAAAATTTAAGACAAAATGTTCAACAAAATAAGAAATATTCTTGATTATACTATATGCCAATTCACATTATCAGAACCATTCCTACACATTATAATATATCAACTTCATAATATTTAATATTAATGGGTTAGTGCAGGGCTGGGCGATTCATGTTAGCTTGAGCGACCTGCAGGTACTTGTCTCATCCTACTTCTGCAATTGCGTGCATCATAGAAAATATTGTCCCTCCAATTGAGGGTTAAACGCGCAATAGCCCTCAGAGAGAGGCTAAACGCCCGGACCTGGGAGTGTGTTGATGTAGATCATAAATATGATATATAACATGGGCCATGTCTCAACAGATATTTGTTTCCGGCCACATGTTTATAGGAACTTTTTTTCTAGTTTCGACCTCCTATAAAAATATGACACTTTTTAAGCACCCTGTATATGTATCATATACTATAATAAATGAAGATTTAGATCAGGGCTGGGCACATTACGTGATTCTGAGAAATGAGCGCTGTGTACTTTAAAGAGCTGGTCTCGCGAGCGGTGTGACGTATGCATACTGTACGTCATTCAGTGTCGGTGCAGTGGTGACTGTGCAGTATGACGGTGAACTTTGAAGTCGGAGCTTCCGCTCATACACTAAAGCGTCCCGCTACTCCCAATGCTTTTAATGTATCATGGGAGGAGGAGTTCTTTTTCGTGGAGAGTAGTGGATTAGCAAAGTGTTTAATTTGGCATAAAACACTCCAACTGATTAAGAAGTTCAATATCCAACGACATTATTCTTTACAACATGCTATGAATATGACAAATAGGTTGGTAATGAACGCCATAAATTAATACAACTTAAAGAAAATGTTTCTCAGGTATATTATATTAGAGTATCTATTTGATATTTACATTGCATTATAAGTTATTATACATTTAGTAATATATAATTTTAAATTATACAAATATTATGATATATAATATATCATATTATATATCATGAACTGTAATATACTATACTATGATATATCATAATATCTGTATAATTTAAAATTATATATTACTAAATGTACTATAATAACTTATAATGCAATATAAATATCGAATAGATTCTCTAATATAATGTACCTGAGAAACTTTTTCTTTAAGTTGTATTAATTTATGGTCATATCATAATTATCATATCATATATCATATCATATCATGTCATATCATATCATACCATATCATAGCATATCATGTCATATCATATCATAGCATATATCGCATCGCATCATATTATATTATATTATATTATATTATATTATATTATATTATATTATATTATATTATATTATATTATATTATATTATATTATATTATATTATATTATATTATATTATATTATATTATATTATATATTAACAGGATGACAATAATACACTTAGTGAACCGGCTATGAGAATTAGCTACAAAATTTGCCACGAAATTGCAAAGGAATTCAAAACATTCAACGAAGGTGAATTCATCAAGCGATGTTTAATTATATTGGCAGATGAACTCTGTCCACAGCAAGTAGGGGAAGTGGAAGCCATACGCCTGTCTCGTAGAACCGTGGTGAGGAGGTTGCAGTATGTGCGTATGGGTTATGTAAATAACCCTAATGATTTGTGTGTGTGCTTAGAGCGAAGTTTATTTCATTAAATTAATAAGAGTGTTATAAAGTCTGTACTGTACAATGAATTGATGTAATATTCTTATAACTTATTATGTACTGACAGACTGAATGACTAGAACAACCGTGGCTCTTGTTACATTAATGCAGGGAAGGTAGCTGTAATGCGAGTCCGCCACTGCGTGAGCGTTCTGCTCTGGCTTGGAATTGAAATGCCTTGCGGAGCGAGAGCAGCTCTGGCCGACTAGACTGAGCCGCTCTCATGCCCGGCCCTGGTTTAGATCATACATTAAATAAATAATACAATATATATTATCATTTATATCAATATTTAGAGTATTTTCTATTTCTCCTGCAGTTTTCATTCAATAAACACAACAGAATATCTAGCACCGTACAGAAGACTTGCTACGCCAGCTGCAATATCATCTAACCCGATCATGCCAGAAGTAGGTAGCGCCAGGCTTTCCTTAATGCTGTGTACACGGCGCAAGGATCGTATTGCAAGCCAGAAGTCTTTTGTGCGCTTTTTCCTCATAGTCTCTGCAAACTAGCAGCTTGCTGTGCACTTCACACGGTGCAATAGTGACCTTGCGCTGGAAATTCATTGCAATGGACAGAAAACTAGCTCCGTGGACAAGTACCTTAATGCAGATTGTCAGCTTAAAAATTTATCGTTTTTTTGTTACAGCATTTGTGTTACAGTTGTAGTGCTCAATGTCCACTTCCGTTCACCACAGACACACACGATGGCTCCGTGGGTACGTCGTGTATTCATTCATATACTTCCTCGTCTTCTTGTAATGAGACGCCCGCAGTACCAAATCGATAAACGCAGGTAGTGTAGAGTACTCCTTTTAGTTGACTGACACCACTGATATGTAAAATAGCTGTACACTCACACGCGCATAACAAAATATCTTCTTCTTCTTTTCCTCTTTCTGCATTTTTTCATAATCTTACTCTTCTTCACATTCATCATCATCATCATCGTCGTTATCATCACCACAACACCACAAACATCATTAACCGATGTTTTTGAAAGATTTAGTCTTACCCCTTTCCAAAATTTCAAATGTTCCTACTCCTGCAACCACCAAAGCATAATCAGAGCATCTTATTTTCTTTTCCTTCTTTCCTTTCAGTTTAAAGGCTCATTCACAATGAAAATTAAACTTAACGTAAGCGTTAACTTAAGAATGTAAAGGTTACGGTAAAATCAAGAAGTCATACCATCATTCACGATGGGGACATAAACAAAACAGCAAACATACTTGGTAACCATGGAAACATAACAAGGACGCCATTTCCTCATATTCTGTCGTATACTTCAGCGCTCCACGATTGTGTTCTGTTTGCAAATCACGTAAGCATAAGCATGAAAGTTTGGAGTTTGCAAACTTTCATGTTAACGTCTTACGGTAATGTTAATGTCACTGTTTATGTGAATCATTGTGAATGACCCCATTTGGTAGCCTGGCCGCAAACTTCTGTGTTTATGTTACGGTTATATTTAATTTTCATTGTGAATGGGCCTTAAGTTCAGATACTTTACAGTCCTATTCTACTAAGATTGTCTAATCTAAACCTTTCAATGTTCTTACCCCTTTCCAAAATTTCAAATGTTCCTACTCCTGCAACCACCAAAGCATAATCAGAGCATCTTATTTTCTTTTCCTTCTTTCCTTTCAGTTTAAAGGCTCATTCACAATGAAAATTAAACTTAACGTAAGCGTTAACTTAAGAATGTAAAGGTTACGGTAAAATCAAGAAGTCATACCATCATTCACGATGGGGACATAAACAAAACAGCAAACATACTTGGTAACCATGGAAACATAACAAGGACGCCATTTCCTCATATTCTGTCGTATACTTCAGCGCTCCACGATTGTGTTCTGTTTGCAAATCACGTAAGCATAAGCATGAAAGTTTGGAGTTTGCAAACTTTCATGTTAACGTCTTACGGTAATGTTAATGTCACTGTTTATGTGAATCATTGTGAATGACCCCATTTGGTAGCCTGGCCGCAAACTTCTGTGTTTATGTTACGGTTATATTTAATTTTCATTGTGAATGGGCCTTAAGTTCAGATACTTTACAGTCCTATTCTACTAAGATTGTCTAATCTAAACCTTTCAATGTTCTTTCGTCCTTCAGGCCTTCATATCACTTGCTGTTCGCTCGTCAGTCATTTGTTACACAAGAGGAAATTATTTATTTCTTTAATGCAGTGGTTCACGAACTTCTTGTAGGCGCGACCACTTTTGGATGAGACTTCAATGTGTGATCCCCCACTATCGAACTGAGAGGGTACTACTTAACTCCATTCGAAAAATACAAATCCTTGTAAAATCGAAAACAATGATAATTTTACTCAAAATTAGTGGATACTACCCAAAGAACAACCAAAACAGAAGAATATAGTGCAACAATGACACGAAATACATATTATATGAACAACATTAGCTTATTTTGTTGATATTTTCGAATACTTAAAACTTTGAATATTAGTTTGTAAGGGCATCATGTTAACATAATTACAGCCAGGGATAAAATCAACGGATTTATAAAGAAACTTTATTTCTGGTCGATATCACATGACAAAAAGGAATGTGATGCATTCAAGTGGATTAAAGAAATAGAAAATTTGCCCACGTGTGATTCAACAAATACAGAGTTTGTTTTTGCGAACATGCAGTTAAGTTTACATAGTTCTAAACAATAGCTTTTTCATTACTTTCCGGAATACACTGAAAACAATACGACAGTCACAGATAATAATATTTATAATATTTATTTATTTATTTAAATTTAAATATACAGAATACAGAATATAATTACAAATATAGAAATAGAAACAAAATAATACAATCAATACTGATGGATACTGAACTTATTTTAGACAGTTACGTTCAACTGGCTAAACTTTAAAAAATGAAGGAAAAATCAATTTAAATATGTAGGTACCTATGTATTGCACAGCTGTCAAAAAAGAAGTGGCCGCACTCGTGTACAGCGAATATATTATAAGTCCACTTCGGATCACAGTGATGTTACACGATGTATGCGCTAGTAGAATCACACTTGAAGCTATTTTCAGAGCTATTGTGTTTAAGCAGGAGGTATTCGATATCTGTCTCTCGTAGAGCAGCGGTAGAGTGCTAGCTTTATGATTCGAAACTTGTGAATTCGATCCTGGTTCAAGTTATGATTTTATTTTGTTATCGTTCGTTAGCGATATAAATAATATTCAAGTTATCATTTATATTCTGTTATCGTTCTTTAGCTACATAAATAATATTCAAGTTATCATTTATATTCTGTTATCGTTCTTTAGCGATATAAATAATATTCAAGTTATCACTTATATTCGGGTGTAGTTCTTTAGCGATATAAATAATAAAAATAAATGTAATGTTAGGTTCGGAACAATATAGCTGCATAATACTAGTGTTAGTTTTTTCTTCTTAGATTATTACATTATACTATCCCGTAACATTTTTCATTAAAAAAAGTCCATAGTGACACTTGTGGCGGACAAGGTCGCAGTTGGGGTTTTTCCCGGGGTTCTCTCGTTTTTTCCCAAATTAGGCATTTACATCATTCCGTCACCATTCCTCCATTTCGTTATCATTCCGTAACATTCCCGAACGTCGGCTGGCGACGCATGGAGGGTGCTAGCCTAGGGACGAGTACGGTTGCCTGTTCGAAACCTGGGCACACAGAACCTTAGTGTGGTCAGTCAGTGTGGGTTAGGGAATACGTCACTAGAGAGTTAGCGCAAGAGATCTTAACCAAGGTCCGTCGATAAGTCAGGTCTTCGCCATATTTGCGCCAACTCTTAGGTTTGTTTACATTGCGCTATGGTTGGGTTGTGGAACGAATTTGTGTTTCCAAAACAGATATTTCGATAACTTTCGGAGAACGTTCTTCTTGACAACAGCAACCGATGGCGCAAAGATGGCGGACATTAGTGGAATGGGATGAGAGGAGCTAATAGCTGTTTGACAGCGACATCTAGAGACCTTGGATCTTAACAGGTCGCAGTACTGGACCATAGTGCCCCCCTCCATTAAATTCAATTCAATCCTGTAACATTCCTCTGATTGAAGTTCTGGCTGCTATGTACATCTATCATCAGGCAGTATATCTCACTTGACGATACGTGTCAGAGGAAGAACAATTGTTTGTATGCATCTGAAGCCTGACTAGTGTAATATTATGTAGCTAGTCGGCGATATATGCAATAGAAGGGGAAAGGAACTGGCTACACTATCCCGTTATCTCCTGGCCTAGTTGCCTCATAAATGGTGCCTTCTTGATATCACTTGCGAGGTTCAGACTGTCTTCGTCCAGTTGACTAAACAACAATCCTGTAACACAATAAAATGAAAAGAAGTGACGAGGATTTGAAGTTGAGACGTTGACATCTAAATTCCAACTTCTTTCGACTGAGCTACGAGGGCATAAGTAAAGAAGCATATGCAGAAAAATTGGCCTAATCCCCCTCCAAGACGTCCTGATGAATTATGGAAGCTCGTCCAGGATGCTTGGGATGCCGTGGCAGAACAGTCGCTATTTGAAAAGACTAGTCGATTCCATGCCCACTAAACTGCAAGATGTGATCGAGATGGGAGGAAGATGGACTAAATATTGAATAGTGGCTTTTTGTTTTTTGAACTTTTAATTGATTGAATTTTCTAAGGCAGACACCAGTAAGTTTGTTTTGTTTATGCCATCGAAAGATATTCTTGTTGAGAATAAAAATCCATTTGCAGCCATAATGTCATCATAAATAATGATAAAGTCATGGTATAATACATTCATGAACCTGATATTAATTACTAAAACAGTCATAAAAGAGACAGGAGCAATTATATTTTCTCCCTCTCTTAAAAACAAAAAACATAAGCACTAGGTTGAGTTCGAACGCCCGATCTCATGAATACCAACCCGGAACGCTACCACTACTTTACAACAGTGACATGCAGAATACTTAAAAAAAAAATCAGACCACGTGGTCCAACAACATGTAACATCGCTTGTCTTCAAATTGTAGCGAAGATATCCGAAGGGAACTTAGCTTCTAGAGAGCGGTCACTTTTTCTTTTGACTGCTGTACTTACTGACGGATTGCTGAAACTATGTTTTTTCGTAGAGTGTAGACAGTTGAGGATCAAACGAATGCATGAATACCTCGAACTTGCAAATGCTCCTCTTAATTTTTTTTATAACATTTGCAATCTCATACACACACTGTGGCTCTAGAGTTCTTGTAGAACCTTGGCCGTCCTATATATAGCCTTCCAGGCATTTCTGTCCTCTACTTGTCTTCTCCATCTCTTTACTCCCATCCTTCCCAAATGTCTCTCCACTCCATCAATCCGTCTTCTTCCTCCTTCTTTACCATCTAGTGCTTTTCTTAGCACTCTTTCATCAGGCATCCTGTATACATGCCCCAACTACTTTAACTCTGTACCTTAATTGATGTTACTAAGTCCATTTCGTTATAGCGTTCGTAGATGTCTTCATTTTTTCTTGACCTCCACTCCCCTCTGTCTTTAATTACTGGTCCAAAAGTTCTTTTCACCTCTTTTCTTTCCCGTATATTTATTTGTCTTTCACCTGTCTTTGTAAGCGTCCAATGCAACCTCATACTTATGCAAAATAAGCTTCTCGTCTATGATTACCCTCAAAACAAAGAGGAGAAATCTCATTGAACTGTGTGTGTATCGAATGTAGAATACAGAGATAGCTACTTTCTGAAAAACAGTCATTTGACGCATTAGTAGAATATTATGTTTTACTTTAGTGTATAACCTTTTTATATTAAACGTTGATGTTTCTGAATACACAATATGTGTATTTTAATAAGGCTTTTTTTTGTAAATTATGTCGCTACCCCACTCAGCTCTCTACACGACCCTCAGTTTGGGAACCACTCCTTTTTCATTCACGAATTGTCTTATATTTGTGTACTCTGACCGATTTTTTCCTCCGTCATGTATATCATCTGACAAAATATTATCTCTCATTTTACCCTTCTACATTCATAATAATCTTCATCAATTTCCCTGTTCTTTCTCTTATTTATCACATTCTTCATCTTTCATATAGCTTACTTTCGTTTTCATCTTCACTTTCACCAAAAGATACACAGAGAGTGTTCGCCAGGAAACAGATTTCGCTCAGGTAAATGCCGTCGATCTTTTACTGTTACAGATCGAACGCAACTGACGAGGAAATAGTGTGTACATTTCCCCTGAATCGACCGTGGGAAGGTTTTGTGTTGCGTAATATGGACAGATAACACAGGCTGAAGAGACGTCAAGGTTAGAGCATTAGTATAGGTACTTCCATTCAGTGTAGTTCAGTTTAGTTCGTGGGAATACAGTTTACCTACATACTAGAACAGCGACTCTTCATTTAATAATAATAATAATAATAATAATAATAATAATAATAATAATAATAATAAAAATGGCTTTATTTAACCTGGCAGAGTTAAGGCCGTAAGGCCTTCTCTTACACTCAGCCAGGATTAAAACTTCCTTACATAGTTGAACATACAACTGGATCGGAATTAAGTAATTACATACTGGTACAATTTAGGTACATAATGAGATCAAAAGAGGTAGTTACATAAAAATTTACATCATAAAATAAAAATAAACATAATGGAATACATATTAATATTGTTAGAATCAAATATGAATCACATAAAAACAGAAGCCGATAATTCAATAAAAAATGTACACAGTAAAAATAAAAATAAACACATTTGTATACATATTAGTATTGGATTACAATTAAGTAGGATTTACATAATTAAACCAGAAACCGACAATTGAATAAAATGTACACAAAAAATAGATTAATAATAAAAAAATAACACAGTGGGATACATATTGGCGTTAAGTGATAAATAAACACGATTTACATGATTACACAATAAAAATAAGAAACAAAAAAAAAATAAATAAATACAGTGGAACACATTCCATTAAAAATTTACAACGCGTTAGGTCTGGCAACTCATCACAAGATATGTTTCTAATTTACATTTAAAGGAAATTAAAGTTCGGCAGCCCTTGACTTCAGGCGGCAGAGAATTCCAGTGACGAGAAGTAGCAATAGTGAAAGATGAAGAATAAAGAGTTGATGTGTGGAGTGGTATTTCTAGCGTGTTAGCGTTATTATACCAATATTACCAAAATATCGTACAAAAGTGTCGTGCTATGTTTCCAACAGTCGACAGTTCCAGCACTTATTACAAGATAAGCTAATAAGTTACATCTGTAATGTAATGCATAAATGCTGACGCGCTGAATCACCGCTAATATAATCGGCTGTTACTTGCCCATATCACTTTTCGAACGGCGCCGTACTAAGAGAAACCTGTTTCCACGCGTACACCCGTTACCAACACTACTTCTCGCCATATTACGTCATGATCTTATCGTCAGCGTCATCTACATCTGCTCCCTCTTACTCTTCTCATTCTTTGTCTTTGTTAATGTTCTTTTCCTTCTTCTCGTCTCTCTCCCTATTTTACTTTCCCCTCCTCATTCTCTTTGGTCACCAGTGTAGCTCAGGCGGTAGACGTGTTTGCTTGCTGCTCCGGAGTTCGATATGGGTATGGGTTCGATAACCGCTTCAGCTGATTACTTGGTGGATTTTTTCTTAAATTTTCCCTGAATGATAAGCGAATATCATATAATCGCATGGCGAATTCTCGGCCTCATCTCACCAAATACCATTTCACTATCACCAATTCCATCGAAATTAAATAATTTAGTAGTCAAATAAATGAATGGAAAATTATATTTTCTCTTCTTCTCCTCATTCCTTCTTTTAGACTAAGCATTCCAATATTATTTCGTCCTTCGAGCCTATAAATTGTGGCTCCTATCATACTCGTTGGTTAATTTATTTGTTGCACGTGATGAAGGCATTCGTTCCTGTAGGCCAGTGATGTCAAAGAAAGCGCATTTTTCTGACCTTGACGTCGTGCGCGGGCATTAAGCGCTAGGTATGCTAGGAGGAATAAGCAGCCTTTGGATTAAGAAAACAGTGGTGCACAAACTTCAAACGGAACGTGAAATTTTATGTCGTTATTTTTATATGGCTTCTTTCTGTTTGTTATTTTCTATATTGTCTGTAAAACAAAAGTACTAACACCTATTTCTTAACCTAATATTGCAGTTGTGTTAATAACATAAAGAGTAAAGAAGGAATATTCACACAAATTCCATAGTAACTAGAATTATACTGTACTAAATGAATTGAACACATCATTCATAAAGAAAGTGTTATCCCAAAGAAAGACATTGAATATGACATGATAAGTTGAAATTGATATTGATGGTATCTTTAGCCTTATAAAAGTAATCAAAACAATATTATAGTACAAAGCAAAATTGTCTAGGTATATGTTTTAACTGTAACTAATATTACATAATAAAACTCTTATCGCAGTATGCTTTTAGGTGATATTGGTGCGCAACTTTCTGTTATCAGAATATTAAATTATCTCGAAATGTGCTGAAGGTATAGAGCTGACGTTTTACCAACACATAGGCACATATATTTTGTTTGTGATGTAACAGTAGTTGCTTTCTTAATTCATTTCCTTACAAACATTTTCCATGTGAATATTTTCAAACATTTTCGGTAATACGTATTTACGATGTATTAGATTTACGAAAACATTGTTTTAGTGCCTGTAAGGCACATTTCTGTAAAAAAAAAAAAAAAAAAAGTTGAGACAATATTCCTTTTGAATAAAAAAGCATACTTGTGAAAAATGAGCATTAAAATTAAAATTTACAGTCTTATAATGTACTTATACTTCTCAGGCAAATCTAAAAATTAACATGGATACAGTTTTAATAAGTTCTCTTCCCTTTATCTATTGAATCAGTGCTGGCCATCCCTGTATATAGTTCGACCAAGCGGCATATATTACCTCTTTCGTCTGTCTCTTTCCTTTCCGCTGTAAAGCGCTCAGGCTCTCCTAGGCTCTAAAGCGCGCGCTTGCTCCTACGGGCATCAGTTGACATCACTGTTGTGAGCTAATTGACTCTCGTTTCATGTAAATCTGTTAGCTTCTCAATTTTAATTTTTCCTCTTAATGTGCAGCCACTGGTTGGAGAAAACCGCCTTTTGTGGAATATGACCAGCAAGCGAGACTGTCATTCAAACGATCTCGGTTTCAACCCGACTCCAGCGAAGATGGCATTCATGGTGACCGACTTCAGAGGTTTTTCTCGGTGTTCTTTTACTCTCTAAAACACACCTTCTCATTATTACCATCTCTAATTTTTAAAAAGGCATATTTCTTTGTTTTTTCTTTTCTGGTGCTGACTCGTCCGCCTGCCATGACACGCGTTTCCTCTGGTATATCCAATGATTGATAGGTTGGAGTAGTGGCGTTCCTAGATGACTCAGAATCTGAGGGACGGAAGCCCGTCTGCTGACGGGTCTCGATGACTCAAAGATGTCAGGGGCGGAAGGTCATCGTCTGGAGAGTCTAGAGGTCTCAGGGACAGAAGTTCATCACCAAGGAATATTATTATGTAAATGGTAGGGTAGAGAACAATACTTGATGTGGCAGATGGCGGAACCAGTTCGCCAGATGTGCACAATTCGCATTCAATAGGGATTTCCTGAACTAGCACCAACAGATATTGCGCTGTACTTTAAGGGATGCGCTTTGCGTGTGCATTTGTTTTCCAATATATAAACATTGAGGATTTACGTAGTGTATTAATAAATTAAATACCCTTAAAAAACAACTCAAAATGTCACATTTTTGTTATGTTTCTTTATGTAAAAACCAGGGAAAGTTTTTATGCCTTCAATTAGGTCCCGAAAGATTCTAAATATATGCTTTCAACCTTAAAAAAAAAATATAACTAATTAAATTGTGCCTATTAAACAAAAAGAACTACTTCAAATAAGGAATTGCTGGCGACAGTTTCATTTTGGAAGAAGGCAAAGAAAAAGTTTTTAATAAAAACATATGAAACCTCGACAGCAAGCTATTTTAGCTTAGATTGTATGCAGCACTTGTAGGAATCCCCGAAGTTTACGACTGCATTTTACAATGGCACGATACTGGCCTACAGTAAACTCTCGATGAACTGGTATGTTTATTATCTAGGTCGGACGATCCGTAGTGATATATATATATATATATATAGTCAATGTAACTTATTAACTTATTGAAATCATGTTTTAACTTTAAATTTTCAAAATCATCATACATACAGTAGTATTCAAAACTGCATGTCCTTAACCTACAATACTTCTGCTATCATATTATATCATCCTATTAAAAATTGCAGTTGTTCTTTCTTCAATTAGAGAAAAAAAAGTACGAGGAATTCAAGCCCCATAGTCCCTTCCCTATATAAAAAAAGACATTGGTAGCTGCATATCCTGTTTATCGCGTACGGTACCTACTTACAATACTTATGGTTATAGAGGCAATATTCACCTTCGACAGAGATCCTTCTTTTTTTTATTAGTGCACCTCGTTCTCAAAGTTCTCGTTTAGTTTCATAATTTACTCGTATCTATATTCTGCATACTGCAGATTTCCCCATCCATCTCTTAACGGGAATAGCTGAGTATTATACAAGCTTACGCTATTATTTATTGTAAATTAAATTAGATTATGAGATAAGAAAATACTGAATTATATTAAATTATACTCTGTTATACAAAATAATTATAAATATAATTTTGACAAGCACAGAAAACCAACAAGCGGGAGAATGTAATGAATTGTAGCATATGACATAATATAGCCTTGTGCCGCATGGAACGCTCCTGCCATCTAACGGTAAAATTTTGCATAAGATATCCCTATTCATTCCACAGAGGTTAAACTTAACTTGGGCTGCAGTGCTTAAGGAATGGTCCCGTCCTGCCTTGTATCTTTATAAGTTAAGGACGGAATAGAGTAGGATGATATTGACCAAAATATTGATGTTTATTATAGTCTAGCGGGTTCATCTGCGAGAATAATGGTGCGCACGTGTAATGGGCTTGAACTGCGAGATCCCACGCTGCTGGCTGAATCATCCGCTTCCGAACTCGTGGACTCGACGCATACCACAGAACTGTTCCCAACATTAGACTCTCACGACGAGTTTACTCCCAGGTAAGAAAGTCACACCAGGGGCGTATTTTGCGGACTACCGGGGCTACCGGCGGTAGCCCAAGGAAATTACAAAAGAAAAAGTTTATAATATAACAATGTAATAATTTTGTATTATTAGTAATTAAAATTAAGGTAATCGTTAGATTTATATGCGCTCTCTGCTCTCGAAAAGAAACAAGTTGTCAAGGCGGCATCGCTGGAGAAACCGCTGCTACGAGGGGTAGCCTGTGACCGTTCCGCTAACGCTGTTCTGTCGCACAACTGTCCGTCCCCCTCTCCCTTCTGTTTCCATCGTGCAGTGTAGGCCGGGTGAGTTGCCGCTCTCGTGATCGGTTTCTTCACAGGCGCGAAGCAACAATACGCTTAGTACGCTAGCTCATCAATGTGATTGCGTTCTTGCACTGCAGTATTTTAAATTTGTGATTTGTTCGAGTGTCTAAGAGTTATATTAATTGTTAATTATTAAGTTTTTAATTTCCCAATTAAGTGATATTGTGAAAAATATGGCAGAACAAGTTTCCGGAGAGGTTTGTGTTGAAAATGACTGTGTAATAGAAGGTTTATTAAAAGTGCCTTTTAACCGTCGTACATACAACGAGAAAGTTGAAATTGTGAAAATTGAAAGACCAACTCCTGAGTTAAATTTGTCCATGGACGTAAAAGAAAAACAGCGTGAGTACACACGCCATTTCACTTCAACATCTTATGGTAAGTGGAATTGGTTGTGTGATAGTTCTAAACTGTCTAAACTATTTTGCTGGCCATGTTTGTTATTTAGCCCGCGAAACTAATGTGTGGTCAAAAGAGGGGTTTTCTAATATGAACTCCCTTCCTAAAACACGACAAATCAAAAGCTCATATTTGTAGTAGCATGAACTTTGCAAACTTTGGGAAGACAAGAATTGATTTACAGCTAGATAAGCAAAAAGCTCTACACATCAATCAACACAATGATCTTGTGAAAAAAAATCGGGAGATTTTACTGCGTCTTATTAACGCAGTCTGCTTTCTAGGAAAACAAGAATTGGCTTTTCGGGGTCATAATGAGAGTGTGGAATCAGACAATAGAGGAAATTATATTGAATATTTAAGTTCCTTAAGTGAATTTGACCATTTACTGGCCAATCATCTTAAGAGTTCAACAGTATTTCGTGGTACTTCTCCTGCAATTCAGAATGACTTAATATTTGCTATAAGTGGAGTTATGATAAAGAACATAAAATCTGAAATAGAAGAAACACCTTTTGTGGCCATTGTTGTTCATGAAACAAGTGACTGCTCTAATCAGAGTCAATTGTCCACTGTTTTAAGATACGTCGATAGTACTGCCAATGTTCAAGAACGGTTTATAGGATTCACAAATGTCAGTTCGGACAAAATTGTTGCTGCTTTGTTTCAGCATGTGGAAGGTGTTATAGCAGAATACAATGTCGGCAATAACTTAATTGCACAGACATACGATGGTGCTTCAGTTATGGCGGGAAATATTAATGGCTTAAAAACAAAAGTTCAAGAAAAGTATCCTCAAGCACTATTTGTCCATTGTTACAGCCATGTTCTCAATTTAGTTTTGCAACAAACTACTTCATCCATTCCAGAATGCCGCATTTTTTTCCAAACACTGTCGGGTTTAGCTGCATTTTTCTCATCATCTCCTAAAAGATCAGAAAAACTCAAGGAATTTATGAAACAGAAACTCCCAAAAGTAGCACCAACTAGATGGGATTTTACATCTCGGCTTGTAAATACAGTGAAGGAATACAGAGAACAACTGACTGCTTTTTTGAAAATATCATTTGTAATGACTCTGAAGAAAACTGGGATGATGATGTAATTGTGCAGGCTCAAGGATATTTGTATTTTTTCACACAGTTTCAGAATATATTTCTTCTTGAAATCTATGCTAGAGTGTTCGCACATACAGATGTGCTCTACAATATTCTTCAGACAAAAAGTCTAGACATAGCATACTGCTTGCAAGAGGTATCGAAGTTAAAAAATACTATATCCGAGTTCAGACGTAGTGGGTTTCCGTCCATATGGAGTAATATGGAAAATGAAAATTCTTCAAACAATACAATGGAACCACCATTAAAGCGAAGAAAAGGAGATGATGAATTGAAATACAGGCAGCTGTACTACAGCATACTAGATCGTATGCACATGGAAATTACTGACAGATTTTCTGATTATGGAAAGCTTCAGTTCACACATCTTCTAAATTCTCAAAAATTTTCTGCTTATAGAGAAAACTTCCCGAATGAGGCACTAAACAAATTATTTCAGTCCTATAACAGTCACTTTGATCAAGTGCGTTTGAAAAATGAATTAAGTGTAATATATTCAGCAGAAATCTTTGATTTTTCGAACAAACCTATCCATGAAATATTATCTGCCATATATTAAAACCAGCTGAACCAAGTTATTCCTGAAGTCCTTAAATTGGCAACATTAATTGTGACAATACCAGCTACGTCAGCAACGGTAGAAAGAACATTTTCTGCGTTGAAGAGAATAAAATCCTACTGTAGATCAACTCATACACAAGAACGTTTATCTGGCTTGGCACTGATGTCCATTGAAAAGTCATTTCTATAGAAACTTCGCAAGCGGCCCAACTGTAATTTCAATGACGAAGTCATCAAAGTATTTTCGTCCCAATCAAGACATCTGGAATTCACATATAAATAGGTAAGGAATTTTATTATAGGGATTTTAAAATATATTTTGCGTAATAATAGGGTCAGTGGTAGCCCAGACCCTTAAACCAGTATACGCCACTGAGTCACACCAGTGTATAGGGAATTAATCATGTTCTAAAGATGTACCGGCTTTCAAACAAATTACAATACGAGATGCATTCAAGTTCTAAGGTCTCCGATTTTTTCTCAGGACTAGGAGCAGTTAGAAACATATATGTGTATATATTGTAACTTTTAATACAAAACAAGAATGTAACTTTTATTCTCACAACAATAATAATATCACTTTCTATACTGAATTTAAACACTCCCGTCAACAATGGGATTTCCACTCCAAAATAGCAACACAATATTCGTTATTGCACTCCACAGACGACAATAATTCCCTTGGATTATTGAGAACAACAATGTACTGCTAATCTTAACTAATGTTCACAAAGCACTATTTACAAAACAGAACTGTCAGTTCTCAGTTCACAGTCCGTTGCCTTGGCTAGTTCTTCTAGCTCATTCACTCAAGTTCACAGTATATCGAACCCAAGGCTTCTAAAGACAGTCCACTGCACTCGAACTCAGGACTTCCGGGGACAATCCACTGCACTCGAACTCAAGTCTTCCAACTGCGTTGTTTCCGCCTGGACGCTGCTCAAGTTCACTCGTGTCGAACCCTAGACTCCTGGACACTGCTGGTTCACTCGCTGTCCAATATTAGCAACTGCTACAACTGGCTTTCTTCGAAGGCTGCTCGATTTTATAAGTTAAGCCACACTTTCCAGAAACTACGATTTCGAGATCATTCTCGTTACAACAATCAGTTCGCGTGGCTTCCAGCTTCCCCCCTTTTCTTCGCACCACACAGCACATGCCCTGGCAGTAGATGCGTGCGCAACTTCATTTGCCGCGCCCAGCCACCACCGACCTCGCCCTCCTTCTGCTGGTCGCGAGATTGAATCCGGAAGCAACGAGAAGTTTCTAGCAGTGTTGCCACGATGTATATATATATATATATATATATATATATATATACACCATATAGTCCTCTTGAACTAGAGTGAGAAGCAATTGATACTTAAAATGGCGACGTTCTCGTTACAGGAACAGAGTGTAATCATTCATTTTCTCCATTTTCGTGGTGTGACACCCATTGAAATTCATCGTCAGTTGAGTGAGACATGTGGTGATGGTGTCATGAATATGAAGAATATGCGTTCGTGGGTGCAGCAGTTCAAATAAGGCCAAGTTCGTGTGACAATGAGCCAAAAGAACCTCGGCCTTGCACCAGCCAGTCCGACAACATGATTGCGCGAGTGGAGAAACTTGTTCTGGAGGATCGATAATTCACTGCGGAAGATATCACCCCAAAAGTTGGCATTTCCGTGGGATCTGTGCACACAATCCTGAAAGAAGACCTGAAAGTGTCCTCCAGGTGGGTGCCGCGAATGCTGATAGACAAGCACAAGGCTGCACGCGTTGCAATTTGTCACGAGATGTTGACACGTGATGACAGCATGAATGGTGCTTTCTTGTCATCAGTTGTCACAATGGATGAAACATAGATGCCATTTTTCAGTCCTGAAACAAAGCGCTAGTCAGCGCAATGGAAGCACAGAGATTCACCATCACCGAAGAAATTTTGAGTGAGGTAAGTGCTGAAAAAATTATGGTGGCCATGTTTTGGGACAGCGACGATGTAATTCTCACTCATTGCATTCCAAACGACACTACGGTAACAGCTGCATCCTACCAAGAAATTCTGAAGAAGCTCATTCCTACATTGCAAGAAAAACAGCCGGAAGAGATTGCACGTGTGCTCTTTCACCAAGACAATGCTCCTGCTCACCAGGCAAACATAACACAAGAGTTTCTTCATGGAAACAACTTTGAAGTGGTTGCTCATGCTCCCTACTCATTGACCTGGCTCCTAGCGACTTTTGGCTTTTTCCAACATTGAAGGACACTCTCGTGGTCGCACATTCTCCAGTCGCGCTGCTATTGCATCAGCCATTTTCCAGTGGTCAAAATAGACCCCTAAAAAAGCGTTCGCAGCAGCCATGGCACCATGGCATCGACGTTGTGAAAAATCCCTACTTCTGCAGGGAGATTGTGTTAAGAAGTGACAGAAGTTTCAAACTTTTAGGGCAAGTAGTTTGTCAGAAAAAATCGGAGACCTTAGAACTTGAACGCACCTTGTATAAGTTGCTGCATTGCAGAACCATTAGGAGAACAGAAATTTAGGTTATCCAGAAACACAGGAGAGGTACCGGTACATATATGCCAACAAACATTTTTAAATATTATTAATATTTTGTGAAGTCATAAACCAAGAATACAATTATGTTTCTAAAGATGATATTTTCATAAATTTTAGGTTATTTATTTATTTAATCTCTGTATCTATTTCTTTCTTTACCCTTATTTATGTACCTATTTATGCACTTATCTAGTTTTCTATCGGTACATTTTATTTATTTATTTATTTTTTTATTTTTTTATTTATTTATTTATTTATTTAAATTTAATTTTAATTTAATTTAATTTAATTATACATTTATCTATTTATTTATTTATTTATTTCCATTCATTTATTTATTTATTTATTTATTTATTTATTTATTTATTTATTTATTTATTTATTTATTTATTTATTTATTTATTTATTTATTTATTTATTTATTTATTTATTTATTTATTTATTTATTTATTTATTTATTTATTTATTTATTTATTTATTTATTTATTTATTTATTTATTTATTTGTTATTGAACATAACAGGCAAAGCCCAATTACAATTTTCATTCATTCATTCATTCATTCATCTGCTTTTGCATTGTAGATAATTTGTAACGATTTAAGGTCATTTTGGGTGTTTTTGGAAAATGTTTTTTCCTCAAAATCTAGGTTCTGAAAATAAAAAGTGGCTTATAAAAAAATTTACTACTAAAATTGGTGAGAATTTTTCTTGCCATTGTAATTCCATAACAACTCTTCTATCAACATGTGATCCTCTCATTAACTTGGCATATCTTCTGTCGTTCAAAATAACCTTAAAAGGTTAACTATTGGTAAAGTCACATAATGTTTCAAACACAAAGCGCAGAAATTCCACTGGCTTTTGACACTGTTATAGGGAACTGGAAGCAACAGGTCTGGGATCAGGGTGTCGGATCCATGGCACACCACCACTACCTCCATTATGCCAAGAAGATGGATTCCTGGCACCAGGTCCACCTGAAGAGGCCTCTAGTCCATTATGCAGACATTTGCACCATTGGCACAACTGCCCAGAGCTACACAAAGCTATCGATGGGGTCAAGTTCATTGCTGACCACACCAAAAGGGAAGAAGACTCCACCAGGGTGTGTATACGTATGTCCTCAAAAAAATTATATACACGAGTTATAATGGCGCATGCACTATTAGCTAAATTTAATGACTATAGCAGTGATCCCAAGATGTGGTATCGAAAGGCATGTCCCTGAACGGCCCTGAATCCAGACCAGGGTAAGTAAGAAGTCATAATATACCCCTTCTCGCTTAGCTTTGAGTTTAGACAGTGGCAGACTCATTCTGTTGTCCATTGCGGTCTGAAGATTGTGTGTGTGTGCTGTGTAGAGATTACACTATCTACTAAAATGTAAATTTCAAAACCAAAAAAACATCCACGAACACTTGTATTTAGGGTGAAATGGGAGGATAAATATTTTTCCTAGTCATAACGAGAATGTGAAATGTTGTTGTTGTTGTTGTTTTCTAATGCCAGGCATTTGACAATAAAGTCATTTGACCTCTTGCACTCCAATATTTTTCAAAGATATTATCATGGCCAGCCACTGAAGCACAGATTTTGAGGTGTTCCGAATCCATTTCTTGGTTTGAGTTGCACAATGGGCAGTTAGGGGACTGATATATTCTAATTCTATGCAGGTGTATCATGGCCTGTTGCCAATCTAAATGCAGCTACAGACGATTTTCGTGGTAAATCGGGAATTAACTCTGGATTATGATACAGAGAGTTCCATTTTTTCCCTTGGGATTGTGTTATCAAATTTTGTTTGTTGAAGTCTAAATATGTATATTTAATAAATCTTTTCACAGAGTAATGCGTAGATTTAGTAACAGGTCTGTAAGTAGCAGTGGTAACCTTCTTTGCTAAAGCAACCGCATTCTCGTTTCCCAGAATTCCACAATGGGATGGTATCCATTGGAATACAAGTCTTTTATTGAGTGATATTAATTGAGAGAGCATTTTAGTTATTTCTGCTGTTTGAGATGAAGGTGTGTATTTAGAGACTATTGATAGAATAGCTGCTTTTGAATCTGACAATATAACTGCATTCTTAAATTTATTGATGCGAAATAGAAGATTCCTGAGACTTTCACTTATTGCAATGATTTCTCCATCAAAACTTGTTCCATATCCAAGAGATCTATATAGTGAGAAGAGACAGCACGTAACACCTGCACCGGCACCTTGTTCTCTGGAGATCACGGATCCATCGGTGTATAAATGAAGCCAGTTTTGTGGAGGGTACCTAATATTAATTGTCTCTAAAGACAATTGTTTCATTAATTCAGTGTTTACTTCTGATTTCAGTATTTCTTCTGTTAAATTTAGATTATATTCTATATTTAATAGAGTTAAAGGGTTTGGTTTAATTTGTAAGTTTTCTTTTAAATTCGGGATATTGATTTTCTGTTTTAATTCTTGAACCATGGATATGAAACTTTTTTGAGTTTTCAATCTACAGAGAGGACTGTATGAATTCCAATTGTTTCCTGGTAATCTGATAAGTTTTTCATATTCAATCAGTGCTTTTTCTTCTATTGTATTTTGATGCTGTTAATGTTAATGTGAAATGTTCACTGTGCTCTAAAATATCAGTCAGTGTCAACAGCGGTAATATGCAACGACATAATGTGTCATATCACAAAGGTTATGACTTAATTACAAGTGAATTTGACAGTTACTTAACATGAAAATTTAAGGAAATAAATATCGTGGGGTCCATGCCAAGTGAAAGAAAATAAGTTTCATTATTTTCCATGTCTGCAGTCACTTTAAAAGTTTTCTGAATCATACGGAAATTTTAGTTACAGAATAATTTAGAGACAGACGATTTGTTGACTTCAAACAAATGGAAAATTATTTCGTGCACTTTGCAAATCCTTTTACTATAGCCATAGTGAAAGTAAGACCAGACTCAAAATCTGAAGTTGCTGAAATCCAAAATTATACCTTTATCAAAAGCTGGTATAAGGACTGTGTTGGTTTAGATGATTTTAAAATACTGACCCCTGTAAATACCCACTTCTCACGTCATTTGCTGCCAGAATCGGAATATGTTCGATCTAGCTACATTATGAACATTTTTTTTTCAAGCTGAACATAGTGAAATCACATAGAAAACTTCATTTCACAGAGGTGAGCTTTCATGCACAATTAACAACGGCTGCTTATGAAATAACCCGTCATTTTGGAAGCCTAGACTAGACGGCAGTTTGGAAGGCAATTGGCTGCTATATGCGCCGTAGCATTTCTGGCATGTGACGTCACAAGCTTGTACAACAGAACCAATCGGAATCAGTCTGTAACAAGTACTTCCCAAGTTCGTTTGTTCACGTGTGAGTATTGCAATACATTGAATAAGTAAAACTAACATTTACTGTGTGTGTGTAAGATAAATAAATAGAAGAAGAGACTGTAAGAAAACAAGTATTGCACAGGCAGATGCGGAAAATATTGTTTAAGGTGTATAATTATTTTAAAAACGTTAATGAGCACAATGCTGCCAGCCACATTGATGCTGGCTGCAACGTTGCCAACGTGCAAGAAACGACTGCAGAAGCATGTGGTGTGGGATTGAGAACCGTGCAAAGAATATTGTTAGTGAAGGAAACAGGGTTTGTTTGGCGTCATGCTTACAGTAATCAACGGCTAAGGTCATTATTGTCTTTGGATAATTTAAATTCTCTCCTGTGCTATTTGTATTGCAAGTGCGCGTGAAGTACGATGATGTGGCAATGTTGTATGTTGCCTTGCCCTCTCTATCTGTCTCTCTCGACGCAAACGCTAGCAGACTACCGCCTTCCGAATTGCCGTCGACTATAGTGAGGTAAAATATATGTTCCAGTAAGACAATGAAAAAAATCAACGATTTGCTACCCCAGCAGTTCGCAAGCAACAATGGAAATCAAAGCTAAGATGCCTGCTACCTTGACTACAGTCTGTAAAAAAAATTGTGTGAATTATGTATTGGGTAAATAAAGTAATTTAAGCAGGAGACGAGAGCTCAGCTGCAGTATGGCATACCGTATCAGTATTATTACTTTAATGGGTCATTTTTAAATACCAAAGTGGTATGAAATTTCTTAAAGAAAAAGTGTCAGTATAATATACTGGCCCATTTCGAGCACTTTTCCTGGTTTATAAAATAATGCACTTGCATTGAACCACCGTGGCAGTCCTCCATCATCATCATCATCATCATCATCATCATCATCATCATCATCATCATCAACAACAACAACAATATCATCTTCATTCACAAGGATTAGACTTTGTGGTCTATTCCAGGCTCTCTAGTTTCTAACAATTAAAACTGTCCACAATCTCTTCGTTGACATTCCAATAGTTATACTTTCACTACGTCTATAATTACTACGTAGTAATTACATAATATGGTCATTAGTCATTCTTTGTTGTGTTATGTTGTCTCTAATTTTAATAAATGTTTAGTTGCTTAATATATAAATTCCTTTAAGCATGACAAAATAAAATTCATTTTGAATCTTGCGTACACTACTTTTAACACTTGAATATAAGTAACTGATTAACTAGCGAACTTGTGTTAATTATGTAAGTCTGTGCGGCTTACAGCTGTTTCGGTGCTTCTCACACCATCCTCAGAGCCTACTAGATCTCGGCATCATCTCGAACTTCTCTGCCTGTTGTGTGGGTGCGTTTGATTGTTGAAAAGTGTTGAAAAGTGGAGTCAAATAGTGTGTGTACTGAAATTGAACACGCTAGAACAATATGAAATATGCAGACACACTAAAACACACCCTGATCAAATTCTCTACACACAGATCAATTTCAGTACACACACACACTATTTGACTCCACTTTTCAACACCTTTCAACAATCAAACGCACCCACACAACAGGCAGAGAAGTTCGAGATGACGCCGAGATCTAGTAGGCTCTGAGGATGGTGTGAGAAGCACCGAAACAGCTGTAAGCCGCACAGACTTACATCATTAACACGAGTTAAGTCCGCTAGTTAATCAATTACTTAAAATAAAATTGTTATTCTTCACAGGTGAAGGAGGACTGGAAGTATGTAGCGATGGTGTTAGATCGATTGTTCTTATGGATCTTCACGCTAGCCGTCCTGGTGGGAACAGCTGGTATCATCCTACAAGCACCAACGCTCTATGATGATCGTATTCCCATCGATGTTCGCCTATCTGAGATAGCTTCCACGACAGCCAAACCCCACATAGCCACTGGCCTCTGAACATTATTGTATTTGCGCTCTGAACGCACAAATATCACGAAGAAGCCCATTGGGGTGTGGCCCTGATGTAGAGCATAGCGAGTCGCAAGCAATGGTGTCGCTAAATCAAAATACTGGACACAATGGTATTCCCATCTTTGTCATTTTTAAAGCTTTTTTATTGAGGGGTGGAGTTTGTTTGTTTCTGTTCCAACATGGCTGTCAGGCGCCACATGAAGAATGGCCTAAATTGCACAGGAGGATATTATAGGGTATTGTGGTCACTCATAGGAATTTGCTTGCCTTTTTATTTGATGACTGAACAAATGTTAAGGTAAATGAATATGGACAGAAAGTGCTTCTCTTATATTTCGATTCCGTACTACCAAACAATAAAACAGTGAATATAATATAGCCTATAGCCTACCAGTATATGAAATGTTATGTCCCCATATCAGAAGCTTCCAAAGCTAACTTAGGTAAGTTTGGAGGTCCCTCAAACAAATTGGATACAAGATGAAGAAAATGAAAGTCATAGATTTGTTTCAAATAAAATTAATATTAAACTGGTTATATTTTTACAATATAATAGCTTATCATGTTATTAATAAAATTATGGTTTAATTTGAACTGTTGCTATTACTTTATATCCTCTTTTAGAATTTAATTACAGAATATCTTATTTCTAATAACAGTTAATGTCATTTGTGAATTACAAGAACACATATTTTCATATCTAGCATTATTTCTATGAAAATAATTTTGCCAAATAGCAAAAGTAAAAGCATCTTACAAGTTTAATGGGAAGAAATAAGCTGTAAATTTTGTTGTGGTTTAGCAAATATGCAAATCAAATTCGTGAGTGCTTAATTTACCTATTACAGAAGTACTATTCTGAGATAAGTTTTCAATAACATTAATAATTCAATTTTAACCCTATAAGTATAATAATTCATGATAAAATTACAATTGTCACACAGTGCTTCCTTCAGTAGATATATAATCAGAGAGTCTTTCAGAACAATAATAGTAATTACAGTATAACACATAGAGAAATATTTAGCATCAGATACATCATATGATAATGGCCTTGTGCTATATAACCGTATGTTCAAAGAGTTACACTGTTTGTTCAATTTTATTGCAGAAGGAACAGAATGAACCAAAAAACTCAATATTTCACCGAAAATGATAAGTATTTTATCACGATTCATAGTGTTCCGTAAATTTTCTGTGAGAAATAACTAATTGTTACTTTTAATTTATAGAATATCAGTACCTAAAAAATAAATTGCTTATAATATAGAGCTCTAAAAATAAAAACAAAAATTCTCTACTTAAGTTCATATTATGTGTATGCACACATACATACACATACAAAACACACACATATGTATATATAGTTAAATTAAATTGAACTTCAGTCATTCACAATGAATATTCTTTTTCCACTTAGGTCCACACATTACAAAGATATATTAAGATTACCGGTACTGTACCAAATTATTTCGGCTAGTACTGTACATTTAGTTTTCAACTTATGACTTACCGGTAAGCATTAATTAAAATTTGGCTAGCTGTTATTTAAGCTTACTACATTTAATTCCTTGAAAATGTGACCTTAATAACATTTGTTCATAATATAGGCCTATTTCAGCCAATTTGGATTAGTTAGTAACATAAAATTATACAAGATTGTGTCCAGTAAATAATACAGAATGGATTTGAGATAGGGATATGCTGCTTAAAAAAGAATAGGCCTATTACTTATCCCCTTCACACCCACATAACTTACAAAAGATAACATTTGTGCAAAGTTCAAGGTATTTTATCCTACAATATTGAGCTAATTGGCTTTAAAACTGGAAGAACACGCAGTATTTTTACAAATAAAATATTGTTACATGGAAACTTCAGTTTTGATCCATACACACATGAAAAAGCACAAAAAACATAATAAAAAAATAAATTTTCTCTTCACCACACGTCAATCATTAGTTGACAAATTCATTTCTATCTAGTTTTATGTTAACAGGAACACGATATATGAGTAACTGCTTCTTAAAAATTATGCTTTTCCATAAAGTTGATGGAAAAAAGTGTTTATAATAGGTAATCATTTCTAGGATTTGCATTTTAAAAACAATTATTTTTGACCACAAACAAGTCACTATTAATTCTCATAAACAATTTATACACAATTAAACTTAATTATAGATAACTGACAAGAATGATGTGCAGGATGTATGTCTTTAACCATTTGTCTTGAACTTAAGATCACTGTCGTAAAATTCATTGCTTTATACATTTATAGATGTCTGCTAAAATTATCTGGATTGGTTATAGAATTCGGGAGACTTTGAATCATGAAACGTGAAAAATTTTTCAACAGAGCATGAGTGTGACATTTTAGAAAATGAAGTTAAAGATGTAGTTACACTCTACCCAGTATTTACAGTCAGGAACGAATTATTTTTTATTAATTTGGGTGAATTTGTTTTACCCACCAAAGTCATTTGTAAATTAAATAACTCTTCATTAATTTCACACCTAACATCAACAACTAGTACTCTACTTGGACAAAATTAGATTTCATAGTTTCGTCTTAAAATAATCTGAAATTATTTCATTCGTGCAATAGCATCTTAAAGTAATAATGATAAATTTTAATTCTATGCTTCAGGTATTTATTACAATTTTGAGGTGTAACCAATGAATCTATAATACAAGTTTCAGGAGAAAAGAAAATAATTTCAGGAGTATATTTCGTTAGGCCTATATTTACTAGAAGAACCATCTGATTAATCAAGGTTTAAGTTTATTCAGCTATTGGATGCAGTAATTTATTGTTATAAATGAACGATTCAAAATTACTTTTCCACTAATGTCACATATTTCAATAATTTGATGTTACACCCTTTTTCGAGTAAGGTCTTCAAATATCAACAACAGATTTTACATGTTGAATCTTTTGTACACTACTTCTAACACTTGAATATAAATAATTGATTAAATGGCGATCTTACTCGTGTTAATTATGTAAGCATGTGCGGCTTACAGCTGTTTCGGTACTACTTGACACCATCCTCAGAGCCTTCTGTGTCTCGGCGCCATATGAACACAACTCTTCATCATATGAACGCACCCACACAACAGGCAGCGAAGTTAAGATGACGCCGAGACACAGAAGGCTCTGAGGATGGTGTCAAGTAGCACCGAAACAGCTGTAAGCCACACATGCTTACATAATTAACACGAGTAAGATCGCCATTTAATCAATTATTTAACAGATTTTAAGAAAATCAGTGATAAAATATTTCGTTTTTAGTAAATAAATGAAGTCCACGAAATACAGAAAAAGTTGGTCGATTTTCCAATAAAATCCGAAAATCTGACATTTTATAGAGGACTGAAATGCCATATGCTGCTGACAGACTACACACAATAATCCCCCATTCCTTTACCAAATACAGCTACAAAGTAATGAGATGCTGCTAGCTGGCTACATGCAGTCCTGCGGTAGTCTCACACATTCCACACTGTTATTGTTGATAAGAATCTCTTTATTCAGCAGACAAGTACCTACCAAAAAAGCTTAGATGCAAGGCACACGATCCCGCATCTCAGCAGCAACTTTCCCACCTTATTTTGGTGCGAAATTGGCATCGCCATTCCATATTGGTCTCTTATTTAGAGCATGATGGAATTGTAGTAAAGGTGAAGGATTGCACATGCATCGAGATGGCAGCTGAGGCATGTGACATCACCTTGATTACAAACACCATTCAGGCATCATAAAGCAAAATAAACAGTGCTTGTAAAAATAATATTTTACGTTAAGTCAAGAATTATGTTTCAAGTTGTCGCTATTATAATCTTTGTTGTTGTTGTTGTTATTATTATTATTATTATTATTATTATTATTATTATTATTATTATTATTATTATTAATTAAATCTGTTCCAACATAGTTGTGGTACAATTAAGAGAACACTAGGAAGGAAAACCAGAAAAGAAACTCTACTCAAGTTCTATAACGTTTTAGCTTTGCCTGTATTGATGTATGGCTCGGAATGCTGGACCCTTAATAAAAGCATGATAAGAAGAGTGGAAGCAGCAGAAATGAGATATCTTCGATATGTAGCAGGATATACACTTTTGGACAGCAAAAGGAATGAAGATAT
This sequence comes from Periplaneta americana, assembly GCF_040183065.1. NCBI lineage: Eukaryota > Metazoa > Arthropoda > Insecta > Blattodea > Blattidae > Periplaneta > Periplaneta americana. The sequence goes on along the minus strand of NC_091132.1, from coordinate 121,080,044 downwards.
CCACAAAGAACTACAAATAATCAGCATAGTAACAAAAATAGAAGAATATAGAAATAAATGGTTTGAACACGTCAGCAGAATGAATGAAGAAAGGCTGCCCCATATGATCCTAAATTATAAGCCTCAAGGTCACAGAAGTCAAGGACGACCAACCAAAAGATGGAGTGATCAACTATACTTTGGAGCCAGAACAGGTCAGTAATGATCTAATCCATGAAGGAGATGATGATGATGATGATGATGATATTATTATTATTATTATTATTATTATTATTATTATTATTATTATTATTATTATTATATTGCACGTTGACATCTGGATCTCTCATTCTGATGTGCAAAGGCATCTTCATCAGTATGAATAATTATTGCGCTATGTAGGGATGTAATAATTATTAATATTGTTATCAAAGGACCAGAGGCTCTGACATAAGATATTTTCGTCTCCCAACTGATAAAATGCTGAACGTGAAATGTAAACACTTTTGCAAAAGGAAGGACAAAATTACGAAATCGACTAGATCCTCTCACAAATTCATCATTACACATTGAAAGACACTCTTTCAGCTTTCCCAATGACGGGACTGCCTCATTGGACAAAGCATAATAAACATATTGAGTGAAAACAAAAAACAGACCACAAAAGAGAAAGGAGGGTAACGAACAAAAGGGAAAATTAAGTACAGGAAAGATAATAGCATGCATATAACAGACCTAAACATAGTAAACAAACAGATTAGATATTCGAGCAAAATTCTCCCTTCTTAGGAAACAAAGTACAGATGGTATTTTAAAATGGCAAGTGATCTTCTGATAGTGGCAAGGGAAACATCACGAATGAAGTCGTTGTTCAGCTGGAACTTCTTGCAGAAACTGACAAAGAGGCGAGGTATTGTGCCCCTAGCGCCAACCATTAGCCCAACTACTTCAATGGGGGTGAGGTGATATTTCTCCAAATAGAATGGAACTGTGGGCTCATAAATTCTGCATTTTTCTGAGTGGACTTCAGTGGGCTGTTGTTCCTGTGCCTCGAACCTGACTGTCGGGTCGATAATGTATGCTGATGTGGAGCCTAGTGGAATGGCAAGCATATCAATTCGCCGACAGGATCCCTCTTGAGAGATGTCATGGACTTCTTCGCGCACAGTGAGACCTTTCTTCCTCAAGGCTTCGGCAATCATGGACCTGATTCTTTGATGTCTAGAGTTCCGCAGTGTCTCGCTGAAAGGACAGGCACCCAAAACGTGGCCAAGAGTTTCAATCTCACTGACGCAACGACGACAGTGGTTTCCGTCTCGGGACCTTCCTGGTATAGCACGCAGCGGACAAACATTAGCTGTCATTTTAAGAGCTAGTCTCCATTCACTGCTAGTGAGGTGATCAGGTTGTCGAATCCATTTATTGGCGGGAGTGAACTCCTTATAGAGGATGACGCCTTTCCCTTTCTGATTTAAAGAGCACCAAGATTGAAATGCTCGCTCCCTGAGCTCTTGTCTCAATTTTTTCACTTGAAGTGAATCAGAAGAGATATTTTGAAGTCCAAGTTTATTTAAACAAACCCCAATCTCATTAGACAAGTTGCGACAAGCGTTTACATGGATATTTTGGGATCGTTGTAAGCTCTGGCATGCATTGATATGCTGCAAAAAAGCTTCCCAGCTAGATTTAAATAGTCCCAATCCCTTGTATTTTCTGTCAGCATAAAGCATGTTGCCTGGTGTGTCGGTGGGAAGCTGGAGTATTTCCTTCAATATGGTTTTAATGAGAACATCGGCATCAGAAAGAAATTTGGCTGGTATTTTATTCAGTGGTGTTGTCTGAAACTGATAAATCAAAGTAGGGCAGATGTAGCTGCATAACACAGAATATTTCTGATAATGTTGTAATAGAGGAGTTGAAGCAAGGATATCTAGTTTGTTCTTTAACTTTTCCATACACTTGACTGCATCAAATACAGTAGAAGTGTGGTAACTTACACCGAGATATTTTATATTTTCTTCTGGGATAATTGACGGAATTATTTGGCCAGAAATTAAGTCAAGTGATTTGTAATTGAGAAATCCTTCGGTTACAGAAATGCATTTGCATTTATCTATGTTTATGTTGAGACCAATTTCGTTAAATCTAGTTATGGCAAGTTCAACCAGTACTCATGCTAAGTCTTCATTTCTAGCAACAATCACGGTGTCATCTGCAAAACCTAATGATGTTATCTTTGGTAGTCCTGGAGAAACTGAAAATCCATGCTCTTCTTGCAATTCATGAGTAGAAAGTTCTTCAAGAATATGGTCAGTTGATATGTTATAAAGGGAGGGAGAGAGCAGTGAACCCTGCATAACTCCTCTCTTGATAATGATTTGTTTGGTTTTGTACGTTCTCGTTTCTATTTGAGTTTTATTATCTCTCTGCAGCTCTAGTATTAGGTTTGATAATTTGGAAGGCAATCCAAGTCCTAGCAAAGTGTTCTGGAGGTGTTTGTAACCCACATTGTCAAAAGCTTTACTTATGTCGAGAAATACTAATGTTAAATCTTTCTTCTGAGATTTTGCAGCAACTAAAACGGACTCTAGAATTGATGTATTTATCAGGGTACCGGGGGAATTAATAAACCCTCTTTGATTTTCGCAGAAGTTAATTAAAGCTCTCAGGCGGAAATCAAGAATTCGCTCTAGTACCCGTCTGACCACAGAACAAATAGTTAGAGAATAAAATATGGTTGTTACTATTATTATAACTACTATCATTATTATTATTATTATTATTATTATTATTATTATTATTATTATTAATTGTTATGTTTATATTATCATTATCATCTTCATTATTATCATTTTTTCATTTCTTTATGTCATCATTATTAGGTCTATTAACATCATCATTAATATTATCATGATTATTATATCATCATTATCATTATCGTTATGAGCAAATGCTGGGTAACTATCAGTGCTGGACCTCGGACTCATATTACCGGCATTATCACCTTCATTTCATACAGATGCTAAATAATCTGAGATGTTGATACAGTGTCGTAAAATAACTCACTAAAAAAATAATTATCGTAATCATTACTATTATTATTATTATTATTATTATTATTATTATTATTACTGTCAGTGAAATGAAGTTTATGCGCTGAACAGCAAAATACGGGCGGCCAGGTAGCTCAGTTGGTAGAGCAGCTGACTACGGACTGGAAGGTCCGGGGTTCGATCCCAGGTGGTGACAGGATTTTTTCTCGTTGCCAAACTTTCAGAATGGCCCCGAGGTTATAAAATTGAGTAGCGGGTCTTTCCCGGGGGTAAAAGGCGGTCAGAGGGTGGTGCCGACCACACCACCTCATTCTAGTGCCGAGGTCATGAAAAGCATGGGGCTCTACCTCCATGCCCCCCAAGTGCCTTCATGGCATGTAACAGGGATACCTTTACCTTTTACAGCAGAATACACTAAATGGTATCATAAAAGAAATGAACACATCCTATAAGAACTGGGAATGAAACCTGTACTGCAGTATATTCATCAATATCAAGACAGCTGGCTTCACCATGTCAAGCATATGCCTAGAACAAGGTTTCCTCGAGTAATCTTGAACTATATACAGACGAACAGGGAAAGATCACTGAGTCGTCCTGTGAAGAGATGGCAGGAAAACTTTTATAGGCCAGAACAGTTCTCCTAGTATTATCACCTGTTAGGAAGATTATTATTATTATTATTATTATTATTATTACTTCATCATTAGTATCATCGTTACTATCATCGTCATTATTATCATCGTGATTTCATCATTATCATTACCGTAATCATTATTATCATCTCATCAATTATCACCCTTATTATTGTAATCATTGTTATCATTATCACTACCGTAAGCATTATCTTCTGAATTATCATTATCATTGTTATAATTATTACTCGTACCAGTACTATTTATTATTATTGTCTACTATCATTACGTATGTCGCATTAGAAACTTCATTAATTCTTAATTTATTATTCTGGTTCCTATAAAATATAGGCTAATTATTATACCGGTAAATCATGTAGGCCTAAGATATCATTTTATAATGTAACATGCCAACAATACAATAAGGATTGTTCTATAACAATTTTATAACTTACACACCAATACAAAGTGTAGTTTTTTATAATGTTAATATTTTATGTTTCATATCATTGTCGTATAAACTCTTTCTTTATTTAGTTACTACAAAATACAGCCTAATTATTGTAAAGTGTAAACCATCTTGGCCTATAACCTATAGCCTAATTTTCTACTATATTAAAATACCATTTAATATCATTCATACAATAACGGTTTTTCATGCGTTGAAGGGTTCCATACAAATTTTACAGAACAAATGTTTGAGTCATGAGTCCTGCGCCAAGTGAAAGCACTCCTTTGTTTAACTCGCTGTAACCCGGAAAACAGTAAAGATTTTGAGTTGCAATCATTTTTAAAAGTAATTTCCATTCTTTCTCAACATTTCTCTTGCTTTGATCCCCACCCCCCATCTAAAGTGAAAAATGAAAAAGTTTACCGCTTACCAACTGTTGAAGGTGTAAATGTCTATTCAGAACAGATCACATCAAAGTTAGTCTTCTTTCTCACTTTTCAGAAAATATTTTCATTTCGATTTTATTTCTATGTTTTCCTTAGATATTAAGCTGCCAATTAAATAAATTACAGCATGATTGATTATCATAAGAGCTACGACATGGAAGCAGGAAATTTCGTATATTCCACATGCTTCCTACAGCCAAGACCATGGATGGGCAACTCGTGCTCCCAAAGTGCTAAAAAACCTTGAAAGAGAGAAAGACAGACGGAGCCAGCCGCAGCAGTTACAAGTTGTTTGTAGTTTCGCTGCAAAAGCCACGGTGCGCTCTGGCGGCTCATGCAGGTGATCATGATATCTATTCCATGATTTGAATTTGAGAATGACGCATGGTACAATAAACAATAGTAATTTTAGGCAGACTATACCTGAACACATAACAAAATTATATTATTTTCTAGCTTTGTAAGTAGTTTATTACTGGAAAAACAAACTGAATACAACCTTTTCAAGATACAAGAAATATAGCTGCAACACTTATTTATTATTACACTATTTGTTAATATTTCTTATTATAGGTCTTATTTGAAACGTAGAATGCTAGAATTTACAAGTCTTTATACATTATAGAGTATTCCTCTGTTCTCAGAAATGTAATAGTCTGTATTCGCAAACAATAACAAATTCAAGGAAGTATTTTTTACATGTCACGGCAGATGAAATAAGCTTACTTCTGAGCTCTTTCTTTACTTTGAGAGATTTTACACTTCATTCTTGAAATGAACTCTGCCTCAAGCACATACAGTATATATGGAAGCATTCCTAATTATGTTGGAATCTGAGTGGCGTGCTGTTCTGTAGATTTATTAATTCAAGCTACAAATTTTCAGGATTTTCTATCGACGTAAGCCAATAAGATTTCAGAAAAATTTCGATTCCTTGTCAATTGTCACTGTTTCTCCAAACTTAGCAGTGAATTCTGCTGTAGGTCTTGAAGTAGGGTCTTATATTTGATAAGAAGAATTTCTTATCACTCTTCAAGATAGTTTATAGTCAAAGAAAGTGAAGTTGTCTATGTTCTACATGATACTGCCACATTTCAAATTTATCCATAAATGTTCTTAGCTAGTCGATTATATGTCTCGCAATTCTGTAACTCGCACGCACAACGTGCTAACGATATTTGATATCAGTCTCACCTTGTTGATATCCCATTTTTAAATTAACCTGTTTTAAAGCAGATACAGACAGTATTTCTTTACTAAAACCTTCACTGTTTATTGGTAACATAAAATGTCATGCGTAAGAAAGTGTAATAGAATAAAAGCTTTACCTCTTTTCTTAATTAAAAAATTCTCTTTTTACTCGTAACTAAAGGGAAATGATCTGGGAATTATATTGTTTTTAACTTAAAACGAGCCGCCACTTACTGCAGACGCAATCAAACTTGTGTCTTGAAAGAACCGCACACAGACAGTACAGCTAGTGCAGAGTCCGTTCTACCTTCACTGAGATTGTGTTGACACTTTGAGAGCACGAGTTGCCCACCCATGGCCAAGACGGTCTTGCTATAGTGTGCTCCTGTAATCAAGGTGACGTCATTGCACAGAATCGCACGGAACTCGTCCAGCATTTGTCTTCACTATTACTATAATCCCATTACAGTTTACAGTATGTATGATTCGACTAGAAGCCATGTATACATGTAAATACATCATATCTTTCTTTGGTAACGTAACTATAAAGAGAAATAAAATTATTTTACATAGTATGCAGTGGGACATTCACTCAATTATATACAGGCTGTTTCAGAATTCAACTGAAAAAATTTATCAGATTATAGAGGGGTTGTAAACAAGCAATTTGAGATGGGGAACCCAGGATCTCTGACGAAAACTGAGTTATCAGTTGTTAAAGTTGCTTATATTTGATATAATCCAGCATTAAAATGAAATAGGAATATGAAATGATATGAGCTGGTTTCGGACCTTATGAGGGATTGGATGTTTACTGTTTCCTAGAAAATGTGCAATAACTTCTTTAAATGCATTCCAAGCATCTTTTTCTATAGGAGTCATATTTTCAAATTGCCTGCCTTTAACTAGAGCTCTGATTTGCGGACCTACAAAAATTCCTTCTTTTATTTTTTCATCCGAAAGAGTAGGAAATTTGTTGGTAAGATATTTAAAACAGTCTCTATCTTTGTCAAGTGCTTTTATAAATTGTTTCATTACAACAAGTTTTATATGTAGAGGTTGCAAAAGAATTTTCTTAGGATCCGGTAGACTACCCTTTATTATGTTCTCACTACTTTGTGTTAAACGTTTTCTTTTGGGCTACTGTCTTTGTTTCCAATGTTTGTCTCTCGCCTCACTATCCCACTGGCACAAATAACATGGATAGCCTATTTTGTAAAGCACTGTTACCGGTACTGGCCTAATATCATACAGATCACTTTTAAATCTCCACACATCAAACACCGATGATCATCATATTTAATTTTCTCCAAAATATGCTTCACATTTTCATAGTTCATAGTCACTGCTATGATTTTGAAGTTCACATCACACCATTGGTATCTCAAAACATAGCGCTTTTTTCTTCCCCTTTGTCCAATTTCTTAAGTCACCAACACAAACATTGCACACGGTATGAGAAACCCATGGCCTTGTAAGCTTTTGTCACAAATAAGATTATATATTTTGCAGATGACATAGTTGTCATTGGTAAATCCATGAACGCAGCACAAGAGCTCGTTATGATGGTTACATCTTTACTTCAAAATATTGGCCTACAACTCAATGTCCAGAAATCGGCGTCAATTAATATTCATAAAGGAAAACTACTTGAAAAGGATTTGTTTCTTCACCATGACTCGTATGTAAAGGCCATTGGCCCAGAAGACACAATAAAATATTTAGGAATAACTTTTAATGATGAACTGCAGTTTAATTCCGAAGAATTGATAGTTTCCCTTCGTCAGGATCTTGAACTTTTAGTATCGACACCTATGTTGCGGCCTGATCAAGAACTCAATATTGTTAATCAATATATCTGGCCCAAGCTCATATATCCCCTGCAAATGGCTCCCTTACATAAATTATCTCGAAGTTTTTTGGAAGACGTTGATAAGATCCTTCGAAGCTCTGTTAAAGACATGCTTTTCCTCCTGGCTGATATTCCAAATAGCATGCTGTACGCTAGTAAAAAGTTAAAAGGACTTCAGTTAATACGCACTTCGTGAGAAGCTTTTCTTCAACACAGTGGCGTATACTGGTTAAAGGGTTTGGGCTACCGCTGACCCTATTATTACACAAAATATATCTAACAATTACTTTAATTTTAATTACTATGGTAAAACTAATAATACAAAATTATTACATTATGTTATATTATAAACTTTTTCTTTTGTAATTTCCTTGGGCTACCGCCGGTAGCCCCGGTAGCCCGCAAAATACGCCCCTGCTTCAACATTGTAACATCTGTCTATCATTAATCAGAGCAGATAATCCGCATGTTAACATTATGAGACAGTTAGATGTCGAACTCAAATCGTCGTGTGAATCCCTCTGCCTTTCTTTTCCCGAAGACTTTACTAAAGCTACAATTCGAAATTTTCGAGAAGAATTGCGAGGTCGTGAATATGAATCATGGAAGACCCTTTCAGGATGGGGAAAAGGTGTTGAGATGTATAGCGAAGTAACAGCCGCCAACAGTTGGATTGCAAACAAGAAAGGACTTTCGACTAGTGAATGGATATCTAGCCTGAAAATGACAGCAAATTTAGCAGCTGTTCGTTCCATTCCCGGCAGATCTCTCGACGGTACCCGGTGCAGACATGGCTGCCCAGAGATTGAAACTTTAGCACACGTCTTGGAATTCTGTGAACAGGGATTGCTCTTGAGGAACTCTAGACATCATCTTGTAAGATCCGAAATTGTTGCCGCATTAAGAACTAAGGGCTGGATAGTAGAAGAAGAAATCTCCTGTCTAGCTGAAAATGGGTCAACGAGATGAGTAGATATTTTAGCGTACAATGCTGACACTAAACAGGGCATCATTGTGGACCCCACGATACGTTTTGAAGTAGGATGTCATCAGTCAGCTGAGGTCCACCTTGAGAAGAAGTCGATCTATGAGCCTACAATCAACTATTTCAAGCTGAAATATGCCTTAATTCACGTTGAGGTATTCGGCTTGCTCATAGGTGCTCGAGGGACTATACCAGCTTTTTTCGAAGAATTTCGACGAAAATTTGTTCTGTCAACATCTTTGAGGGATGATATTGTGATAATTGTGTTAAAAAAATCCTGCCAAATCCTAATTAATCACATGGTGCCACATTAATAGCAATTGTAATGTTTCACGCCCTTTTCTTTGCTTCCCTTTTTTTTTTTTTAATTTAATACCTATGTTTACATATGTATAATAATTTTTTTGAGGATATACTGAGTCCGTAAGGGCTACCCTTAATGGGGGGCAGTTTAGTATTATTATTATTATTATTATTATTATTATTATTATTATTATTATTATTAGGTCTAACTTACCACAAATATAACAAAATGAATTTGCATTATTTACACAACGCCTCTTTTCCGTTATTCTGTACTGAATTACATATGACGAAGATAACAAAATGGAAATTATGTGCAAGTAATTTTTGCGTTATAGAACTCTTTAATCACTGTAATAAATAAATTCACAATACAAAATTACAAAATGGGATATGCTGCCATCTGTCTTAAAATAGTCAACTAGTTCCTTTAATTAGATTTATTCCAATAGGCCTAGATGGTATTGGTATATGGGAACAATGGTTCATGTTCATACGAAAGATATACGAATAAATAGGCCTACAAATTGAGGATATAAAGTTCCAAAGAAACGGTGATACAACTAAATGGTCTTCATTTTTGGAATCAGCATATGGAAATTAGGTACTATTAAAAAAAACTTCAAAATCTAAAATAGCAAGTCCACACCTGTGGAGTAACGGTCAGAACGTCTGGCTGCGAAACCAGGTGGCCTAGGTTCGATTCCCTGTCGGGGCAAGTTACCTCGTTGAGGTTTTTTCCGGGGTTTTCCCTTAACCCAATATAAGCAAATGCTGGGTAACTTTCGGTGCTGGACCCCGGATTCATTGCACCGGCACTATCACCTTCATCTCATTCAGACGCTAAATAACCAAAGATGTTGATAAAGCGTCGTAAAATAACCTACTAAAAATTAATAAAACAGCAAAATCACTGTAGACCTGTGTAATAATAATAATAATAATAATAATAATAATAATAATAATAAATTATTAACATTTCAGTTTTGACGTAAATGTCAGTAATAGACACCTTGAAACAGGGAATCATATCCACGATTTGGAGTGATACTGGATCGTGAAAGAGAAGGAACCGGGTGGAGGAAGCATGTCATCAAGAAACGAGTTTACGGTATCATACTAGGTACTATTTCCTACTTCAAACTACTCTATTAATTAAAATAAAACTCACCTTAATGTTTGTACAGTATATCGATGTGCAATCGTAGGCCTAAGCCTTCTCCAAGTGCATCTGCATTTTTATTCCAGTTCTCTTCCAGCTCTTTGAGCCCGACACAGTTCTTTAAATGTTCTAATAAATATCCGTGTTTTCGAAATGCTCGAGTAATACTGTTCAAATCTGTCCATACTATTATCACGCGTCCTTTTTTATGGTTAGTAAACATGACCAATAATGAAGCGAGTGGAAATTACTGCAACAAATTTATTTTTCAGTGAAAGTGTTTTAGAATATACTTTGATTGTTACAAACTTTCTCTGAATACAACACGGGAGTTTGTCTTCCAACGTTTAACACCTCACAACATGTTGTTAAAAAGTGTCTGGAGTATAGGACACACGAGAATAAATCATTCGTTGGATTCAGTATAAGTTTAGGCCTTAATTCACGAAATAACTACCTATATCTTACGAACAACCACATGTCACACAACAATAATTATAATCACAGAAACAGCAAGAGTGCTGACACATTCCACTTTAAACTAATGAAGAAAAGAAAAGAAATCCCATAACCTAATACGAAAAAGATGGCCAACACCAAACAAGTCATTTATGGTTGAGCATAGTCTAGTATATACAGTTACGAAGCTCAATACATAGGGAATATGCATCCATAGATAGTTTCTAACCACTAGAATCGCTAATATCACCTCATCACATACAATGTGAAACAGTACCGGCACAGTCTATTGTTCTTAGTACCCTCATCAACTCAAGCTTCGTGACTGGTGGTTACAGGTTGGGTAGCTATGGGAACCAGTTTACTTCTTCATCCCCCCTCTGGCTGGACATACCACTTTTGGATGCGCTAGATCTCACTCTCTGAAAACGCATCATAGCCTGTAGATGTAGGTAAATGTGTAAGTTCCTTAAGGACTGAACGCGAGCACAAGGAGATAAGTTTTCAACATGCAATACAAAATTACAAATTGTAATAAAAACGATATAATCATAGGCGAAGAAACGGGGAGAGGGGCAGGTCAGTGACATAGGCTACCACAGATCACACGTAGAGTAGCCTACGTGCTCAGGTGCGAGTTTGATTCCCTCTTGGGCTGATTACCTGGTTGAGTTTTTTCCGAGGTTTTCCCCAACCATAAGGCGAATGTCAGTTAGGTAATCTATGGCGAATACTCGGCCTCATCTCACCAAATACCATTTCGCTATCATCAATACCATCGACCCTAAATAATCCAGTAGTGGATACAGCGTCGTTATATAACCAACTAACTAACTTTTCCTTCAACCAATTGAAGCAGAATTGCTGAGTAACTTTCGGCGTTGGACCTCGGACTCATTTCACCATCATTAATTCACATATCATCATCCATACCATAGCCCAGGTTAAGTTCATTGTGTGGCGTGCTGTACTTGTATAGACTCCAGTATGTCTTCATGTCCTTCTCCGTAAAAGAAGAAAAACTTGAAAATATTAATATCGTTACATAAAACATGGTGAATATGTACAGCTCGCGCAAGAAACGATTACTGAAATGGTGGCGTTGCTGTCTGTTTTGACGTGTGTATGTGGGGAAGAGGTGCGAGCCGATGGAAGTACTGTCTCTTCCAAGAAGATGAACAAATGAGGACATCGCTGTGGAAATAAAGAACATAGCAAGAGAAAAATTAGAAGCTAATTAAACGCGCAACATATGTTCACGAATGAAATAATAATACCATACGATACAAGACACGTATTCATATGCAATGGAACAAACTAAAGTCGTAATGTAACTATCACATCGCAAGACTGATTCTATCGATGTCATTTCTCTTCTGACTGTACTCTTGAATATCATTCAAGTTATCTCGTGATCTTGTTTCAATTCTACTCAAAGAGTTTTCGCATCCTAATCCGCTAAACGATTAACGCTTACAGTCTTATTTCCCTCAGTTCACCTTAATGTTGTTTTTTCAATTAAACTTCACAGTTTCTGACATCTTTTTCTCCTTAAATGAACTCACCAATATTTTCTACTTTCGATTATTTTCATTCCTGACATAAGTCCTCTCTATTCATCCACCTAGTGCACACATGTGGAGTAATGGTCAGCGCGTCTGGCCATGAAACCAGGTGGCCCGGATTCGATTCCTGGTCGGGGCAAGTTACCTGGTTGAGGTTTTTTCCGGGGTTTTCCCTCAACCCAATATGAGCAAATGCTGGGTAACTTTCGGTGCTGGACCCCGGACTCATTTCACCGGCATTATCACCTTCTCATTCAGACACTAAATAACCAAAGATGTTGATAAAGCGTCGTAAAATAACCTACTAAAAAATTTAAAAAAAATTCATCCACCTAGCTTAAGAGATTACTAATACTGTATCTAATATTCGAAGTATTAAGTTTATTACTACGCCATATGAAGAGTACAGGAAATAACATGCTCTGTTCAGGAGAGTAATTTAAGATCTTCCTTTAGTACATTCTTTCCCTGTATGCCAAGTCTAAAATCTGTCATAACATTCGGACTGTTCACATTATCACATGTTTGATTCATGGCATTGAACTGGATGGAATCCTACTCCACATAGCATGCATAACTCATTTTTTAAAGTGGGCAAAACACGTTCATTTTTTTGCTGTACTCTTCACATTCTAAACACATCTGAAACATTAGCTATAACTAATTTTAATTGGTTTAATCATATTAATTCCGATTTTACTTTAAAAGAATAAATTAACAATGCATTTAGATGTGTGTGTGTGTGTGTGTGTGTGTGTGTGTGTATCCACTCACTATCGAATGCCTAAATGTATGTATGTATGTATGTATGTATGTATGTATGTATGTATGTATGTATGTGTGTGTGTGTGTGTATGGGTGCGTATGTATGTATGTATGTATGTATGTATGTATGTATGTATGAGACAATGGTATAGCTCAGGCAGTTGGCACACTTGCCTTCTGATCTGGAATTGCACTCGGGCATGAATTTGATCTCCACTTGGGCGGATTGCCTGTTTAGGTTTCTTCCGAGGTTTTTCCCACTTGTAAGGTGAATGTCAGATAATCACTTGGTGAATCCTTGGTCTCATTTCACCATTATTAATTCCATCAATGCTAAATAAATTAGTTGTTGTTATAGAGTTGTTAAATAACTGCCAAAATTGTTTGTATGTATGAGAAATTATCATATGTAATCTTTAATGTGCAGATATGAAAACATATGTTCTTATAGCAATTATTTCATATTAAAAAATAAGTTTACATTGGTGAGTTCTAGAAAAGCTTATTTCCATTCGACATACGAGGAGAGCTGGATATGGGCAGAAAATGTATTTTGTGTGCAAAATTTTCTTTACATACTGATACTACAAACATATCCAGATCAATTCTATTTTTCTTTTAATTTCGCTAATTTAAGGTAAGGTTTCAAATTTAACTGTAGAAAAATAAAAAATGTATAATTTTGCTGTTGTCTTATTTCTTTAATAATTATTACAATGAATAGCTGACACAAAAGTGTTTTGTTAGTGATTAGTGGATAATTTACATTCACTACAAGGAAATGTGAAAAAATAAGAATGTAAGAACCTGGATATGAGCTTCTTCTTGTTAGAGGACCTGAAAAAATTACCAAAATTGTAAGTCAATATAACCAGTGCCTTGGCTGAATGTTACTGGGGACCTCCTAACTGTATGTGAAATCTTTGTTTTTTTATATATATATAAATATTTCCTAACGCAAATTACAAAAGGAATTGAGAAAAATTACATTTTTGCACGCCATTTCTAATATATATATATCTGGAGCATTTATTAGAATTTCCTCGCAGTTTAACAGTTCCCTGTAACATTACAAAAGAAAATAAAAGTACTGGTCAAACGAATGAAATGTTCTGGGAAATACAACTTGTACAGTCCACATAACAAAACATATGGATTGTGTTCCACTGAAAGTAATGGTGAAAATGAAATAAAAATTTCCTTAAACAGCGTAACTTTTGAGAAATGTTCTATTTTTTAAATGTTTAGGCCTACTTTACATTGTATCCTGTTAAAATAATAATTATGTGATTTGGTTTCTGATAGATATACATTATTCTTGCCAATGACTGAGGTAACAAATGACATTTGGCGTTATAGTTCCATCTTGAAAGTGAATTATGGAGTCATTTATCAGACATAGATCTTTCAATTGGTATAGGACACATCTTGCAAAGGACAACATATGACATGGTATGCATATGTTTCACATGTCATAATAAAATTTAATTAAATTAAACTACAACAAATGGCAAGTTTTACTGTATATAATAAATTGTTTCATAATAAAACTATCCAAAAATTAGTACACCTCTTTCTAAGATTTCAATGCTGAACCTCTCCATATACTTTGATATACATATTATAATAGCTACTTTACAATATTTTATGTATAATTACATCAGATTTTCTATATCTACAAAACAATTACTAAATACTGGTAAGTGATGTGGAAGGAAGTAGCTCACTTCAGAATTAACTCTGATTTCTCATGTCCTATACTGTGAATTTCGTACGTTTAGTAACTGTTTGTGAGCTTGAGGTTCAAATTTTATTCTTGTATAGACCTAAATCTAGAAAAATGTCAGACTTATAGTTTATGTTCCATGTTTATTATTAATTTCTGCAGGATATTTATTTTGGGAAGAAAATTGATGTTTCCACATAAGCAGGGTCATATATGGTATAATTGTGTTGTTTTCCATCATTGTAATTGGTCTTAAAAGATTCTCACATCGAGTATAATTGGAAAGACATTCATATTATCTGTACTCAAGATACCCTGCATAGTACAATTATTGTGTTCCTTATTTGGAACAATTTAGTCAGTTGCCTATGTACTTAATTGTGAAATATAATTCTTTATACAACTGTGCTTTGTTGTCAGCTTGAAAATATGGTATTGTAATAGAAAAATTACCAAATGTCAATTAGTGAGGTTTGGTATGGAGTCATAGCATTTTTAACAATATCATTTTAGAACAGTGACCATAATAACGAAAGTAAT
The DNA here is from genome assembly GCF_040183065.1 of Periplaneta americana. NCBI lineage: Eukaryota > Metazoa > Arthropoda > Insecta > Blattodea > Blattidae > Periplaneta > Periplaneta americana. The sequence goes on along the minus strand of NC_091132.1, from coordinate 121,064,932 downwards.
AATTTCTGGCAAGCCACTTTTCTCTGTTTGTTTAAAAAAATATTGTTCTTGTTGCCTGTTAAGAATACTACTGTTCAAAGCTATTTTAAGCACTGATATTGTTAATATCTTTATCTAAATGATTATTCTTTTAATATGTTTAAGCTGCTCTCCATTTTGGTGTAACCTTGAGAGAAAAAAATTATTTTTAGGTTGGAAGAAATACATACGGATAGTTGGATGTGAAAATTAGTAAATATAACTTATTGATAACTTTAAAAATGGCGTTCCTATTCTGTTTATTCATTAAAGATAAAAATTTTTACTTGGAATGTGATGTCTCATGAAGGAATTACATTTTCAATAGTGGTATTTCCGTCAGATGTAAGATTATGTTACAATGACTCAATTGCTAGAGCCTCGTTTGTAGGAAGGGTATGTTATGAAGAGGACGGAATAATGTTTGGGTAGAAACAGCTTTACATTGTGTCCCTAGCCCTAGCAAACTTCTATATCGACATTTTGAATAAAAGAACAGTCATTTATATCTACACACTTACGCTAGAGATGAAGATAGATGGCAGAAATAAGTTATGAAACGAATGAAGAGGAAATAATACACTTTTTTTTATTAATAATGTAGAGATATTCCTCTTCATTGTAGGCCTCAAGATTTTATACACAAATTGCCTAAATAGACAGTGGATTTGCAAAGCAATATCTACTTGAGCTCAGTTCCTCTTCACCATCAGGTACTGTAACAACTAATGGCTCCAAAATTACAAAATTATGCAGGGCCTACTTCGATTTCCTTTTCGTCTGGACCAGAACACCCATGTAGTTTGACCTCCTGTGCTGTTCACAAGTTTGAGGTCCCCATATGAAACAAACAAACGCAAGATGCGGGGGAACAAAGCACGTTTTTGTAATGAGCCAATCAAATTTTGACCACTTTTAATGGTGGTCAATCATGACAATAGGTCATATTGGCACAGAACTATTTGTTTTTAATATATCTCCAATAGCTGTAGAGTTCAGAGGGTCCACAAACTAAATAATTTGAGACCTGTGTGGCTGATGTATGAAAGATTAATGAAAAAATATCTGGAGGTGTGTTGCTTTTAACATGTATATAACACAAAAATTTGTACTGTATTACTTAGAAAGGAACAGAATGTAGTTCACATTGTTTTTGCAAAAATAACAAGGATTTGTTATTCATAATTTATATATTGAGTTAATAATACAGTGAAACTAGTTTCAGGTAACTATTATTCCGAAAATTGTAATATATTATACCATAACTATTGCAATAAGAATTCTATGCTATTACTATTTGAATATGAATTCTGAATTAAATATTTTACAATACAACATCAGTACCGGTACCGTAACAAGTTACATACTGCACCACTTACAATACTGGTATCTTATTTCTTAAGTGATATCTTTAACATTATAACAGAAGCGAAATCCATAGCATAATTTAAGAAAGGAAGACATGCAGATACAGTCAAGAATTAATAAGTAATTAATTATTTTGATTCTTTAGAAAGTAGACAAATGTGATATATGCCTGAATTACAAAGATGGCCAACTTTTCACGTTTTACTGTATTTTTTTATAATAACTCTATTTTTGTGAAGGGGATGTTCTTTGAATGGATATAGCCTCTAGTCACTTATCTACAAAAGAGAAACCACAAGACAAATCAATAGCATTCACATAAACACTGTCAAGTGTTTTAGAAGACATGTCTTCTGTCTTGAAGATAATACCGTACATTTAATAGAGATTTGAAGAAATTTCAATTCGAACGTGATATTACTACAGTTTTTAACAATTCCGCCAGTCATAGATAATATGTAATATTGTGAGTTCATGAATCACAATTACTGACAATATAACCATCAGATTTAAAATAGTTTTATAAAAGTTTATATAATTTTATTTTAACTGAATAGCTAGACTTCCAGTACCAAGGTGAAAAAAATCATGATCTAACATCAACAGGTTTACTAATTTACGAGTATTTATTTTAAATTAAGTCTGTAAAAAGTAGCTGAAAATATTATGTTTTACTTATTATTTATAAAATCAAAAATATATTATATCCGAATATTAAGAGCCGAAAATAGCATAATAAGTTTAAATGAAACATAACAAAACGGAAATTAAAACGTCCTATTTACATATCTACTAGCACAGTGGTTCCCAAAGTGAGGTCGCGACCCCCAGGGAGGGTCATGTAAGGAGCTGAGGGGGGTCGCTAGATGATTTACAAAATAACACAAAAAAAAAGTTTTACTAACATACGTTTATTTTGTATTTAGAAACATAAACATAAACGACGTTGAACATAATAAAAAAATGTTTCAGCAGTTAGAAATTAAAAAAATACTGTAATTAATGTAATAAATGTGTCTGTTTCCAGAAAGAGGTTCTCAAATATGAACTCCATATTCCATAAACACAATGATATCATTTTCAAATTCAAAGAAATTTCTCGCTGTTGTTTTGATGATGATCATAGACAAGAAATTTATTTTGCATAAATATGAGGTTGTAAATATTACAAAAAACATAAGAACTACATACTTTCGCAAGCTCGAGGTATTCTTCCATTCTTTTGATCCAAAACTGTTCTATGCTCTTCGAAAAAAAAAAGTCTAATTTAAACTTGCCACTAGTAGACCATATTTCAATGAGTTTTTCCTTCATATTTTCTGGAATTTCTGCCAGTTAAGCGAAAATGTCTAAAAACGGATTCAATATCCATCTGTCACTGTCATAATTGTTTTGAGCTTTTTTCGGGAAATACTCAAAAAGCTAATGTTTAAAATTGCGGAAACTTGGCTTTACAAACTACTATTCAAAGTGTTTTAAGTGTTCGAAAATATGAGCAAGGAAGACCAATCTAGGAAACAAAAAAGAATTGGGAAATAGGTTTGCATATTCTGATTTCTCATCTTGCATGTACCAGTACAATAAAAGTTCCGCTCTTAACTGTAAAATTCTTTTCAACACGTAACTCCACGACAGCCATCCTACTTTCGTATGATAAAGAAGATTTTCCTTTAACGAACTCATGCCTTCACAAATTTTGCTGAAAAATACGAGTTACAAACGAGTGATGTTTACTTAATATTTTGTCATTGTTACAGTATATACTAAACTTCTATTTTTGTCGTACTTTGGATGGTATCCTATCTATGGTTTTGAGTAAAATGATCGATTTTACAAGGATTTGTATTTTTCGAATGGGGTAGGGTAGTGGAAGGGGGGGAGGGTCGCAAACGTGGGTCACACCTTTAGAAAGTTTGGGAACCACTGTACTAGAAGAGTTTTTGTCATTGCTAACAGACCAAAGATCTGTCTATGGAAAGAAATTATAATATATATTGGCTATTAATATTAATTTCTGTACATATACTCATCATTACCTTCCTCTCACAGAGGAAACTATCAATATTTGTGAAACTATCGATATCTGTGTATACTCTCTGCAGCCACAGGTAAATGAAAGTCAAAAGTGCTACAGAAGTGATCACAAATAGCCATGAATAAATGAAAAAGAAATTTAGAACCAGCAAATAATAGGAAATATGTGTTCTATTTATTTATTATACAAGACTTTGGAGATGCTGGTGTTGAAATAATTTATAAGTCTATGTCTTCCACATTCAATTAATCTAATAAATTACGGACATGCACATACATGGTATTTGAGTGAAGTATGATTAAATTATTTCTCTGCGGCAATTAAAATTAACCAATTGACCAATCTCAAGTAAAATGAGGACTAAATACTCTTCCCCTGCAGTTTAAATGTTATCTTTTTTGTAGCATATACAAGGAGGTACCATTCAACATTTATAGTTATTATTCTTCAAAATAATAAATTGTTCCGAAAAATAAGTATAAATAAAATGTATATTATATTATATTATATTATTTATATTATTCAAAATGAGGGTAGCAATGGCAAAGGAAGCTTTTAATAGAAAAAAGGAGCATCTTCTGCGGACCTCTGGAAAAAGAAGTAAGGAAGAGACTTGTGAAGTGCTTTGTATAAAGTATGGCATTGTATGGGGCAGAAACGTGAACATTACGACGAAGTGAAGAAAAGCGAACAGACACATCTGAAATGTGGATTAGGAGAAGAATGGAACATGTGAAGTGGATAGGCAGAATAAGAAATGAAGCTGTGCAGGAAAGAGTGGGTGAAGAAAGAATAATGCTGAAACTGATAACGAAGAGGAAAAGGAATTGGTTGAGTCACTGGTTGAGAAGAAACTGGCTACTGAAGGATGCATGAAAGGAATGGTGAACGGGAGAAGAGTTCAGGGCAGAAGAAGATATCAGATGATAGACGACATTAAGATATATGGATCCTAAGAGGAGACAAAGAGGAAGGCAGAAAATAGGAAAGATTGGAGAAAGCTGGGTTTGCAGTGAAAGACCTGTCCTTGGGCAGAACACTAAATACAAAGCACTTCCTTAGTTCTTTTTCCATAGGTCCACAGAAGATGCTCCTTTTTCTATTAAAAGCTTCCTAGGCATTGCTGTTCTCCTTTTGACTTCCTGGCAGCAGCTCATGTTACTGCTTATATTATATTATATTATATTATATTATATTATATTATATTATATTATATTATATTATATTATATTATATTATATTATATATTCTGTGGCGCTACAGCCATGAAGGGCTAAGACCAACTAGCCGACTGGTGACCTCACGTCCACATGTCGAAACAGAGATGAACGATCATCCAACCAAAATGAAGGTATCATGTGGTTAGCACGATGATCCCCCCCAGCCGTTATAGCTGGTTTGTGAAACCGAATTTTCGCTACCTATTTTAGCTCCCCAAGTGCAACATGATGCTGGGTGGGCACTGGTCCCATACACTAGCCGAAATTTCATGAGAAAATTTCTTCTCCCATGAGGACTCGAACCAGCATGCATTCCATAACACGAGTCCTAGGCAGGATGCCTTAGACCACGATGCCACAGCCTGGGACTATATTATATTATATTATATCATTACCCAGTAAAGAATCACGTTATTAGAAGCCTGACAAAAAGTAACTAAAATGTGAATGAAGGCATTCATTGCCTATTTAACAACTTTTTCTCAGAAAAAAAAAATAACTAAAATCTCAATTAGGCAGTGGCGGTTCCTCGGGGGAGGGAAGGGAGGAACGTCCTCCTCACATTTTTTTTTTCTTTTGAAAGTAAATACCAAATAAAATATGTTCCTTGAAATTCGAGGAAGATTCGATAATTTTTAAGTTCTCAGCTATAAGAAAACTTCGGTTGAACAAGTTTTAAATGCCACGCACTCATGTGCTACTAGAAAACTGTGAAAAGATGCGAGATTGTTTGTGTGGAGGAAAGTCAATCCATTCCTCCTTTACTGCAATTAACACACATAGACAACAACGCAGTAGCAGCCAGAGAAAGAAGCAGACTTTTAAAGCAAGTGAATGAACGGATAGGGAGGAAATCCTCCTCTGAATCAGCGCATGGGCGGGAAATAGAAACCGACTAGTCATGCAGCAAGCTCACTACCGCTGCCATCTAACGATTTTACATTCAACCAGACTATAACACATCTAGGAGGAGGCATAATAAAAACAGCTATGAAAGATACCATATAAACTTTTTTTAAAATTATAAATAAAAAATATTATTCATTGCACTTTATATAGGTTTGAAACTTTCAAGAATATTTGAAAGTTAAAGTTGGGTTTATATAAAACAAAGAGGAAGTAGTTAGTTCTACGTTAGTATCGCAGGTCTTTTGGCCCCTGAAATTCACTTCCATTCATTGTCTACTAGACAGGGCAACAGCCACAAGACCTGACATTCTTCAAAAGCATGTGATACTGAACTTGTAAAATGTACATGTGGCAACACAGACCACGTGGGTGGGTGCAGTGTTCTCGCTTTCCTCAGATTATTTCCCATTTCCGTAAAACGGTTCCGATTACGTATTAGTAGCTATAGTCTCTTCCAACACGTGTGATGCTGTAGTGTGCGCTAGAAATGCTGCGAGGTTGTGAATTTCCTTGTAATTGTTAATTTGTGCAATTATTCAACAATGAATGGAAGTGAAAACTAATATATTTTGTAAAATTTAGGAAACTCAGTTTACAAGAACAGATTATTGCTATACAGAAGGGAAGGCCAACCTGGTCTTAAACGTATGCATGTAGGGTAATTTGTAGCATGTTTCATTCAAGAAGGTATCATTTCGTGCTGTTAACTTCTTTCCTCCTCTTAAGAAATACGCAGGAGCCGCCACTGCAATTAGGCCTAATGCATTTGGTGTCAAAGGGGAGGGAAAAAATGAATTATTTGCCATGTGACAATTGTACTCCAGCCAACAAATTAAGAGTCTTTATTACTCAAATATATAATAAATAATTTTTTTATCAGAATGATCATATAGCACAGAAGTTCTTCAAATAAAATTATTATAATGAAGTAATTTTCTTCACCTCAGTTTTGAGATTTGTATTTTCTTCACCTCAGTTTTGAGATTTGTATGTTTGAGAATAATAATCTAAGAGAGAATCGATATGTACAAAGTCCTCTGCATATGATGCCATGGGACGTACTGAAACATTGCCTCTCACTGTGCACTCATCATACACGCTGAAGTTCGAGGGCATTTGGGTGTTCAATGTATGCCGTTCATCTCAGTCTGTTGTGAGCTACTGAAGGGAATATTCATTCATAAGCAATATACTCCAGTTATTGCTGTTTTTCCTATTTATCTCAAAAGACTGAAGGAATTATTCATTTGTACATAGAGTAGTACAAGCTATTGTTGTTTTTATTATTGTTTGAGAATGCTGTGTAGCATATTACAGCGAGTTTTTGTAGTTTTAAGTTATGTAAAAAGTGTAAGAAAATATCCCACAAGCCACTTCGCACATTTCACAAGAAGAGATTATTCGAATATTTCAAAACAATCTTCAGAGGTATCAAAAATGAACTAGCAGGAGGAGACACTTTGAACATCTCTTGTGACAGTGATAAGACATACTTGTATTCATTTTCAAGTTTTTTATAAACATATCCTCGTTCAACAGGTTTTGGAAACTAAAGTTACTACCATAGAAATGGTGGCTGATTTCATGGTAACTGTGTGAGGCATATAACAGAAAATTCTGCTAAGCTTGCGGTATGAGGAAAGTGACATATATGGAGGACTCTGTATTTATTTTATTGAACTCTTAAAATATTTTGTGTTCAGTTTATGCGCGAAAATTATAAACATAATATTCTCATTTTATTAAAAAATTGCTATTTGTACATACAAATTTGTTTAAGACATAAAGTATTATTTTTGTGAAAATCAAACTTTTGCTCCAACATTTCGATTGTTTAATGTTTAATATATACCTATACTATGTATGTACGTTTAGTCAATAGTCCGAATACTGGTTGGAAATTCATAAGTGATACCAATAAGGCATCATTTATGAGACAACTAAGCCAGGAGATAATGGGGTAGTGTGGCCAGTTCCTGTCTCCCTCAATGACATACATCGCTGACTAGTTAATATATTTCACCAATCAGTCTTGAGATATATATTAGCATTGATTACCATACGAAAGTTACTGCTATATGCTATAAAATGTGTTAAATGTATTTAAAATATAAATTTCATTATTATAATTATTGAAACACTTAAAACTTTTCTTTCAATATGTTACTTGTAATTGAAGTAAGTAAAGTATGTAACATTTAAGGACTAAGATGGCAAAATGATCTACAGTTCTAAAGCACTAATCGAGTAGTACAACTACATGCTACTGGTCTTTTTACGTAATAATGTACATTTTTTAGGTTATACTGCATACCATTATTCTTTTTTAGCTTGAATAAATCATTCATATTCTGTATCAAGCATACTAATCATATGTACCATACCGTACTAAACAAATGGTTTTGACTTTGTTTGCCTACATACTATTAAAATATAAATATATTTTGGCTTTAAAAGGAGCAGATACTCTTCCGATACCGGTACTGAAAACGATTTTATATAAAACTAAATGTGGAGTAAAAAAAAAGTACCGTAAATATACAAATTTTGGTTTGAAATTGACATTGTCAAATGTATGGAATACTACGCATTTTCAAATAAATGTAATAAAACAATCTATACGTGATTTTCACACAGGTACATTAAGAATGACTACTATATATTTTTCAAGATATTTATTTATATTATTGAAACGGATGTAAATAGATAGGGAACATATTATCAATTATGCCTATTAAAGTATACAGAGTACCGGTAATATGGAGAAACAGAAATCAAAGTAAAATAAACATTAAAATTATATATATATATATATATATATATATAGACCTATAGGACTATCTAAAGATGGGTACACATTTCACTACATAAGAATGAAACTGAAAATTCTCATTTCACACAGCAGCAGAAGAATACTGCGATAAATTTGTACAGTAATTTGTAAACTTTAATAATGTAAAGTTATATTTTCTTGTTGATGTTTACAGACAATTTAACCAAATACAGAAAAACAACTGAAACTCATTGTGGCCATTACAACGTATTCTTAAATTTCATTTGTTAGTAATTTTTGTTTCTAATTTATATGCTGTTTGCAAGCAATTTGTTCTTCCTTACTTACTTATTCTGAAATAAGATGATTTCACTTCTATTTTTTATCAATTTCGTATGTGGAAACATGGTCTACATGTTGAAATCAATGCACCCCCTATCTATTGCTCAGTTGTATTAATATCATGACCAAACGAATAGCGGTACAACTATTTACCATTGTTATAGAAAGCACTTATTATTGAATTTTGTTTGGCTTGCCGTAAGCTGGTCTTAGGCTACTCTGTATTTACCTTAAATTGATGTCAATATAAGTTCTGTGTTGTCTACATATCAGTTTCATATTTCACGTGTCTGATCACAGTTGGAAAAAGATACAATGAACCCTTTCAATCAAATAAAATGCTATTCAGGTTAAAATACTGTATATTGTTTATCAAGTTCTTCCTTCTGCTATCGGAGGTATGAGTTCTTTTAAATATTTTTCATGTTCTTATACAAGCACTTTATTACTGTACTTACATGTGATTAACTTATTGAAACAAAAACGAATTACTTTCATGGAGAGGTTTCAATGTATCATTTAAACATTGAATGAATACTGGTTTGAGGATCACCAACTTTGATCTGACAAACAAATACCTGAAACATGTGTCAGTAGGGGTGCAGTGATACCAGCAGCAATAAAGTGGTATTTATATCACTTTTCATCCTCATTTAATTATTCAGCTAATTATGCACTTCGATTATGGCATAAAAAGATCAGTTAACTGTAATAAGTTCCCATCTTCATTAAAAAAATGTGTAGACAGGATTCATTAGAAATTTTATTTGGAACAGCATTTTATATAATGTCACAATGTTTACTGACACTGGTATATATTCATATTTTTTAGAGTTCTCATTTAAACGTCTTTTATATTAGGAGACAAGCATAAAGTTTCACATCCAATAATAATTAGTAAAATCATATGAATAAATGTTCAAGTGTTACCTTAGCCAAGATTCTTTAGGGTGTAAAACAATTTAATAAAATTTGGAAAACTAAATAAAGATATTTTGTGTTGTCAAATGAAAATATACAGACAGTTACATGATGTCTTGTAACGTAAAATATATGAATGCATTAAACTTTTAAAATAAAAATATATTTATTGATACCGGTATATAAACTTTTGTTTCTCCATGAAATATTTGCATGTAAGGTAAAGTTAAATTTTAAAAATATTAACGAGTTGAAGCGAGTTACTGAACTTTCTTTCGCAGGGAGCTACAGCCTATACAAAACTAGAAAGGTATTGACAGTTCTCTCTCGCATACACAGAAAGGGAGCGACGTTTTGAAGTTGTGCGGTAGTTCAGTGCGGCTGTATGCACCACCTGCCTGCCGTGTCAGAACTAAGCAGCTGACACGAAATCGTAAACTCTTACATTCGTATCATATGGTAGTCTCTGACCAGACTTAATAATAATAATAATAATAATAATAATAATAATAATAATAATAATAATAATTAGGGCTAGAATTTTGATGACCTATAAATCATGAAAAAATGTCCTAAAAACAATGAATTTATGACCAAAAAATCTTTCAAAAATGCCCTTAAAAATGTCCTAAAAATTGATCTTACATAATTGGCTTAGTAGAAAAAGAGGTTTTGCACTACTTAATATTTAGACTAATAATTAAAATTAAATTCTAGTACCAACATTTAAGTTTATTTAATTTTACATATGTTTTTCTAAGTAGTACACTTTAATTAATTATTTTACCTGATGTAGTCCACCACAAGGCCACTCTTATCCGGAACTAGCAGGCATAGAGGAGTCTATATTGAAGGGGTGGTTGGACTGATCCATTACATGGGATGTACTACGTTAAATGGCAATATGTGTGTACAAAAACGATTAAAATATTATACAAAATAATGGGTATTAATGGACAAAATATGTAGAGAAAATATCAAAGGAAATAAACATTATTTTTCATTAATAATGGGGACTTATAGCCAAAATTAAATGAAAATGCCTCAAAAATGACCGAATAAAACAAAAAATACTCTTATGAGTTGAAACAGGCAAAAAATGCAAAAAAAAAATGCCCTAACAAATATGTCTTAAAACACTTAATTTATCATATAAATACTAAAGCAGGTATGTTTCTGGCTTACTAGAAAAAAAAATGCAATTTCATAAAAATCCTAGCCCTAATAATAATAATAATAATAATAATAATAATAATAATAATAATAATAAACATATGAATGAATGCGAATATGGTACATAGTGTGTAAGCAATTATTTCTCTTCATTAATAACTTACGATCATTGATTTTTTTATATTTGAAACCTAAATTCTTTAAGACAGTGTGTAGAGAAGAAACATTGCCGTGGAAAAGATCCGCATATCGAAGCGAAGTTTGCAGCTTTTTTAACGTAGGATGCTCCTCCCATCGGTAATATAAATATACATGCTGCCGGATTGCATCCTCCTGAAAGGCATCTAAATTTGTCACCTGCTTTTCCACTTTCCTCTCCTTTCCCGAGGTTTCAAGTCGGGAAGGTCTATCCTCTTGCTCATTCAATTTAAATTTCTCCTTTCCTATTTTAACGATGATGTTCTTTCCTATTTTGAGAGCCTCTGCAGTACTATTTACCACCTGTTGTACAGGAATAAGATGCCCGCTATTCTCTTCTTTCTCAAAATAGTCCCGCACATTACAAACCATTTCTCTCACCTGACTTGTAAGAGGAGCGTCTTTTTCATTACTTCTAGACCTCTTGCTGTCCCTTGTAGCACTCCTTTCTCCCTTTGAACCTGTGGTTCGTTTTGTGCCGCTAACTGCAGGAGTGATGCCTTGCGACATCATATAAGTGAAACAGACGGACACTATAAATCGCGTTACAAATTTAAAACTAAACTCAAACTAATTCTACCTTCTTCAACAAAATATCTACGAAAACAATAGCCATAACAGAACACCAGTACTTGCTGTAATACAGTAACGAAGATTCAACACTTTCGAACAAAACACGTGCTTGCTGCGAAACAGTCGGCAACATCGGCCTGTTGTCATTGTCTCTGATTGGCTAGTTTGAGCGGTTGCCATGGTCACGCTTAGAAGTCGTTGAACTGTCAATACCTTTCTAGTTTTGTATAGACTGTAGTCCTAAAACTTGCAGTAGGCTAAAATATTAATACCATTAACCATATTAGCAGTTGTATGAACTCAAGTTTCAATGATTAAAAATAGCATTACATAATAATGACTTCACAAATTATTTAAAGTGAAGGAAAATAAGTCTTCTTTTGCATATATTTTTCTTTTTCTTTATTTATGGCAGGTACTTGACTGTTCGTCATTTACCCATATGAAGCCTTTATGTGGATGAATTTACCAACAGAGCTGTTGTCCAGGGTACACCACAGGAGCCTGATCTAAGCTACACCCGTGATGAGATTAGATGATGATGGAGATTTGTTAGGATGCTACAGGGAAATTAGAGCTCCCAGAGAAAACCTTGTATGATATGGACCACAAACTTGCCCAATACAAGTTATAAATCTGACGTATGTCGCGAATCAAACTCTGGTCCATAGGATTATAAGTCCAGCGCTCTAGCCACTAGATCACTATGGCGGCTTCTTTTGTCAATATATATGTTGTTCTAAACTGTTGAGAATTTTTCACTTTTGCTTTGTGTCAAAAAAATTGTTCATAATATCAAGTCTAGTTTGCATGGCAAAAGAGAAGGTACCATACTATTCTCTTACAAGGGAAGGGTTTCGGCTCGAACAGGAATTTTTGGTTAAAAATTTGTACAGAGGCTTACCTCACAATGGTGATGAAGTCCGTAAAAGCATTCATTTGTGTAACTCTCCGTTTGGTTGGTATTGGTCAATACACTTCTTTAAAAATGTACATGAGGATTCTCTATAAATTGCATGAAACAGCATGGAGCAGAGCAATAAGCACAACACGCAGAAGCAACACCTGAACAATCTTCTGAACCACACTCCAGTCCTGAAAAATCAAATGCTACCTGAATTACATTTCTGAAGTCCGAGACTTGTTCAGGATTCACGTCACCAGCTGACTTCCAGGAATACTAAAGCATAGGGTGGTACACTGGAGCAGACAACTGGTTATGAATAATAGAGTGCATTTTCATTATAAACACTCAATTTCCCAAGTTAAGTTCTGGATTCTCAGCAAGAGTCCTTATGCAATCTGTTATCTTCCGAGCATATATTTTGTATTGTCTAAGGAAATAGATATCTAGAGGCTGGAAATATTTAGTTTTTTTTTAGGTGGAATGATCATACATTCTATGTCCTAGCCTTGGAATGATTCATTTATTACGGTTGTTCCTTGTGTGCATTCAATGACTCGCACAGCAGTGTACATTTTTGATTAGCTGCAATATTTTCAGACAGAACGTTGGAGAAAAATGTTCTTAAATGGGCTTTAGATATTTTACCACTCGCACTAGCTTCTAGGCTAGGCTAGGCTTACGGGTAAGGTGTCCCATCCCCTTAATTTGTGCAGTGCTCTCCCTACCCCTCAACTTGTACAGTGCTCTAACAGACAAACCACACATTACACAAACGAATGCTTTTGGGAGCTTTACAGAGCTGTAAAGATGGGCCTGTATACAAATTTTGGATACGAAATTCCTGTTCGAGCCGAAACCCTTCCCTTGTTAGAAGCAATTAATTATACCATAAATTTCTCCTTTAATTACATTACTGAACATAAATCTTCATGCTTCCATGAAATTAATTTTTATTTAATATCAACATTACAAAAGGACATTGAACAATAAAATAATCAGGTTTTCAATTAATGTTGAACTGTGGTAGTCTATGAAGTTATGATGTATCAAAACAATAACCTCATTCCTTGAATCATTGTTAGCACGATTGTTTTTTACATATTTTCTCATTTCTAGCATATTTTCAAGTAAACGAAATCATGTACACTATTATTATGAATAAAAAGTACAGTACTAAATAGTATTTACATAACTTAAAATAGTAACATTCTATATTTGTAGAGATACTCGGTGAATATAATAATATGTACTGTATTTATACAGTGATCAACACAGTTTTTATCACTTATTTCCATCTGCTTAATGACAAAAAAAGAATTAAGTATGCTCTAACAAAACTGAAACAAAATACTAAAATTAAATATGCGCACAAAAATTTCTTTGTAATTATCATTAGGTCGTAATTTTCACAACTTTCTTTTTCGATTTCTGTGAAACTTTGTGTAAGTGAACAGAAACCTGTCATATAAATTGTAGCATTAGTGATAATATTATTCTTTATTTTATTGCTGCACTTTTGAAGTGGGGTATCTTAAACGTAATTTTTATCATAAGAGAGGGCTTCATGCATTGTTTTCTTGGTAGTTACAAACAGCTTTTCTGAGAGTATCGTTACATTCATTTGTTTCTGATATGGTATATAGAACCAAAACAAAAATTGAACTTTGTTATATGTATCCATTTTTGCAGTAAGCTTATATTTTTGTAAAATTTAACTAAAATGAAAATTGAAATAAATATATTAAGAGAAAAGAAAATATCCTCAAAATTACTTGCAAGTACTAAAAAGTTTTAATTGTGTTTTTAATTTTTCTGTACTTATTACTGAAAGCAATTTTAAACGAATCTGGTTTTAAAAGGAATTGTGGAACATTGTAGAACTGTATTCATATTGAATCAAAAGGATTTTTTATCAGTTTTTCAATAACTGCAACTTATTTAGTGTTTAAAAACTATTTCCTGTTCTGAGAACGTTCTTTATTAAACCGTGAACAATGAAACCTTTTGATTTCTCAGTTTTTACATGATACAAGCTTCAACTGATTGTATGTCATATTGAATGTATGATACAGTTCAATGGAAAGACTCACTTCCTGTGGCCTTCAAATCATGAAAGTGGATATGAAAGTGGAATCACTGCACCTCTTCAAGGTAACAAATTTCCTTACTGTTCTGTTGTCTTGTTTTGTCCTATTCTGTCCTTGCTAATCCTTTTCACGAGAAGACTACATAATATATTTTTATTACGTTCCATTCTCAACACACTATCTAATAAAATATATACTATAAATAAAATAATACTTTATATCCTGTAACTCAAATGATAAATAATGTTTTTGTAAATAAATACTGTTGAATAAAAGAATAACCTTTCTCTTTTAAGTTTTTTGTGTTCGACCTGTTATTTTATGTAATAATATGGTTTCCATTTACTGATGCTGTGTGTGGATATCAAAGTTTTCCTACCACTATTCCATGATTTTCCATTATCATCCCATCATTTCTAATGACCAGAGCATGTCTATGGTCTAGAAAACTTTTTTCTATGAAATGTTTGGTATGTTTTCAGACTTAATACCCTATTGTGGTTTGTTACTATGTAGTCTTCTAACTGTGCTGGCACATAATTTCTTAGGACTACATTCTCCATTACACTTGTTCATGGATGGGCAACTCGTGCTCCCAAAGTGCTAAAAAACCTTGAAAGAGAGAAAGACAGACGGAGCCAGCCGCAGCAGTTACAAGTTTTTTGTAGGTTCGCTGCAAAAGCCATGGTGCGCTCTGGCAGCTCATGCAGGTGATCGTGATATCTATTCTATGATTTGAATTTCAGAATGACGCATGGTACAATAATTACAGTAATTTAGACAGACTAAATCTGAACACATAACAAAATTATATTATTTTCTAGCTTTGTAAATTAGTTTAGTACCGGAAACACAAACTGAATACAACCTTTTCAAGATACAACAAATATAGCTGCAACACTTATTTATTATTACACTATGTTATAATAAGAAATATTAAGTCTTATATGAAACGTAGAACGCTAGAATTTACAAGTCTTTATACACTATAGAGAATTCCTCTGTTCTCAGAAAGGTAATAGTCTGTATTCTCAAACAATAACAAATTCAAGGAAGTATTTTTTACATGTCACTGCAGATGAAATAAGCTTACTTCTGAGTTCTTTCTTTACTTTGAGAGCTTTTATATTCTTCTATTAAACTCTGCCTCAAGCACATACAGTATATATGGAGGCAAAGAGTATATTTGGAAATTCTGACTTAGGCAACATTATGAACAGTTCGATTCCTGATTTTGCTGGAATCTGAGTCGCGTGCTATTCTGTAGATTTATTAATTCAAACCATAAATTTTCAGGATTTTCTATCGACGTAAGCCAGTAAGATTTCAGAAAAATTTCGATTCCTTGTCAATTGTCACTGTTTCTCCAAACTTAGCAGTGAATTCTGCTGTAGGTCTTGAAGTAGGGTCTTATATTTGATAAGATTTTCTTATCACTCTTCAAGATAGTTTATAGTCAAAGAAAGGGAAGTTGTCTGTTCTACATGATACTACCACATTTAAAATTTATCCATAAATGTTCTTAGCTAGTCGATTGTCGTGCAATTCTGTAACTCGCACGCACAACATGCTAATGATATTTGACATCAGTCTCACCTTGTTGATATCCCATTTTTACCTTTAGCTGTTCTAAAGCAGATGCAGACAGTATTTCTTTAATCTTCACTGTTTATTTGTAATATAAAATGTTATGCGTAAGAAAATGTAATAGAATAAAAGCTTTATCTCTCTTCTTAATTAAAAAATTCTCTTTTTACTAGTAACTGAAGGGAAAGATCTGGGAATTATACTGTTTTTCACTTAAAACGAGCCGCCACTTACTGCAGACGCGATCGAACTTGTGTCTTGAAAGAACCGCACACAGACAGTACAGCTAGTACAGAGTCCGTTCTACCTACACTGAGATTGTGTTGACACTTTGAGAGCACGAGTTGCCCACCCATGCACTTGTCTATCAATCTCGAGAAATGAATGGATTGTTATCTATGTAATTATTTCTTATGAGATATAGTAGTGCTTCAAATGTGACTGGTGATTTGAATTGCACAATATAAATAAAAGTATCCCAATTTGTTATAAACGAGACATGGCTTCCTTCAGAAAGGAAATAAATCTGGAGGTCTCCTGTAGTAGATTTAAAGCACACTAATTCTCTCCTTGATTAAGAGGGCTTCACCCAAGATTACTGGTCACTTCCCTTGACCCTACCAAATCCCCTGCTTCTGGACAATGTTTGGATGATGAGTTAGATGAAACTGCAGATGCCTCTTCATGATGTCTCGTGAGACCACAGGAGACTCTGATGAACAGGTAGAGAATAACAGAAAAGAGAAAATGAATGCAATAATTTGCAATGTGTGTAGGTCTGGACAGCAAACGAATATGTATTTGACCGTAATTCCTTTGTTATTTTATGTGGCTTTCTTTCAATTAATGTCTACAGAAATAAATCACCAACACTCCTGTGAGAGGCAAACAAAAAGAAGAAAGGAGAACTAGAATGAACACACGATAGTAAATGGATATTATAAAAATAGGCATTTCAGGCATATGTTTGAAATCTTCAAGGCATGCAGAAACAAGGTAGATCCAAATATGCCTCATAATTTACACTGCTTCAAAGATAAATTCAGTCACTTCTTTACACACTCATAGTTTTTTGTTTAGTAAATATATTGAAAAACAAACAGAATTAATATCCCTTCTTCTTTACAGAAAAGATAGCAACACCATCACTGGTTTCTAAGTCGTACAGTCATCTGAATGCTGAAAATACAAATCAGGTGTGTGCAAAGTTTGGTCTGAGCATAGGTAGAGCTAGAGGATATGTTTGTTGCGCTCAAGTCCCACATAATACGCTGTTTTTGTGGAATATTTTCGTTGTAATTTTCAGCATTGTACTGTAAAAGCAATGAAACATCTTGGTCACTGAACTCACTGGTGCCATTAACCTGAAAAGTATTGGTATTCGACCCTTTACCTACACATTTAAACCTTCATACTTCCTACCTTAGTATACCCCACCCTCTTGTTATGCTCTCTTACTCGACTCTTTACCTGCACGCTTAAAGCCTACATACAGCTACAATACCTCACCCTCTTGCTAACCCTCTCTCTCAAACACCATTCCTCACTCGGCCGTAATAAAATTCTGGAAATTTTTGCTGGGCAGTTTGTTGTTCTTTAGTGTACTGAAGTGTCTCTGAATGTGATTACAATGAGTGTTAAACGAAAAGCGCTTTCTGTGTCGGAAAAATTGGAAATCTTACGAAAGTACGATGAGAACAGTACTCTTACTCAGAAACAACTCTCTGATTCATTAGGAATCCCATCATTGATATTAAGAATGATAATAAAAAATTGCGACTCAATCACTACAGTTGTGACGTTGTCGGGAAGATATAATTGCAGGAAACTGAAGTGTGGTAAACATGAGGACTTGGAGAACACGTACATGGCAAACAACTATGAATGACTTTTTTTTCCGAAAGAATTAAGTGCAGTACATATTGTAAATGTCTTTGATGTACAGTACAGTAATTACATAATAGAGTAATACTATATTACCTTTCATGAATCATGTATTTCAATAAAGAAAAATGCTAATAGATGCTGTATAAGTCAAAATTAGTATACCCGCCTAATATGCGGTCCCAGTTAATATGCGGTTTACACCCAGTCCCTTGAACAGCATCTTATCAGGGTTTTACTGTAGTATTTGTGGACTTAGAGAAGGCGTTTGACAGAGTGGATTGGAATAAACTGATGGGAATCCTAAATAAAATGTGTTGATTGGAAGGAGAGGAGACTGTTCAGTAACCTATATATGAAACGAGTCAAAGTCAGGATAGGAGAAGAAATGTCAGAAGGAAGTAAAATAGGGAGAGGAGTACGTCAAGGATGCCCTTTATCACTTACCGTCTTCAACATTTACTTGGAGGATTTAGTAAAGAACTATTTTCAGAACATGAGAGAAGTGATAGTAGGAGGAAGAAGAATAAAGTGCATAAGATTTATTGATTGATATGGCGTTGATAGCAGAAGAGGACATGATACTAAGAAATATGCTACTGGAGCTAAATGACAGCTGTGAGCAGTATGAGATGAAGATAAATGCAAATAAGACGAAGACCATGGTCATAGGAAGAAAAGTAAAGAAGGTAAACTTGTGAATTCTAAATGAGACAATAGAGCAAGTAGACAGCTTCAAATACTTGGGGTGTACTATAAGCAGTAACATGAGCTGCTGCCAGGAAGTCAAAAGGAGGATAGCAATGGCAAAGGAAGACTTTAATAGAAAAAGGAGCATCTTCTGCGAACCTCTGGAAAAAAGAACTAAGGAAGAAACTAGTGAAGTGTTTTGTATGGAATGTACTATTGTATGGAGCAGAGACATGGACATTACGACGAAGTGAAGAAAAGCGAATAGACGCATTTGAAATGTGGATATGGAGAAGAATGGAGCGTGTGAAATAGACAGAAAGAATAAGAAACGAAACTGTGTTGAAAAGAATGGGTGAAGAAAGATGTATGTATGTATGTATTTAATGCTCAACCAGATTGATTCAACATCATTTGGTTTCTGGCAGACCAGTACAAAGTCCCCATGGAGGATTTAAAATTTACAAGTTTTTTACAAACATTTAAATGTTCCCAATTCATAACAGAATTTTCCTCATTACAAATGACACACTGAGGTGATGGTAAAATACCCAGTTTATATAAATATTCTGCCAGGCAGTTGTGTCCTTGGCAATCCGTATGGCAGCTATAGTCTCTTTACAGGAAATATCAGGAAGTATCTCTGACTTGTCAACAAGACCAGCCCATTTCTTGCCATCACTCTTATTTGAAGATGTGCGAGAAACTCATTCTTAAATGAGCGGTTAATCCTTTCAAGTTGTGATACGAAAGTTGGGAGGTTATCCGTAACAATATTTCAGTCCCTTTTTTTTGCTAGGGAGTCCGCAATCTCATTCCTTGAAATACCAACATGTGAAGGTATCTACTGGAGGACAATGACGACTTCTAATGCTTTGAGTGAGGCAAGGGATTTTCTGATCTCAACAACTCTTGATGTTAGAGGATGAGGGAGAGATGCCACTGCCAAAATGGCAGATTGAGAGTCACAGATAATGACAACATGACTGACAAGTCGGTCTTCCAAACAATTGCTTTAAGCCAAGGTTTATGGCCTCCAATTCGCCATCGAAGTGCGACTGATACTGCCCTAGCAACTTGTAGAAGCTAAAAGCTTTACTGTAGATTCCAGCCCCAGCACATTCCTTGCTCTCGTAGAAAGAGCCATCAGTGAAGATCCACAGCCATCTGGACTCAGGATACCAGGTGAAGAAAGAATAATGCTGAAACTGATTAGGAAGGAAAAAAAGGAATTGGCTGGGTGACTGAGAAGAAACTACCTACTGAAGGATGCACTGGAAGGAATGAACGGGAGAAGAGTTCAGGACAGAATCAATCAATCTTCTTAATGTATCCAGCTGTTTGCTGATAACATAAAGTCCACTGCAGTCTATTTAGTTGTTGTTTTTCACGAGAAATGAGGGGTATTTTGATTGGTGTTCACTATAGATGCTTGTTGCTAATAGCCAGAGTTGGGGTGTAGTCAATATATACTGCAGGGCTGTGTCTTCTGCAACTGGTATTGATGAGTTTAATTTACTTCTTTTGTGGTTTATGGATGAACAGTATAGAAGAATGTGTTCCAGATCTTCATCATGACACACAGACAAGTAGGAGTATCAGAAATGTGAAATCGGTGTAGGTACAATTGAGTGACAATGTGACCTGTTCTGGCTCTTGTTAAAAATGTTTGAACATGTTTGGGCAAGTTTTTGTACATTTTCAGGTCATTTGGTCTCTTTTGTACAGACTGTAAAATTTTGCCTTTGTCAGAAGAGAGCCAATTGTTGATCCATAGGTTTGTAAAATGAGATTTTACTGAAGCAAAAGCACTGGATACAGATATCACTTGAAGAGGTCTTGGTTGCAAATATGTTGCCTGTTTTGCAATATTATCGACTTTCTCGTTTTCAGGTATACCACAATGACTAGGTATCCATTGCAATGTTATTTCCTTTTGGAGTTCTTTTAGTTTACTTAGTTGTTTCTGAAGTTGTTTCGGGACAGAAGAAGATATCAAAGAATAGACGACATTAAGATATATGAATCATATGCAGAGAATAAGAGGAAGGCAGAAAATAGGAAAGACTGAAGAATGTTAGGTTTGCAGTGAAAGACCTGTCTTTGGGCAGAACACTATGAATTATAATTATAATTATTATTATTATTATTATTATTATTATTATTGTTTTCAGTTCAATATCTATACCAACCAATATAGTTATGAATGTCTAAAGGAGTGACTATCTTTTGAGCAGTTATCACGTAAGAAGGACGAAAGAAAAGCTGGAGAGGTGTTCACAGCATAACTGCCAATACAGTCATATGGCAATGCTTTGTGAATGTCTTATATTAGAACAAGGATTTTAGAATATAAGTCTTCCAATCTGTGTATTGCAACATTCAGAAACTTGAGTTCCATTTACAAGAATTTTGTCTATTACAGTGAAAGATTTAAGCCTGTCAGTAAAGATCTGAATTATTTATTCTATAATTTCATACATTTAATGTCTTTTTCTTTCTCTGTATTTTTTTTTCAATAAGGTACTTCTAATGAACTCTTAGTAACATTATTTTTCTTATTATTTGTAGATGTCGAAATATTCCATTTCCATATATAATTATAACAAAGAATACCAATATAACGCAGTTGCTGGGGGGACATACTTTACCTCCACACTATAGCTAAACAAAAGGATAAAGGGAAAGAAACAGGGAATATCCATTTTTTTTTGCGATTTTATGGTGTATAGCACATTCTATTGATGGCAACTGGGACTACAGAGCTATCTAATCACAAAGGGTTTAAAAGTGGAAATGTACATGAGAGGTAATGTTAAACATTTAGCTGCACTGGTTAAAAACCAGGAATGTCAAATGTATTAAAACTTTATTTTCTCAATAATACTGTTCTGTGACATTCCCTTTTTTCTCCCCTTGCCCTTCAACTGTAGTGTATCAGAAGATGATCTGTAGAGTGACAAATGGTTGTTGGAAGAATGCAGAAAAAAAGACTATGCACTAATATACATAAATTGAAGTCATTAAACATAGAAATAAAAACAAAAAAAAAGTTCGTCTTTCTTTCATCCTCTAATTGTTATTTCTGGGCCGCTGCACTCACATCATAAACTTGCCTTTGACTCCCTGTTCTCCAAATGATAAAATATTTTGAGTTTATCACTCACTAAATATGCTTCTCTTTTCACCAGTAGCGGCTGGTGATCGAAATCCTCGGTGAGGCCAGATCCAACTAGTTTAAGTGCCTCCGATAGGAAATATTTATTTATGATATTAATTATTATTGTTATTATATTAGTAATATCATTATTACTGTATTATTATTATTATTATTATTATTATTATTATTATTATTATTATTATTAGCCTACTATTAATGAAAAATAATAATTTCACTCACCAAATAAGCTGTTATGCTGTGAGTTTCAGTGATTGTTTCAGTGTGATGAAGCAACCCACATTATATATTGAAAATCCCCTTTCTTTCTTTTCTTTTTATTTTTTTCCCTTGACAGCAACGAACAAGGCCAACAGAGAAGTTTATTTTACACTACATTACCACTTAACCATTTATGTTGCCCATATCAGGATGCAACAGAAACTCGCGTTTTAAGATTATCTGTCAGAAAAATTGTCAGTGATGTCGTAGGTATCTCGGTAGACTCTATCTTTATTTAAAACTTCCTTTCTTTCAATATTATTTCTTCCCGAAAAAGGACACTCTAACAATGAATTAACTACACCAGCATTATTTATCGCATTTGTTTCTGTTTATATTTTCTCGAAATACATAACATTGGCTCAGATTCACTACTGTACTAAGAAGTACAATAGTACAACACCCTCACTTAAGCTATAAACTAAGACATAAGGGGAGAGGAATGTGGGTCTCTGCCTGCCATAGAGCTGGAATTTGTGTTATTTATGGCCTATTTAGGAAGACAAGTCACCGTTGCTATTCCCACCCCACACTACCCTTAAGCGATAGGAGGAGTGAAAGCTGACCAGGCCACGAGGCCAGACGAATTGTGCCTCAGCTACAACGTTTTAAGCGCAAACTCAAAGTCCGCGAAAATACAGGAAATTCAGAAGCCAGACCCGGCATGAGCGATCCTGGCCTCAGGAACAAATTTTACTGCAAAACAGGTCTATATACATCACAAGCCAGACCCGACACGAGCGATCCTGGCCTCATGAACAAATTTTACTGCAAAACAGGTCTATATACATCACAAGCCAGACCTAGCACGAGCGATCCTGGCCTCATGAACAAATTTTACTGCAAAACAGGTCTATATACGTCACAAGCCAGACCCGGCACAAGCGATCCTGGCCTCAGGAACAAATTTTACTGCAAAACAGGTCTATATACGTCACAAGCCAGACCCGGCACGAGCGATCCTGTCCTCAGGAACAAATTTTACTGCAAAACAGGTCTATATACGTCACAAACCAGACCCGGAACGAGCAATCCTGGCCTCAGGAGCAAATTTTATTGCTAAACAGGTCTATATACATCAAATGCTTCTACAGAGATATATGCTTCATTCAAATAACTAATACATTGTATAAAAACACAAAATTTGATTTCGGTTAAGCCAAGTGACTGAGGCCCGGCCTCACTTGCCTCAGTCAATCAGCCGCCACTGCTTTTCACAGACATCATGACACGTGCACTGAACTGAATACTAAGCGAATATATAGGTATTGTATGATTAAGGCTACACAATTGTGGACAAGAGGGTGAGGGTTATTGCCTTCAGTTGTTTGTTGTTGACTAGAGAGCAAGCCTAGAAATAGAACTCTATGTCAAGAGACTTTTCTCAGAAAACAGTCGAAAACTACTGTTGCAGATTAATTCTCTACTGAAACTTAACTGACCTTAAATTGTTATGAATTCCATTCACTTTACAAAGGTATTCAGAATCAAAACAATCATGCAGAATTACAGTAACAGGAGGCTAGAAATGGCAGAGGACTCATTCTCATCTCGAGATAGGATTAGTGATAAACTGTAATACAGAACTGTTGTATGTAGATTAATTTACTGAATCTCTACAATCAATAAAGTCACTAATGTTGATGGGCATATATATATATATATATATATATATAGTTGGCTATTTAATGATGTTATATCATCAGCTTCTTGTCTATGCGGATGACGTGAATATGTTAGGAGAAAATCCACAAACGATAAGGGAAAACACGGAAATTCTACTTGAAGCAAGTAAAGAGATAGGGTTGGAAGTAAATCCCAAAAAGACTAAGTACCGGTATATGATTATGTCGCGTGATCAGAATATTGTACGAAATGGAACTATAAAAGTTGGAAATTTATCCTTCGAAGAGGTGGAAAAATTCAAATATCTTGGAGCAACAGTAACAAATATAAATGACACTCGGGAGGAAATTAAACACAGAATAAATATGGGAAATTCCTGTTATTATTCGGTTGAGAAGCTTTTGTCACCCAGTCTGCTGTCAAAAAATCTGAAAGTTAGAATTTATAAAACAGTTATATTACTGGTTGTTCTGTATAGTTGTGAAACTTGGACTCTCACTTTGAGAGAGGAACATAGGCTAAGGGTGTTTGCGAACAAGGTGCTTAGGAAAATATTTGGGGCTAAGAGGGATGAAGTTACAGGAGAATGGAGAAAGTTACACAATGCAGAGCTGCACGCATTGCATCCTTCACCTGACATAATTAGGAACATTAAATCCAGACGTTTGAGATGGGCAGGGCATGTAGCACATATGGGCGAATCCAGAAATGCATATAGTGTGTTAGTTGGGAGGCCAGATGGGAAAAGATCTTTGGGGAGGCCGAGACGTGATGGGAGGATAATATTAAAATGGATTTGAGGGAGGTGGGATATGATGGTAGAGACTGGATTAATCTTGCTCAGGATAGGGATCAATGGCGGGCTTATGTGAGGGCGGCAATGAACCTCCGGGTTCCTTAAAAGCCAGTAAGTAAGGAATTGGTGAGATGAGTCAGAGTATTCACTAGAGATTACAGCATCTGAAATTCGTCTTACGGTTGGGAAAACCTCACAAAAAACCAACCTGGTAATCAGCACAAATGGGAATCAAGGGCACTCTGGATCGGCAGAAAAACACACTGCTAACTGAGCTATACTGGTGGCTTACATAGCATTATATCCAAATTCGCAGTATATCAAACTATACTATTAGGGCTTCTAGTGTACCTTCATCTTCTAGTAAAATGCTTAAATATTTTTATGCAGTCTCCTTTTCTTTTGCCTCCCAAATGTCATTGCTTTACGCAATATATATAGTAGACTCTCGATTGTCTGGGATTGAGTTAACTGGGTGCGGATTATCCAGGAAACCTCCAGAGAAAGAAAGAAAGAAAGAAAGAATTTAAGAAACAAGAAAAACTGAAATAATTTTTCCAAGTATAATATTACAAAAATGCAAAAGTTTTTAATGCTGACAGCACTCATAAGAAAGGAAATGCTTTTAACTCAAGTAGTAACACTCACAAGGTCACATACTTACTGGCTTTTAAGGAACCCGGAGATTCGTTGCCGCCCTCACATAAGCCTGCCATCGGTCCCTATCCTGAGCAACATTAATCCAGTCTCTATCATCATACCCCACCTTCCTCAAATACATTTTAATATTATCCTCCCATCTACGTCTCGGCCTCCCCAAAGGTCTTTTTCCCTCCGGCCTCTCAACTAACACTATATATGCATTTCTGGATTCGCCCATACGTGCTACATTTCCTGCCCATCTCTAACGTCTGGATTTAATGTTCCTAATTATGTCAGGTGAAGAATACAATGCGTGCAGTTGTGTTGTGTAACTTTCTTCATTTTCCTGTAACTTCATCCCTCTTAGCCCCAAATATTTTCCTAAGCACCTTATTCTCAAACACCCTTAGCCTATGTTCCTCTCTCAAAGTGAGAGTCCAAGTTTTACAACCATAAAGAATAACCGGTAATATAACTGTTTTATAAATTCTAACTTTCAGATTTTTTGACAGCAGACTGGGTGATAAAAGCTTCTCAACTGAATAATAACAGGAATTTCCCATATTTATTCTGTGTTTAATTTCCTCCCGAGTATCATTTATATTTGTTACTGTTGATCCCAGGTATTTGAATTTTTCCACCTCTTCAAAAGATAAATTTCCAATTTTTGCAGTATTATAGAAAACAATCATCCAATATCCCTTATCCCATGAACTTGTTCTAACAAGGTGGTGTATTTCGCTATGGGTTGTGTATTTTTGTAATGAACATTTCCAAGATACAAAATCTATAGTGAACTGATTTCAAAAAGAATGCGACAGTTTGAGTGTGAATTGCAAAAAAACTTTTGATGGGCCGAAACTAGAATGCTATACTGGAAATATAAAGAGCAATTTTTGTTTTATTGCTAACAGTATGATTAGACTCTGTTGGACTTTTTCTATGAGAGTCACTAGATATTATTAAGGAGCGGATTCTTATGTAATTAAATATTCCTTTTGCGTGAGATAAAACACAATTAACAATGTTAAACATTCCGAACATGAAGTTTCAAGTTTAAAACCCGAATTTCATTTCACATAAAAACACATATTTTCACAAAAAAAATTATGTAAATACATATTTTCAGGAAATGTATTATAAATACATAAATCTTGGAGATTTTTTACTTAAATAATTTTTTTACAAGAACTTTTAAATATTTTAAAACTAAATCAATTATGTCACTTAGAAGTACGTTATCTTTTTAAGAATGTTTGGTTGCTTCGTGTTTCTAAGCGCTGTGTGGTATATCCATGATCCATTTTTGTAATAGTATCACTTCAAGTTCTGAGAACTGCTAGGCAGCATATCAGTGTTATTATTAGAGAATAAATTACCATGGACAAGAAGGAGAGGTCTTGCAACACATAATTAGGAATGTTTATTGTTGCTAAGATGATTTCATTCTATGCTTTGTTTGTGAAACACAACAGATAAGAGCTTGGGTATGAACATTATTTAATTTAAACAAATCTCTCGCCTCTCGCCCATGTCTATCAAGTAAGACAATATATCTTGTTGTGATTCCCTGTTATCGGGCTTCGTCAATCAATATCCTTCAAGATATACTGAAAGATGGTTGTTTAACCTTCTAAGGACTGGGTGGGGTGTTTTGACACCCCAGTCGCAGTTTCTTGAATTAAAAACACATTAAAAGCTCGTCTTATGTAATAATATTTTTTTATTGTGTCAATGTTGCTTTATGTTTTAATATGCCAACTGTTAAAAGTATGACAGTTAATTAATTTTCTTAGAAAACACATAAATAGTAACTGGGGTGTTTCCAACACCCCACATAGTCTTTACTGTCACTTACTAATTTTCTTATTTTTTTTTTATTTCGAATTGTTTTGTAGATTATTTATGTTGATAGTAGACTACCGGTCTTACAACATGTAAGTTAAATAAGTTCCACATTTTAACTCATTGCTGAGGATCACTTACTCTGTTACTGTCTTGAAGTATGGTTTTTTCTGCAATATGTCGAAAAGTGCTAAACGTACAAGATTATAACTGATAAGTTAGACTTAGACCTAGGGAGGTTGGTAAATGTTAGTTCTTCTTCCTCTTCTTCTTCTTCTTCTTCTTCTTCTTCTCATTCAGAAGTTGATGATAATTTAGGAATTATGAAGAAATTTGACGTTGTAATCACACGTGAACCTATACCTGATGATTAAGTGGATCCATCTATAGGAGATTCTGGAGAAGACTACTCTTCTTATGTTTTTAGTAGAAGTGGAGAAAAGTGGAAAAAATTTCCCTTCCCACCAACACGAAGAAACCGCGCCAAATATTGTGAGTGTAAAAAGTGGCCCAACTGCAAATGTACAGAAAATATTGAAACTATTTTCAAGCTATTCCTTGACAATGAAATAGTGGACATAATAGTCTTATATTCAAATCAAAAAAGAGAATTACTGTCCGGAAAATGGAACCTTGAAAATCCGAATAAGGAAAAAAGACATTGGGTTCCTACATTCGTGAGGAAATAACATGCATTCTTTAGAATTGTGCTTGTAGCTGGTGCACTGATTGCTAACCAGGAACCAGTAAACATGCTCTAAACCAATGACACCCTCTTTCAAAGGTCTTTCTTCACAGGATCTCAGGGATAGATCTCTAAGACTTGAGATTTTACGATTATAATACTAGACAGAAGGGAAATCCACAGACAAAATGGCTGCTTTCCGAGAAATTTTCACTATCTTTGTTCGGCACTGCCAAGAAAACTACTGTATAATCCGTGTTCACACTTGACAATGGATGAACAGTTGGTTCTATCTAGGGGCCTATGTCCCCTTTAGGGTTTATATGAAGTCAAAGCCGGTAAAGTATGAAATCAAGATATAATGTTACGTATTTATATGTCCACATTGGGGCAAAGGCTAATTGGGATTTCCCGGTCTCTGATCGAGTCAGAAACATTGATAGAACTGACATTTAACCCTTGTGGTGAATTTCTGTGAGGTCCTAATTAGTCAAATCCACTCTCCTCACCTCCACGCTGGGACCCCCTGGGATCTTTTAAGATACGAAAGAGAGAGTGGTGTGCGGAAAGCAACAGGAAGCTACCGCACTTACCTTTCCCAAGAAAAACTGCAAACATGGCTTGATGAGTCTTACCACGGTAGAAGAGTCCGGACGTAAACTAAGAACAAAGGAAGATACTAGTAGTGCTTTATATGGAGTGTGGTATTGTATGGGACAGAAACATGGACATTACGACGAACTGAAGGAAAGCAAATAGAAGCATTTGAAATGTGGATATGGCGAAGAATGGAATATGTGAATTGGACAGATAGAATAAGATATGAAGCTGTGTTGGAAAGATTGAGTGAAGAAAGGATGAAGCTGAAATTGGTCAGGAAGAGGAAAAGGATTTGGTTGGGTCACTGGCTGAGAAGGAACTGCCTACTGATGGATGCACTGGAAGGAATGGTGAACAGGAGAAGAGTTCGGAGTAGGAAAAGATATCAGATGATAGACGACATAAGATATATGGATCATATGCGGAGACAAAGAGGAAGGCAGAAAATAGGAAAGACTGGAGAAAGCTGGATTTGCAGTGAAAGGCCTGCCCTTGGGCAGAACACTGAATTAAAATGGTTCATTGATGAGACTCAGTTACTGAGAGTGCATAAAAAGAATAAACTGTAAGATGTTTTTTCTCCTTATTTTATGTAATAAGAAATAAAATTGTTTTTAAACATTGTTGCAAGTTACCATTGTTAGTGATATCGGTTTTACAACAATGTACATTATTGAGGCTCATTTACAGTCCTGTTATTCTTTTGTGAATAAATATACTTAAAAAAAGGAACACAAATACTTATTATCTCAAACAATCGGTTGGGGTGAAGAAACACCCCATATAGTCGTCTATGTAACAAAATGTATCCAGTCCTCAGAAGGTTAAAAAACGATTTGGCTTTCCTATTAGCAAATCTAAGCTTTTTGTGTGACACCATAAAAAACTCGAAACATCCAAAAACCTATTGTCTGAAACAGGGAGGTGCATGCCGTGGAAATTAAACTAGACTCGCTACCAGGTTCAGAAGTACAAGTACTAAGGGACAAATTCCAGAATGTGTTTGGGAAAAACAGTGAATATAAAAAAATGTGTAAAGTTGCTCAAGTATTGGAGGGTGTGCCTGTAGGTGAAATTGACGGTGTTTGTGTTTGTGACATTCCTCTCTTTAAATATGCACGCCTAACGTCCTGTGATGTGGAAAGATCGTTTTCACAGTATAAGTAGTTGTTCAGAGATAATCGGCGTGCATTTGTGATGGAGAATTTGGAGATGACCTTTGTTGTTCACTTCAATTCTCAGCCAACTACTAGCACTCAAGTGTGGTTGGTGAGGACCTAGTAACATTTTTTTTTTCAAGCTAAGTAAGGTATTTTTGTGATATTTAAAAAATATATATTTTTTTTTATTTTTAGTAAATATTTTCGTACTTTTTAGCACATCAAAAATAAATATATTTAAATTTTTTAGCACATAAAAATCCGCTCCCTAGATATTATAGAGACTTTGTGCAGTCCCGGGAGATGTTGAACAAAAGGTTTTCAATAAATTACATGCTCATAATCCACAGTTAATTCCCGATTTACCACGAAAATCGTCTGTAGCTGCATTTAGATTGGCAACAGGCCATGACTGTTTGGCCAAACACCTGCATAGAATTGGAATATATCAGTCCCCATTGTGCAACTCAAACCAAGAAATGAATTCGGAACACCTCAAAATCTGTGCTTCAGTGGCTGACCATGATAATATCTTTGAAAAATATTGGAGTGCAAGAGGTCAAATGATTTTGCTGTCAAACGCCTGGCATTCGAAAACAACAACAACATAAATTACATGTAGTTATGGAAAGAAATCCAGGATATTTCATTTCACCAGCCTTCCATATTCTCAACAGAGAAAAGCAAGATCACTCCTGTGGATGTTGTTCCATCTCTTGAAATTTCCTCCTGCAACTTCCTGATGCGTAGGGATGTTATATTCAGCATATAAATGAATCTCATCACACCATCAACATATGATAACAACCGAGAATCTCGAAACATATCTGACACTTCATTGCACATCAAAATAATGTAAGAAAAAAAAATTACATTTTCCAGGCATGCTATCAATTGATTTAGTCATTCTTTGCAAGAAAAATCATTGAGAAAGATAGACCTAATGTCTGGCATGAAATAATGTTAAATATAGTTTTTTAAGAAAGTTTCGATTTTTATTACACTTTATGCTTTAAGTGCTTCAATACTAATCTCACCTAAACTTTCCTCATTTAACATTTTGACATTACATAAAAATCCAGGCCCTAGTAATTATTACTAATTGTCTTTAATTATTAAGTCTTCTATAGCTCCACTTGTACAAGACTTAATAAATATAGATTTTCAATCACAAGTGAGAACTTCTATATAACATGACACGTCTATAACATTACTCCTGTTCACATTTCATGTAGTATATGGGTCATTTGCAGAATTTGTATAACAAATGATGTCCATTATTGCATTTATAACGATAGAGTTATAAATTCCTAACAGTGAATAGTTTCAATACTAATGTAGTAAACATCACAAGAATTATTTCCTTCATGTGAAATATTTCACGAGAATAAAATAAAATTCTCACAGTGACAGCTAAAATGCCATGTCCATACTGGTTAAGTTTTTAAAATGGAGCATGATTATGTCCAGATAAAGGTTTGTTTAATAATGTAATTGAGAAAAAAATTAAAGAAACATTTGATATTATCAAAACTTCTTCATTTATGTCTGAGTTTACATTTCCTTAAACATGATTACATAATTACTCTAGTCCAGTAAGTCAGTCAGGTCTGTTACACCATTCTGTTCCTATGGATACACAGTTGAAAAAGAAATCCCACAGATGTCAGCACAAGCCAAGATGATGCGCAAAGATCCATTTTGATTGTACTGCTATGTTCACCTGTTTTGATTTGGCGAGTTTGTGTGTGTCATACTCTTGCTTTATGTTTTAGTCTAAGAGTGCATTTTTACTCTGTCAGATCTGTTTGTGTTGTGTTTTCCACAAATAACAACATATAAAGTCAAGATCAAGAGGACATAATAGTACACGTGTCCAGTAGTTAAGTTGCTATTTTGAAGATTTTTAAGCAAAAAAATTTTAGGTTAGCACATGCTTGTTTGCTTTGTCAATTCTGTTACCTGTCAGATCTGTTACTCCATGTCATGTCTGTTACATCATTCAAAACAGTGCTGTAAAGCAAGGTGAGTGTACAGTGGTTGATTACTATGGCAGGGACATTGCACTATATTAAAACATGCAAAATATGCACTAAATAGTACTTTAATTTTGACGTTCTCAATCGTCCATTTGTTATACAAATTTTGCAAATGACCCACATACATATATGGTGTTAACAAAATAATGGTGGGGTTTTAAAACCATTATTTCCTGTATTTTCCAAATTATAAAATGATGAAAAGTCTCAATTGGAAGTGTAAATGTCCAAGTTTAGTGTACATCACTCAAAATCCCTAGTCACCTGACACAATGTTAGTCAAATTCTGTCATATGCGATCGAGCATGTCTGGCATAATGGTCTCCACAGCACATAGAGATCTTGGAGGAATGGAGTACTGAAGCTATATAAATTCCATATTTCACATGCTTCCACAGGAAGAAATCACACAGTGTAGTCTCGGGGAACAAGGCAGCCATGGAGAAGATGGTTGTATGCATTTATAGCAGGGAGCACCAAGTGACTACACTCTCGTGCGTATGTACAAACCCTCAAGCCCTGACATACGGTTGCGGGCAAGGGTAGCTGCTTTCACAGTGGCGGAGCTAAGAACTTGTATGTGAACCAAATTTGTGATAAGAATATAAATTAATTTCAGCTTTTAATTGAAGCACACTTTCACTGTTAATTGCACTCTACTCAAAACACTACTCTTACATAATTTGGTACAGTTAACTATATACGAAATAATTTTTTGCATGTTTGCACAATAATGAAACAAAACAAAATATACACTTTTATACAGATTAACATACTACGAAATAAAACTGTTCACTGTTTGTCTTCTTCTCACTGCTATACAGTTCAATTAACAAAATAAACAATAGTACAAACGTTGTTATTCAAATACAATTCTGTAATAATAGTACTTTTTCTTATATATCAGAGATCCGCAGCAATTTTTGCAGTTTTTTGTTAGTAAGCAGCTTTTCAATTCCCGGAGCTTTTGTTTTAGTACCAGCCAATCGCAAACATGCTTTCAGTGTTCATCACTTAGTTGGCTTCTGTGACGTGATTTTGTAAATTTCATTCAAGAAAACAGTGTTTCGCATACGTAGGTTGTCCTGAACATGCACAACGTTCTTGCAGCGAGATCGTGCAGTTTAGGAAACCTTTCTTGTGGAAAACAAGTATAGAAATGGTTAATACTTTTTCTGTTTTGATACTTATCCTTTAGCTCAATATTGCTTTGTAAATCAAGTATTTCTAATTGTGGTTCAGCAGGAATATCCAGGACACTCACTGAAAAAGGTGTTGTAAATATCTGAAATTGTTATTCAAGTTCTCTCATATCCTGAAATCTATGTTCGAAGTCTTCGCACAATTATTCCATTATTCTTATATATTCTTTCAAGGCTTCTAATAAGTTTCCCATGTACATCCATAAATAAGGCAATTTCATTTCTAAGTGCGAGAAAACGTTCCAGAACTTTTCCTCAACTTAACCACCTTTCCTCAGTATGGTAGAGTAAATTCCCATACTCACTGTTAATATCATCAAGCAGTGCCCTGAACTCCATGTGATTAAGTCCTTTAGACCTTATGAAATTAACTGTTCTCACAACATCCATTACATAGCTAAGGTTCATATTTTTAGCACTTCAATATTCCTGGTGCAAAATGCAGTGCACCGGTGCCCCCAAGCGACCTCGATAGGTTCCACCACTGATAGACTGCAGGGTACAACTGTACTGCCCGCAGTGGAAGCCGTAAGCAGACCTGTATGCCCTCTCGCGATCTTGAGTCGACCTGGCAGAGCCTGATTTATAGCATGTCCAGTCCAGTGTTACAGAATAAACTGATTGAGTTGGAAGTCTCAGTTCATAATGGAATTGGGGAGACTCCCATTCTGTTGAAAAATAACTATTCAACTGTGAAAATAACTATTCTCCTAACATAGCCAGGTATGTAGTACCAGTCACTGTTCTTTTAACAAAGAAGAAAGGCCTTTACATTTCCCCATGTGAGACAGCACGAAAGACTGATCTTCAGGAAGTCCCACTTGTACTCAATTGCTTCATGTGGAAGCTATGCCCCAGATATGGATGTTGTGCCTAATGACATTTCCACTCAGTCATGGAAAGCATGGGGCTCTACCTCCATGCCCCCCCCAAGTGCCTTCATGGTATGTTACGGGGATACCTTTTTTTACCTTTTATGAGACATTTCATGGTGTGTTTTAGGAGGGCCATTGATTAAATTCCCAATTTGCTCAGTCAATTTAAGAGGTAATAAACGATTGAAAGAATTTTAGTTTTGTTTTTTAAATATGCAGAAATTTGATCCAAACAAATGTAACATTAAAAAATTCCTTTGCAGAATGAAAAGTTACATTTGTTCAAATGGCACCTACTACGGCACTAAAATCGTCCTCCAGTGGCTTAAGGAGGGAAAGCTGGTGATCAACAAGATCTCCCAGCTAGGTCCAATGGACCCGTCGACCAACAGCAGGTGTGGTCCTCCAGACATTCTGGGGATTGTGTGTGAATGAAGTAGCCACCAAAACGTTAAAATATGGTGTTCACTTAAATCGGCTACAACTTGCCATTTTCACTCCAATATGAAATGAGTACCATTAAGGTAAAATTATCCGGAGGTAAAATAGTCCCCCAATCAGATCTCCGGGCGGGGACTACTTTAATGGTACAGAATCAACTAAACATCTTACAATGGAATGCTGGCGGTAAAACATCAGTTAAGAAGACTGAACTAGCCAATATACTCTCAGATAATATTCGGAACACCTCAAAATCTGTGCTTCAGTGGCTGACCATGATAATATCTTTGAAAAATATTGGAGTGCAAGAGGTCAAATGACTTTATTGTCAAACGCCTGGCATTGGAAAACAACAACAACAACATTTCCACTCAGGTGATAGGTGGCTTCACCATTGAAAGTGGGATCTTCGAGAAAACTATTTTCCTTCATCTTCTCCTGCATGTCCTGAGCAAACACAGTTCTCTTTATCTTGTTTCTACTTTCAGTGCCCGCAACAATTACAACTTATAAACAGTTTTTTTATTAGCCACTTATGCAACACTTCACACAATGTCATCTTTGGAATTTTCAGTTATCTACTATCTTTAGCCAGTGACTTCTTCGGACTCAGCTGAAAAGTCTGCCTCGCTCGAATATCAGCAGTGTACATGTTTCGACAGCCCATATTCCTGTCTTTACAAGGCATCCCGCTTCCACAAACTGTCTACACCACCTTCAAATGTTGTTCTCATAAGGTGCGTCCTTCTGAAAACGTGAACGGATTCACACTGCACTGTTGTAATGGATTTAGAAACCTCAAATCTCAGAACGCAAAATGATTTTTTCTGCTTAGTCGTCATTTTCTAATTACATGTCAAATCAATGGCAGTGCACAGAATTGGATATAACAAACTTGAACAGATGAGTGATTACTAAGGAGCGGATTCTTATGTAATTAAATATTCTTTTTGCGTGTGATAAAACACAATTAACAAAGTTAAACATTCCGAACATGAAGTTTCAAGTTTAAAACCCGAATTTTATTTCACATAAAAACACATATTTTCACAAAAAAAAAATTATGTAAATACATATTTTCAGGAAATCTATTATAAACACATAAATCTTGGAGATTTTTTACTTATATAATTTTTTTACAAGAACTTTTAAATACCTTTAAAACTAAATCAATTATATCATTCAGAAGTACGTTATCTTTTTTAAGAATTCTTGGTTGCTTCGTGTTTCTAAGCGCTGTGTGGTGTATCCGTGATCCATTTTTGTGATAGTATAGCCTCTGAGAACTGCTAGGCAGCATATCAGTGTTATTATCAGAGAATAAATTACCATGGACAAGAAGGAGAGATCTTGCAGCACATAATTAGGAATGTTTATTGTTGATGAAGATGATTTCATTCCACGCTTTGTTTGTGAAACACAACAGATAAGTGCTCAGGTATGAACATTATTTAATTTAAACAAATCTTTCACCTCTCGCTCATGTCTATCAAGTAAGGCTTTCCTATTAGCAAATCTAAGCTTTTCGTGTGACACCATAAAAAACTCGAAACATCCAAAAACCTGTTGTCTGAAACAGGGAGGTGCATGCCATGGAAATTAAACTAGACTCACTACCAGGTTCAGAAGTACAAGTACTAAGAGACAAATTCCAGAATGTGTTTGGGAAAAACAGTGAATATAAAAAAACGTGTAAAGTTGCTCAAGTATTGGAGGGTGTGCCTATAGGTGAAATTGACGGTGTTTGTGTTTGTGACATTCCTCTCTTTAAATATGCACGTCTGACGTCCTGTGATGTGGAAAGATTGTTTTCACAGTATAAGTCGTCGTTCAGAGATAATCGGCATGCATTTGTGACGGAGAATTTGGAGATGACCTTTGTTGTTCACTTCAATTCTCGGCTAACTACTAGCGCTCAAGTGTGGTTGGTGAGTACCTAGTAACTTCTTTTCTTTTCAAGCTAAGTAAGGTATTTTTGTCACATTAAAAAAATATATATTTTTTTTATTTTTAGCAAATATTTTCGTACTTTTTAGCACATAAAAAATAAATATATTTAAACTTTTTAGCACATAAAAATCTGCTCCCTAGTGATGACTCTAGGAATGCATTCTATTTTGTCGCCGAAAAATAATGGAGCAACACAACAATAAAACACCACCATTCTTTTGTGAACACTGTGTGTGTGTGTGTGTGTGTGTGTGTGTGTGCGCGCGCGCATGCGCTCATATAAACACAATATGCAGGGTGGAAGTGAAATAACCTTGCAGATTGAAAGGAACGCTAGGGTACACATAAACAAACAGAAAACCTATATTATATTCTGTGATTAGGTTCCTCAGACCCTGAGTCTTCATCAATCCAAGACTGTCAAAATGCCATAAAACTATTACAAGCAAAACACAAAGTCGTGGTACTACAGTGGGTCCCCGGGCACTGCAACTTATTTGGCAATGAGCAGGCCGATGTCTTGGCAAGAAAAGGTGCTAAAATTTTACAAACCATTCCTAAACCAACACCCTTCCAGACAATAAAATTATGCATCAAAGAAGTTGCCCACAACATCCACTCCCATGAGATTGCAGAAAGAACATATGGCAAACACTGGAGAAGGGGCCTTCTATCAATACCTAAGGGACCAAGAAGATTGGCAGTCGTGCATTTCCGCCTTGCAACTGGACATGACTGCTTGGCGCAGCATCTCCACCGTTTCGGTATTTATCAACATCAAACCTGTACCCTGTGTGACCTTCAAGAAGCGATGAATAGGGATCATCTCCAACACTGCCCAGTTCTAAAATCACTGACTGAATGTGCCAGATACTGGGAAGCCAGAAGCCTCATGCCTCTGTTTAGTTCTTAGTTCTTTAAGGATTTTGTTTAGTTCCTTCATTAGATTTAATTTTAAGTTGTATTAAGTTAATTGTTTTAATCTTGAGGTTGTGTTTAGGTAAAAGATAAGTTATCTATGTACCTGTCATTCGCATAAATAAATAAATATTCTGTGATTAAATGAATGGTTAATTAGAAGATTAAGTTTGAAGTTTCAGCAGGCCGGCAACATCGTCACTAATACACTCTACTCGTGATACAGATGTAAGAGGTCAACGGACTCAGTGAGTTTCCACACGTAAGCTGCCAAGATGTTGCCACTTGCTCCCTTTGTGCAATGGCTTGAATTTAGGGATTTTAAAAATTAAATTTATACGAAAATCATACAGCTACTGAAATACACCAGAGGAATAAATTATTCTTTATTAGATTTCCTATTGATATGGACAAAAATCACGATCCTACTCGCAATAGTTACTGAATAAGAGCTTGTTAAACATTTGGGAAAAAAAAATTTTTTTCTGGGGAAAAAAAAAAAAAAAAAAAAAAAACTATGAATTTTCCACCAATATGATATTATAGTTTTTTGTTACATACAACATGACCTATTCGCTTTGGAAACCTGCAAGGCTGTTTCATTTCCACCCTGTATAACATGCTGTCACCATCAAATTCATAACTGTAATCTAAATTACTTTAAGGATTTTCTTTGCATGTACGAGGGTGATTCAAAAAGTAAAAGTAAGGGCCAGGTGCACACAGAATCAGACATGATGCAGCTCTTTGCGACGCAACGTCTTGCTTCATAGTGTTGTATGGGTTTGGAAAAGTGCCCTAGCCTAGAAAATGGCGTCATGGCGCATTTTTACAGTTTTGGAAGACCAAAATAAACGTGGATTCTGGGTAGATCCATGGAATAAAAGATGTCACCTACATGAGCTCATGCAAGAACTAAGAAGTTAGTCACGAGAAAGGTTTAAGGGGAGAGGATGGTATTTTTAAAACTTCTTTCCTATTTGGTGTAAAATATTTTTTGTATGTAGAGAGCTCATAGCTGTGGCACCTCAACCAAATAAAAACTTCTGAAAAAAAAAAAAAAATTATCTGGGAGCCCAAATTTGAAAAAAATATACCCAATGCAGGATTGTACTAAAACTGATATATCTAAACCGTTTTTAAAGATAGATTCAAACAATTTTTTGCAATGTATTTGCAAAAGCATGTTCTACAAACTGTCTGTAACAGAATTTTGATATTAGTCCCTACGTTTGTAAAATAAACAATTAAAATTTAATAACAATTTTCTGATTTCCTTTCTTGCAAACAAACGGACGTATTTTTTAAATTAAATCAATTAACAAAATTCTGTTACAGAGAAAAATTTCCTAATAGTCTAAAGAATGTGTGTTCTAAATTTCATGCATGTATCTTTGCATGTAGCAAAAAAAAAAAAAAAAAAAAAATGAAGTTACTGGAAACCGATAAAAGCGGGAGTGTGATTTAAAAATCCATAGTGCAGGAAGTTTAAAAATGACGTCTCAACATCCGATAAGGGCACAAATACCCACAACATGTTATGCAATGAATTCCACACATATCAAAGGGTATTTTAAAAAAAAAATTTTTTTTTGAAAATTTAATTTACCAGAAACAACAATAAAAGTGGGCAAGTGATTTGAAAATCCATAATGCAGGAAGTTTAAAAATGGTGACTCAACAACCGATAAGAGCACAAATACCCACAAAATGTTATGCTATGCATTCCACACATATCAACTTACTTACTTACTGGCTTTTAAGGAACCCGGAGGTTCATTGCCGCCCTCACATAAGCCCGCCGTTGGTCCCTATCCTGAGCAAGATTAATCCAGTCTCTACCATCATATCCCACCTCCCTCAAATCCATTTTAATATTATCCTCCCATCTACGTCTCGGCCTCCCCAAAGGTCTTTTTCTCTCCGGCCTCCCAACTAACACTCTATATGCATTTCTGGAATCGCCCATACGTGCTACATGTCCTGCCCATCTCAAATGTCTGGATTTAATGTTCCTAATTATGTCAGGTGAAGGATGCAATGCGTGCAGCTCTGCGTTGTGTAACTTCATCCCTCTTAGCCCCAAATATTTTCCTAAGGACCTTATTCTCAAAAACCCTCAATCTCTGTTCC
Organism: Periplaneta americana; assembly: GCF_040183065.1. Taxonomy (NCBI): domain Eukaryota; kingdom Metazoa; phylum Arthropoda; class Insecta; order Blattodea; family Blattidae; genus Periplaneta; species Periplaneta americana. The sequence continues at coordinate 121,025,896 of NC_091132.1, read as the reverse complement.
TCTCTCAAAGTGAGAGTCCAAGTTTCACAGGCATACAGAACAACCGGTAATATAACTGTTTTATAAATTCTGACTTTCAGATTTTTTGACAGCAGACTAGATGACAAAAGCTTCTCAACCGAATAATAACAGGCATTTCCCATATTTATTCTGCGTTTAATTTCCTCCCGAGTGTCATTTATATTTGTTACTGTTGCTCCAAGATATTTGAACATATATCAATTTGAACATGTAACACATATCAAAGGGTATTTTAAAGAAAAAAATTTTTTTTTTTAATTTAATTTACCGGAAACAACAATAAAAGTGGGCGAGTGATTTAAAAATCCATAACGCAGGAAGTTTACAAATGATGACTCAACATCTGATAAGGGCACAAATACCCACAAAATGTTATGCTATGCATTCCACACATATCACAGAGTATTTTAAAGATTTTTTTTTTTTTTTAATTTACTCATTTTTCACCAAAAAATACCATCCTCTCCCCTTAAAAATGTCACTAGAATGTCAGACTGAAGGGGATTTTCTTTTGTTGACTGAGGCCCGATTGGTGTATGAAAAATTCTACATCAAATTCATGGATATGGCTACTCATGCACAATATGCTACACCCGTCAGATCATCTGCTCGCAATGAAGTTCAAGCAGGCATCCAATGTTGTCTCCTCATCTCTGTTGGAGACTGTCTTGTCACGTCTGATTGTGTATGTATCACATTATAAGAAATCAATGGGACTCAATTGCCAACAAGCAAAATGTTGCAAATCAAGCTTTCAGGTATAACTCCCTATAAAGTTGATTTGAATAATTTCGAGGGAAAAATTGTTCCAGGGCCGGGTATCGAACCTGGGACCTTTGGTTAAATGTACCAACGCTCTACCAACTGAGCTACCCTGGTTGCTTGACGGTTGTCAGCCCACTTTGAGGTCTGTGGATATAGAGGGAAAAATTGGATCAGTGTTTGGTAGAGTTCCCGGGTAGCTCAGTTGGTAGAGCATTGGTACATTTAACCAAAGATCCCGGGTTCGATACCTGGCTCCAGAACAATTTTTCCCTCGAAATTATTCAAATCAACTTTACGGGGAGTTATACCTGAAAGCTTGATTTGCATAATACACGTCAATGTTCGTTAACAGGAAACCACAATTTAAGTCACACAGAGTTAGTGTGCACTCAATGTTGGTTGCTTGACGGTTGTCAGTCCACTTTGAGGTCTGTGGATATAGAGGGAAAAATTGGATCAGTGTCTGGTAGAGTTCCCGGGTAGCACAGTTGGTAGAGCTTTGGTACGTTTAACCAAAGGTCCCGGGTTCGATACCCGGCCCTAGAACAATTTTTCCCTCGAAATTATTGAAGCAAAATGTTGTGTCGCACCATGTCTGATTCTGTGTGCCTTAGGTAACAAGAACTCTCAAGGTGACATATTCCCTCTTTTGTTCGAATTTTCCGCCAGGGGCGCAGCAGCAGACCACAGCTTTATTACACAGCCATTAGATGGCGCATAAGTTGCGGTCCAGGCACAACAGCTTAATTGATGTTTTACTTGCACATGTACTTGAATGAAGATTGAAGACTGAATTGGAGGCATTCAGTTCTAAAAATCGCTGTTTTACAGTCCACATGCTCCTTACTTGCAACTTTTTGCATGTGCAAGTAAAATGTCAAGTAAGCTATTGCATCTGAACCAGGCTTTAGACCAGACGTCTCAATAGGGCCTTCTCAGAGCACTTCCTCCTCTTGCTGTTTTTAATGTAAGAGTGGAACAAGATGCGGGACTAGTTCGTGTATCTTCGGATGACGTCATTGACCGCGATGTTTGAATAGACATCTCAAACCACTACAATGTAACAATCAGTCATTGTGTCCATCTCCGAGGAAAGAATGTCCTTATTACCGCAAATGTATGAAGAAATGAAGGCTTCATAGGGAAAGTGAAACTGTGGGAGTAGCAAGTTTTAGTGGATACTGTTACCACTTCTTTAATCTAGAATTTTTACCTAATTTGAATCAAGACCAGTGTAACAAATAATTACGTAACATATATGGTTCTTCATGCTTCAGATTTCTTCTTTTAACTTACTGATATATTACACTGCCCAACAATGAAAATGTTTCAGGCTAAAAAATCGCTAATTCTTATGTATTTCTACCTGCTGAATTAAAAAATCACCATAAAAATGACAGATTAGCTCTTGCTTTGGAGATAAAGTGACATTTCATTTTTTAGAGTCGACATTTTCAGTTTGGGGAAAATTTTGTTTCGGGAGTTGGCACACCTGTCAAATAACAAAACACAAATGTTCTTCAGCTGTTTGTAAGTTACAAACTTAGATATTGTTTCTGTGACTGTGAATTTGATATTGTTTCTGCTGTAATTAATGCAGAATTTCTGGTTTGGAAGTGTTTTTAAAGTGTAGAATTTGTAAAAATGATATGAAAATTGTGTGTTTGAAGTATAAAATGGAGACAGTGTGGAACAAGAAGAAAAACACACACATCCTTTCACATCCCATGACCCTGATTTTGAGGAAAAAGATGATAAACCACACAGACTGAGTCAAGCGGAATTGAGTGATCTCATTAGAGACCTTGACCTGTCAAAGGAGAAGGCAGAATTTCTAGGATCTAGACTACAGCAATGGAATCTTCTCGAACGTGATGTCAGAGTCTCACAGTACAGACGTCACAGGGATCTGCTTCCCTTTTTTGAGAAGAAAAACAATCTTGTTTGCTGCGACATTAATGGCTTGATGAAATGTTTGAATCTGAACCATGATCCAACTGAATGAAGCCTATTCATAGACTCCTCCAAGCTTAGTTTGAAAACTGTATTACTTCACAATGGCAACTGTCTTTCTTCTATTCCTGTTGGTCATGGAGTTCACATGAAGGAGACTTATGCAAATATGACAGCCCTCTTCGACTCAATCAAATATCATGAACACAAGTGGAAAATCTGTGGTGATCTAAAAGTCATTGCTGTACTCTTAGGAATGCAACTGGGGTACACAAAATATTGCTGCTTTTTATGTATGTGGGACAGCAGGGATAGGAAATCACATTATATTCAAGCAGACTGGCCTGCAAGAAATCATAATCCTAGTGAGAAAAATGTTGTTGCCGAGCCTCTCGTGGACCCAAAAGATGTTCTTCTTCCACCCCTGCATATTAAGCTGGGTTTGATAAAAAATTTTGTCACAGGTATGAACCAAGAAGGACAGGCCTTTAAGTACGTAAGAGAGAAATTTCCGAAATTAAGTGATGCCAAAGTCAAGGAAGGTATTTTTGTCGGGCCACAAATTCGAGAACTTGTAAAGGATCCTGCATTTGACCAAATTTTGGAGGTGAAAGAAAAGGAAGCTTGGGACACCTTCAAAGGAGTTATTCATGGATTTTTAGGCAACAAAAGAGATTATAACTACACTCAGTTGGTGACAGTGCTGCAAAAATACCATCAACTTGGATGCAACATGTCCCTTATAAAATCCATTTTCTCCACTCCCACCTAGACTTTTTCCCTCCTAGTTGTGGAGGTTTCAGTGATGAACACGGAGAAAGATTCCATCAGGATATTTCTGTTATGGAACAAAGCTATCAGGGGCATTGGAATGAAACAATGCTTGCGGATTATTGCTGGTCTTTGTGTAGGGATGCTCCGGAACTCACAAGAGGCAAGCTAAAAGATGACGATCTCATGAAGCCACACATGATTCTCTTCAGACCCAACCATCTAGCAGGTATTCTTCCATAAATTTAGAACTCTTAGAATGTTGTTGTTGTTTTCTAATGCCAGGCGTTTGACAATAAAGTAATTTGACCTCTTGCACTCCAATATTTTTCAAAGATATTATCATGACCAGCCACTGAAGCACAGATTTTGAGGTACCGGTATTCCGAATCCATTTACTCTTAGAATGTAACTGCCATTTAAAAAAAATTTAAATGCACTCTCAATGTTGTTGGCATATGTAATTAAAATGTATCGTTTTCTCTTAATCCGTTAAACTGAAATACTTCCACCTATTGTGTATCACAGAAACTAGAGCTAAGAAAAATTTTTCATTGTCATATTCGTTTTTCTCAACCAAACATTAGTAAGAATTGACACATGAAGTGCAGGAAACATTCAAAAAAATTTTTTTTGTTGGCCAGTGTTAGTAGAAAATAAATTTATTATTATTATTATTATTATTATTATTATTATTATTATTATTATTATTATTATTATTATAGTGAAGTACAGAAGGACTTGAGAAAAGAATTTGAGACCAGATTTAAGATTTGAATACTTCTAATTTTAAATAATTGTTTGTGAATTCCTAAGCTGTTTTGGTTATTTTTATCTACTGAAAACATTACGAAACATATTATTATTATTATTATTATTATTATTATTATTATTATTATTATTAAAATAACTATTATTGTAATGAGTATATTAATATTGGCATATCATAACAATATGTACTTTAACAACCAACAAGTTTAATAATTTAATTATTATTTTAAATAGAATATAAACTTAAAAGAGAAATACCAAAAACAATTTACTAGAAATGAAGTATTGTTGTTGTTTAGTCAACTGTTCGAAGACAGGTCTGAACCTCACAAGTAATACTAATAAGGCACCACTTATGAAGCAACTAGGCCAGGAGATAATGGGGTAGGGTGGTCAGTTCCTTGTGCTTAAATAATTACTTAAGAAATTCCTTCCGAAAACAACCATGTATTATGACATGCATATTAAGTAAAACACAAAAGTACAGCTTTGTAGCATTTCTTCCGTGACAGTTACAACTTAGCTTGCTCACGCTTGTAACATAATCAATGATTGGCTATCTTCAGCTATTGCGCTTATCGTTTCAGCTGACTACGCTATCTACATTTGCTGTCTGCAACAACTTCTATGCGTTGGCCTTGGGACACCTGCTTTAGACCCTCGTAATATCAGTTGTAAGATGGCTGTATGCACGGAAACATGCTCAAAAGTGGAAGTGCGTAGTGTTATCCAGTTTTTGCTTCTGAAGGATATATCACTAGCAGAAATTTGTCAACTTGTTGAGGTATACAGTGCAAATGTGGTGCTTCCGGTGAGAGGTACTGGGCGATTCTCCTACAGCCCTGACCTGGAACCCAGTGATTTTCATCTCTACAGACTATTGAAGAAGCATCTGGTGGTAAGCGATTCAACACCGATGTGGCTGTTCAGCAAGCTGTCACAATGTGGCTTCAGGAATTTGATGCAGATTTCTGCTATGCTGGCACTGACGCCTTGATCTACCATTGGAACAAGTGTTTGGACAAGCATGAGACTGTGATGAAAAGTAATGCATACCAGTGCCCTACTACTACTAATATTACATGCCTGTGAAATAAAGTTTGTCCACGAGAGATCTTATTACCGTATTTTTTGAAGTACCCTCGTAATTATAACATAACTACAGACAAGACCTGCGCTTTTTATCCTTGGAATGACGAAATCTAACATACTTAATTGTGAAGACCATCTCACATTTCAAGGTCATTAATTTTTGCGGTAATACTGAAGATTCTACATTTAATAACACAAACACATACTCTTTACATTCACCTGATGCAGAAGTAAAATTCTTCATTATATTTTCCACAATCTGCTTTTCGACAAACATACAGAGTGGTATTAATTGTACCAGCTAAACATCAGAACATAAAAGAGATCATAATATTCATGGCCCTGAATATATGAATATGAATATAAAGCAAATTAAATAAATAGATAAAGTCGAACAGAATAAATAAAATAGATATACAGTAATCAAATGGGGTAAAAGAAATTAATACGAATCAGTAAAAACAAATGTTAGGAATATACAATTGTCAAATGGGGTAAATTAGATAACTCAAATCATATGGAGTAAAAGGCAGAGGAAAATGAAGTTGAAGAGTGTCATCTTAAGAGATTCAACTTTGCTTTTCATCATAATACAAGAGCTCTGTCTGGAAAACACTTAAAGGAACAGGCAGTTGTAAAGAGAAAGGTTCTTAAGGTAAATTATCTCAGATGTTTAAAACTATATCATTCTCCAACTCCACACAAGACCTTTCTTGGGATGAAATATCTTACATTATTCACAGCAACTCATTATTTTGCAGAAATAACGCAAGTGCATTTATTTTCATTTTCAAAGACTGCATAATTGAATAAGATCTAAAACTTCAACAGTATTCAACGTGGTGCAAAAATTCTGGGTTCTTGCACTTCCTTATAGACAGGGCCAGGTATTTATGGAGATTAATTTTATCATTTGTGTTTTTTAATATTTGGTGTCAGCAGAGATTTTTGGAGATTGATTTGTACTCTTGGTGGAGATTAATGAAAATTTTGGAAAATACAATTATTTTGAAATTGGAGTATTAACTCAGTGTGGATATTACTTTCCAAATAATTAGCTTCAAAAGTTCGTTGGATTCTGGTAAAGGTGCGGTATGGCCAATAGACAATATTTGTTGGATTGAGACTGTATTTAACAAACATTCATTAAAAACGAAAAAAACTTGCAGCCCTCAAATTACCATTTTCAAATTATAGTTTTGATTTTCACTAATGTAATCAGAACACCTGGAATATCATGTAATGTAGCCTACTTGGATATATAACAAATTCAAATGGAAAAAAAAACCGAAAAAACTCTGAATATAAAATTCGCTATAAAACGATGCAATAGTAATAATTCGCGAATGTGTTCATATTTCACTATTAGAACTCTATTTTTGAGATTTGTTGCGATTGTTTTATCCACATATTATTAATCAGAATCACTTAATTCGTAAAGACTAGTAAAAATCTATTGTATATCTATTATGTCGTGATTTTCGCGATCTCCATAAATACCAGGACCTGCTTATAGATCAACATTTTGGAGCTATGTATTGATTCTACTATCAGAGCTGAGATTAGTTCTTGTTAAGAGATTAAATGTAGGTTTCCTTATCCTTGCTTTTCTGTATGTAGCTCTGAAATGTTAAATGCTCCTACATCCGTGACATGGTGCAAAATTTCACACCATTATAAATATAAAACTATTCTGAATAAGTCTATTTAAAGAATAGGTTTTGGAAAGAAAATTTGGCACATGCAATGTATTGTAGATTTCGAGCTTTGCTTTAATGCCTTCCCAATAACATTTTCACATATTCATTACCAATGCTTGAAACATTATAATATATACTTCAATCTGAAAATATTTGTACTGAAATGTTTTCGACGACAGAAGCAAGCACTGTGCAGCATAATTTCAACAACTTCACAATTATACGAGTGTTTAATATCTTAAGAATGCCATTAAGATGTGTGAGGCACTAGTCAATGCAAAACAGTGAGATAGATATATACATAAAACAGATAATTGAAAATACATAAAACTCAATAAAAACTCTTACCATGTACTTGCAGTAATGATATAATTACTCGTGTAACAAGGCATTTAAAAATATGAACTAAAAAGACTGATCATTAATTCACAATCTAAACATGAGAAGGTTCCATTTTTACTATAAACTAATAGAAGTTGGGACCTTGACATAATTCAGTTGTGAAATAGAAAGTTACGTGGTTATTACACTCTCTGTCCTCTTTGAGTTATTTGCATTACAGTAAAATCTCACTAAAAAGAATACCGTCTACTTATTTGGTACACTGACGCTCTTAGTAAGTGATTATTAGGGACCGGATTTTTATGTAATTACATATTATATTCCTTTCAACCTAACAGTATATAAATAACAAATCTTTACGAATCTTGTAATCACCATTAATATATTAAAATTTGATACTACATATTTTTACATATTTACTCCACATTACATATTATGGCTTGGTATTACATAAGTCTACATATTTAGAAGTTTTATTCATTTTTACTTCCCTGAAAGAAAAAAAAAAAAAAAACTTCTGCTGGGGAAGTTTACAATTTGAAATACACAGATTTAAAAAGCCTTTTTACCTACCCAAGAAAGGATATATTTCGGGATGAAACATAACGTCCTTAGCTCCAGGAAGTAATAGAGGCACTCACCCCATACCACCCACTGTAAATATGAGTGAACAAAAGGCAACCTTTCTCATACAACTACCTTGTATTGTAAAAATCACTCGGAAAGTAGTGTTGCCTTCATGCAGTGGATGGAACGAAGACGACATGATTTGTCTCAAACTATAATTGTTCTGCACATGTCTTAACAAGCTGTTCCCATGCAATTTGCAACCTTACCCACACTCTTCCTAATTCTTCCAGGGAAAACCCATGTCAAGTCTGACATGAGACTTTCCGATTATTGCTTGACCTCTTTATTTTAAATTTAGTAGACCTATATGCAAATGTGATTTTCAGAGCAATTAGAAAGTATGGTTCTCGACTGGGATAATCCTACCCTTCTGAATGAGACAGCAATGTCACTTTTCAAACAACAGTTTGTAAATGCCTATAGTTTGAGGTTTTAATAGGTACTTGTTTCTTACAGGGAGCCGCTAAAATGCATGTGTCCCACATCTCTAATTTTCTCCTAATCCAGTAAAGCGAAACAGTGCTTGCAGTACTGTTGTGTCATTCATTTCACTCAGTTCTATAGTTTTAGTACTTACAGTATCTATAAAGTACAAGTGAGTTTATCTACTGCCTTTAACTAACTAAAATGGCCCCTGTATCTTCAACCCTAATGACAAAAATAAAATCATGGATTGCAATGGACAAAGCTTTCACTACAGATGGAAAAATAGTAATGTGTCAAGTGTGCGGTAAAAAAGTCGGGTGCTCTATGAAATCACAACTGGAGAGTTTTACCTATTCCACACCTGATTTTACATATTTTGGTACATATTCAGCTCATTTTTCTTACATAAATATGTACATATTTCACACCTTGATATTACATAAAAATCCGGTCCCTAGTGATTATACTACGGCTAGTCAGAAATGGTGGATAGACAGAGAAAAACAGTTCTCCTATGTCTTCATTCTCTATCCTTTTCTCTGCCAAACCCCAACAAAAGACATTTCTCTCAAAACCATTTACCTCCCTCTCCACTGTTGCCATAACGTAATGTGTCATATGACTACATGGCTACAATGTTTACAAACTCTTTTTTAGATGTGGGAGCATGTTGGCATGACAACATCCGAGCAGACATCATGTGGAACATGATCTTCAATCTGTTGCTGCCAGTTGCACGGGAAGTGGACATGTGGAATAACAACTGTAACTGGGTGTAGATCTAGTGAAGAAAGGTGACGTAAAAACAAAGGGTAGGAATACATTTCAATCCAAATGCCACATCCTGCTGACCTTACCAAAACAAGCAAACCAATGTAAATTGCTGCACAATTTTTCTTATCAATAATACAAATGAATTTTGTAATGTGTTATCACTTTCCTCCAATATTTAGTATTATCACAGTCTAGTATATATAGTCACGAAGCTCAATACTTACTAAATATGCATACATAGACAGTTGAAATATGCATCCGTAGATAGTTGCTAGCCACCAGGATAGCTATTCTCGCCTCATCACAGACTCTTTCCCTAGCAGACAATAAAATATATTGTACTTTCGATATCATGTCCTTTTGAAAAAATTAGCACCTTTCTTCCACTGTTGAAATACGAAATACATAAGGTTCATATATTATTTTCATAAAGCATATATTTTATAAACTCACCTTCCTGGATCTTTCGGAAGAAGGATAACTCTGACCTCTTTTTCTTATAATATTTATAGTACCACAAACGTCTCCTTGTCCCATATTATTATTCATATTATTGTATTTTAGCCATTTACAGTTATTACAACCGATAACGAACATTTCACAGTTTACACAACTTTTCACAACAAAGCGAAATATGGCACAGTCAATGTCTTTTCGTTCTGGACCGCCGTAATTTATGTTCGAGTTTTCTATTTCAGTGTATGGAGCTCAATGAAATATTATATTATAACTTTATTGCGTATCATTGCTAAGTTTTATTTAGTGTAATGTGTCCATAAGTTTCGTGTACTTCTTGCTGCATAATATGTTGCAGAAATAATTACAAAACTGTGTTATTTTAATGTGAAGAGAATGTTACATGTTAACATAATCTGTTCTCATCAACATTTTAAGTTAAGAATTGAAGCTATTTTGAGGTTTAACAAAAAAGAATTTACATTGTGATTTTAATTTAGCACATATTTTACCTTCCTTAATTGTAGACAGAAAATTTACTATGCCACTCCTATGAAATTAGTGTACATACGATTGTGTTACTTCGTCTCTTAGGCTGTAGATAAATACAGTAATTCAGTCTCAATCGTAGTATTAAAATACAGACAAATTGAATGTGAGGGGTAACATACATGACTTTATGTTTAATTATAATGTATATTTGTGAATATAGAAATATAAGTTAAATATAGTAAACATAACCTATAATTTTCATACCACATAATATACCGGTACATATGTAATGGCAGGGCATTGGAGACCACTAAAATTAAGACAGAAACGGGCACTGGGACAGTAAATTTCAACATATCGAAATATCCGTGCGGTGCAACTGAAAATTATTGAATTGTGCATAAATGAATGTACAAGAATTTCGCAATATTTAATCGAAATAAAGGCAGGTATTACACATACGAACAACGTAACTTTCACACAAAAATAATGTTACACCTTAACTCTGAAGTGAATTATGTCTGAAATGTCTCATAATCATTGTTTTAAATTTTATTAATGCAATTACACTACATTTGAAAGAAATATATGTTACTCTTTATGCATTCCAATTAATCTATATGGTTGAAAAGCCGCCCTTCGTGATCGGGTTAAGGGAGTCACATGGTCTGCCTTATGGCCTGTATTAGATCACATCATCACAATGGCAATGGCACAGTCTATTGTTCCTAGTACTCACAGCGCTCCAAGCAGCTAGCAACTATGGCTAGATATGCAAAAAATCATCCCAAGCTTCGCGACTGTATATATTAGACCGTGGTATTATTCCTTGTTGCAAACCTCACCGAACTGTATTCAATGTACAATACTTCACATTCAATTGTTATTTATTAAATTTTGAAGGAATGAATAAAAAATAATGTGATGTACTTAATGAGATTTTCTGCAGTGCACAACAACAAATAAAGAAGAAAAGATCAATAATTTCCTATATAATTACAGGAAAGTAAAGTGCATCTATTATGATGTGATACTGGCAATAACTATACAATAGAATGACCACACTGCTTACTGGTCAGCGTATTTTATAACGATCTTCATTCCATCTAGGCACTGCAATGCCCCAGAGTCTTTTAAGTCAATCTCCATAAATGTATTAGTTCTCCTAGGTTCATATCCTGGTACTTTGGAGATTTTATAATAAGTATAACATACTTCGACACATCACTCTGCTGATTTTTTGGAATTATCTGTATTATCCATTGCTTTCTTCATTGTTTTTTCAAATATTTTTTTGGCATCACAGAATCCCTGCTTAGTCTTTCCAAATGAATTTGGACCTGCTGAAGTAGGAGTTTCTCTGAAAACAAATATATGAAAATTAGCTGTAAATTCAGTGTACACGAGATTCTTTCTTCATAGTATTTTTGTAGTGAAAATATATGAGTAGCTTAATATCAAAGACGGACATCTGACCTCAATCGAAATTTAGATAGCTGTGGTTTTTTTATGCAATTTTTCATGCTCTTTCCAGTTATAGTGAATATATATGCAAACTCTAACACTATATTTATAAAATAAATTGTGTTAAATATTACAAAGAACACTGTGAATTAAAAAATTGCCTCTAGATCAAAACTATGGAGATGACAGATGTCCGTCTTTGATATTAAGCTACTCATATATTGAATAAAAAATTACTATTTGGTATGATCAAATGAAATCTATTTGTCTTGCTTCATATTTGAAGAAATTAGTTCTCAGTAGGGTTAGGATTTTGATGAAATTGCATCTTTTTTCCAGTAAGCCAGAAACATAGCTGCTTTAGTATTTATATGTTATGTGATAAACTGTTTTAAGACATATCTGTTAGGGGATTTTTTTGCATTTTTTTGCCTGTTTCAACTCATAAGAGCATTTTTTGTTTTATTCGGTCATTTTTTAGGCATTTTCATTTAATTTTGGCCATAAATCTCCATTGTTAATGTAAAATAATGTTTATTTCCTTTGATATTTTCTCTACATATTTTGTCCATTAATACCCATTTATTTTGTGTAATATCTTAATCGTTTTTTCACACAAATATTGCCATTTTAACGTACTAGACCCCATGTAATGGATCAGTCCAATCACCTCTTCAATATACGTGCTAGTTCCGGATAAGAGTAGCCGTGTGGTGGACTACATGGAAACTACATCAGGTAAAATAATTAATTAAAGTGAACTACTTGGAAAAAATTATGTAAAATTAAATAAACTTATATGTTAGTACTAGAATTTAATTGAATTACCAGTCTAAACATTAAGTAGTACAAAACCTCTTTTCCTACTAAGCCAATTATGTAAGATGAATTTTTAGAGCATTTTTAATGGCATTTTTTAAAGATTTTTGGGTCATAAATGCATTGTTTTTAGGACTTTTTTTCATGATTTATAAGTCATCAATATCCTAGCCCTAGTTATCAGACTGTGACATCTTTCTCAAACATACTTTCCCTTGTAAGAAGAATGGTCTTAAGTGGCTGGTGTAAAAGGCTACTTATGAAATCACATTCAAAGATGGCATTTATGACGAAAATTTTTGTCCAAAATTATAAAAAAAATCTGTAATACAATTTCTTCTCGGTATGTAAAGCTGTAAATCTTTATCACTATTCAGTAATTAAGTAAAAAGACTAAGTAAACAGCAGTTACTATCTTTTTACCGCACATAGGTCCAGATAATGGTATCCCTTTTGCACGTTGCTGGGAAAACCAGAGACAGTTGAGATACAATCCCATAATCTGCTGCGACATTTCGTAATAAAACGCCATTTTCCACTATCTCACAGCTTCAAGCTTTATTTTGATGGTTATAATTACATGTTTATATTTTGTCGACAATGTAAAAGCACACACTTGATAAAATTAATGTAACATAATATGCATTAACAACTATTTAACACCTATAGCATCCACACCTGTGGAGTAACGTGTCTGGCCACAAAACCAGGTGGCCTGGGTTCGAATCCCGGTAGGGACAAGTTACCTGGTTGAGGTTTTTTCCGGGGTTTTCCCTCAACCCAATATGAGCAAATGCTGGGTAACTTTCGGTGTTGGACCACGGATTGATTTCACCGGCATTATCACCTTCATCTCATTCAGACGCTAAATAATCAGAGATGTTGATAAAGTGTCGTAAAATAACATACTAAAATAAAAACACCTACAGCATCACAGAAGTGAATACATGCAGAATCAGTTGTCATCTCTCATTCACCAATAACTGGTTCCACAATTCTTGGGTTAGTGGGTACATGGAATAAAAGGTATGTAAACAAAGAATAACTTTCATTTGATGGGAGTAACATACAGCCATGAACTGAAGTATGGTAAGCAGATTGTTCTACCTACTGCTTTCCTTATAGAGCAGTCATCCTTGCTTTGGGGTGAGAACAAGGTAGTAGCCATCTCAATGGGCATGCATTAACAGACCTTCAGAACATTAAGACCTAGTTATATTTTAGACAGCATTAAAGAAAAAGTGCGTATTATGGTCCAAAAAATAAGGTAAGTATTTTTACGTCACTGTTTTGGTTAAGTCAAGTTCGGTTAAGCAGGGTTTTACTGTACATCTTACCTGCCAATATTTCGCATTCTCATTCGTGCTTCAGGAGGCATTTCTTCTGGTTCCTCCTCTTCATCCAAATTAAATGCAGCTGCCACGGAACTGGACTTAGATTTAACAGCACTGGATGGCTGCATTGGTTTCTAAATACAATAGTGTTAGAATTAAAAATTGTTCTAACATAAGGAGCAGAACTGAAGAGAGAATAAAAAAAAATCAACGATCTATATAGTAAAATTGTACCACAGCATAATTGAGGACATAACTGCAATAAGGGCCCATACTCCAAAATGCTGTTCTGAGATATATAGAGTTGAAATTTTTAAAAACAGTGCAGGCCATATAAAATATATTAAAATAAACAGGTTTATCAGCATTACTGTTCAACATTTCTCCACGAAACTTTGTGGGTATAACAAAGAAACTACAGAGAATCGATTTATGCATTCTCCGGAAAAAGGGCCTAATGGGGCTATGGGCCCTTATTGCAGCTACGTCCTCAATTTCTGATACTCAGTCCTGAGATTCAACTTACAGATGCATACAGTAATTTGTCTTTAGGCAGAACATATTGTTGCAGTTATCAATTAGCTGGTGGCTTATCACTAGCGTTAGAAGTTCATACAGTAGCATTTTTTTAAGATCGTTATTTATATGCTAATTAATTATCTGTGTGAATCACACATGTTCTAGCTTTCTAGATGAATTTTATTGCACATACAAATAAATACTTTTACAGTTTGAAATAACTCGTCAGCTTAGAGCAGCATTTCTCAAACTATGGTCAGCGAACCACCTGTAGTCCTCAAGGTCTGCCCTTGTGGTCATTCAAAAAATGCAGAAGAAACAATAAAATTCAAACGAATTGCATATCACTCTATAGCTGAATATCTCAGAATTTGGAAATGACACATGGCAATCGCCTTTCACTTTTTCTCCCAGTACTGACATTTTATGAAATTTATTACCCTATCTGTCTACCAATTTCCCACTCTACTCTCAACAACAAAAGAGGGATTTAAAGCACTATGAATGTGGTATTTCCCTGCACATCTAACGCCGCGCCTGTAACCCAGCCAGGGACCACCCAAATTCATAACCTTTTGATGTATTGATGACTTTCTTAATAGTTTTGCTGACATCCAGTCTGCACATTGAAATGGTCACGTACTGTATGTCATACACCAATAATACAACTCTGAGGTCACAATTTGAAACTTATTTTCCAAGTAAATATGACGAATTTTCATGGGTTCGTGACCACTTTCATTGTGATATTGAAACTAACAAACTTTCATTCAGTGAAACAGAACAGTTAATTGAACTCTAGAATGAGACTGGACTTAAAATAAAATTCCAAGTGAAAGGTATGAATAATTTCTGGACCTCATCACAGAGAATATAGTGAACTATACAATGGTGCTTAAGAGATTATAATTTAGTTTGCTTCTACGTATCTGTATGAGAAAGGGTTTTCATCACTAACTCTGACAAAAACAAAGTAGGCTACCGAAATCGACTTGATGTATGTGACGATCTCCAACTTAAGCTTACCAGCATACGTACAAATATAGAACAACTGTGCAAGAATCGGCAGGCTCATCTATCTCATTAACATAAGTACTAACATTTATTTTTTTTAGTAAATAAATTAAAGATTATCCAAACTCTAATAGCCTTGAATTACTAAAGAAAGAAAATGAATTTTTTTCTATTAACATTAGCTTAATTAGTCAATATTAATATAAAATTAATTCAATTTAATTAGTTTTAATTAATTAATTCTATTTTAAAATATAAGTATACTGGTATTAAAATATGCTACAAAAATTATAAATTTGCTTTCGAAGGGAATAAGAGTGAGGTGGTCCATGGAACTGTTCCGACTTAAAAAAGTGGTCTCCACTTCAAAAAAGTTTGAAAAACGCTGGCTTGGAGTGTAAACCTGTTAACCTCCAAAAAGAAAATTTTACAAGGGAAGCAAAAAATTTAGTTTAAATTAACTCTGAAACTTTAGGACCAAATCTAAAGTAAAGGTCAAATGCCATCTGTACTTTGGATTTGGTCCTAAAGTTTCAGAGTTAATTTAAACTTAGTTTTTTGCTTCCTTTGTAAAATTTTCTTTTTGGCTGTTAGCAGGTTTACACTCTAAGCTGAAGAACTAACACATTTTCATGAATATATTCTAACTTAGCATATTTTAACATTGGTCTCACAAAAATTATTTAAATTCATGCAAACGACTTTGAAAGTACGTAGTTATTTTCGTTAATATTAAGGTTTAATCAGTAACCACATACTTTCGGCGTAACTTCTGATAAATTTTGCATCAAAAATCTTGCATAGTTATTTTTTCTATCAATATTTTTACATCACACTGCAAACTCATATTCAAACTGGGCATTACATGCGAGTGCAGTCCGAGTGCAGAGAATTTAAATACGAGTTCATTGGGTAAGTCTTTCCCCTACAATGCCATGGGCTGGAATTTGGGCTGGATACCTCCCAAACCCTCAACCAAACGATAAATATTCCCACACACTACACAGACCTTAAAAGTACAGTTGTGACAAAAATGAAAATGAACTAAATATCCAGTCAAAATATTAATGATAAAAATATGAAGCTTTTATTTAAAAGCCAAACTACATAGTTTTACGCAATATTAAATCAACTTTAATGAGCTTTAAAGCAAAAATATCCTATAATAATATAACAATCATACAAATATTACGAGGCGTGTTCTTAAAGTAAGTTCCGTTTCCAATTATAGCCGTCGCATCGCTGCAATCATTATTTTGCGCATGCTGTTTTCTTCTCCAGTCCTCAGGCAAGCTGTGCATGCAGTTTCAGAGTTTCAGTCCATGTGTGTGGTTAGTTGTGATCAGTTGAAATGTTTAAAGTGATCGAGCACCCCGCCGACTGTGAGATGTGGTCTGTTATCCGTTTCTTGAATGCGAGAAACATCAAACCAGCTGACATTCATCGTCAACTTTGTGAGGTGTACGGTGATGATGCCATTAGTGATGGAATGGTCAGGCGATGCGTTAGGAAGTTCAACGAGGGCCGCGGCTCTGTGCATGATGAGCAGCGTACCGGTCGGCCACCTTTGATCAATGACGATTTGGTGCATGCTGTCGATGAAAAAATTCACGAGGACAGGAGGTTCACAATTTCTTCATTTTCCTTGAATTTTCCACAAATTTCGCGGAGCGTTCTCTACAAAATTGTGACAGATCGATTACAATATCGAAAATTGTGCTCACGATGGGTACCCAAGATGCTCACCGAGGAACACAAAACCAAATGAGCTTCCAGTGCATTGAGCTTTCTCACACATTACAGTAAGCAAGGCGATGAGTTTCTTGACCATATGGTGACACAGGTGACGAGACTTGGGTGTCTCACATGACACCTGAATTGAAGCAGCAGTCCATGGAATGGAAGCACACTGCATCGCCAAGGAAAAAGAAATTCAAACAAACCATGCCAACACACAAGATCATGTGCACTGTTTTTGGGACAGAAATGTAGTCCTACTCATCGAATTCTTGGCTCAGGATGAAACCATTAATAGAGAAACCTATTGTCAGACCTTAAAGAAACTCCGTCACGCAATTCAGAACAAGAGACGTGGGATGCTGACCGACGGAGTTGTGTTGCTTCATGACAACGCTCGGCCACACACAGCTCGTGACACCCAAAATCTCAACTCGAAATTTGGCTGGGAACAAATTGACCATCCCCCCTACAGCCCGGATTTGGCTCCGAGTGACTTTCATCTCTTCCTGCACCTCAAGACGTTCCTCGGTGGTCAACGTTTTGATGGCGACGAAGTGAAAACAGCAGTGCGGGAGTAGTTCGCATCGCAGGCAGGTGAATTCTACAATGAGGGGATAGAAAGACTTGTGCCACGATTCGATAAATGCCTCAATAATGGTGGAGATTATGTTGAGAAGTAATTGAAGTGTGGGGAATACAATGCAACAAAAATGGTTTGTAAATACTTCCCGTTTACTTACTACACCCTTTTGGAACTTACTTTAAGAACACGCCTCGTATTAAGTGTATATAGTCATTTTCCAATGGCTGGATCCTGATTAACGTCATCTTCCTTCTTGCTTCCCAGTAGAAGCTTATTATTTTATTGTGTACATAAAAAAGCCAAAATACGCAAATATACGCAATATAAAATCAATAGCTTAAATGTTGATGACTCGTGAAGATAATTAACCAGCAATTAATTATAGCCAATGGAAAGAAATACGCAAATGCATAAACTTTCTGGCCCTACTTATCATTATGACTAAAGCAGAATGGCATTCAACCAGCAGAGATCTCATGTGATTTGTGATAAACTGGATATAGGGCAGATTTCCTCCAAGAACTTCAGTTTCCTCTGCCAGTTCCATTTACAATTGTTGCAATGTCACTTAATCATTGCTGAAGATGAGATGGCATAAAATAAACAACTGTTTACATATTAACTACACTACACAATTATTTCAAAACTTCATTGTAAAGTACAGTCATGTATACAAATATGTGTGTGTGGAATTACAACACAGCTTAACATGGTTTTAAATTTCGATGAGAGCCACCTGTGATAAGATCCTGCTCATATATTAGTACGAAAATTGATATCAATTGAACTGAAACCATCTCACACAACACGAATATTAATTTTCTCATTTCTTGAGCTACAAAGCTCAAAGTCCTGCCTGAATTCTATTACTTTGGCAAAGTGACGAACCTGGCAGGTTGAATGCATTATATTCTGTGATAAACGAGAAATACGACTTGAAACATTAATTTTGAAGTAGATTAGAAATGGTCTGTAAATTTTATCTGTAGCTCCTTCATCTGGGGATTATTTTTATGCAGCTGTATTGGCTATAATTTTACAACAAACACTTCTTAAATGTAGCTAAATAAAGAATTTTCATCATCCTTACAAACCCATTACCACTGACTGGTTAGAACCTACGAGGCGTGTTCTTAAAGTAAGTTCCAAAAGGGTGTAGTAAGTAAATGGGAAGATATTTACAAACCATTTTTGTTGCATTGTATTCCCCACACTTCAATTACTTCTCAACATAATCTCCACCATTATTGAGGCATTTATCGAGTCGTGGCACAAGTCTTTCTGTCCTCTCATTGTAGAATTCGCCCGCCTGCGATGTGAACCACTCCTGCACTGCTGTTTTCACTTCATCGTCGCCATCAAAACGTTGACAACTGAGGAACTTTTTGAGGTGCAGGAAGAGATGAAAGTCACTCGGAGCCAAATCCGGGCTGTAGGGGGGGGGATGGTCAATTTGTTCGCAGCCAAATTTCGAGATGAGATTTTGGGTGTCACGAGCTGTGTGTGGCCGAGCGTTGTCATGAAGCAACACAAATCCGTCGGTCAGCATCCCACGTCTCTTGTTCTGAATTGCGCAACGGAGCTTCTTCAAGGTCTGACAATAGGTTTCTCTATTAATGGTTTCACCCTGAGACAAGAATTCGATGAGTAGGACTCCTTTTCTGTCCCAAAAAACAGTGCACATGATCTTGTGTGTTGACATGGTTTGTTTGAATTTCTTTTTCCTTGGCGATGCAGTGTGCCTCCATTCCATGGACTGCTGCTTCGATTCAGGTGTCATGTGAGACACACAAGTCTCGTCATCTGTCACGATATGATCAAGAAACTCATCGCCTTGCTCACTGTAATGTGTGAGAAAGCTCAATGCACTGGAAGCTCGTTTGGTTTTGTGTTCCTTGGTGAGCATCTTGGGTACCCATCGTGAGCACAAGTTTCGATATCGTAATCGATCTGTCACAATTTTGTAGAGAACACTCCGCGACATTTGTGGAAAATTCAAGGAAAGCAAAGAAATTGTGAACCTCCTGTCCTCATGAATTTTTTCATGGATAGCACGCACCAAATCGTCAATGATCAAAGATGGCCGACTGGTACACTGCTCATCATGCACAGAGATGCGGTCCTCGTTAAACTTCCTAACCCATCTCCTGACCATCCCATCACTAATGGCATCATCATCATACACCTCACAATGACGATGAATGTCAGCTGGTTTGAGGTTTCCCACATTCAAGAAACGGATAACAGACCCCATTTCACAGTCGGTGGGGTGCTCGATCACTTTAAACATTTCAACTGATCACAACTAACCACACACACGGACTGAAGAAGAAAACACGCATGCGCAAAATAACGATTGCAGCAATGCGACAGCTATAATTGAAAACGGAACTTACTTCAAGAACACGCCTCGTACAAGTATAATAGAAATTATGGTAATCATTCAAATACCAAGCACACTCCAAAAACTAAAATTGGGAAAATCTTAACTTGATCTTATTAGTCACCGATACATAATAATTCTTACAGAAATCATATCTTAATATATATGTATTACTAGCTGTATTTAAATACCTGAGAGCCCAATCTGATCTGAATTCCTTTCTTTGCAGATGTATCAGTCACGTCTGGTTTTGTAGAGCTTTTTGTTCCATAACCAAAAGAAAGTTTCTGTTTCTTGGCACTGTCCTCCTTTCCAGCTGCATCATCTGGACTCTGATCTGATTCCGATCCATTCTGGGAAGACCCTGAGCAAGGTGAAACACTGGCAAAGTTGAGACGATGTCATAATTAGCCTCGTTCTCAACCATTCATAATAAATTCTTAGATTCACTCTGAGGCTTTGTGTATTCTTAAATCTTACACATATATAAAGGTTTCATATTTATAAAAGTGTTAACATTGTTACAGAATTAAGGTGATGTGTTCCTGACACACAAATACGTTGTATTAAGAGTCAATGTTACATATTTTAACTTGAGACTGTTAGGGAAAGTCTAAAAAATGTTGGGAGTGCATTATGGATAACAAATCTATACTAATAAAAAATCTGTAGCCGAAATTTTTCTGGTAATTTTCGATTTTCCAAAAATAATTGGTCCTAACATATATAATTAACCACCCTGAAACCGAAAATCGCTTTTTTGAAATTTTTGTTTGTATGTCTATCTGGATGTTTGTTACCTTTTCATGCGATAATGGCTCAACCGATTTATATGAAAATTGGAATATAAATTAAGTTCGTTGTAACTTAGATTTTAGGCTATATGGCATTCAAAATACTTTATTTAAAAGGGGGATTATAAGGGGGCATGAATTAAATAAATCGAAATATCTCGCTTATTATTGATTTTTGTAAAAAATGTTACGTAACAAAAGTTTCTTTAAAAATGATTTGCAACAAGTTTTATCCTTTACAAAATTGTGATAGGACTGATATTTAATGAGATAAATGAATTTTAAAATTAAAATAACGCCATCTAAGATGGTGCAATGAAATAAGAACAAATGACTTCGTCTATAAGGGGCAACAACAATCGAAAGCTATTAAACATAGCCTACAGAGGATGTTTCTGTGTTTGTATGAAGTAATATTGGAAGCTAAATTAACCGATTTGTATAATTAATTATTATTTCACCATTGGAAAGTGTAGTTTCTCTAGATGGACATAATGCTATAATGTTATTACAGTAACTTCTGAGTAAATCGAGGACAGGTAAGATTAAAATAGCTTCTTATGCACAGAAAATTTGATAGGCTATTTTGTACATTCGTTTTCTGTATTTCTTAAAAATAATATTTATGTACACACTCATTTTAATCTCAGAGAATTAACGAACAACGAGAGTGTATTGATTTAGTATGCAGTAATAGTATGTTAGCTTAGCAATCCATTATTTTATAATTCAAATTTTAACTATGCTCAATTGAATCGTGTTAAAATGCACACGATTTATCCTTCTAACAAACACGAATGTTCCCTGGATCAAACGTCCTATTTTAATTATGTAATTACTTTATATTTATTTCTAACAGGTGCAGCGGAGCGCACGGGTACAGCTAGTTTTATATAAATTTTCATTTGGAAGTGACATCACTATAGACCAGGAATGGTAACAGGCGCACATATGAGCAAGTGGCATGTAGGGGTCAGTAGCAGTCTGTCACTCACTTATACGTGCTCCACTGATACCAAGAGCACCTGATGAAAAAAAGACTACCACTCAAGAGTGTACCTAGAAGTACAGAAGTGTAAATATTCTAACCGTTTTAACCCTGAGTGGGGATGAACTTTCTTTTAGAAATGGAAAATGGGGAAATGTCCAATGTACAGTTGTCAAAAGAAAAAGTGGCCGCTCTCCTGAAACAAAGTTCCCTTCGGGTATCTCCGCTACAATTCGGAGACAGGCGATGTTACATGTTGTTGGACCACGTTGCCTGATATCTACAGTTATAATGGAAGTATTCTGCATGTTATTCGATAGCGTAATGGTAGCGTTCAGGCCTCTTATTCGTGAGGCCCTGCGTTCGATTACAACCTCGTGCTTTTTATGTTCTTTTTTGTTCTGTTTTTGAGAGAGACAAACTATACATAATGGCTCCTTTCTCTTTTACGATTATTTTAGTAATTAAAATCAGGTTCATTAATATATTATGCCATGACTTTATCATTATGATATTGTGGCTGCAAATGGAAAGAAAAAGGTTTTATTCTCAATAAAAATATCTTTCGTGGCATAAACAAAACAAATTTACTGGCATCGGACTTAAAACATTCAAACAATTAAGCGTTCAAAAAACAAAACAAAAAGCCACAATTCAATATTTAGTCTATCTTCCTCTTATCTCTATCATCTTGCAGTCGAGTGGGCATGGAATCGAAGTGTTCTGTCCATGGGCAGGTCTTTCATTGCAAACCCAGCAATCGCCAATCTTTCCTATTTTCTGCCTTCCTCTTAGTCTCCGCATATGATCCTCATTTCCTAATGTCGTCTATTATTCTTTTCAACCAGAGACCCAACCAATTCCGTTTTCTCTTTCTAATCAGTTTCAGCATCATTCTTTCTTCACTCACTTCTTCAAACACAATTTTATTTCTTATTCTGTCTGTCCACTTCACACGCACCATTCTTCTCCACATCCACATTTCAAATGCTTCAATTTGTTTCTCTTCATTTCGTCGTAATGTCCATGTTCCTTCCCCATACAATGCCACACTCCACACAAAGCACTTCACTAGTCTCTTCCTTAGTTCTTTTTCCAGAGGTCTGCAGAAGATCCTTCTTCTTCTATTAAAAGCTTCCTTTGTTCATGTTTGCAGTTTTTCTTGGGAAGGATAGGCCTAAATGCGGTAACATCCCGTTGCTTTCCGCACACCACTATCTCTTTCGCATCTTATTAAATTCCAGGGGGCCCAAGCGTGGAGATGAGGAGAGTGGATTTGACTAATTGGGCCCTCCGGACTTCACCGAAAGTCACGGCAAGGGTTAAATATTAATTCTATCAGGATGTTTGACCCGATCAGAGGCCGGGAAAACTCAATTAGCCTTTGCCTCCCGCATCCTGGACTAGCTTCTACGAATCATCAGAAAATCTTAGAGTGTGATTGGGCCAATTTTTCCGAAAATGTTTCCACACTTTTGCCCTCGTAGCTTAGTGGACGAACATCGGAATTTAGATGTCAACGTCTCAGGTTCAATTCCTCGTTACTCCTTTTCATTTTATTGTGGTTCAAGATAGTATAATGTAATAATACAAAAAGAAAAACTAATACCAGTATTATGCAACTGGATTTTTCCAAACATAATATTAAATTTATGTTATTTATATCGCTAAAGAACGATTACAATATAAATAACTTGAATATTATTTATACAGTACCGCTAAAGAATGATAACAGAATATAAATGATAAATATCACTTTGTTTAATTAATATAAGATATTATATAATACGTATTTAATTATCTAAATAAAATAACCTATTTTACAAGGAAAGATGGTTATTTGTGTTATAATAATTACTTACATAAAATACAGATTATTTATATTGCGAAAGAACAATAACAACATAAATAACTTGAATATTATTTTATAATGCTAATGAAGGAAAACAGAATATAAATGATAACTTGAATATTATTTATATCGCTAAAGAACGATAACAGAATATAAAAAACGTGAATATTATTCATATCGGAATTTCACAGATTTATTAGAGAAGTATTTAAGAAATTGTAGAAGAATAGTAATTAGTAACAGTGTCCTATTTATTCTTCTTGGAGCCAAATTTGTAACTTTTAAAATTGTGGTTACTATGTTGAAGTGTATGTGTTGTAACGGATGCTTGATTTGTTATGCATGTGAGTCAATTATGGGATGCTTGATGTCGTCGCAATGTCGTAATTATAGTTTGATTGTGTTTGTGTGACTATTGTGTATTAATTTATGATGTATGGTACGGAAAGGTGCATATTTGTGTTATAGAAGGGTTACGTATGTAGGTATGTTGTTAATGTTTTTGTATGTTTCAAATTGATACCTGATATTTGTTTTGCAATCGCAATGCCTAATTTATGGATTGTTTATGTTTTGTTTACATCGCGTAAGCTAGTTTAATTTTCTTTTCCATTTCTCTTTATGCTTATCTTTTTTGTGTATGAAACTATAGCCCTAACATACATATGTAAAATAGGGCTAACCCCCATTGGAGATACAATAATAATTATTATTATTCATATTGTTATAAAGCGATAACAGAATACAAATGATGACTTGAATTTTATTCATATCTCTAAAGAACGATAACAAAATATAAATAACGTGATATCCATAAAGAACGATAACGGAATATAAATGATAATTTGAATAGCACTTACATCGCTAAAGAACGATTAAAAAAAAAATAAACTGACATGAAGAAGGCCCGAACCCACAACCTTTGAATCATTAAACAAGCACTCTACCGCTGGTCTACGAGGCGCAGATATGGAACACTTTCATAGTTACGGAACTGCTTGTACAAGCACATACATCGTGTAACATCGCCGCGACCCGAAGTGGACTTTGAAAATATTCGCTGTTCACGAGTGCGGCCACTTTTTTTTTTTTTTTTTTGACAGTTGTTCTGTATAATATGAAGAAACACATGATGTGCAGAAAACATAATTCAAAACAATACTATGTAAATTTGTAGCCTATGTACTGTCCGTGTTTGGTAGTACACATGCTTGTGAAAATTTCTTCCTCTATAATGAACCATATGAAGCCAAGGCTGAGAGCAAACATAAATGATACAAAATTAAAAGCTGTTTTGCGGTTAGTAGCATTAAAATATCTTAATCGGAATATTGCGAAAATAAATTAAGAAACAAAGAAAGCTCATTCTTTCAAAAAATAAGTTCTGAAGATACACAGGCTTGTTATGCTGTTTGAAGAGACAAATAAAAATTGTTTCGTAATAGATTGTTTCAAGTGTCCATGAAATTAGAAGTCAGTATGACACCTGCCAAAATGAAAACAAATAGAAAAAATGTTCACGAATTGTTTTAATTAAACAAATGTGTTATTTTTAATCTTGTTGCTAAAGTACATTTCGACTTAAGCAGTGTGCAAACTATATTAAATATCTATTTACCGTGATCTTGTTATACCTATCTGTTGGTAAATAATTACAAGTTCTTGTAGTTTCTTAATTTCATTTGCCAGACAGATTCAATTAATTTTCCTTAAGTAACATGGTTTAGGTACTGTATATTTTTCGAAATAAAATATATGTTTCTAAGAATAATCTTGCCAGCTCAATGTGCATCTAAATAGGCCTATAGCCTTGCCATAATGAAAGCAATAGGCCTATATATTACTATGTAAGTTAAGCAACTATTAGTGCTGCAGTCGTAAAATTTGCAGAAGATTATACTGTGTTACACCTATGTAGTTTTATAATTTCTAGGTTATAATATAATTTTTATGGTGACTTAAATATGATCTTTATGAAAATTAGGCAAAAACGAAAATGACAATAATACGAACATTTATTAAATTTACTGGTCCCCTTTGTATACTTTCTTCTCCTCACTTTCAAATTTAAACCATCAAGCCATATTATGACGAAATATAGAATTTCAAAGAATATGATTCTGACAAGAGGAAATTTGTTGACATGAATGCACTTATTTTTATTATGTACAAGAAGACCATGCAAAATTATCCTACATCAGTAAAAATAAATCTCTGTGTATGTAATCTTAGTTTCGAAATTATTTACTTCAAAAGCATCATGGGTTTACCGTATTTGGCACATATTAGTGACAGCATGTGACTGTGGAGGATTGTGTGGCATTACTTTTTACCCTCCACTAGCATTCACTTTCATGAATAGTCAGTTAAATGTCAGGTTATAGGTTAGATGAGAGGACAGCTAAGTGACATGAGGCCGAATTATGTAACAAGGTTATAGAGTAGGTTAGATCAGGGGATAGCTAAGTGACAGAAGATTGTAACAAGGTTAGGGTGGGTTAGATAAAAGGGTAGAGCATCTGGCCACAATAGGTGCTGCTAAAATAAATAAATGCCCTTAATTTTGTACAGCACTCACAAAAACACTGTCAAATAATTGAATTTTCGATAATTATGCATGATGCATCGACCATGCCGTCATTTTTCTCGCATTTGTGTATTACTGCATATTAGATTTCACAAGCTTGCATACTTACGCGACTGTTTCCCATAATAGAGGTCCAAATTTCAGAACACCTTCCTTTCCCTCTTACTCTAAAATTCCAACCTTGTACACACAAAATAAATTATTGGCACTGAAGTGTGCCTTTTCATAAGCATGATGATGCACATTCGACAAACACAGACAAATTTGCTCTTTTTTTGTATTTTAAGATAACTGTCTGTGAGATATGGGTCATCCCATAGTGACACATGTAACATTTTTGAAGTAGGTAACTAACTATGATCTTCACAGGATATTTAATTAAATACTTAATAGTTCATGAAAAAAACATTACTGTCTTTTAACATTAGCATTCCTAAATACAAACAATAATTCTTAATGAAAAGGAATAATTAATAATGTAAAAAATTTGAAATACACTCAGGGACAAAAAAAACCGGACACTTTAATATTTTTCTGGTATTTTGCAAAACATTATCTTCTCATACAATATTATGGTAGCCATCTGTTGTTATGGAGACGTGTATACATTGTTGATTGTTTTTTGTTTTATAAACAAGCCATTACAACCAAATATTCCAATTTTGCTTTCGGAGTCTCAGCTATAACAATTTTGTCTCAACCATTTTGTGCTTCATTATCGTTATCATTCGTTATTTCTTTATTTTTACATTTTCTGAGTTTAAGTGGGGTTGTAACATTTGTCTTAAAACAAGATGCGACCTGAAGATGTGGCTTGAGCTGTAGCCCTTTACGATGATGGACGCAGTGTACGTTACATTGCAAATGTTATGAATATGGCTAGAAGCACAACTCATGATGCCATAAAAGGTATAGAGAGACCCTAGAATATACCAAAAGACCAAGTTTGGGTCGTCCAAGAGCTACAAATCCAAATGAAGACAGGTATATGGTGTTGAGAGTTCTTAGGGAGCGCAACCTGCCAGCTACTAGTGTAGCGCAGCAATTTTTTAACATGCATGGACGCCCAATTTCGGCCAAAACAGTTAGAAGGAGGTTGAAAGCAAGTGGACTGATATCAAGTAGACCTGCAACTGGTCCCAGACTTCTCAGGATGCATCGAGTTGAACGACTGCGTTTTGCAAATGATCACAGGGATTGGAGAAATGGACAGTGGAGCTGTGTTCTGTTCACCGATGAGTCCTGTTTCAATCTGTGCTCACCTGATGGACGTGAAAGAGTTTGGAGAAGGAGGGGAGAACGATTTTCACAGTGTTGCATTTCCGAAAATGTACCATACGGAGGTGGTGGAGTGATGGTTTGGGCAAGAGTGTATACGGATGCTCGTACAGAGTTGGTTTTTGTTGGAAATGGAAGACTAACAGCTGATAGGTATATAAATGAATGTTTGGTTGATCATGTTGTGCCATTTGGCCAATTTGTAGGCGATAATTTTGTTTTAATGCATGATAATGCATGGCCGCATATTGCCCATGTGGTCGGAGATTATCTCCAAGAAGTGGGAATCCATGTTCTTCCATGGCCAGCAAGGAGTCCAGACATGAACCCAATTGAACACGTGTGGGGCATGCTGGGACGGCGTGTTTAAGATTAGACGACCAAGACCAGAATCGTTACAAGAGTTGAGGCGAGCACTTGGCGAAGAATGGGAACTTATTCCTCAAGAAGACATTGCTAACCAAATTGAGAGCATGCCAAGACGTATGGATGCAGTTATTCAAGCCATACCCGTTACTAAAAAGTTTTTTAATGTTTAAGGCACCATAAAATGAAAAACAGTTAGACCAAACGATGCCATAGTTATACGCCCTTTGTAATTTTTTGTAAATTTTCTCAGAGTTTTTTTTTTTTCAAATGTTGTCGTATAAGGTGCTAAATGAAACATTATTTTGTTTAAATGGGTTTTGTTTCATTTTGAAATAATTGGCAACAAAATACAAGCAAATATAGAAGTGTCCGGTTTTTTTTGTCCCTGAGTGTATTATATGGTGTGACACACGAACATTTTCTTACCACTTGATTTATTACCAAAATGGAAAATGTTTATATTATTGTGCCAAATGACACAGATGCACTGTTGTTTTCCAAACAATTAAGACACTTGTGTAAGGCCCGGTTCACACTAGCAGAATGTCTGCGGAACGGCAGTCGCATGGCGGCCGCACCATTCTGAGGCCACATGAGCGGATAAAAGACGGATGGAAGGATTTGAGGTGGACAGTTGCCATAGATGCTAATCACCGTGCAGTACTAGTGTACTTCGAAATGCAATTATTGATAAGAAAAGTAAAGATGAAGACATTGAGTACATCCAATAGTCAATAGTCCTTTATTACAAGGAACTTTTCATGTGTTGTTTAACTAGTTGCGCAAGGAGGAATCACTTTATTTTAATTAACTTCAAAATGACATTTCCCAGCTTCGATGAATTTTATTGCATCATACTCTGAAAAATGCCTTCAGAAAGAATATATTAACGTAACACTGGCTATACCTCCAATAGAATGTTTTCTATAACATTTATGGCAAATTAATGCCAATAGTTGTATGCATTTAATTGTTGAAATGAATAAGTAATAAGTGTATTTAATTTCGTATTCACTTTGGAGAAAATATATTACTGTACGTATATTACCGATACTTTAGTAGAAGGGGATTAGAAGGAATTATCAATAATAAATAAAGTTCAATGGCATGAAATATGTTAAGGTTACCGTTTGTTTTATTTTCAGAAACTGAAAGGTTATCAGTGTTATCACTTTTTATTAAAAATTACATAGAGAAATTAATGAAGTAAAAGGTAAATCTCATAAAATAAAATAATTTATGTATTATTGTATAGGCTTATGCGAGAAATATTTGACAAGGACTATTTATTAACACATTTCCTTTCTGCGTCGGAATGTTCCATGAAAGTGAGAAATGGTACACAACAAATTTCATACCATACTGTCCTTGTACTCTTCATTTTGAATGTCCTAAATCTATAGATAGCCTTTTCTCATTCTCGATCGCCTCAACGTCAACTTTCTCTACATCTATATCACTCATTGAATACAATCACAATGTGCAATGCACCACTTACAAGTTAATAAAAATTGCAACAGCCAGTACTACAATACACGGTGATATGTCGACTGTGACTCAAGCAGACGTTACAGAGGGTTTTCTCGGGGTACTCCCGTTTCCCTCTATCATTCCACCAACACTCTCCACTTTCCCCTCATCTATCATCTGCAATAGTAAAAGGGCTTACGGATTTCCGATGCTGATATAGGAAGGGTTTGGGGCTCATATAGGATGCCTATCTGTCAGCCGACGATGACAGGAAGGGCTTGGGACTCCAGCTCCCGAGACTTATCAGGCCGTGAAATGGGACCTAGCTCTTTTAGGAACTGATGCAGGATGGCCCACCTGTCAGCATCAGATTCACGAATGTCACTCAGGTCACCTGTCTGATTTGGATAATCGTCGCATATAGGCCTATACACACACAAAGGGCCAAAGCATGCCTAAGGTACCGAGTCCAGCTCTCGTAAAAGCCAAGATATGTCGTCTGGACACTCACTGCCAAACTGCCGCGTCCGCTTGTGTGATTGATACAATATAATTCAATAGCCCATAGCGAACTTGCGGCCACTGTGCAGCGTCCGTTCCTCTATGGGCGATGCGGCTGGCATGCAGAGATGTTCCGCTGCCACAGACTGTTTGTCCTGTGTGAACTGCTACATTTAAATTAGTGTGCCATAGAAAATGGTGCGACCGCCACACGGCTGCCGTTCTGCAGACATTCCACTTGTGTGAACCGGGGCTAATACATGTAACTGCTAAATCACAAACTTAAAAAAAAAATAAAATAACAGTGCCATTAAGAACTAAAATATTACAAACATATTGTGACACATGAACGTGACACACGAACATTTCTGTCATGTTGGTTACTAATTGTTTTAAATGCGCTATAATACATCACTTTTTGTGAAAGACTTATACACTATGCCTACAGTTCTTATTATACAAAACAACACTAGATTACACTAAAATACACTTTCAAATTTAAAATATCCACGGTTGTTTACAACCATATGTAGTGATTTTCTTGTGTAACTTCCCTATCACAGATACTTTAAATTCTTCACCACCACAAGCTTTTGTAACTTCTCCTGTATATTTGATGTCTTTTTTTTTTTTTACTTGGTCATTTAACGACACTGCATGAATAACTAGATTATTTAGTGTCAATAGGATTGGTGATAGCAAAATGGTATTTGGCAAGATGAGGCTGAGGATTCGCCATAGAGTACCTGACATTCGCCTTACGGTTGGAGAAAAGCTCGAAAAAACCCAACCAAGTAATCAGCCCAACTTAAATTCTTGAAAATACTATCAAAATATGTTCAAAATGTATAAATATTTATGATATCAATATAACTAATATAGATTTTAAAAAGGCCTATCTTTTAGAATTGCTATATTATGATACCTAATTAATGTTATTAAATGAAACGATTTTAAATTAATATCAGAAATTTAGTACCATTTACCTAATGTGCAAATAATTACACCAATTTATTTATACATAGGCCTAGAATGGCCATGTACTGTGGGTCCCCATCACCATGGCATGGCATGTCCTCAGGTTGTGGATAGAGGAGACGGCCTCCAGATATGGAGGGTAACTGCGAATATACGAATATATTGAATAAGCAGTCGTGGACAGCTGATAAGGGGTGGTCCTCCAGCTTGGGCGTTGCGCGAAGGGCTAACAACCCATCACCGTAAAAAACAGGTTGTTACGAATCCATACAATAAGCCTCGGAATGAGACTATAGAGAGTGGATTAATCTTGCACAGGATAGGGACCGATGGCGGGCTTATGTGAGGGTGGAAATGAATCTGCGGGTTCCTTAAAAGCCATTTGTAAGTAAGTAAGACCTAGTATGGTGGCTACCTACTTACCATAAAAATGTACGCTAAAACTGGAGAATTACCACGGTCGCTTTGAACCGTGCCATTACGTTTACCACCAAATTTAACTAAATACACAATGTCACCAACATAAGAATATGACGTTGGTGTGTGGCGTAGTTGGCGGGAGAAATTTGTTTTTCTCTCTCTCTCTGCCTCCTTCGTTCTGAACATTACTGAGAGATAGCACCAGTGTTAGCTACAAGGTGTATTTGCGCAAATATATGTTGTTGTTGTTGTTTTCTAATGCCAGGCGTTTGACAATAAAGTCATTTGACCTCTTGCACTCCAATATTTTTCAAAGATATTATCATGACCAGCCAATGAAGCACAGATTTTGAGGTGTTCCGAATCAATTTCTTGTTGCGCAAATATATTGCAAGTAGATTACGTGACTTATTACATGGCTTAGATGAGAGTCTCGAGACAAAACAGTTTTGCTATATTTCTTTTTTCTCTCTGTCTACCTTCTTACTTTCGCGTGTACATTGCAGATTAAATGATTGAGATCTCTTCTTACTCCGGTTACAGACCTTGCATATACGAAGGTTAGGTTTAGTTAGTTCAGGTTTTTATTAATCAAGTCCGCGCATGCGCAGACAGGTAATATGATCCTGTCGCGAGCTGCACGTGATAATTGATATGAGGTCGAGGAATGGGAGTAGGTTAGGTTAGGTTAGCTTAGGTAGGTTAGCTTTGGTTAGGTTAGCTTTGGTTAGGTTAGGTTAGCTCAGCTTTGGTTAGATTAGCTTTGGTTAGGTGAGGTTAGGTTAGCTTTGTTAGGTTAGCTTAGCTTTGATTAGGTTACTTTAGGGATAGGGAAGTGACAGGAGATTTTAACATGAAGTTCATTTACATATTATGTAATATAAATGCTATCATTTGCATGTATTTGACGAAACTTTTTAATTTTAACATAAAATTTGATTTCATTCTTCCATGTAGTAGTTAAAATTATATAATATACAGTTTTTGATTCGTAATATTGATAAACAATGATAGGCCTATAATGAAAGCGGTGAATAATTTCATGGTCCCTAAATTTTCTTTTAATGCATTCAAAAAACCGCCGTTGTTTTACATAAAACCTTGAACTTGACTAATGGAGTGAATTATTTAAGAATATAGTCGCGAATTTGACTACCACCATTTCGATTGTCTATTGTTTGATACGGCTCGGTACGGCCCGGTGACTAATGGAAAGTGAGTAGCATCGACTATCGATATTGGTCTGCCGTGGGCATTATCCAGTTGTTCCAAAATGTACTGTATAAGCTTGTTTTTTATATGAAATAAATTAACAAAAACCAATTTTTGTAAGCTTTTAATTCAAGGAATTAAAAAAAGGTATTTTATATGAACTTTAGGCATAAATTAAATGTTTTATACTAATTTTAGGCCTACACACTATATTTTTACAACTGTTGTTTAGTCAACTGTCCGAAGACAGGTGTGAACCAAACAAGTGATACCAAGAAGACATCACTTATGAGGAAACTAGACCAGGAGATAATGGGGTAGCATGGCCAGTTCCTTTCCCCCTTACAACAGTTATGGAACACATATTTTCAAGAGTGTTTAACCTACAATATACGTAATAAATAATAATCCGTGGTGCTACAACCCACTAAGGGCCAAGACCCACCAGCCAGCTGCTGGCCTCACGGCCACATGCCGAAGCAGAGGTGGACGATCATCTAACCAGAATGGAGGTATCGTGTGGTTAGGACGATGAGCCCCCCAGCTGGTATAGCTTGTTTGCATAACCGGATTTTGCTACCCATCATAGCTCCCCACGTGCATCACGATGCTGGGTGGGCACCAGTCCCATACAATACCCAAATTTCATGAGAAAATTTCTTCCCTATGAGGACCCGAACCAGCGCGCATTTCGTAACGCGAGTTCTAGGCAGGATGCCTTAGACCACAACGCCACGGCGCGGGACACAGTATACGTACATTGAAAAAAAAAAAACGCACAGGTGCGTGTGTACACACACACAATTATCGAAATCAACAATAAGTATTGAAATCTCACTACTAATTATGTTTAGGCATAAAGACTTCCAATAAGAACAAAAATTGTAACTGGATTTTAGGATAAACTTTAATGACACACAAAAAATACTACAGTGGACCTTATGTTGTCAGCAAACTGCTGGATACATTAAAAAGATTGATTGATTTAGTGACACACGAACATAACATTTTTGTTTGTCTCTCACGTGTTTTTCTTGTAGAATTTGTACATAAATCAAAATGTTGTCCATATAAGATGTTAATTGTTATGTGATGTGTCTCACTTTTACATTTATGAAACATTAAAAAATGAAATGGTTTTGAAGAAATATAAACAAATGTCCATTTGAGCGTGTCACACGAACTCTCAATCTTTCTTTGTAATAATTCTAATCAAGTACGAAATAATCATTGTATTGCGGTTTCCATGCATTGTAATTATTAACAAAGGTCAGGACTCATTATTAACTGAATTTAACATACAGAAGTAATGATTTATTTGCCTTAAATATGCATTCAAATATGTGATTTCTAACAGATAATTTCGCGCTCTTAAACCCGTGCTTTTTCTACCACATTACGTGTTGTTACACAATCAGTGTTGTCAGATTCAAAAAATTCGGATCATAACGAAAAAAATGACATAACAAGCAGAGATTCGTGAGATTTTTCTTTTTCGTGAAAATGTCGCATTTTCATGGAATGACCCATATTGAAATTTTACCCTTTCCTAAATAAATAAAAATTAAACCTTCGATTTTGCTACGCAACATACACAGAGCTGACGTCTGATTTGTGTTGCTTTATTTCATGATGAAATGAAAATGATAAATGATATAACTTTACAAATATAAGTATCTGGCAAAAAAATAAGCGAGTTCGTAAAGTCGAAGATCAATGATAGGTTAGGTTAGGTTGTTCAGATATTTAGTATGCCTTGCAAGTACACTTTTTGGTAGATGATACACAAATAGATCGTGGACACAAGAAAGGAGTGCTTTCCCAGCGTAGTGCAATACAATGGTGGTATCAATGGGTTACGTGATGATTTCCCATAAAAATGTTGGGGACGAGTTGGATGGGTTTATAGCTTTCGGAATGATCATATCGCGTCTTTTAGAATGGTGTGCTACGATTTTGTGCGTAGCTGGATAGAAGATTTACCTAAATAATTTACCAAATGAGGCAGCCTGGTCGATGCGTCTAGCATAATAGCATTTTCTTACGTTAGCCTTCAGATTACCATTGTAATGAACTAATAAGGTGAGGTTAGGATTATTTCTGTGTATATCTATAAAGACATGTAGTGCTAGTAAATAACTTTAAACGGGAAATACCCTAAATGTGTATTGTCGATATCTAGGCCATGATTGTCGATAATGCGATACATTTCTGAGTCTATAGTAGACATCAATCGCAGTAAATGAGTATTAAATATCTAACTAAATTTTAAGTTTGCCTTTTTCATAACCAAATTGGTACCGCTCATTTTGTGGTACCATGGCAGAAGTACAATGAATTTAAATGCTTTACAGAATGCTTTACACAATAAATTTTAAACAAGCTAAGTAATGACATAATCCACTTTCAAACAGAATCCAATGTTACAGAAACTTTTATTTCTAGATATTGCATTTAATATTGTAAAATAAATGTTTAATATTTAATATTGCCACCTTTATTAATTCCACCTATTGAACTCCTCTTCGGCATGCTATAGCGATAAATTACACACTCATAAGCTTAAAACACACACGTTATGTCAGCCAATTCTAGCCTTCTCCTCCTCTATCAATAAACAACTGAACATCACAATGAACTCATTCTTTCACTTTTATATATATGTATAATTTATTCTTTCCTCTTCTTTATAGCCTGTGATGCTGTTCCATCCAGCCAGTACTTTATGAATAATCTGTGGATACTTCTGCGACGACAGCGACCCTACAGTCAGAACATTACTACTACCCCGATCACATTATTATGTTATAACAGATTGACCATTCCCATGTCTCACAAAAACATTTTAATATTTAGAAATATTAGGTTTAAATATATAATTGAGTAGTGTATGCAGTGTTAAATAGATGGTTTCTGGTTGCTGCTTTTACTTTTATTAAGCTATTTATGTTATAAGTAATATAATCTTTTACATAGGTAAGTTAAATAGTCACAAATTAAAAATCTTATGAACGCTTACTTACTTACTGGCTTTTAAGGAACCCGTAGGTTCATTGCCGCCCTCACATAAGCCCGCAATTGGTCCCTATCCTGAACAAGATTAATCCAGTCTCTACCATCATATCCTACCTCCCTCAAATCCATTTTAATATTATCTTCCCATCTACGTCTCGGCCTCCCCAAAGGTCTTTTTCCCTCCGGCCTCCCAACTAACACTCTATATGCATTTCTGGATTCGCCCATACGTGCTACATATCCTGCCCATCTCAAACGTCTGGATTTTATGTTCCTAATTATGTCAGGTGAAGTATACAATGCGTGCAGCTCTGCGTTGTGTAACTTTCTCCATTCTCCTGTAACTTCATCCCTCTTAGCCCCAATGAACGATTAAAAAAATTAACTAATACCATCTCATTTTTTTTAATTTCATTTATTGTATTCCACAGATCTTACATTAACAATGAAGCTTTAAGATGTGGAACATGTCAAAATGTTTCAAGATTACAATTACAATTTTTTTGCGAGATATAATGAGATGAAGCCGAGGATTCGCCCAAAGATTACCTGGTATTTGCCTTATGGTTGGGTGAAAACCTCGGAAAAACCCAACCAGGTAATCAAACCAAACGGGGATGAAGTGAGGTGAGGCCGAGGACTCGTCATAGATCACTCGGCATCCTCCCCACGTCTGGGGAAAACCTCGGGAGAAACCACTCAATCAGACCAAATAGGGAATCCAACCAAAGTCCGTGCGCAGCTCCAGATCAGCAAGCCAGCGAGTCTGCAGACTGAGCTACATTGGTGGCTCAACTAAAAATATACAGCACCTAGCAATCAGATTATTAAATTTACAAACCTAAACAATTATTCATCAGTTGAGCTATAAAATATAATACATAGGAAGTAAGTTAATTCAATTTGAAAGCATAAACAATTCAATCAGTTGAGATATACAAAAATGTATTATATCATGCACATTACTTCAAATTACAAGCATAATCAATTCATCAGTTGAGCTACACAAATGACATTCAATTTAAAGCATATACAATTCATAGTAAACAGCTTAATTCAATTTACAACCATACTTTCGTTAAGCTATACAAAATTGTACATTCATATCAAGTAGATTAATTCAATTTATAACCATAAACAATTTATCAGTTGAACTATACAGAGTACTATTCAATTTGCAGCATAATTATACAATTCATTAGTTTGAGCTATACAGATTACTTACTATTCAATTTAAGCATATACAATTCATCAGTTCAGCTGTACAGAGTACTATTCAATTTACAGCATATACAATTCATCAGTTAAGCTAAACAAAGTATACAGTATATAGCAAACAAATTGTCAATATAGAAATATATTTTAGATGAGCTATACAAAATTATACATTTCACATAAAGTAGAATAATTCAATTTACAAGCATACAGTAAACAAATAATCAATAATTGTGTAGAAGGTATGAGCACAGTCTACTACATACAGTCACGAAGCTCAATACCACTGGGCTGCTTATAGTGCCTGCTCAATCAAAGTTATTTTTCCGCTAGGTGGCAGGCAGTCCCCACCGCTATTAACATTATTTATTTAAATAATTGATTAAATGGCGATCTTACTCGTGTTAATTACGTAAGCATGTGAGGCTTACAGCTGTTTCGGTGCTACTTGACACCATCCTCAGAGCCTTCTGTGTCTCGGCGCCATCTCAACTTCGCTGCCTGTTGTGTGGGTGCGTTCGTGTGATGAAGAGTTGTGTCAAATAGTGTATGTTCTGAAATTGATCTGTGTGTTGAGAATTTGATTAGGGTGTGTTTTAGTGTGTCTGTATATTTCATATTGTGGTCAATGTAGAGTATCCAACGCCCACTGAACGAATATTTCACTTTTATCACTACCAATGTTGTGCTATGAACCAATTTTCGGCAATTTAATGTAAAAGACTGCCTACAAATATTTGGATAGTTTCAGAGAAAATGCACAAATTCAATCTTCTAACACGATTTTTTTGTTTTTAAATAATAAAGTAATTTGCTGGGAGACATCGTTAGATATAGGCCACTGTTACACTAAACTGGAGTAATTTAAGCTTATTAATCAGATATGATTCTACTTACTGTTTTTATATGCTCACCTGTATGTAATTTCTATTTTATACATATTTCATTGTTATTGCCCATCCAAAGATCATTAAGAACGCTGAATATTACTTAATATCTCCTATCTTTCTTCAAATAGTGTTTATATGCCATGTTAATTATTTTGATTTCTCATAAGTTAACAATGATGCACATTGGGAGCAACATATAAGAAATTATTTTCCTACACAATCCACGCTATATTCACGTTGTTTTGAAATGATTAATCGAAGATGGTTTGCTTATTGTTTATTACACGCACATTAATTGTATGTAAATTTCTATTCCATACGTTTTTTTTCTATCCCAAGATCATTAAGAATGGTGAATATTATTCATGCTTGTTTCCTGTATTACTTAAAATAATGTTATGTGACATGTTAGTTTTTATTTGTCGTTATTTACGTAAAAATTATGCGCCAAAAATAATAATAATTTCGTACTCATGCCACATCCTATATTCACATTTTTTTTTTCAGTGATTTATTAAAGAAATTTAGAAACATAATACATAAATCATCCTTGTGCCAAAAGAAAATGCTCCCTGGACCAAATCGTCGTATTTTGCAGTGGTCGTCAGTACTCGCTGAAATAGATAATAATATAATATAATTATCACAGTCTAATATATACAGTCGCGCAACTTCAACACTTTTTTGCCAACATTCACGACACTAGCGCTCAAGCGGCAGGCAAGGCACTGGTCATAGGGTTGATACAGCCAGTACGTGCTTTAAAGGTATGCGAGATGTTATAATAACGTTTTAATCATGCGTCGGAATAAAGGCAATGTGGGCAATGACGAAAATTGCAGTAACAAGTTTAAATCTCCGAATTTGTCGTTCTTCAGATTCCCTAAAGACCAAGAGAAAATCATAACTCAGTCATAACTTATAATCCACGCTGTAGGTAGTTATCAGTTACCTATTTGTATGTCAGGAAGGAGAGTTTAAATAAAAACAAAGTAAATACCTGTTACAGTATATTATTGTTTTGCGGAGATCATGTGTAAATGTGTAACCATTCCGATTTTGGATAATATATCTACAGTTTTTAATGCAAGTGATTCCATAATTTTTGTATTCGTGTTTTTTTCTTTATATTTTTCAAAAGTTGAATGTTATATTGCATTCAAGTAGGGATTATGGCGTTATTTTTTTCAAGAATTCATGGCGTATTATAATCCTTTTGCAAAATATTCACTTCTTGAATAAATCCAGACTGTGTCGATAAATTTCTGATGTGTTGGTGTAGATTCATGTGGCAGACGTATTAAGTTCTCAAGAAATAAAAGAGCCTTTTTAAATTGAATATAAAAAAGCAATCTTTTCTGTAATAATTTGCATGACTGTTATTGGTGTTGATTTTACATTACCAGTGATTATTTGAGCCGTTCAGAGCAGAAGTGGTATAAGTCAAAATTAGGTAATGAGGTTTAAAGTAAAAATTCTGTAAAATACAGAGCAAAGTAGCAATTAATATATCCTTCGTGATATTCACTGACTACTAATAGTTTAAATAAAGTCAATATTAACTGCTACTTTGCGCTGTATTTTACAGAATGTTTACTTTAACCCTCATTACCCATTTTTGACTTACACCACTTCTGCTCTGAAAATAAAATTAGGCCTACATTTTCTGATTTAATTGAAGTTACAATTTTTTCCAACAAAGTTGTGTATTCATTTGTTCTCACCTACGTCATAATAACAGTAAGTGCATGTAAATTACATATTATATAGGTAGGGTAAGTTAAAATTAAGCTTATGTGTGAAAACTGGAAATGTAATGTAAAATGCGGTAAACTTTCCATAAAAATTTAAACCATAACATCAGCACTATTAGCGACTCAAAATAATAATAAAAAAAATTGAAAAATAATGAACTTCATAAATCAATGTCTGTCAAATTAAGGTTTAAATCTTCCCCTTTTTTATTTTTAAGTTTACCTCAGCGGCCGAGTTTACCCCAATTTGCGGTATGGAAAATAGTTAATTTCTCAGGAAATAGGGAGAGGAATTCACCACGCGATGTACCCTACGAGATATGCCCTACAATTTTGACTCTTCTCACAGGAAATATAGAGTTCCAATGGTTTATAAATATATTTAGGAATGAATTGAATTAACCGTCCACGTACAAACAATTATATTATTTCAAACCATGATACGTGATCAGGGCCATGATTCAGTCTTAAGGAGCAGAAAGAATTACGTTTATTCCCAGCTTCTGAAACTTGTAGATTAACTGCATGTGAAATTCTTCCAGGATTCTAAAGTAGAATTAATAAGAACCATATACACTTACTGTATAGCATAAAAATATAAAATGAATTACGCAAAACCCATTTTCTGATGTGTTATCATATGTCGTGTGCACAGTTTTAACTTGCCTGCCGCCAGCTGTCAAATGTTGGCATATTTTATACGTATGAGTTGCGTGACTGTATCTATTAGACTGTCGTGTAATTATGTTGTACGTAGCAAGATCGATTATTCAATTGATAGGATATTTTATGAGGTTGTCACGACTGAGATATCTATTGTCAATTGCTTTTATTTGTCAGAAGGCCTTGACTGACGGGTATATAAAGACCAAGACTGACGCTCTTAACGGTGGAAGTCGGGGCAGCGAATAGAGATTATAAAGAATGGACAATGAGCGAATTTTACTGTGTTTTGTTTCTCTGTGCGCAGCGTTTAGTTCCACTTTCAAGCGCTAGAGGTTAGTGTAATCGAGCACACGCTAAGTTAATAATTGAGAATAGAATTGAGACCGTTGCTCACGTGATTACACAAGCTGGCGCATAGCACGATCGAGAGTAGGTCTCTGTGAGTCATGACAATTTCTGCCGCTAGGTTCGCCTCTCTGCCCTATGAAATGATGAATAGTACCATTACAAAGCATTGTGCATCGTGAAAATAGTTCGATTAATTGTGCATTACTCATTGAGTACGAATATTACAAATATGCCAAGCATATTACAGTGTTATTTGAAGTTTGTTCAGCTAAGTTATATTCGAAAATTGTCTGTGTTTTGCTATGTGAAGAACTCTGTACCAACAGGTCGTATATTTATAGGTTAAGGTAAATGTCAAAGTTCTCTCATATAACAAGCAATGCTATGTTAAAAGTGGCGAATTGCATTTTCCGACTCTCGAATGATGTGACCCGAAATGTAAAATAATTTCATGCATTGTTTCACTTACCAAGCATTACTGATATAGGCCTAATGAAAATGTGAACGACGTGATGTAAACATTGAAGATAATGTTGTTACTGTTTTCCCTTTCTCTTTTAGAAAATACCGACAAAAGTAATGAATTATTTTCATGCTGTACTTATTAGGTAATTAATGTGTATTTGTCTGTATTTTAGACCTGTGTATTGTTACGTAATTATCAGTGAATTAGGTAAGAGAACTTAACAAGGTTAGTATGAGATTAGGTAATGCACCTCAAACTGGTAACTAATGGCTGCTGCGAAATAGGCTGAGGTGGTTATCGTGTGAATCAAATTATATCTAGAATATCTAGTTTTATTAAATACAGATACGTAAAGTTTTTTTTTTTTTTTTTTTTTTTTTTTGTTTTAGCATGTGTTTGTAATTTTGTGAGGTTATGTCTAGCCTAATTTCTTTTTATTCTTGTATCATTATCAATACATTAATTTATTTTATATTCATTTCAGGTGTTACGGAGGTGTTACATCTATGGTGGCAACTCTACTTATGTTAGGATATGAAGTAACAGTATATATTCAATTTCATCATTTGCTAAAATTAAAGAAAACTGTATGTCTTCGACTCATTCCATCGTCATTTCTTCTTATGTATGTGAACCATGTTCACTCTAAAAGTGCTACATTAAATGAACACTATAGACAACGTGATGGAACAATTTACAAGTTACTGTTAAAGTGCTCAACATTTTCAAGTGGTGCTATACCCATTGTTTCAAAATGTACATACATATTTTTACATTTCTATAAGAGGTGTCATAAATTATTTCAGCATATTTGTAAATTCTTCAAAATTAATTCTTCTAATTAATACCATAAAGTAATGAAATAATATAGCCTAGGCCTATATGTGATTTTATACTACCGGTATTGATGTTGATCTTGGTAAATTAATCCAATTTTACTGTGTTGTCTTTTGTATTGTGGTTCATAACAATTATAACAGTATGTACGTGGAAATGTTTTTAAAATAATAAATTCTAGCTCATGATTTTAAGTGGTCGTTTCAATGGGAGGTTATATTGGAAAGATGATCACAAATGGATAATTTACTGCAAGATACAAGAACTGAATATAAGTGAGTGTTCCGTTGAAAGTGAAAGTGAAAATTTCGTTTTACAAGAGCTAAGTAGGCGTAATATTTATTTTAGAAATTATTTGAAAGCTACAGAATATGAAGAATAGACCTGTAACCATAGAAATCAACTGCGAATGGTGAGTGGCCAGGTTTCATTAATAATTGAAAGGAAGTAAAAATTATTTTCTTCTTATCATCCTGTTTTCAATATTTAAATTTAAGCACCTTTCTCTTCCTTGTTATTTCGTGAGAGATTACTTCATACTATCACGTAAGTTAAATTTTTTCTGTACAGATAATAAAAATTACATACATAAGTAGGCTACTTGAATACTGACGATACAAACTTCATATACATACCTCATCAGGTATATTCAAGAAGACATCTAATGTACTGTAACCAGCACATGATTAAAATACTGATCAGATGTCCAAAAGTTTGGCACATAGTTAATGAAAATCTTGATTAGGAAATCATTCATAAAAAAGTTAAATGTACACGTTTAAAACTTTCCTATAACATAGGGTATCCTCATTGTTACTTTTAAATTTCAGGAATGTACGCTTATAACTGTATCACAATCTGAAATAATCATAATATTTATAACACGAGGGTCCTTGTAGATAGTCAGTTCCAGTGTTCTATATGTAATTAAGAAATGGCCCAGTTTATTGCACTTTCAGCACTTTTCTATTTAGGGGCTTCTGATTAAGTTTCCTAATCACTTCGTATTTACTGGAAATATCTTTGGCAATATTGTCCAGTAGTGGCTTCACAAGTTTTCCCAAAAGAAAGAGGGACATTTTCTCATCTTTACATGTGTCGCACTTCAGTTCTTGCGAAAATCTTGGCTTCAGAAAAGAATACTACAGCGTTTACTATTACTATGCTCAATAGATTAATCAATAGGCCTATAGAAATGTTTTCACCACTGCAAGAAAAAATCGCGTAATAATTATACTTCTCAATTATTGTGACGTTCGTATTTTTTTAAAAGAGAGGGAAAAGTTACGCCTTCTTGCAAATGCTTAATTATGAATTCAAGGAAATTAAAGATAATGCAGTACCTTAATTAGTTGCAATGTCTTATTTAATAACAATATTAATAATATTAGGTGAAAAGGGTAGGCTATAGTGCGTATATGTAAGATGTCAAGTTAATTTATTTCCGGAAATGTTTGGTGTATGAACTGAAGTACAGAGCAGACAGTCCCTCAGTTTATATGTAATATGTTTTAATATCAAGAATGACAGCCTTTTATTGTAATATAATTGAGGAGTAGAAGTTTGCAAATTACGTCTATTGTCCATAAAATATTGTACGAAGCATTTAATAAGCAGTGGTGAGTCCTTTAAATGTCCCAAATGTCAATGTCTTTTAAGTGTTCTGCTATGAATATATAGGGCAGAACAGCGCTCCGAGCGGCGGAATTGGCATTACGAGGGAACCACTTCAGACTCGTTTTTCAAGCTCTATGCGCCAGCTTGTGTAATCTCGTAAGCAACGATTGAGACCAACGAGCTAGATACTATAGAGAGGACAAAGACCTCAGAAAGTTGAAGACAATTGAACATTGGTCCGCCATGTTTCGGTTAGTCAAAACAAAGGGGCGTGGCTCGGATGTTGTAGGAAATGACTGGGAACTGAGCTACATATTAAGACTATGTTAATAAGTAAAAAGTAAAATACACACAAAACTTTACGTTTTATAACAGCTGT
Source organism: Periplaneta americana (assembly GCF_040183065.1). Taxonomy (NCBI): domain Eukaryota; kingdom Metazoa; phylum Arthropoda; class Insecta; order Blattodea; family Blattidae; genus Periplaneta; species Periplaneta americana. Next base: position 120,982,211 of record NC_091132.1, on the reverse strand, counting down.
AGGCCTATGTTTTATTAGTTTCACTAAATATAGCCCAGATATTAAATGACAAGCTATACTCGATGCAACCAAAGCAAAGCACCTAAAGACGGATGAATGTATTCGGCAGAAGAAAAATAAATAATTTTTTGACTTCGTCACAAATTTAATTATCTTACAGCTCTTCTAACCTAATATGAAATTATGTAATTCAGTGCTCACCAGGTGATTTCAAGAGAGACGACGTATGCAACTAGTAGGAGTAAAATAGAGGAAAAGTAGTGGCGAAAATAAAAAAAAATATATCCAGTAATTAAGTTATTGAGAAAAATTCATTTGACATTAGAATTAACACAGAGAAGTTTTGAAAACTGCAATTATTAAAACTACAAATAACCTCTTAGCATGCAACATAATAATTAAAGAATGACACTAATAGAAAGTTACTCGTGATCATAACTCACCACATTTATTGAAACGATAAGATACTTACGATTAACATTGTTATCAGAAACAACAGGAGCCACAGCTAGGTACACTTCTTTTCGCGTGATGGAGACATCATGTAGTCTAATATAATTTGAAACAAATATTGTCGCGTGATGGAGACATCGTGTAGTCTAATATAATTTGAAACAAACATTGTCGCGTGATGGAGACATCGTGTAGTCTAATATAATTTGAAACAAACGTTCTCACACGTGTCTCGCAACTAGGCAGAGGCTTTTGCATCACACACAATTTGTCATTATTTTGAACAATAATGACAAATTGTGTGTGATGCAAGTGCTAACTTTCCTCCTTGGTAACAAAAAGAGCCCTAACGCATTAATAAAAAGATAATTGGAGTAGGCCCTATAAACACAATAAATACTAAACTCTTGATGGTACAAACTTATTAATACAGATACTTCGCTTATGCTCAGTCCGTCTTATCTTATAATTCTCGGCGGCAATGGTACCTGTATTGAGAGGGTTTAATTATCCAGCAACGAATATTATGATTTACGATACATTTCATTTAAATCCGAGGGAATGAGACATTTTTGGAAATTTTAAAGTCTTAATTATTACTTTTTCATTTATAAATCAGATTTTTACAAAACCTATAGCGAAATGTTTAAGTTAAATATTGATGTATCTGAAGAATATAATACATGTACAAACTCGTTGCAGTGTACCTTTGATAAGCACTCCTTGCGGAGGCTGGCGGTGCTATAGACCGCCATGTTTTTTAGGGAACGATCCATAGTACTGTTGGCCTCCGCAGGGAGCGCTTATCAGAGGTCTTCAGCCTCTCTATAGTATCTAACTCGTTGATTGAGACACAGGATCCAAACATCGCCTACCTTATTGCATAATCCAGTAACCCTTTGCTTCAAATCAACGAGTTAGAAAGAGAAGACTATAGAGTGGCCATGTTGTCCTGTACAGCGCTCTTTGCGGTCCCACCGCGAAACACGGCGATCTGAGCTAAGCGCCCACCTTTGTAAAAATTCGTCTGCTTACAATGTTGTATAACGGAGGTAAGAAGTACAATAAAACGAAGAAAAAACATGCCTGTTGTGTGTGCTGCATATAACTGCAATGTCAAAAGGAAAAAGACAACTGATATATCATATTTCATGTAAATTTTATGAAGTTAAGTCCATAGTCTTGTTAATTAGCAGCATTTTTTTTTTCATCCATAAATGTGTAACAACGCCCGGCATAAACAAAATAAATGGTTCACTGGTAATGTATTTAAACTAAATACGGATAAAACCAATACAATTCTGTTTCAGACCCAGTGAAAAACAAATAGCAATACAATATTAAAACTCTATTTCGACACCGGCATCCTTTATTTCTGCTCCTTCTGTCCTTACTGCTTATACAAGAAGACGATGAGCTGTAGCTAATAAGAAGTAGGCCTATTTCGAAGACAAACGATTAATCAAATAAATGGTTCACTAGTAATAATGTTAAACTAAATAAGGATAAAACCGTTACAATTCCGTTTCAAACCTAGTAATAGCAATCAAATATTAAAATTGTATTTCGACACTCGCATCCAAAATAACGCAAAACTCTGGGGTAGGTCGTATTGTTGTTAGTATTTTGACTGGCAGGACATGAAGGAACATAATTGAGTACCCACGTGCAATAATGGGATAAGTATGACCACGTTACAAGCTTGGAGGTAAAGGTTGTTTACTACAGATAGGGCTTACTTTCATTCTATATCTTATGGTACAGTAAATAGTTTTGCAACGTGTAGAGACTGGGAAAACAATTTAATAAAATCATCCGAATCATACTCGTTCATTTAATAAGCAATCTTGCAGGTCGCATTTAAAAGAACCTAGGAATATTAACATTTTCTTCAGTATATTTGCTAGGACTTCTTGTCGTACTACATGACAATTTTGCTTAGGTTATTCTTTTAAGCATTCCTTCTAGGAATAGCTCAAGTGTTTTAAATTTAGCGTACATAAGTTTAGATTAAGTTCCTAGCACGTATTTGACGAAATACTAGGTTTTTCCACTTCAGTTTAACTGATTTATGCAAACGAAATTAAGACAGCTGTCGATTCTAATGTCAGTTATCACCACGCCCACTTTGTTTTGGGCGCATAAGTTCATTACTGACGGTCGTTCAATTTTCTTCAAACATGGCGGCGCAATGACCACTCTATAGCTTTTCTCTTTCTAACTCGTCGCTTCAAATAAATTCAAGTTAATAGCTTTTCCTTATTTCTCAGTGACAAACTAGTTGTAATAATAATATTTTATATTTCAGATATAATAAATTATATTATATAATAATATAATACATTATAAAATTAAGTATCGAATTCGTTTAATATTTGTATATAATATAATATAGGTATATGGTTTTACTTCTCGTAAGAGTTTTGTTTTTCCATTTTCTGCGCTATCAAATCATTACACATTTTAATTGTTGTTGGGGTCAATGTCTCAACTCTCATTATTAAGGAACTCTAGCATATAGACATTACAGTTAATGAGGGATTTATTATTTTATGAATCCAATTTATTTTCGAAATTTTCTCGGGCTTCCAGCCAGGTCATAAGTTTGTGATCCACCGACGTTTCGAGGATGTTCATCTTCCTCATCTTCAGGGTTAAATGATATCTGAGGGTACCCAGCTCCTTTATTTATAATGCCAGAGGGAGTCAGCCGAGGAACGTCGGTGGATCACCAACTTATGACCTGGCTGGAAGCCCGAGAAAATTTCGAATTATCATGTCGCCAGGAAAGCTTCAGTAGTTATTCCAATTTATTTTATTTGAGTACATAATGTACCTAGATGTATTAATTATAAGTATGTATGTATGTATGTATGTATGTATGTATGTATGTATGTATGTATGTATGTATGTATTTACACTGCAAGTGGGCAAGCACCCGGTGGCAGTGGTATATACAATATTAACAATACACAATAAAATGATAAGCAATACACAATAAAATTTACAATACATAATACAATTTACAACACATATACAATTTTATACACAATACAATAAGAATACACAATACAATTTAACACAATAATAATAAAACATAAAATAAAACACCTAATTTTACAACACAACCTACATAATTATGTGTTATATTTCCGCTGTGTCGACTGCTAGCTGGTGTGATTTCAACGCCAACTCTAGGGAGAAAGCAGAATCTCACGCTTTAGCTGGCTTGAAGGTCTTGAAATCAGTCCGGCTACATCAAAGGTACCGACGCGAAGTGTCCATTCTTTATAATCCCTATTCGCTGGTCGGGGTTTGGAATGGCCCACAAGCAACAAGTTATACTATTAGTGTAAAACTGGCCTATGTCTCTATAGTGGGCGGGACATAAGTAACATTCACCTCATATTGTTCTAGTGTGTTGAGTTTTTGGATTGTATATGTAGGATTTCCATGTCTGTATTTATGTCATTGTATGTGTGGTTAGCTTAGTTACTGCGTGTCGCAAGTCGTATCTGGCTTGTGTCCAATCCCTGTAGATCATCGCGTCTGTGGAGAAGAAATCCGGCCATATCTCTCGTTTCTTCTTGTATAGTAGTTCTCATTTACAATATGCTTAGCTGTTACATTCTCTGCACCAGGTGCGCTGTAGTCGTTATCAGAGAGATCACTGTCTTCTCCTTAAATATCTTTGGTCCTACGTCATTCACTACAGAGAATATGGGGAAGTTTAGGAATGTTAGCTCATGCATTGGCAACCTGTAAAAATTTGTTACTGCAACCGTTCTATAATCCCAGTCTCCATGTCTGTCAGTTATATTTGTCTTGTATTGTCGGTATGTCATAGGAGCTACTTTTCATTAACGATTTTTAAGTTTTTGGAACCTGTCGCATAGAAATTATATTCAATATTTCACTAATTTTGTTTCTCTCTGTAAGCGTAACTTAAGTAGATCCCCAGAACAAAATAGTCTGTGAAGTACCAAAGTTCTTGAAAAAAATGACTGTACATAACCTGTACATATTTGACCGTTTTGGAACAATGTTGTATTACAGCGAATGGAATAGGTTAAAACAATCCGGTATAACAAGAGAAGAGGTAATTGTTTTCTATGTACGAATATATAGTTTTACTTATGGTAGTTGTTAGTGTTGCGTGAGGAAATAGCTGAATCTTATGGTTCAGTACCCTCTTGAAGCTTGTGTGAAATGTGTAGTAAATGTTTATCTCTGGGGGATCGTGATAAGTTACAGATTACTTTTTCATAAGTAGCTTGTTAAACCAGCTGAAACTTTACACAGTAAGTGCCTTATATGTAATAACGACTAAATATATTTCCTTAGCAGAACATCCCCAGGGGAATAGTTTACCGATGTGGCTGCTACTATCGGCACTTTCTAATGTTTATTTTAATAGGAGAATGGATATTAAATTATGTACAGGTCATTTCTAATGCACGACTGTTAAGCTTTCTCAAAATATCAATATTTTTAATTGAACTCTTTCTTTTACAGGAAGCGAAATTAATGTATGGAATGTTATTTTCACTCAAGTCTTTTGTTAGTAAGATATCTCCTCTCGATACGAAGGATGGATTTTTGTACTACAAAACAAGTAAATATGCCTTACATTACTTTGAAACGCCATCTGGTTTGAAGTTTATCTTGAACACTGATGTGAATGCTCAACACGTCAGAGAACTACTGCAGCAGATTTACAGTCAAATTTATGTAGAATATGTAGTAAAGAATCCTGTGTGTAACATGAAAGAACCGATAAAGAGTGAACTCTTCAAGAACAAACTGGACGCTTTTATAAAGCAGTCAACGGTTTTTGCATCAAAAGCAGTGTAAAATTGCCAGAGTGATACCAAATGTAATTTATGTAACACATTAAATGATCAGAAAATACAATGTTGACTGTTCTTTACGCAACAATACAATAGACCACATATTAGATCATTCATTAGACAACTCTTACCAAAGAAAGTGGAATATGATCTTCGGTGACTAAAGCAGCAGTAGAACATATTTCTCCTAAGTAGTTTTCCATCACGAAAGACGTTTTTATAATCCCAGAAAATATTACACTTCATTTATGACCTGTGCGATTTCAGTAAATTTAAGTAAAATTAATTTTACTCAGTCATCTATGATAGCTATTGAAATGTGTCAAGTAACAATATTGTGTAACTAGACTGTTCAAGGGAATGTTTTAAACAAATATTATGTTACATTCACCTATGAGTTCTATGACCAAGGAAATCTTTTGCACTTTTGGGAGGGAGAGGGAAAGAAAAGGAATGGAAAGCAATTTATTTTATAAAGAGTGGTCTTTCGCGGTTTTTAAATTGTAGTGAAAAGCGATATCTGAAACAAAGTTTTTGTGACACAATTTTCAATTCAAAATGTAGGCCTAAATATGGAAAGTTCTTTCAGAAAAATGAAGCCCTCTTTACCATAATGGCTAAAGGTTACAGTAGTTTTGTAATGTAATTCATCTTCAACATCATCATATGAGTGAGTAGCCCCTCTAATTTTAAAAGATACGCTTAATAAATAAAAGAGAGGTGATTTTTAGTGGCTCAAGTTGCGGTGGATAGGTTTCCTCCAGATACTTTAGTTTCCAATATGTACAATTTCTCACTTCACTGTTGCTTCAACTTCATGCATATCTGAGTAACACCATTATTTTAAAAGGGCCATCAAATAAAATAAAAAAAAAAAAAGTTGCAAGCTTATGTACAGAAATGGTTTATTCTTAAATTATGCAAACATTGCAAGATCAATACAAACCTATCTCAACAAGCAAACTGGGGAAGAAACTACGATATTGCTTTTTAAACAAATGCAATGTTACTGATGCTGACTGTTCTATATTCAAAATCAAAATCACTCGCAGTATTAAGACAAATAGTCTCTTTTGTTCTGTCAGGACATGTTTGTTTTTGGAGATTCACACAAAGATGTACAACTCGAGTAAGACACAGGTGTGGTGTTTCTTTGAACACTGTTGAACAATCCATTGTAGCTGTACAACATGTTATCATTCTTGCGAGTTCATTCTCTCCATTCGTACTTGGTATATTAAATCATATAGGTGGATACATCATTTCTTGAATTTTACAACAGTTGATTTCTTTTTCAACATGCGACAGAAAGCGTCTTTCAATCATATGGTACTTAAATCTACATTACACAGACATATCAAGTAAGAGTTTGCAAGTACTGTGCACATGAACCATCAAAGAAATGAGGCATAAACACTGAAATTAAAACTATCTGAAAAACAAGCTATATTTTTTCCAGGGGGAAAAAAAAGAGAAAGAAACTATAATTATTCATAAAAAAGAAATGTTTAAATTTAAGAAATTTTAATTTTAATTTAATTTATTAAAAACAAAAGGGCACTTCCATTTATCCAATCTTTATGTTTTCATTATGAATTGCCATAAGTGAATTTTTGTGTACATATACACCTCAAAACAAATTTGGATAATAGCACCCAATACACAATTGATCAACTGAAACTAAAAATACTACTCAGAAAGAAATAACGACAAATGTTGTGTCAATATCGAATTCCGCAAATTTCTTCCTGAATAAGATTAGATCGAGTTTTCATATATTACTACATGATCAATTGTTTTCTATATTGATAACACACGCATTCTGTGCTGTGACACTATCGAGGTCAGAAACCCACACGTATCTCAATCTTAAAAAATAGAGGGGTGTGGGATGTAGCAACATTTTCCATCATACTCAGAGTAAGGATTATTACAGCTTCACTCACACATTTCCAAAATGACACCTTTCACCAATCAGCTCATCCTGTTGAGCAGCAAACTTTACCGAAGAGTAAACATGTAAACACAACCAATGTGATTGAGCTATAAAAATTTACTTTCTTTCAGTGGCCAATTTCTTTTTAAAGAAGAGACTATTGTTTAGTGGCAGAATATAAATACAGGAAGTTCATGTAAGATCTATTTTGTTTGCAGAGCACTCTTACTGCAATATTGTCAATCAGGGTAGAGATGCAAAGATACAAGCCAGAAATATCAAAATAATTGCATGGTACTAATGTATGCAATATTAAGAATGCTAGGAAGCTTCAAAAGTCGACCATACCTACATCAGATTGCTATTGGTAACAATGTTACGAATAACAAAAAAGAATATTGGTATAATTAATTAAAGAAAGAATTGTGTTCATGTTTTATGCTTTAGATCTTGCAAAATGCATTTTAAATGTAACTGGTAGCAAAACAAATATTTGCCCCAACTAGTATTCACTATATGCAGCAAAAATTTTAAAACACTGTGCCAATTTCCCAGTTATCTTTTTACAATGAAAAATGCTATAGATTATTTTTAATTTATTTTAACTGATTTCCTCTTCTGTATTTTGCTTACAAGTTAAAGCTCTTTTCTCACCACCAGTTTTGTTAGCATTCAACAAATTCCAATCTCTGTTGCAACTACAGGTAAAAATTGTTAAGTAACTCCACTACGCAAGTAACCAAACTTGAGACAATAAATACTAGAAGGAACATCTGAATACTGCTGTTATGCAAAACGCCACACACAGCTGCCTTCTACAAAATGAGCTACAGTATTCACACAAAACTGTCATTCATCAGGAAGAAACAATCTTGCCCATTACTATATTACAAACAAAAGAAGAAAAAATAATAAAAAGAAGTAACATTTCATTCTGCTCTACAAAATGAAATTAGAAAATAAGGGAGGGAGCAATTTTTAGTAGCAAGTATAAAAAAGGCAACCATGAGCTAGCCCTGAACAAGAGGGAAATGTCTTGTGATTTATTTGAGGCTACATATTCCAGTTTTCAAGAGGCACTGTTGCACTCCCCTGAAGTGCAAGATGAGCATCCATCACACTATTTTTATTTACTTATTTATTTATTTTCTTTTAATTCCTGTGCCTTCATAACATATTAATTTTCATCATTAAATGTGATGGGGAAGCTTACTAATGGAAGCCTTAAGAGTAAGTTCCTTAGGGTTTCCATTTATGTATCAAACTAGATGGCAAGAATTTTCTTCAGCTCTTAAACAAAACTTTTTTTTTTAACATCATAATTTTGGGCTCAAAATCTTGCATGAATATCTCTCATATATGGTTGCAAGGATGCAAGATTTCAAGGATAACAGATCAAGGAGTAAGATTCTACTTTGTTACCGCTGGGCAATGTACAGAATAAAACTTTTAGTGACTTATAAACCCCCCCTCTTTTCAATCCTGTATGGAGCTAAAGCATTAGCCATTAGCCTTCTCTGAACATGGTATGTTTCAATTATTACTTTTCTTTTTTTCTTGGCACTTTGTCAATATAAACCATGCATACATTTTTCCATGTATTCTTGTTTATCGTAGATGTCCAGAACTAATGTGCAGTTTGTCAAACATTGTGCGTCTGAGACCAAATTACACAGTCTAGGCAGATGTGCCATTAACCATCGTTTCCTTGGCTTTTCCTTCAGATCTCTTATTAGATGTTGGTGGTCTCTGGGAGCGAGATTTTGGTTCCCGTTGTGATTTTGGTGGCCCTTCTGCAGCTGGTGTTCCTTCTTTGCTTGTGAATGCTGACTGATCGCTGGGGCCTGGGGCTGCACCACCACCTGTTAACACATTGATCCACGTTAACAACATATATTTTACCAAATTGTATTAAAAGTTTTTAAACAACGGGAATGGTTTTAAAGCTTCAAGTACAGTTACATATCTTATTTAAACTGACATCTGTCCAACCATGTCCTGTTGATGTAGTGGCTCTTTCTCTGCACCAGCCGATTAAAATCACTCACCCTGCATGTCACCACTATTTCCTTGAAGGTGGTCACTAGGTCTGCAGTCCACATGCTCGCCAGAGGGCGTCTGGCTACGGGGCCTCGTCCTACGTCTACGCCGGCGCCGACGGGTGCGGGAACCCTCCACGCTCGACACTGACTCTACATGGGAGAGGACGCACAACCGTTTGTGACCAGCAATAACCTCAAAAAAACCTGTTGTTACCTTCTCTTCGTATTAATAGCAAATGTTTATTTTGATTTCATCTAGGAACTTACTAGACATACAGATAGATTTGTTCAAATTCCCTATCACATCTTATTTATTTATAAAATTACAATATTACCTATTCTAATCATTTCATGACGTTAAAATTTTTTTTTCAAGTTCACCCCAATTACTTTAATAAAAAAAAACACATTAAATGGTGACATTCTGGGAATATGTTAACACACTTGCAAACTTTTAAAGATTAGCCAGTTTTCCTTAGTTTCAGCTGAGTAAGGTGTGTTAACAGTAATTAAGTAGTTACCATGCTTGCTTGACATATAAAACTCGTCTGTTTAAACAAGGCCCAGGGTGTTCGATTTTTTAAGAGCTTCAGCTAAAATTTACATATCAGTTTCTTGCATTCAAAGTTTTTTACTTTGTGAAAGATATCTCTGCAAGGCAACGTCTTGTAAGACTGCATAAATCTTCACTAAGTAGGAAATGATTAAAAATACTAGGGTGAACACAATACGCCAATAGGCTGCAGTGTATTTTATAACAATGACAAACCCTCAAATTAAAATGAAAGGAAATGTATGTTAAATAATATTACTTAGATATTATCAGCTTAAAATGGAGAGTTGGAGTACATCTTCATTAAAGGTACTCCGATAATGAGTATTTATGCAATTAAAGATATCTATGTACTTTCAAAATATTTATTCAAAAGTATTAGCTACAACTCTTTCATGGTTACTGGTAGAAAGTTAGCAACTATGTTTGCAGAAAATATCCTGTGTAAGGTTAGTAACATTTTAACATGCATTTATCTAAAGTAATAGCAGTATCATTTGCTATTTGATTATGTTACTGATGGTCACAAATGGAGAACTGTCCTATTTTCCCTACATGCAATGGTTACACACACGTCAAGGATTTAGCAATAGTTTATACAATTAATCATCAGCAGTACATAAAAGTTAGAAAGCTCAGTCACATAGAAGAAATACTTGTGTGCTGCAGGTAAAGGTATACAGGGTGAACAATAAGTATGGACTATTGCTAATAACTTCTTAAATTTTAATTTTACAAAAAAAGGTTTTATACAAAAGCTGTTGGAGATGAACCATACAATATGATATCAATTTTCGAAAAAAGTTAGTTGTTCAGGCATACAGGGTGTGACAGTAAACTTCATTTTTAAATGGAACTCTAAATGTACATATTCCGAATCTCCATTAAATTTTATTGTATTTATTAACATTCCATGGTATTCAAACACTGCTTACAGCTAGAATATAGAACAAGTCAAAAAACTTAATACTATTATAAAGTCTTAATTTATAGTCACAGTCTAGATGAAATATATACAGACGAGATTTACAATATAGTCTACTAGTACAAACACAAAGTTTTAGTACTGTATCAATTTCATGAAGTGTTATTGAATGTCATGAATTCACCTACAGAATAGAAGGCGTGAGAAATTAGGTACTTCTTTAATTTGGCCCTAAATAATTTTATGTTTTGAGTTTCATTTTTTATATCAATAGGGAGACTATTAACAATTTTGACTGCCATATAACGCACTCTTTTTTTGATAGCACGATAGATTTGCTGATGGAGTATGAAAGTCATTTTTTTTATGTGTATTTATGCTATGAACTGTTGAATTAGTTACAAAATTTTCACGATTACATACGAGGGAGATTACTAATGAAAAGATATACTGACAAGCCATGGGCATTATTTGTAGTTTTTTTTAAAATAGTCCTACACGATTCCCTAGATTTGGCACCTACTATTATTCTAATTACTCTTTTTTTGTAATAGAAATATACCGTTACTATCTGTGGAATTTCCCCAGAATATTATTCCAAAACTCATTACCGAGTGGAAGTATGCAAAGTATATTGTTTTTAAGGCATTGATATTTACTATCTTCTGCATAGAACTAATAGCAAAACAAGCTGAATTTAGTTTGGGGGTAATTTCTTTAATATGATTTTTTCCAATTTAACACATTATCGATTTTTAAGCCAAGAAAGTTGGTTGTTGTTGTTGTTTCTAATATGTGCATGAATGTGTAGAAATTTTACCCATTGACCCATTTTATATCTTTTAAATACTTACTAAACTTGTTTTGTGGACTTAAAATTTGAGACAAATACGTAAAAATCATGTTGAGTAGGTAATAAAACACTATGACTAGCCAAGTTTTACCACAGTACTCAAAATGAGAACCGTTCACAGCCGAATAATGTTCGAGTCTATCACGAAAACAATCTACTGTAAATATGAGATGGGGCAGATCAGTTATGTAACTGTGAGAAAGACAAGGGACTGGGACATTGTTTGGCTGTGAATGGTTCTCATTTTGAGGATCTGTTGTCAACTTTGTTTAGTCATAGTGTTTTGTTTAGTTTTATGGCCTACTCAACATGATTTTACATACTTATTTGTCTCAAGTTTGAAGTTCACGAAACGAGTTCAATAATAGTTAAAATAAATTTTATTTATTTATTTAAATTTAAATATCCAGAATAAAGAATAGAATTACAAACAAGAGAAATAGAAATAAAATAATACAATCAATATAAAAAAGGAGATACAGTAGTATTAACAAAATCTGAGACCGAATGAGCAGCGCTCGTGTTCGGTCGCAGTTCAGATATAATATTAATAGGCCTATAAGAGAATATAAAATAAAATAAAATAGGAAATAAAATTAAAATTACAGTTACAGAAATTATATAAAACAATATTAATATAAGAGAAATATAGAAAATAAAAAATAAATAAATAAAATGAAATAGGAACTAAAATTTAAATTTCAGCGGCAATGGAATTATATAATATAATATTAACACTAGAGAAGAATAATATCGCACGTGAAAAGTAGGACAATATATATATATATATATATATATATTTTTTTTTTTTTTTTCAAAATTATAGAATACAAATGAATCACTTATTTACGAAAGGCCCGTTGTCCAAAAACATATTTTTGTGGAAAATTAAAAAAAACTGTTTAAAAAAATCTGAAAACATGATATGTTATACTACAAAATAAAGGGAACATGTTAATGAAATTTTCAGTTACTATCATCGAAACTGTCAAGCATACAGCTTTTTGAAAAGGTTGGACAAAGGGCCTTTCTTAAATAAACACATTTTTTCCGTTCTTCAGTGAAACATTTATTACAAAAATAAGCAGTAAACATGAGATGTAGGCCTGTGTTTCCTTATTTTTTTTACCCCTTCTCTTCTTTGTTTCTTCCACTTGTCTCCTACTTTGCTTTATGGCCATGAAGATGTGAGAGTGCGGAACAATTCGCTTTTGTCTTCAAGAATGTCTGGCAAAAGCGATTTCAGGTCACGAACTTTGTCCTCTGTAATTGGTTGACAACCAGTGTAAGCCTTTTGGTTTGGCAAAGTTATTTCTGCTCCAAATGCAAATAGAAAGTACTTGGTTTGTAATCCTCCAATGTAAGGTAATGCCTCTACGTATCCATTTCTTTCTTTGTCCAGATGAACTCGTGGTAGGAGTTGATGTTGCAAAGACTTCTCTTTCCTTTCTTAGAATTCTTCAATCTGTGAACTTGGCTTTCTTCTGATACAGGAGATTTCTTATACATAGTGGAGCAACAGGTTTGGAAGTCCAAGATGTCTTCAATTTTAACAAGCCTAACACGAAATTTGTGACTTGCACTTGCAATAATTTCTATCACATCTCTGACTGTATAATATCTATCCACTTTGTTTGGGCTGCGCTCCACAGTACCAAAATCCCAGTCATTTGGCAGGTATGAATGCCCACATATTGATAGTCTGTACACAACTCTTGAAAAGCGACCCGTATGCACAAGTGTCATCAAGAAGCAAATCATGGAATGATTTTTGTTTTGCTTTGCTGCGTTACCAATGTAAATATACAGTTCATTGATGTTGCTTGACACTTCTTCCCTCACATACATGAGGAAGAAAGAGCACACATCACTACTCCCTTTCCTTGCAATGCTTTCATGATATACAAAAAAGTAGGCCTCACTAGACTTAACATTGTAAATAGAAAATACATTGTGTCAGTGGCTTCAAGTAAAACACTTGCTGGATGGAATATGAGGCTGATACATATTTTGCATATAATCAATCGTCAAACATAAAACATTGTCTTTATCCTTGTAATATTCCTTCATTTGCTTCGTCGGTCTGGTTGGCGCAGTTGGTATAGCGCTGGCCTTCTATGCCCGAGGTTGCGGGTTCAATCCCGGGCCAGGTCGATGGCATTTAAGTGTGCTTAAATGCGACAAGCTCATGTCAGTAAATTTACTGGCATATAAAAGAACTCCTGCGGGACAAAATTCCGGCACACCGGCGATCCTGAAATAACCTTGGCAGTTGCAAGCGTCGTCAAATAAAACATAACATTTTTCATTTGCTTCAGTGATGCATAAAATTAATTGCTCCTCCTTTTGTGAACAATTAGTTGAGCTTCTGTCACTCTCTTAGCAGTTTCATTAAGAGTGAAGCTCCTCGCATTCACAGTATGTACCCTATCTATCTGCAATCTACCAAACCTGTAGTCAAAATGCTTTTTAAAAATGTTATAGTAAAAACTATATTTTACAGAACAATTAGAATATTTTTCTTTAAAAAGAGTATACATTTTTTTAATGTCTAACTTTGCATCAAGGTAGTGTACTTCTTTGGAAGAATAATGACTTGTTTTCAAGGGAAAAGTTGCAATGTGATCTTTTACTTGCATCACTGTAGTGATTGGAATAGTCTTCTGGCTCTGTTGTTTGCCTCTGTTGTCCTTTGGGGATTTATCCAATAAAATGAGTTTTTGGAACCTTCTCACCAACAGCTAACAGATTCAGGAATGCTTTCTTACATACTTCCAATTTCCGTTCACCAACCATTACAACCCAAGTTTATTTATGAAAGATCTTTACTCCAGGACATAGGGCCATTCGTAAATAAACAGTTATTACGAAACCCCATATTACACACACGATGACTTGGACATGTGGACTTTCTTGCCTATTTGAAGCGCCTTGGTATAAGGATTTCATCCATACAATAAAATGAAAATGCCTATTTTGTGGACAAAGGGCCTTTCTTAAATAAGTGATTCAAATATAATATAGGTTGATTAATTCATACACATAGGCTATAAATTTATTTAATCAAATTGATGATATTAACATGTTTCTAATTTTCCTGTTATATGTTAGTGGGTTACATGTTAGACGTTCTGGGTGTAATTTAGCTAAAGCATTGTACAACCGAGGGCCAAAATTAATGCTATGCTTTAGACCAGCAGATGTGAGACATTTAGATTCTACTAATGTTGAATTAATATTTCGTCTTGTGTCATAATTATGTGTCTGTAATATAAACTTATTACGATTTTTATGATAAAATTTTAACAGCATATACTTATAAATTTGTTCAATATTAAATACATTAAATTCAGAATAAATTAATTTAGTTGGATAATCGAAACATTTCTTCAAACAAATTTTAATTATTCGTTTTTGTAGTAAATTTAACGGACTAAGATTAATTTTTGTACTGCCACCCCAAACAATTTATACCATATTGAATGATAGACTGAATAATAGCCAAATAAACATTTCGTAGAACTCTAATGGGTAAGTAGCATCGAAGATTAATGAATTTATAAATTGTTTTACGAAGCCTCTTACAAAGATAAGTAATGTGATGAGGCCATTTTAAATTCTGATCAATAATGATACCCATATATTTCACATACGTGGCTTCTTGCAATGGTGGACATTTACAACTTTTGGGATCTAAACAATTTTCACTGTGTATTATTAGTCTATATTCATCACTAAATTTTAAATTTTGAACACTGGCAGCTGTTAACGAAAAAGGAACTAAAGTTGATTTAGATATATTTAAAGAAAGGAAGTTGGAATTAAGCCATTTTTTAACAATATTAGCACCTATATTAGCATTTCTATATGCTTCTTGCCAAGAAAAACCACTGAAACCACATTAAATGGGTGAATGGGTTTAATTTCTACATGTTATTCATAAGTACAATTTAATGGAGATTCAGAATATGTAAATTTTAATATAGAGTGCCATTAAAAAATAAAGTTTATTGTCACATTCTCTATACCTAAATAACTTTTTTGGGACACTGGTATCATATTGTATGGTTTATCTTCAACAGCTTTTGTATAAACTTTTTTTTGTAAAACTAGACTTTAAGAAGTTATTAACAATATTCCATAGTTATTGCTCACCCTATATATTTAAGTAGCATAATGATGAATAGGAAGTAACAAAAATGTCACAATTAACATTATCACTTACATTAGCAATGAAGTAGGTACTATCTCAATGACAAGTTAGAACTAGAAAATACTGGACACTCATGGGATGACAAATGGGATACTAGGGCAGGTATGTCTACACAATTCATATTTGCGAAGTATTGGTATTCTCTTGAACTAGAAAATAATGCACACACATAGGATGACAAATGGGATACTAAGGCAGGTATGTCTACATAATTCATATTGCGAAGTATTGGTATTCTCTCTCTTTCCTACTTAAATGAACAGCACCCTGTAAATATACACATTTTCTCATTTTGCAGTTTTCTCAGAAACTAATTAAACTATATTGTAACAAACAAGATGAGAAGCACAGGTAAACCCTGCCATGGATTAGATTATAGAAGTGTGTAAGTCTTGCAGGAAGTCACTGTATAGGACTTCGAACTTCTGATTTGTTTAAATAGTATTTTTTAATTAAGACATTTCTGGAAAAATGGTATAAACAGATTGAAGAAAATTAAAATCATTGAATTGTATCAAAATTAAATTACTAGTTTCAGCTATTTTTTTCACCTAATGAAAATAGTGTTTTTTGTATAAACATATGAAATAACTGATATACCCAGTAATTTAGGATGTATCTGCAATATTCCAGAAAGTGATAGTACTGATGTTTCCAATATGAACATATTTCCTATTCCTAATGGTTATTGAGATATTCTGGTTATAACATAAAATGGGCACTATGTGTAAGGAAGGATATAAATGAAATAAAATGAAGACTGAACTGAATATCTCAGACAGTTTCACTGTAGAAGTGATACAGAGGGGCATGTAATATATCTTACAACTGATTTTCGAAAATGCCACCATCCACATGAAAGCACTTCTGAATGTGTGTCAGAACATGACAGGTTGCTCAGTGGAGGCCATCCTGACATTCCTTGATTTGGGTAACAGCATCTGTTATGCGAATTGTCAGTTCATCACGTGTATTCACTCTAATGCAGTAAGTAAGGGTGTGAGCTCTGGCGACAGTGATGGCCAGGGTATGAGACTGCCACAACAAATCCACCAGTTATACTTGTTTTGGTTTATGTTGGCACAGACGGTTTTTGATTTGATTTTAGTAGGTGTTGTACACCAAGCCTAAAAAGACTTTTTGTGCACTCTCAAATCTTAACCCTATATTAAGTTCTATTACTTGAATATGTTCAAGAACTTTATCTACTTGCCTGCAGAGGGATACATGGTTAGAAGGAGAAAGTTGTTTCACCAACGAATTGCTTCCACTTCTATTGAAATATAATTCAGTTGGCCTGGGTTCAAATCCTGCTTGGGATAAGTTACCTGGCTCAGGATTTTTCCGGGGTTTTCCCTCAACCCATTAAGAGCAAATTCTCGGTAATTTTCGGTGCTGCACCCTGGACTCATTTCGCTGGCATTATCACCTTCATCTCACTCAAATGCTAGATAACTATTGCAGTTGACAAAGTGTCATAAAATAAACCAATTAAAAGAAAAAGGACCCTCATTAAAGCTGAGGATTTTCCAGAAGAACTAAACATGGATGTCATACTTTCTTCCTAGCCAACACACCGCTTCAGTCAGTCAATTGGTGGTCATTAGTGGTAGTGTTCTTCACATTGTGAGTTACTTTAGTTTTTGAGATGAAATAGATTCTGAATTCAGGAGTGTGTACATGATATAAACTCTTTCCTAAGATATTTGCCGAGATGTTATGGCAATGATGTGTGCAAGTGAGAGGGAAAGTATTTCCTTGTCTTTCTAAAAATCCTATACCGACATAAACTGGACTTAAGGAAATGTGCGATTCAGATGCTGCTAGGTAACCCTTCTTGTATAATGAGATGGTGCTCCATCATGTTATATGTAAATGTAACATCACATTGCTAAGGCTGGGTGCATACTTATTATAGCAAAACTGCTTTAAGCAGAAATGTCTTTTGCTGAAAACGAAAACAACTTTGTTTTACCAAAAAGCACTTTGTTTCATATTTTAACTTTCTGCTAGAAACAAACACATTTTTGCTTTTTCTGATAACACTGAAATCATGAGAGACAAGAAGCAGAAGCAGAAATCAGTCTTGCAAAGGCAGTGGAGGATGATGCAGTTGTGTTATGACACTGGATGGAAATTGCTTGTGCAGAAGACCCAGACAAACTTTTATGGATGCATCCAATAAATGAAAAAGGAAGTAAAGAAAACACTTTGGAGAACTTTATTAATGAACTTTGGAGTGAGGATAACAATTTCCGTAATTTTACAAAAATGTCTATAAATACATTTGATTAATGACAAAATAAGAAAATGTGACTCTAGGATTCGTTAAAGTATGCCAACAACACCAGGGATGTTACTTTAAGTTTTGTAGTGAAAAGTGTGTAATAATTAATGAACACATGCTATAAATAGTGTTATAATAATAATAATAATAATAATAATAATAATAGTAATAATAATTTATTTATTTAATCTGACAGGATTAAGGCCATAAGGCCTTCTCTTCCATTCTACCAGATAGCTCATATAAATACAAAAAAGAAATACAGACGCTGATGAAAATAGTACAAATTAAATTAAAGCCCTATAGAGGGTCAACAGGGTCAAAAGAACACTATAGAGCTCTCATCGAGCTATACCAAAAAAGAAAGAAAAGAAAAACAGAGATAGCAATGATGATACTGATAACTAATAATAATAATAATAATAATAATAATAATAAATGCATTACATATTAATTGTCAATTTTACAACAGCATAGTTACAATATTTACTATATGTCATGGGTTAAGCCGAAGTTGCACAACCTGACAGGTGTTCAACAAGCAATTCCATGAACTAGAATGTGATTTTTTAATTTAAATTTGAATTTTGATATTGTCTGACAGTCTCTGACATGGTCAGGGAGAGAATTCCAGAGGCGTGGAATAGATATGCTGAAAGATGATGAGTAGAAGGATGTTCCGGGTTCGAGGTAGTGAAAGGTAAACAAAACGAGATGCTAGGTAAGAGGGTGTGGAGGTGTGGATAATTTTAAATAGTAATAAGAGAGAGTTGAAGAATCTTCTTTCTTTAAGTGGACTCCAAGACAACAATTCTAGTGATGGTGTTACATGATCGAATTTTCTAATATTACAAACGAAACGAACGCAGATATTGTGAACACGCTGTAATCTATGGGCAAGATCAGTATTTAGATCCGTGAATAGAGAATTGCAATAATCGAAGTGGGGCATCACTAAAGTTTGGATCAGGTTCTTTTTAAGGCTGAGAGGTAAAACATTAGTTAAGTGTCTGAGGGAATGAATTATGGAAAAAGTTTTCTTATATATGTAGGTCACTTGACTTTGAAAATTTAAATTTGAATCTAAATATGTGGTGGTGGTGGTGGTGGTGGTGGTGGTGGTGGTGGTGATGATGATGGTGATGATGATGATGATGATGATAATAATAATAATAATAATAATAATTTTGAAACTAATGACAGTAAATTTTTCCAAACAAAACTAAGTACATTGAACATGAAGTCCATATAAAAACTCCAGGTGGTGGTCAATGGGTAAAATAAAATGCTTTCAAAGATTGCTTGCTTGGAACTCTTGAAGGGTGTTTATTTGTTAACAGACAGAAGATAGCCCTTATCATCCACTTTCCACAAAGGACAATTAATTTTTCAGTGTCTGTTTCCATATTCACAATAGTAATATACGTTACAAGAGCAGTATGTTGACGTTTTCATGGTCGAGGAAAAGATTGAAAAAGCAAAACGTAGTTGAGCTTTTTTAATTTCCGAGAACATGAAAACAAACATACCGCTCGTGTATCGTACATTATTTTGTGCGAAGATCGTTTATTACATATCTGAAAGACGAATTTCTAATTAGTTGCAATGAAATCTCCATATTGGTTTCTGTTTAATGACGGCAACTTCGGAAAACCAAAATATCTTTCTTCAACATTGTTGCTATAAAATGTTTTTTGTGTTTACTGTACTCCAGCAGGCCGTGATATACGTCTGTCTTTTTTTTCCCCCAGTCTATAAATGCGAACTTAAAACAAACGGTAAGGTTATGTAATGATTTATTTTTCATTTTAATATTTTAACAATATTATTTATATAACATATTGCAGTAATAACATCGGCATCTGGAATCTTGTTGATTTTTTCACGGCTTCCTTAATGTTACTTGTATCAGGAATGCAATATGTTTCGTGGAGTAGTAGACTTTACTTAATTTTTGCAAATATTTAAAAACAATAATTAACATTGCAATTTAGGTGAAATTGCAGTGGTAAGTTTCCAATTTATAATTATTACTATGTTAAACGTCTCTAAAAATAATATGTTAAAAGCCTAAAGCAGTAAAATGAATGTCGCGCTTAAGCGGTAAGAAGAGGGAAATTGTTATGTGTGTTACGTTGGGAATACTGAATGTGGTATTTCACACTTACCGCGTATTGGTTCTGTGTGGAAAACAAGCAAATACGCACGATCTCACACAAAAGTTTCTTCGCAACTCACTAAAGACACTGCTAGGTTACCTGCTGTAATAATCTTGCACCACTGCAAATCATGTCACAGAGACACTTGCATATTAAAAGCACATGCACACAACCAAATGTTTTGCCTTCAAACAATGGTCAGTGTTTGTGCTACGAGCAGTCCCAGCTCTATGCAAACTTGCTGTATTATGATAGACAGTATTTTTGCTTTATGCTCAATTATGTTTAAACTTGCTTAAGCATGCTGTACAGCATTTTTGGAATTATGCTAGATGAGTGTGCGCCATTCCTATATTAATCATTGAAAAAAAAAAAAAAAACATGTTACAAACAATACTTACATTCACATGACCAATTAGCAAGTACTACCAGTCACAAAACCACGAACAACTGCATATAGCTATATCTCAACTGTTAGAAATAGCATTTATGTTCACATGACCAGTGAGCAAGTATTACCATTTGACATGTAGCTACAACAAAACTACTAACATCTGCACACTCCTGTATCTCGGTAACTATCAGAAATAGTACCTGTGTTCACATGACTTGTGAGCAAGTACTACCATTTGACATCTAGCTACAACAAAACTACTAACATCTGCACACTGTTGTATCTCGGTAACTATCAGAAATAGTACCTGTGTTCACACGACTTGTGAGCAAGTACTACCATTTGACATCTAGCTACAACAAAACTACTAACATCTGCACACTCCTGTATCTCGATAACTATCAGAAATAGTACCTGTGTTCACACAACTTGTGAGCAAGTACTAGCATTTGACATCTAGCTACAACAAAACTACTAACATCTGCACACTGTTGTATCTTGGTAACTATCAGAAATAGTACCTGTGTTCACATGACCTGTGAGCAAGTACTACCATCTGACATCTAGCTACAACAAAACTATTAACATCTGCACACTGCTGTATCTCGGTAATTGTCAGAAATAGTACCTGTGTTCACATGACCTGTGAGCAAGTACTACCATCTGACATCTAGCTACAACAAAACTACTAACATCTCACACTGCTGTATCTTGGTAACTATCAGAAATAGTACCTGTGTTCACATGACTTGTGAGTAAGTACTACCATCTGACATCTAGCTACAACAAAACTACTAACATCTGCACACTGTTGTATCTCGGTAACTGTTAGAAATAGTACCTATGTTCACTTGACTTGTGACAAGTACTATCATTTGACATCTAGCTACAACAAAACTACTAACATCTGCACACTGTTGTATCCTGGTGACTATCAGAAATAGTACCTGTGTTCACTTGACTTGTGAGCAAGTACTACCATTTGACATCTAGCTACAACAAAACTACTAACATCTGCACACTGTTGTATCTTGGTAACTATCGGAAATAGTACCTGTGTTCACATGACCTGTGAGCAAGTACTACCATCTGACATCTAGCTACAACAAAACTACTAACATCTGCACACTGTTGTATCTTGATAACTATCAGAAATAGTACCTGTGTTCACATGATCTGTGAGCAAGTAACTACCATTTGATATGCAGCCAAAAAACTACTAACAACTGCACATCACTGTATAGTGGTACCTGTGTTCACATGACCTATGAGCAAGTAATTACCATTTCACATCCAGCCACAAAACTATCAACAACTGCACACTGCTATCTTGATAACTCTTTGGAATATGACCTATATTCAAATGACCTTATTTGCTTAAAATCATCAATACTATCACTTTCCAAATATTGCAGATTCCTCATGTATACTGATTATGGAACAATAATATGTAACTTACTGTACATTAGAGAAAATTATGCAAAGATGGCTGGATATGTGAGTGAACAAACACACACTATCTATGAAAATCAATTCTTTTTTCAGCACCACTGTACTTTTCCTCTATATTCTGTACAATGAGAAAGTAAAGGTATACTTTTCTACAAATACTCACACAAGTGAAATACTGTATATGAAACAATGTAAAATTAAAATTAGTATACTTATGATGTCTGCATTGCTACTATAGACAAGTTGTTATAAATGCATATCCAGCAAATGTTCAATCTACTGGAAAGCTTAGAAATATACAAAATATATGCAGGCTTAAAATGAGCATAATAAGCTTGCAGCAGGTTAGGCAAGTGACGTTACATCCTTTAGGAGGAAATACCTGTTGCAACAAATTAAAATTTTTGCTTGCATTTATATCTCCCATAACAAATTACATGAAGACCTTCAATATTGAATCAATATTAAATGAAACCATTTATTTTTAGTTTATATCGTGACTTTGCAGATTCTTTACTTCAAAAAATGTTTCTCTTTATGTCAAGCTACCAGAGAACTCCAGATGGCGCAGCATGTAAATGCCATATGTTAGAGCCTCTGCTTTATAAAACTAATACTATATTGTGAAGAATGGCGCCTCAGAAAGTGTGCGTGCGCATCTAGCGACTGCAAGGCGTGGAGAAGGAGGAACTCCAGATGACAGCAAGGAGCGAAGAGGGCAAAAAAGCAGATTGTTCTCGAACGTCCAGAAGCCGCGCGACACAGAACATTCTAGTTGTGTGTGGTGTATAAATAACGGAGTGATTCTGTCTTCGAAAGTCAGTCAGTCTTCGAGCAAGCGAGTGAGCAAGGAAACCAGCCTTCGAAAGCAGCAGCAGTGAACTACAGCTGGGAGATCTGGGTTCGACGTGCAGTGAATTGAAAGCTGGGAGACCTGGGTTCGACGTGCAGTGAACCGCAGCTAGGAGACCTAGGTTCGACGTGCAGTAAACCGCAGTGAGTGAGTCCGTAACTGTAACAGTGTGTCCACCAGGCGAGTGCAACACAGTTCGGGAGACCTGAGTTCGATGTGCAGTGAACTTACACAGTGAGCTAGAAGAACTAGCCAAGACAAGTGAACTGTGAGCTGAGAACTGAAAGATTCATTCTACACAGTGCATTGTGGACATTAATTGTAATTAGAATGACATTGTTGTTCTACTTGATTCTGCATGTCGTGAATTGACAATGTTGCTGTGTTGTGAGTAATAACGACTATTGTCGGTTGTGTTAAAAAAAGTCACAATATGAATAAAGCTATAATATGGCACAAGATTCACAATGATACCACATATGGTTCTCTCATAGGTAATGTTTGAACTTTGCACGCGAGCTTTGATTAAGTTGCTGAGGTTGAAGAAGCTGCAATACATTGTTCCAGAGGGCATAACTTAAAGTCTAATTAAATTGATGTCTTTGCTATATAAAAGTGAAATTAGAAAGACAGGCCTACAATACAGTGCAACATTCATGTTGAAAACTCAAGCGGTTTTAGCGTAGTACATTTTTAAACTTGTAATGGTAATAGTATCATGTCTGCCATCTTGGAGAATTTAAACGCATGGTTATATTATTATGGCAGGGCGCAAAGTGTTAAACACCAAGCCATGACATTGGTTGAAAAGGGGGATATTCATCTATTCAAAGTAGAGAAGTTCTCAACAATCCCCATTATTTCAACTATTTTGAGAGATTTCTCCTTCAGAATGCTCACATCAAAGAGAATGCCTGAAGCTCGGACCTACTGATACAAGGGAAAGGGGACATTTTGAGGTCGCTGTAAGTTGACTCCTTGCTTGTCGTCCTCTTTTCGGCTGATGTCCCACACTTATGAGAATATTCTCTCATTTTCATTTCCTTTTCAATTATGAAATTTAAGGTAAGCCACCGGCGTAGCTCAGTCAGTTAAGGATCTTTGCCTGTCGGTCTGAAGTTGTGTTTGGATGGTTCAATCCCTGCTTGGGCTGATTACCTGGTTGGGTTTTTTCCGAGGTTTTCCTCAACCGTATTGTGAATGCAAGGTAATCTATGGCGAATCCTCGGCCTCATCTTGTTAAATGTCATCTCGCTATCACCAATCTCATAGACACTAAATAACCTAGCAGTTGATACAGCATCGTTAAATAACTAAAAAAAAAAATGAAATTTAGGGTAGAAGATGGTAGGCCTACGCACTTAGCTATATCAATCTTCTTCTCTTTTGGATTTTTCTCCGCCTCTTTTATGATATGAAGTCGTTCTAAACCCAACTCTTTTTATTGGAAAATACCATATTTGAGAAAATCGAATTACAAATTGCCTAGTTAAAAAATATGAAGACTTGCCGAGAATCAAGAATGTGTGATAGACTGCATATACAACTCACTGAAAGTGTGGACTGGAATGTTTCACAATAGTATACTGCTTGTAAACATGGACCTATTCACACTGTCTTGACAGGCAAACTGTGAAGGTCTGTGCAAAAGCACGGTAATAACCACAGAACTTGCAACTTGCTATGGGACACTCTGGAAACATCAACTGCTACAAACTTCTGTATGCTTGTTGTTCTTTCTTAAAATGATCAATCTGGGCTTTACATTCTTCAAGATTACAAATTCTGGCCAATAGAATGCAGGAAATGATAAAACGAGGAATGATAGATGCGAGTTTTACACCCGTAGTTTAAACAGAACTTGTTCAGAAACAAACAAATTTGAATGATGGATTCGGAAAAAGATACATCCCCAACAACGCTTTGAACTGCAAAGGTTATTCAGCATAGAAATTCAATGTGGTCAAGAAATGACTGGTGAATTCTGTCCTGATCTATCAAGGACAAGGTTCTTTTATATGCCATAATCTATGTCGTAAAAGTTTCTCCCTTCTGAAAAGACTAGCAGGAAAGAAATGGAGATGCTCTAGAAATTTTAATTACTTCACCTTTCATAAACGAAATAGAATATGTTCAAAACCAAGCTCTCAGGCTCATTACTGGTGGAATCAAAACAACTCCAATAGATTCTATGAGATTCCTCACTAATATTAACAGCATTAAAATGACAATAGAAGAAAAAGCACTGATCCAATATGAAAAACTCATCAGATTACCAGGAAACAATTGGCATTCATACAGTCCTCTCTGTAGATTAAAAACTCAAAAAAGTTCATATCCATGGTTCAAGAATTAAAACAGAAAATCAATATCCGAATTTAAAAGAAAACTTACAAATTAAACCAAACCCTTTAACTCTATTACATATAGAGTATAATCTAAATTTAACAGAAGAAATACTGAAATCAGAAGTAAACACTGAAATACTGAAACAATTGTCTTTAGAGACAATTAATATTAGATACCCTCCACACAAGTGGCTTCATTTATACACTGACGGATCCTTGATCTCCAGGGAACAAGGCGCGGTGCAGGTGTTACGTGCTGTCTCTTCTCATTTTATAGATCTCTTGGATATGGAACAAGTTTTGATGGAGAAATCATTGCAATAAGTGAAAGTCTCAGGAATCTTCTATGCCACATCAATAAATTTAAGAATGCAGTTATACTGTCAGATTCCAAAGCAGCCATTCTATCAATAGTCTCCAGACACACACCTTCATCTCAAACAGCAGAAATAACTAAAATGCTCTCTCAATTAATAACACTCAATATAACTGTATTCCAATGGATACCATCCCATTGTGGAATCCTGGGAAACGAGAATGCGTATACTTTAGCAAAGAAGGGCAGCACTGCTACTTACAGACCTGTTACTAAATCTATGTATTACTCTGTGAAAAGATTTATTAAATCTACATACTTAGACTTCAACAAACAAAATTTGATAACACAATCTCAAGGAAAAAAATGGAACTCTCTGTGTCATAATCCAAAGTTAATTCCCAATTTACCACGCAAATCATCTGTAGCTGCATTTAGATTGGCAACAGGCCATGACTGTTTGGCCAAACACCTGCATAGAATTGGAATATATCAGTCCCCCAATTGTCCATTGTGCAACTCAAACCAAGAAATGGATTCGGAACACCTCAAAACCTGTGCTTCAGTGGCTGAACATGATAATATCTTTAAAAAATATTGGAGTGCAAGAGGTCAAATGACTTTACTGTCAAACGCCTGGCATTAGAAAACAACAACATAATCTATGACATGGGGCTCTTAGTAGCTTTGTTTCCCTCCCAGAGGAAGTCACTAAGGTTTTTATTGCTCTTTAAATACATTATTGTCAAATGAGTCTGAGGCTGCAAACCTTTGAACCAATGGCGAGATGGTAACTGCAAGACCTTGAGGATGGTGAAAATAGGGTACCACAAAGTTTTCCACTATTTTTAACTATATAAAGCAAGTGAAACTCGACATAACTCCAGTGCAGTTGCAATGCATCTCCCAGACACACAGTACAGAAGTTTTACCTAGAACTGGAACATGAAGACTACTTAAAGGAGGTTTAAAACCATGAATACACAAAACGAAGTCACTAAAGCTATGTCGAAGAAGTTGCTTGAATGGACCAAATTATGTAATGAATGACCTGTACAACAGTGGAAGAAGGTGAAATCATACTTCTGAATGACGTGTGATCAATAAAAAATTTGGTACACAATCAGATTGTATTCACTGATGAATACATTTATACATAGGAATAAAGGCTTCAATATGTGAGAAGAGGTTTAGGAGAACATATTGCTACTGGTCGAAACGTGTGACGAGTTTAAACCTAATGATGCCTATTTCTATACTTAATTGGCCAAGAAATAAAATAGCCTGGACATGAATTTGATGAGTCCGATACCTATTTCTATAGTTAACTGGCCAAGAAATAAAATAATCTGGACATGAATTCGATTGAGTCCTTGTGGTAAGTGTGAAAGAAACAAGTTAAGAAGAGAAAGCCTATAAATAAGGCAGAATTCGTAAAACAAACATTTTTATTTTTAGGAAGAATGAAGAAATATTAATTTAGGTGAAACATTAATTCAAAGCATACATGCAAGAACTAACACTAACTGTCACAGAGGATAATACCAAACACCAAAATGGTGGAAATAAGCAAATATGTCAACTTATGTTGTACACAAATGCCAAGTTTTGTAAAAATAAAGTATATAATAAAGATATTCAGTTTTGCTGACTATTACACTTTTACTACGTCACACTACTTTTGACCAATAAAACGGTACGAAAGGACGTCTTTCAACCAATCATGGCTGCTTATCGCACAATTTTATCGCGTCCCTAGCATTTGTTTAATTTTATCGCGTCCCTAGCATTTGTTTATTTTTATCATTACCCTAGCATTTGTTTCTTTGTTTGCCAACATTTCAAACTGCACTGGTCTGGACGTCAAAAAACAGAAAATTACAAACCACTCCAGTCGATGCACAGCACTTTCAAATATGACTCACATTGGCATTCAAGAACAAGAATTAATAAAGATCACTGGTCATAGCTATGCATCTTCCCTGAAACCCTATTTACAAATAAATGAAGAGCACCATTCGGAAATCCTGAATAAGTTGAGGGATACACCATGTACATCAACAAGTTCACTTCTTTTACGCACACGTCCAATATAACATCAACTGAACCACCAACCACTAAAACATTCAAATTTGAAAATTGTACTTTCAATAATTGTTTCTTTTAAAATTATTTATGTTTATTTTTTATTTCATCATCGTTGATTAAAACATTTCTTCTTTATTTCATCATCCCTAATTAAAACTTTTCTAACACTCGTTTATATTATTTAGTTTATGTTATAGCTTCTGCTATATGATATTATGAATAGTCACGTATCAGAGATTGTTTAATACTTACTTACTTACAAATGGCTTTTAAGGAACCCGAAGGTTCATTGCCGCCCTCACATAAGCCCGCCATCGGTCCCTATTCTGTGCAAGATTAAGCCAGTCTCTATCATCATACCCCACCTCCCTCAAATCCATTTTAATATTATCCTCCCATCTACGTCTCGGCCTCCCTAAAGGTCTTTTTCCCTCCGGTCTCCCAACTAACACTCTATATGCATTTCTGGATTCGCCCATACGTGCTACATGCCCTGCCCATCTCAAACGTCTGGATTTCAAGTTCAGAGATTGTTTAATACTAAGATTTATTGAAAATCATCTGTCAAGTGACGTTGATTACTGGGATCAGGATAAATGAAGTGGAATGCAACTGTTTTAATAAAAATGAAACTGAATCAACAAAGCCTTCTTGACCAGTAACCTTCCACAGAGTTCAATGAAGATTCCATAGTTGGCACAACTGATACCAAGAAAACAGTTAATAATAACACACTACTGCCATCTACTAGCGTAATACTTATAATGTTGAGATGGTACAAATTTGAAGACAGTTTTGTATTTTCGTAAGTCAATTAATATTTTATTGTACTGGACTACTTCGTTACTTCTAATCTTTATATACTTTCTTCTAATCATGTAATAGTCAATTAAATCCCACTCGAGTTTTGATTTTGTCTAGATAAATCAAAACCTCTAGTGAGATTACTGTTGATAAACTGTCCATGTCTGTAGTTTGTTTACTCAAAATTGGGGCAAAATGTGTAATTTCTTAAAGATCTCAATATCGCAAGAATATTATTAAGCTTGATAAACCATGTAGGTTCTTTGCTGGTAAATGTTCAACATGATGCCAATAAAAAAACTGAGGAATAAGAAGAACAGGTTTATTTAAATACACGTCAATCACCTTAGTAAACTTTCAAAGCAATTCTGTTCAACAAACAGCATACATTTGAGAATAAAAATTATGAAAATACATTAAGTTTACAGTGTAGTTATAAATGTAGTTATGGAAATGAGAATATAAAAGATGCTACGAAACTGTGAAGGTCTTCATATGTTTTTGACAGTAAGTGTATTGTAAATATAGTCTGTACAATTTTAGTGCCTATACATTCAATGTCCAGAATGCCTATAATTGCTGCATAAATTTTTTAAAACTAATTAAGAATTATTTATCACTCTTAGAGAATGTCTTTTACATGCTGAATTGGTGAAATTTAAAATAAAATTGTTATACATTTATGATTTCCTGCAATGCACACAATAAAAAAAATATTTTGAAACTTTACTGAGAAAGGTTAGACAAGGAAACTTTGACGAAAACAAATACCTGTAATTAATGTAGCAAACAGATAAAATGAAAAAAGTGTGGGAAATTTTATATCTAATGATTAGGAATAGGTATAAAAATGATAGAAGCAAATACCTGCAATTAATGTAGCAAATAGACAAAATGAAAAATGTGTAGGAAATTTTATATCTAATAATTAGGAACAGGTATGAAAATGCAATATGAAAGAATCTTCGGTAATAAATAAGCACACTGTTGGAAATACAAAAGACACATTTTGATTTTTGGATACTTTAAACAACAAATGTGCTAAACTAATGAACCTGAGATACATTACATTAGATAAACTGTTTATTATATAGACATTGCATGATACAGGTAAGAAAATTTAACTAAAGTTAGGGATGTTGATAATGATTACTTATAACAGAGTAATAATGCACACCATCATGAGGTAACTCTTTTTTTACAAAATATCTTCTGAGTTCATATCCCTAAAATTTTGTGGCATAATTTTGAATGACTTGCAGAGGCTGTAGATGATAAAGCCTGGGATATAGCAGCAGTCTAGTGTAATAACTTTTAATTTTAGCATTCACCACCTTTGTTATTTAAAGTATCCATTTTAGTCTTGAATATGTGTGTATATATATATATATATATATATATATATATATATATATATATATTATACATTAAATATACCATTTTGAGAGAAAATTTCAATGCATTCAGACTGTCACCATTTAAAGCCAATGGATTTTCCTAACATTAAATACGTGATAAGAATATTTAATTTGAGAACTACATTTGTATCTGAACTGTATATCCAACATTCACTTGTAGATTTAATGAAGTCAGGTCACTCACCATGTTTTCTGGATAAGGCATGCTATCATCTGTAACAATACTTTTCGTTTTGCAGTGTTAGATTTAGGGAGGCATATTACATGTGAATTGTTTCAAAGATGCTCACTATGTATCTTAATAATTTAAAATAGGAGAACATTCAAGATGGACAGTTTGCAACAAAACAAATTCTTCCTCAATGAACATGTGGGGAAACATGCTGGTTTTAAATTCAGATTCAGAGTTCAACCATCGAGGATCCTGAGATTTTCATGTTTTCTTACAAGTTTCTTTAGGGAAATTACTGTACATTATTTGGAAATGTTACAAATGCTTTTTCTGGATACATTTCTCTTCATCAATTTTGAAAATCATCTAAACATCCAAATGATGAATAACTTCTGCTTTTTAAATTTAAAAGTAGCAATAGTAGTGATGGCGATGGTAGTGGTGCTGGTGGTGGTAGTAGTAACAACAGATTGGTTTCTACAACCCTCAATATGTCAACCAACACCTTCCTGGATTCTTCAGTCTGGGAGTGCTGAATTCTAGTTCTGGGAGGAAGGTGTAAGGTAGAATTTATTACCCAGATGCAGTGGCGGCTTGTGAACTTGTGGATTGGGGGAGCTGCAGTAGATTTTGGTACATACAAATTTCACTGCTTGATATCATTACTAATAAGTATAGGACAAAAATAAATGCACTACATATCGAAAAATCAAAACTTCTTGACTTAGTTAGCAATCTACCAGTTCATTCTGAATTGTTTTAGAACTACCTTTAAACAGTGGCATGTTCCAAATGATTTTTGAGAGGCTCGTTTAGATTACTAACGAACTGTAGCAACCCACGAAATACACCAGGGTTCTTCGAATAGTTTTTTCATCATGTCCCCTAAGGGGAAGTTCATATTGGCCACAAAATCAGTATTTTAAAAATAATTTCATGATTTTTTCTCATTTCTTGATTATGTTTGAGAATGTTTGTTCTGTTCGTTTCACTTAGTTGCGCAGCAATGTTAGTTTTGCCTAACATTGCCAATGAAACAACATTTTTCAGGTGAGACAGCGAAGATTCCTGCTTTTTTATTTTTAGGGGCAAATGTCCTAAATCTGTCACACCAGTGACCATCTGTCTATGCAGTATCACCACCAAAGAGGAGGCAAGGAAAACAAAATACAGAATTTTTTTTGTTCACATCCACGTAACCACAAATGCTTAGCGTAAATTTCATTGTTATACTTCCTTACATACTGTATATGCGCTATTTCGGCTGGATGAAGCTTGAGTAAGATTTAAGTCGGGTAACAAACGACCATTTAATTTCACTTCATTACATCAATCTTCTCCGCAAGGGACAGTTGAGAAAAATAAAATTAATATTCTGTAATTCACACATACTCATGCTTGCACATTTGCACTGGTTAATTTACGGTACTAAGACGTCACACCAAAGCAATGTTCTAAAAGTGGAAAAGAAGTCTCTTTCGTATATTAAAAGGATTCTACTCGTGCAATCATTTTCAGTTAAGGCAAAAGAGAATATTAATTTCGTTATATTAACTCGATAAGATTCTACAACAGTAACTATGTGAAGAGAAAATAAAAATTTTGTCATTAAGTTTCAAGGGAATAGAGAATCCATTTGACGTAGCATTACAATAGCGATGTGGGAGTGGAGGAAAGATCTTCCCTTGTCGCCTGGCTCTACAAGCCACTGTAGCGAAATATGGGTTTTAAACAGTGGCAGTTTCCCTCTGCTTCCCTTCACCTCTCTACCCCCTGACCATGCAAGATATACTCTCTATGAGCTGTCCCACCCTGCAGATCCCAGGACGACTTTGAATGCAGTGTCAATTCCAATACAGTCGACGCGAAGAGAGGTTATGCATAAGATAATAGTACATATTCCCGGCCAGATGAAATATAAAGCAATTTACCAATAAACGCTGTAACAATTCTTCTAGAAATTAAAATAAATATTATTTTTATTTTCCTGTCAAAGCAGGGAGTGCTGCAGCTCCGCAGCTCTTATGGATGAGCCGTCCCTGCCCAGATGACAAAATGATAAATGGGGAATGAGGAGCAGAACAATCACATTTTTGTGTGGTGTCGAAACGGTCAGTTAATTTTGACTGAAGTATTCCCATTCAGGGATATGGTTCTTTCACATATCATACATCTGCGACAGGCTTTAAGTTTACCTCCTTCTAAAGAAAGTCACGTTAAGAATTTTTTATCATCTTTAAAAAATGCACTGTCTTTAATTGGGCCTGAAACCACAAATCAGATCTAACAACAGACATGACAATCACCAGGCCATCAAGGATCACAGTATTCAGCAATTATATCAATCGTCATATCAGCGACCCTAGATCCATCACTGCATGAGAAGTATTCAAGACTGCTAACACAGAATAACTCACCTCTATCCACACTTGAAACATCCTGACTGTCCATCACTGTATCTTCCTCATCTGTCATACGCCTGCGTTCGTCTCTGCGATGATCACGACGTAGTGGCTGACGTGAAGGATGTGTATTTGGCCGTGGTCCTGCTTGGTACTGGTGTTGTCTCGGAGGTAAATCCCTTACCCTCTCATCTGCAGTGTCTGGCGTTTGGTGACGGGAACCTGTGATGTAAGATAAGTAATATGGATGTGGGGTAAATAATGTGTCTAGTGCTATGGTACTAAGTATGTTACATTTCAAAATACATTCAATGCGTATGTATTTTATAACTACCATTCAAACATACACAACATAATTTTCTACTGGACATCCTTCTGGCTGTTTTAACACATAAATAAAGGTACTTTCACATAAAAATATAAGACTGTGATTTTTTCTACCTCCTTGCATTCCCATTAGAAGAGGAATTTCGATACTTTTCGAAACTAAAAATTTAAAGAAAGATATTGCAAGAAATACAATACCTTAATAAGTATGCCAGAAGCATGAAGTTATATAATTATTATAACTACGTAAGATATCTGAATGCATTTAAGTGGTACCTTCAGTTGCAAAAACATTAACATGGTTACCAAAGGCAATGGTTTGGAAGAAGTCTTCTACAGCCTGACAAGGAATGGAAGGGATGCATCTAGAAGGTCTTGTCCAAGAACACAGCTTGGCCTGTGAAGAGTCTAGAACATTACTGGTTTGTCATACTGAAGTTTCTCGGTTATTTATAAAATTGCCTTCAACATGTACTTAATAGAGTAGTACCATTAAGTGAATTAATTATTGCATATTGTTTGGATAATAGAACAAGATAATGTGAAACGTTAAACTGCCACTGGAATGTTAACAAATCCACTGTTGTCAAAACTGTGCAATGAATTGCTTGAAAAATTTCTGTGCTCAAAATTAATTTTTGGCATTTCCATAATTCTGTGGCATTTTTTTTTTTTAAATAGCATGTTCTTCACTGTTTATAATGTAAAGCAATGCATTTCAGAGACACGAAAATCTCAGTAATAATAAACTGAACAAAAGCCTGTTGCAATTACGATCATGTGAAGACAATTTAGGGCATGGAAAAGGATTTTAGGAAGTTGCAAGATGTTAGTTGACAGCTGGACTCGAACATACTTTTGGCATACCCTTTCAGGCTTCGAGTTTTCATAAAACTTTTCATGGCTTAATGGCACCACACCATGCAAACAAAGATGTAGTTAAACCATGCAGGAATTAAAAAGGTTAGTATTATTTGGCTCTTGTTTCCTTTCTTTTCCAAGCTGTAAAATATAAATTTGGATCCAAATCTTTCAATATATATGCTACTGGCTTTTGCACGTTTTGTTAATTTTGTGAAAGAACTTAGTCCCCAGCTGAAAGGGTAGCACAAGTTTCGAGTCTGAATTCTGCAACTCTGCAACAGAGGCCAACATTTAAATTAATAAGACACTCTGTAGATTTTTTAATCACTGTACAGTATTTTTTATTTTATTTCTTAGAAAATTTCTGTAAATAATAAAGAGGTACGATAATACGAAAAAATGCCCTCAAGTCCGTAAACTGGCAACATTTTTTGTCTGTTTTCTTTTTTTAGTTTCCTCATTTTCTTCTCTCACCCAGTCCTGAACAATTAATTACAATTATAACCAAGACGAAGTGGTTTCAGTACACATTCCTAGTTACCTCTATGTATAGACTGACTGGTCTAGACCAATCAAACGATCAACCAACCAATCAATCTTACAATCCTCGTCTTTCCATCATCTAACTAAAAAGCCATCTATAATTTATACCCTTCCAGCTTGGTTTCAGTTTCTTTCAAGTTTAGGGAGCAAAGTTTAGCCAGTGCAAAAAATTATATAGTAGAGGTCGGAAAAAAATCTTCACCAGTATGCATACCTCAACCATACAGATTCGTTTCTACAGATGATAACAAAACCTCAATGATTATTCACCTCTTAGCCGTACTCTGGTATTAATATGTACAACGAGTTAATTCCCTGAGAGTAAAAAGCACTAAGGTAAACATCTTCACATCTTTTGCAACAATAATTTCCAACCTGTCTTCTATTACACTTCCCTTTCAAAATTATGTGAAGGTTCATCTCCGACCTCTTGTCAAATGCAGTGTATTCTGAACAATGTACATAGATCAACTTTTTACACATGAAAACATATTAACAATCTGTCATTGTATCAGATCTAAACTTTGTAAGTTGAAAAGATTTCTGAACAATAAGAAAACCTCATACTCTCATGTCATCAAACAGAGTTTATACTGGAAACTTGACAATATTGTAATACGAATATTAACTTAAGTTTTAACAGTACTTTTCTGAACATTACAAAGAATAACAGTTGAATTTTAAACAAATTCACAGTTGGAGGAGGGAAAAACTATGTGATTTTTGTTTCTTAACATAATGTTACCATATCAAAACGTATCATGAAAATAACCATCCTCTTTCTGTATCAAATAAGAACTGAACACAATGTTTACAAATCCATGGCAATCTATTGTGAGTTACACTGCATTTGTCTTCTTTTTCTTATGTCGATATTACAAACATTATTATTAATATTATAAAGCCTACAATCGAGAATGAAGTGTTACAAGTCTGTATTTGGAATTGTGCAGCACATTTTCTAATCTTCCAGAAACCAACAGAGGAGTCATTACATATTAAAAGATTGTTCATAATATTTCAGTTATTATATTATGTAAAATACATAAAGTATAATTTATTAACTGTGATGCAAGAAATTTCTCTAATATGGAAAATAAAAACAGCAGTCACAATAAAAATGATACTGTTACTTAAATTTATTTTCAACTCAAAGAGGTGTCTGGATATGTTTCTACAGGTGAAACTGAATTCACAACACCTCCAAAATACTTGAGAAATATTTAATTTCTCATATAAAGAATCGTTGCCAATGATTTTTTTGCTTAGAAATCCTCCACAAAAATATGCTACACACTTCCGGATGTCATATGTCATCTAATATTATAGGCCAATACTTTTTCATATTGATAATCTAATACCTTTCAACAAAAACTGAACACACATACAGACAGAAGTAAGATAGAGTAATCCCTAGCAAGAACAGCATTATAAACAAGAAATCTTTTTTTGCTTTTAAATTTCCCTAAATTTTGTACCTTTCAGAGTACTTTCAAGTTTTAACATGGGAGTTGCAACATGAAGCATTGCAAAAATTTTAGCATTGATATTTGGCATAATCATCATGCGCCAAATGTGAATAAACCTTCGTCAATTGACAAAGGGCAAATATAGCAAACAGCTCCCACAAAAATTTTATTATTTGCTCTCGTGTATGAAGTGTGTACATCCATTTTTTACATGGACATTTTTAAATATTGGATTGATTCATCACGGAAAATAAAGGGAGCATACTACAACACTTTACAGGTAAGATTAAAATTATCTATAACCTCATTTCCAAGTTTTATATTTAAGACAGGTTTAAACTAACATCCCAATCACTGAACAAAACAAGAATAAAACAATAACAATCAGTCACAGAAATACAGTCCACTGTTAACTTTAACAGCAAATTCCACTGTCCATTTAACATAGCCTGCATGTTAAACAAAAAAGAACACAATTGTACTGCAAGTGAAATTAAATGGCATTAAAAATTTTATTGCATTAACACAGTCAAACCACAATCTACACAAGCCATGTCAGAAGTTCTATAATGAGGCAATGACATTTCATAGATTTTTCAGCACACCATGAATTAGCAGTTATTACAATTAAAGTATATAAATACTATTATTCGAGTATTTCAAATGCTATCTTAACCAACTTAACAGAGAATAAAAATAAAAGATGAAATGAGTAAATACTTGCTATTAGCTTTTATTTAAGCATACATTCTATAAAAGTCTCTGTTAAGCCAGTATATTATTTAGTGTTAAACCTGGATTTCTGCATCAGAAAGTTTCAAACAATTTACCTCCCCCCACAACATAATCAAAGCATTCATTTATATTAAATTATTTCCAATGTAGGCTAGTACCCAGTTCCAACACTAAATTTTGTATGCTGCAAAAACCTACAAAACATGATGGGACAGTATAAGACCACTAACATGTACGGCTGCACTTTGAATAAATTGTGTGGTAGAGCTGCACAAAATAAAAAAAAAAAAAGGTTACCTTGGTAAGCTTTAAAGAAATTATAATTTAATGCTTTAAGTTCTTGTGACAACATTATACAAATTGACCAAACCAATGTCATCATTTGAGAAGCATGGGAAAAATTGTTCTTGTTCCTATGTATTAAAAAGGGGGTGGGGAGGAGAGGGTTAAGAGGGTCATACACAATTTCCCCTCTTCACAATAAATTTCAACGTGATCGCAGCTCTGAAGAAATTAAAACTGAACAGAGCAATCTGTGTCATTTATATACCACACCAAGTGTTTGGGATATGCAAGGGTCTCTTTAACTCATGTTGCAAGCAACATTATGTTGTAGGGAAGTTTTTTTTTTTGCCATCTACTCTGCGTCACATCCTAATACTGTACTTATAACAATGACAAGAATTATTTGACAAGAATTTTTAATAGGCAGGAATCAATTAAGTGTTAAAACTCTTCTAATAGTTAATTTTTATCTCAACAAACTTAATTCAAAAGTCGTACGTATCTCAAAACTCATTGGATCCTGCCTATAAATAGTGCCATTACTTCAAGAGCCATAAGTCATAAGCCAGGGAAGTCAATATTACCCACAAGGCATACTGATCAGCGTTTGAAAATATATTCTCTTTTGCAAAGACAAATTCCTTCATTGTTACACCGAAACACCTGTGATCTGAAACCAATCTCACTTTACGTTTTTCCTTTGTCATTAGTTTTAAGTATACAATTCCATGTAAATTTTATGCTTCCGTGGATATTTTATGCAAGTCTTATTCTCTGATGTTAGGAGAGTGGTTATTTTGTCTCAACATCTTCAACTAGAGTTTCAAGCAAAGATCAGTGGATACCTTGTGATCAGGAGGATCGGTCCAGTATCGGGAGGGGGTCAGGAGCCATCACTTACGATCCTTATCCATTCCACCACCTCCTCCCTTACTGCCTCTCCCCCTATCGCCACTACCCCTACCCATTCGACCATTACCCCCCCGTCCACGGCTTGTTGATGGGCCTTGCCCCTTCTTACCCTCAACGCTGTTAATATAGTCTGTGATGGTATTACCGGCATTGAATCTGGCATCACCATGACGCCCGGGGCCTCCACGACCCCGCCCACGTCCTCTCATTGGGCCACCTCGGCCCCTGCTACTGCCTCCATCCATGTCTGAATTATAGCCCCTGAAATTAGAAAGAGTTTCCATTCGAATAAAAATAAACGCAAACACAATATAACAAATAAAAATGATAAAATGTTAAATATGTAATACGGTTAAAATGATTTATTATTATTTTATAAGGAGATCATACAGACAGAGAGGCAAGGATGATAAATATTCTTTGCTGTAACTTATGATTTAAATGAAGCAAATGTACATAGGTTGGTATGAAAGCAATACCTTCTATTTTTTTCTCAAAAACATTAATGCTAAAAAAAATTATGGTATTTACATGAAGTACAGCTGTATCTTTTATAACCATCCTATTATTTTTCTACAGTCACAATTTTCTATGTACTTGCATCAAATACCTTACTATAATAATACCGGACAGCTGTATACTAGTAGCACTGGCATGAGTGCAAAATATCGCGGACCTGACATCTAGCGGAGCGGGATAGAATTACGTCCACATATACAAATATTAACATAGCG
Source organism: Periplaneta americana (assembly GCF_040183065.1). Classification (NCBI taxonomy): domain Eukaryota; kingdom Metazoa; phylum Arthropoda; class Insecta; order Blattodea; family Blattidae; genus Periplaneta; species Periplaneta americana. The sequence continues at coordinate 120,943,824 of NC_091132.1, read as the reverse complement.
GGATTCGGACTATTGTTTAAAACATGAGTTACTAATGTGGAATTATATATGAAACACTTAAGAAATGTTGAATAGTATTTAATGTAAAATTATTACCTTATATCAGAGCTGCATATTATGAGAATATTACATACTTCATATTACTTTCCGTAATTATTAATTGTTACATATTTTTTCTTTGCTTTAGTGAGACAAAATCAGATATGACATTAGGAATGAATTTACAATAATGCTTTATATACACATTGCTGACAACTGCAAAAATAAAAATGGTAGTATTCTGATGCTTGTAGTAATTATTAGTAAAGGCATGTAGACAACAATAAAACTTAATTTGCTAAAACCTTAAAATTTCCTATATATTTTAACTTCTATTCATTTATTAGGCCTAAATAAAAAGCTAATTTTTATTGTTCTATCAACATAGAGACAAAGGCATTAGGCCTAATAACGAATTTTGACGCACCTTTCATGAACTGTCGGAAATCGAAAGTACGATTTGGAGCAATTTGTAATGCTGCAATTGTCACAATTATAAACAGCACACATACACCTGACATTTTAACACAGTACTAATTACTAAAACTATTAACTAGCCCAGCAACAATATACATTGCAGTTGATTACAGCTTGTTTCGCGAGTATCTCCACACCAGCAGGTAGGTAGCAGCACCAGCGTCGTTTGCACGCAAAACTGCTAGCTGTCCGGTATTATTATAGTAAGTTATTTGCTTGCATCATCTGTGAATAAGATCCTGTATTCCAACCCAGTAAAATTCCTTACTGCGGTTCTAGAGGTCATCACGAATACAACAATTTTTGCAACATAATGACCACAAGGAGTCACAAAGGTGACAATCATAAGATGTCAGAACTGGACTATACGAAGAATAACGGAAGAACAGAACATCCCCATTATTGTAATTGTTTCCTTTATGTGCAAAGTGGTGTGAGGTTTTGCACTGTTGGGGAAAGCAGGACGTAGTTCAAGTTTCTGATGGGTCAAACCCTATGAATGAGTTTTCGACTTTTTTTAACATTTCCATACATTGCTCTGAGTTCATTGTGGTGCCTCTTTATATGAAGTCCAAAAACAGCACTCCAGCGTTGTCCCAGGACACTGTTGCCACTCACAGAAGGCACTATTTCCAATTTTCTTCTTGTATCTTAAAGTCTTGTGGTGCCATTTCGACTATCTCTATCTCTTCATCTTAAGGTGGACCAAGATTTTGTCTCTTGTGACGATGTATGAAGAAAAGTTTCTCCCTTGTTTTCAGTGTGTCCCTGAAGTTTCTAACTTTTCGGGCTTTTTTGTGCTTGCCCCTCAGCATTTTCGAGAGCCACTTAATGATGCTTCTAACAGCCGGTTTTCTGATGTTTACTGCACCATAAGGGCTCATACATGGTAAGACTGTATGGGCGAAAAGTATCAAGGCTTTTGGCCTTGAGACCCATACCAGGACTGCTTGAAATGTTCCAACTGCAGCACTCTCCAAATCAAGTGGGAGAAAAAGTAAACATAGAAACAAATAACACTGCGAGCATCAACGTTTCATTGTTACGTTATGCAGTTCTCTGTAGTGAAATAGTGGCAAGCTATAAAAGTTTAGATTCAAGTAACTATTCTCATGCATTTTTCTTAGAAGTGTATAAATCTTTTCATGCTTATGGAAAATCAAATAAGTTATAACAGTGTTCCGCAACCTTTTTCTACTCACAGCACACCCTAGACAGGCCTAGACTCAACACGGCACACCAAAATGTTAATCCCCTCAAAAATATGTCACTCTCCTAATATAATTACATAATGTAATCAAATTTACTATTATTATCGTTATTATTATTATTATTATTATTATTATTAAACAAAAACCGACTCTTGCATTTATTAACAATTTATGAACTTTAATTCACTGTAAAAAGTACACATTTGTATTACTAATAGGAAAGTAAATAACTCTACTCATACTTTCAATGTGATACTTGGGCCTGCTTAGCTGCACATGCGTGGCTGCCCCACAGTAGATTCGTTAACAGTGCAAGCCTAATTTCTTCATCGATGGATTTGAGTCTCTCCCTCTTTAATGTTTTAATTTCCGTTAACGTTGAGAAGCCCAGTTCACACATATATTATGTAGTTGAAAATGGCAATAACATATTAGCTGTCATCTCAGAGATAGCTGGGTATTCACTCCTTATTGACAATCAAAATGTTTCCAAAGGCACTTCGAGAAGTTCTAATTTCAATGTTCTTATGTAGGAGGAGTGTAGTATGCTCTGATCCCATTTCCTGACAGAAAAAAGCAGCATATTTAGGGACCGCGATTTGATGAAGTTCACGACTTTTACTAGGCCTACTACGTCCATCACAATTTTCAGAGGAGATGGCAAAACAATGGCTTCGCGGTGAATGAGACAATGGTCGCCTGTAAGTTATGATATAGGCCTACTTCACATACCTTAGCCATGAATTCTTTCACTCGGCCTGTCATAGAAGTGGCTCCATCTCTAAAACACTAATGCAATCCTCCAATGTTAATTCATTACGAACCACATATTCATTAGTTGTACGAAACATTTCTTCACCGGTTGCTTGTTCGGGCAGTTTGCACAAAAAAATTGCAATTACATCCCCATCAATGTACTGAATGTAGGAAAGAAGTTGTGCATGACCACTAATATCAGTGGACTCGTTGATCTGAAGTGAGAACTTCTGACTGCTCTTTATTTTATCCTTCATAATGTCTTGAATGTCATTGGCCATGTCATTAACTGGGCGGTTGATCGTGTCAGCAGAGAGAGGAATTTAATTTTAATTGATTTTATTAATTTCTTACAATAATAGGTAAAAGTTCGCGTGACACCTTTCATCTTGCGGAGACACACCGGTTGTGGAACACTGAGTTATAACACATTTAAGCCAAACTACAGACATACTATTTAAAAACAGTGCTAAGAAATAGCAAACAAATGAGCGCAGAACCATGGAGGAATTCTATTTCTCGAGTATCCCTCCTGGAGGTAAGTCTGCACAGACTTGCCTTCAGGTAAGTCTTTGTGTGTATGGGGTCCTATATAGTGTGCATGTTGTGATGTGGCAGTCCTCTCTTTGATGAATGCGCTATTTTACTCTTATTTTCTAGCACTGCTATTACTGACTGGCCACTTCAAAGTCTGTCAATGATGTTTGTTTCTCCACTCCTGAAGGATCTCATCCAAAGTATGACTATACTAATACTAATGGTCACATCTGGGATTATTTTAATCCATTTTGTTTCTTGCTTCCCAGCAGAGAGTGCTCAGATATGGTTTGTTGCATCTCTTTCTTAAGTTTGGTACATTGGAGAAATAATGATATTATCTCCATACAAATTTATAATGATACTGTCACTCAGTCAAATTCACAACCTTATGCACCACTAGATTTGAAATGAAAGAAATAGAAATTATTACTTTTGTATGAATTCTCGTATGTGCATGGGGAGAAGATAGAAAGAGGTATATGAGGTAAGTCTCCTGTGCTGCCTACATTTAAGACATTATTATTTAGATTTTGAACTTTAAACCAGCTGTGAAAGTCATTATGACGCACAGTATGCCAAAAATTATAGATAATAGTAATACAAATGTATGCACGAAGTGCATCCAAAAAGTAAGTTTCCCTATTTTTAAAAAAAAAAGAACACACACTTTCAGGAAAACATTTATTGGCAACAGGTACAGCAATGTTTCAGCTATTTTTCAACATAGCCACCATCAGAATTGAGGCACTTGTCGTATTGTGGGATCAACTTTTGTATCCCTCTGTCGTAAAACTCTGCTGCCTGTGAATGGAACCAGCATGTGACAGACATCTTCAGCTCTTCGTCGTTGCCAAAATGCTCACCGGAGACAGGAATTTCTTGAGGTGCAAGAAAACGTAAAAATCGCTGGGAGCAAGATCAGGACTGTAGGGTGAATAATCAAACAACTCCCAGCCAAATTCCGTCAAAACAGCTGCTGTGCACCGAGCCGTATGTGGACGAGCATTGTCATGGAGGAGCACAACACCTGCTGTAAGCATTCCACGCCTCTTGTTTTGAATGGCACGTCGCAATTTTCGCAGTGTTTTACAGTAACGGTCAACGTTCACTGTTTCACCTCTTGGAAGGAAGTCAATGAGCAGAATGCCCTTCCTGTCCCAGAACACCGTGCACATCACTTTCCGTACCGACAGCGTCTGTTTGAATTTCGTCCTGACCGGAGATCCACTATGCCGCCAATGCATTGACTGCTGCTTGGTTTCCGGGGTGAAGTGCGAAATCCAAGTCTCATCGCCCGTGACGATCCTGTCGAGGAACTCGTCGCCGTCATCGTGATACCGTTGCAGAAATGTCAGTGCTGCTCCTAAACGTTGCATTTTGTGTTCGGGTGTCAGGTTTTCGGCACCCACCAGGCACACACTTTTTTGAACAGCAGGTGCTTAGTGACAATCTCATGCAACAAGGATCGCGATATCTGCGGAAAATGGCTGCTCAGCTCCGTAATCGTGAAGCGACGGTTCTCCATGATGCACTGCCGCACCAGGTCAACACGATCGTCATTGATGAGGGGCGGTCGCCCACTGTGCTCTTCATCATGGACACTTTGACGACCTTCGGAAAGCTGCCTACATCAGCGACGCACCATCTGCTTACTCATGATGTTCGGCCCACAGACCTGACAGAGCTGCCGATGAATTTCAATTGGCGCAATGCATTGTGAATTAAAGAACTTTATCACCAACCGAACCTCGCAGGCAGCGGGAGAAGAAATAGGAGCTTCCATTTCGGACCACTGCTGCCACGCTACTGGCACCAGGCGGGACCTGTCCGGCTGGCATATGATAGATACGTCATAGATCTGTTACGCATGCGCAATTGACACAGCTAATTACGTTTACTTTCAAGGGGAAAAAATCGGGAAACTTTACTTTCTGGATGCGCCTCGTACATCAGAAAACAAAATTTAGGCTACATAAAGCCATTATTAGAAGTATTCTCTGCTATGCAAGTGAAACATGGACACTAACAAAGGAAATAGAAATTAGACTGGGGGTGTTGAGCAAAAGATCCTTAGAATTGTTGGACCAATATTAGAAAACTCAGTGGACAATACGATATAACCGTGAGCTGTATCCACAATACAGAAGTCTAGATATTGTCTAACATATTAAATTGAAAAGACTGGAATAAACTGGACATGTCTACAGGATGCAAGAATAAAGAGTACCAAGGAGATATATGGAAGGAAGAATATATGGGATTAGGTCAGCTGGAAGACCCAAGAACAAATGGATGGATGCAGCGACAATTGACTCCAGGAATTTCCTGGAAACTGCAGCATGGAGAATAGCACATGACAGAAAGAAATGGAAGAAGAAAATAGAGGAGGCTAGGGCCTGACATTGGGCTGTTATGTAGCAGTAGCAGTAATATAAATGTATATGAATATTTATAACACTAATGGGTAGTAAACTTCTTACCTGTCATTGCGCCTTTGAATTGGAAAATTTTGCATTGAGCCCATTGTGGAACCATGTATACTGCGTAGCTGCTGATCGATTTCTAATTTTTCTTGCCGTAACGCTTCTACTTCCTATAAGTGAGAACAATGGAAAAGTACATCAAGTTATGAGAATCACAATTTATGAGCCTTAAAACTTTCAGAGAATTATAAATAAGTTATACTATAAACATAATCAGATATTTATTTATCCATGCAGATTACTGATAAGGGAAAATCCATTTTTCTAAATAAGTAATTATTCCCTCAACTGTAAATTATATTAAGTTACGTTACATTGAGGTGAGGGGTAAGTCTCTATGTATGTCAGTCTTTTAGCTTGTAACATGTACACTATTTTTCATTTTTGTGTGAACATCATTTGTATTGCTACAATCAATGCTTTTGTTTATTGATTTGTGACATCATTCTATTCTAGCAATTATGTACACCAGATCTGAAAGTCTTTCTCTCCTATCTATCCTTTTCTCATCCTTTTTTCTTATTTGTCCAAGCAGCTTCCTAATAGCAGAGTCAAATTATGGCGCATAAAACCTACAGTTTCTTTTGGTCTCTGGCCAGGTGGAATAGCATAAATAAGTAGCATTAACCTTTTGGGAATGTCATGTATCTCATTTATAAATGTGTGAAATTATAGAATTAAATTGTTGTATTTATAGCAAAATATGAGGGGTAAATTATAATAAGATACTGTATATATGGTAACGGACATACCTAATCAATATTACAACATTATGTTAAATAATAATTTCAATTATGTTGCCAAAAGACAAAAACAAACAAAAACCATAAAACTGCAAAAAGAAAATGAAACGACTCTAGAATATATAACAAGTCTCTTAAAACATGCCGTAACATTGCAAGAAATCATGGCCAACTGCGCAAAAAGTCTGATCCACAGCCCTTTGATCCTCTCATTCATCCTTTGCACTTCAGTACAATACTCTGATATGATGAAATGATATTGAAATAGACATTTCCCTAGAAAAACTATTGTAATCAATTTACCATGCATTTTGGTGCAAGAAGAATCACTTTTTTACTGCTATCGAATTATATTATGGTGAAAGGAAAGGAATGTAATGTTACTTAAACAAATTAACAATGAAATCACGTATGACTCCTCTTTTTTTTCCTCCAGCTCAACACAGAATAGTCAGTAATGCTAGAATAATTTTTTTACCAGTATTCTAGAGTCTAGCCAAAGATAATGTGCATAGTTATATGCTGAGGATGACCCATTTTGCTATAATAGTATAAACATTGAATGAATGCAGTTGGCCATGAATTCAATGGAAACAGCAATTATTTTAATTTAAAAATCAACAATCGAAATATTACAAACAGCACAAAAACAATATCCATTTCCATGTAAGAGAGGATCAGAGCTATACTTCAGTCCACATGCTCTGTAGCAGACAAAAGGAAAGCTTAATACTGCACATGAGTTCCTGACCATATCCTGAAGATTGAAACAAAATCTAAATGATTTACTCGAATTTAAAAAAAAAAAGATTACACATTCTTCGAAATCCCTCATATTTTACTGAAAATACAATTTATCGTGGTAATATCTATTCTTCCTCTTCATTCTTCAGTTTTTCCATGCCACATTTCTTTGTCACATGTCTTACTCTCATCTTCTTCGGATGAATATCTACTTCACCTAACAGCAGGACATGATCTGAGTCAATATCCGCTCCTGGTAGAATCTTTGCATTTTTTAAGCAATTTCGAAATCTTTCCTGTACCAGTATATACTCTGATATCTCTTTTCGTACAGTAAACTAACAATTATCAGCATCCAACTTATCAGATTTTGCGAATTTTCCATCTACAATTTTTTATATTTTTGTTTTTGTTAAATCAATCAATCAATCAATCAATCAATCAATCAATCAATCAATCAATCAATCAATCAATCAATCAATCAATCAATCAATCAATCAATCAATCAATCAATCAATCAATCAATCTTCTTAATGTATCCAGCTGTTTGCCGACAACATAAAGTCCACTATAGTCTATTCAGTTGTTGTTTTTCACGAGAAATGAGGGGTATTTTGATTGGTGTTCATTATAGATGCCTGTTGCTAGTAGCCAGAGTTGGGGTGTAGTCAATATATACTGCAGGGCTGTGTCTTCTGCAACTGGTACTGATGATTTTAATTTACTTCTTTTGTGGTTTATGGATGGACAGTATAGAAGAATGTGTTCCAGATCTTCATCATGATTATTACACCACAGACAAGTAGGATTATCAGAAATGTGAAATCTGTGTAGGTACAATTGTGACCTGTTCTGGCTCTTGTTAAAAATGTTTGAACATGTCTGGGCAAGTTTTTGTACATTTCCAGGTCATTTGGTTTCTTTTGTACAGACTGTAAAATTTTTCCTTTGTCAGAAGAGAGCCAATTGTTGATCCATAGGTTTGTAAAATGAGACTTTACTGAAGCAAAAGCACTGGATAGAGATATCACTTGAAGAGGTCTTGGTTGCAAATATGTTGCCTGTTTTGCAATATTACCGACTTTCTCGTTTCCAGGTATACCACAATGATTAGGTATCCATTGAAATGTTATTTCCTTTTGGAGTTCTTTTAGTTTACTTAGTTGTTTCTGAATTGGAATAATTCTATGTGCATATAGGTTTGGTACATATTTTGTTTTTGTTAAAAAATGAAGACAATGGAACAACAAATGTTCTGTTGTGATAGAACTTACCATGTTTCTCTACGCAATTATCTTCCCATCCTCTATTCCGTTTCAAAAGCACCTTTCCTCCAAGAGTTTAGACCAATTTATTGTACGAATTAAAAGAAATGGTGTCAGTATGAAAGTATTGTTAAAGCCTCCTTCCCAATCTATACACATTAATTTAAAAACATATTGGCGGATGTTATTATTTTGTGTTTTGTATACTGCAACTGACATTACTATAGGAGAGAGAGAAACAGCATAAAAAATGCAAATGAGTTGTAACAATTTCTGATAAAATTAAGGGTTCTTGATTATTCCGTGTTTTTAGTTTACACATACATTTTTGGATTCCTACTAATTATGATAATAGTGAATTTTATATAAAATGAATTGCAAAGTTTAAGATGACTCACCTTTAAATGTGCTAGATGATATTCCAAAAGAACTTTTGCATTAGCTATGCTTTCTACAGTACCTACAAACACAAAAGGAACTTGACCCTCTTCTCGAGGGATTGTTGGTTGCGGCTCATTATCTCCTTCAATTTTAACCCGCACCTAAAACAAAATATTTCATATCAATACAATTTCTTGTACTCTATTGAGGACATAAAATCAATTACAGATATAAGAATTCTAGATGATTTAAAAATGCAGGATTTAACCAAAAATTGTAGATTAAATTGACACATAATGTCGAGAGGACAGAGAATGTCAGAGCTTCAAAACTTATTTCAAAAGATATTTTATGATAACCCACAAAATGATGGATTGAGACTGCACCCAGAGACCAGGTGGTCTAAAGTGTGGGATGATGATGAAATAGAAGAGGATGACTATTGTACTGTTAATGTCATAAATAATGATTTTTAATTAATTTTTTAAAATATAAAAATTATGTGCTCTAATTTCTATAGTCATTACATGCACAAAAGTCAGAAAAATTTAACCTACAATCCAAATGGAAAAACTTCAAATCATCAGTATTCAAATGAAAATACTTGGAGTAGTTTAATACAGTAAAATCCCTTTTTAACAAATCTCTGGAGACCAATTATCTTTCCCTTAAGCATAGTGTTTGCCTGAACTTTGAAGAATTTGGACAAAAGATTGTTTCAGTTCTTTATTTTTCAGCATTTTACTATGTATAAAATACTCCTTGCAAGACAATTCTTATCTGAATTAGATAAAATTTCTTAGAATGTAATATAAATCAAAGCTTAGAAGTTGCGGAATTTTTATAACCCATAGAGTTTTAGTTTTTAGTATAAATTTTGACAGGTTGAATTACAGTAATATGCAATTTTTTTAAAAATAGCTTATAGCAATAAAATTAAAAGTTGAAAAATTTGTGTAGAGTAAATTATACATACAGTGGAATCCCTCATATCTGGCACCAAATTACTGGCAATTCCAAAACGACGGCACCTCTGAAAAAGAATAAGAAGTAGCAATCTACATTTTTTAATGAGGTGCCTAAAGCTATCACTGCTAGATGGCAGTATTATCGATATGCGCAAAAACAAAACAAAGAAAGCCATCTAGACTGCTAACTTCGCATTGGGAACTAAGGCTGAAAGAGGCAAGAACCTGTGTTGTTCTACAGATTTCTATTCTGTTCTAAATGTATGTGCAGTAGCCTACAGACATTGAGTGTGATAATATCACAAAATAATATTATGTGAAGGTTTTGGATAAACAAACACCTATTACGTGAGTAATATGTACTTTCTTGCCCATTTAACAAATGACGGAAAAGCTAATTCACAGCCTTGGTCCCTAAAGCTTTCATGAGAGCCAGTTAGCAATCTGAGTAGGTCTGAAAACAGCAATTGCAAGATGGTGGCACCTCTATACAAGTGTACCAATATGTCTCTAAATAAGCTATAAATATTTTCCAATTAATTGGCAAAACTTATCTGGCACTGGCTTTGTCCTGTAGTTGCCAGATACGAGGGATTCTACTATAAAATATTAAAACCCAGAGAAATTTTTTGTTTATACACATGTGATATGTATTTGTGCAAAATTTCAGCTCAGATTAAAACTGATAAACAAGAGACTTTTCATATGCATTAGTAATGAAAAGGAATAAATGCTAATAACATGAGAAACAATAAATCTACATAGTCCAAATTTGATACAGAGTATACAGAGTACTAGGGCCCGGATGTTATGACCTAAAAATGTTTGAAATATGCAAACCTTTATGACTTAAAATTGGCTAAAATATGACTAATAATACGACCTAAAAACAAAATTTTTGGACACATTTTCAAAATCTTACCTTTGTTATATTAAAATTTTATGAATACTTTAAAAACCTAACACATTAATAAATAATAATATTAATATTTATCAATAATAATTGCCACATAAGCAGCTATGGTGCTGGTGAATACCCATTTTATTATTGTGCAACATTTGCTCTTGCATTACATTAACCTCAGGGAAGAATTGAGGCGGTAGCCGGAAAAGGGGCCCATGGGTCTATAGGCCCTTTTTCGGGAGAATGTTTAATTCGATTCTCCTTGTTAAAATCTACTTGCTTACGAAGTTTCGTTTCAATATCTTGTAAACAGAGGGCAGGGTAGCTAATTGAATGAAGCCATGCACTCTTGCGTAGTTGTGAAATGCAGCAAACATCAACACAGCCAGCTTGAGGCAGGCACTGAAGGCAGTATAATTGTGTTGCATGTAGCAGTTGTGATCTGTGTGCGATCTGAATTGTTTCAAAATGTAAAGAAATGGACATAAACGAAACAAGAGGAGAGAGGACATGAAAATGAACTTGAAACGAGACAGAAAAATGAATAAACAACATATTACGTATGTAACTTGTAAAGGTACTGTTGTTGAAGGTAAGTTTTTGCACCCATTACCTCTACTGCCAGAAGGAATGTTTCTCCAAGTTCACTGCTGATGAACAAGAAGATCTCTTCGAAATATTTTACAGTGGGCAAACAAAGTTACTGCAGGATGTTACAGTGGCAGGCTTGTTACAAAAAAATCTACTAGCCGTAAATGTAACTTAAAATCCAAAAGTAAGTCGTGAAAATAAATGGAGATATTCTCTGCGTCGAAGCGGGTTCAGCAAGAGGTGTGTCATCAAATGATTTTGGGATTCTTCAAAATTTCTGCCAAAAGACTGAGAATAATACAAGGGAGAATATTAAAAGGTGAAACATTTGAGGAAAAAAGGGATTCTCATGAAAACCGATCATATAAAATGAACAACAATATAATGAGATTTACTGCAGTCACATCTACAATCGATTCCTCATAGCAAGATCCACTATTGTCCACTCCCAAAGCTAAATGTTCAAGATTCTCTTTGGATTATTCTGCGATTATTACAAAGAAAGACTGGTGACAAACTGAATGAGAAGTACAAATATTTCAAATAGTTGACTTGATAAGATTATTGAAGAGAGCAGAGTTGCATTGGAAGAAAACATCAATGAAGATGATTCTCAAAGTGAGTGTGAGTCCATCCGGTATGTGCATTAAAGTGTAAACTGCACTGAGTATGAATCCATTCTAGATTAATATTAAATAACCTGTAATCTGTATTCTTGATTCTTACATATTCGGTACCATTTATGGCGTAACTATGAGATATATGTAAGAAATATAATTTTACTAAAATTATTATGAAATTGTAAACCTCTGTAATGTGCACCTCTGTCAAGAGTACAACATTCCCCCATAAGGATATACATAAATATACGTGGACTTCTCCAGACGGAATGACTCATAACCAGATAGACACATCTTGGTAGATAAAAGAAGGCACACTAGTATAGCAGACATTCGAACTTTCAGGGGGGCAGACTGTAATTCTGACCATTATTTGGTAATTGGAGAATTAAGAGAAAGACTATCAGTAGCCAAGTGAGTAGAGCAACAAGCTAATATTAGTAGATTCAATATTTTGAAATTAAAGGACGAGGAAACTAAACAACATTATCAGGTTGAAATTTCAAATAGGTTTGCTGCTTTAGCAACTGCTGACGAAGCTGAAAAAGAGTTAGATGTTAATAGCATGTGGGACAATATCCGAGATAATATCAAAATTGCAGCTGAGCAGAGCATAGGTTATCATGAAACTAAGAAAAAGAAACTATGGTTTGATGAAGACTGTTCCATTGTAGTAGATAGAAGGAAACAGGCAAAATTGAAATTCTTACAGGATCCAATTGTGGAGAATAGAGATAATTATTTCAATGAAAGACTGGAAGCAAGTCGTACACTTAGGAATAAAAAGAGAGATTACTTGAAGGAAAAATTGAATGAGGTAGAAACAAATAGTAAGAATAAAAACATTCGAGATTTATATAAGGGTATAAAGGAATTTAAAAACGGTTATCAGGCAAGGGTAAAAGTGATCAAAGATGAGGATGGTGACTTACTTGCAGACTCTCATTCAATCCTGAACAGATGGAAAAACTATTTTGGGCAACTACTAAATATACATAGGCCAAATACAAATGATCAGGACGAAATTCAAATACAAACTGCTGAGCCATTCATAACAGAGCCCACACTATCTGAAGTCGAAATTGCGATAGAAAATCTGAAAAAGTACAAGTCTCCAGGTATTGATCAAATTCCAGCAGAATTAATACAAGAGGGTGGAAGGGCATTATCTAGCGAAATTTATAAACTTGTACTTGCAATTTGGGAAAAGGAAATTGTACCAGAACAATGGAAGGAGTCCACAATCGTACCTATTTTTAAGAAGGGGCACAAGACTAACTGTAGTAACTTTCGAGGAATATCACTTTTGTTGACGTCGTACAAAATTTTGTCGAATAGCCTTTTGAGAAGATTAACTCCTTATGTAGATGAAATTATTGGGGATCATCAGTGTGGTTTTAGGCGTAATAGATCGACTATTGATCAGATTTTTTGTATTCGACAGATATTGGAGAAAAAATGGGAGTATAAGGGTACAGTACATCAGTTATTCATAGATTTCAAAAAGGCGTATGACTCAGTTAAGAGAGAGTTTTATATAATATTCTTATTGAATTTGGTATTCCCAAGAAACTAGTTCGATTAATTAAATTGTGTCTTAGTGAAACTTACAGCAGAGTCCATATAGGCCAGTTTCTATCTGATGCTTTTCCAATTCACTGCGGGCTAAAGCAGGGAGATGCACTATTACCTTTACTTTTTAACTTCGCTCTAGAATATGCCATTAGGAAAGTTCAGGATAATAGACAGGGTTTGGAATTGAATGGGTTACATCAGCGTCTTGTCTATGTGGATGACGTGAATATGCTAGGAGAAAATCCACAAACGATTAGGGAAAACGCGGAAATTCTAGTTGAAGCAAGTAAAGTGATAGGGTTGGAAGTAAATCCCGAAAAGACTAAGTATATGATTATGTCTCGTGACCAGAATATTGTACGAAATGGAACTATAAAAATTGGAGATTTATCTTTCGAAGAGGTGGAAAAATTCAAATATCTTGGAGCAACAGTAACAAATATAAATGACACACGGGAAGAAATTAAACACAGAATAAATATGGGAAATGTGTATTATTATTCGGTTGAGAAGCTTTTGTCATCTAGTCTTCTATCAAAAAATCTGAAAGTTGGAATTTATAAAAAGTTATATTACCGTCTGTTCTGTATGGTTGCGAAACTTGGACTCTCACTTTGAGAGAGGTACAGAGATTAAGGGTGTTTGAGAATAAGGTGCTTAGGAAAATATTTGGGGCTAAGAGGGATGAAGTTACAGGAGAATGGAGAAAGTTACACAACGGAGAGCTTCACGCATTGTATTCTTCATCTGACATAATTAGGAACATAAAATCCAGACATTTGAAATGGGCAGGACATGTAGCACGTATGGGCAAATCCAGAAATGCATATAGAGTGTTAGTTGGGAGGCCGGAGGGAAAAAGACCTTTGGGGAGGCCGAGACGTAGGTGGGAAGATAATATTAAAATGGATTTGAGGGAGGTGGGATATGATGGTAGAGACTGGATTAATCTTGCTCAGGATAGGGACCAATGGCGGGCTTATGTGAGGGCGGCAATGAACCTCCGGGTTCCTTAAAAGCCAGTAAGTAAGTAATGTGCACTGTTCAATCCTGATATTAAATTTCTGCTAAAATATAATCATATTGAAAGTATTTTGATAAAATAAACTTATTCTCTGGAAAAAGGGCCTATAAAATGCTTCAATAAAATATATTCTTTTATTAACACTATTAAAGTCGGAATGTATTGTTTAACAAAATCTTGTAGACAAATAATATTGTAGCAGTATGAAAATTGTTATCTTGATAAAAGCACATCCAAATCGCAATGACATACAAATAAATCTTTCAATCATTGTTTTCTCGAAACATGACTTTTGGTTATGGGCCCTTTTTCCGGCTACCACCTCAATTGTCATATGTGGCAGTTTAGATTTACCACTTGTGAGATCTGCGACTTTTACATTACAGTGCAGTGCAATTGACATTCCAAAATTAAAACTGTCAAATGCATATGTGTCAGAATTCTGTGAAAATATATTCTGAACCGAAAGAACTATATTATTCTGTAAAGTGTGTGAAATAAAAGTCACTGCAGACAAGCAGTTTACCGTGCAACAACATATCAGGCACTAGAAACATTTGCAATATCTTGAAAATGTGAACAAAAGAAAAGTGTCTCCATTACTGTTAAAAGAAACTGCTTCCACATCAAGTAGCAAGTCATCTTCCTTTTATAAAGAACTGTGTGAAGCAATTGTTAGTGTGAATATTTCGCTAGGAAAACTAAGCAATTCTAAATTGCATGATTTCCTTGAATGCCGCACTGATCATATAATTTCAGATGAATCAACATTGCGTAAATTCTACTTAATAAAATGTTATGAAAACATATTAAAGCAAACAGGCTACGTGAATATGTGAACGAGACTACTCATTATGTAGCTAATGTAGTGATGGGCACTCTAGAAACAAATAGTCCCAGACAAATTTTTGTTCTAACCTCAGAGGTTAACCATACTCAGATATGCGAACTGTTTGATAAATCCGTGCATTTATTATGATCTAATGGAGTACAACATGA
Organism: Periplaneta americana; assembly: GCF_040183065.1. NCBI lineage: Eukaryota > Metazoa > Arthropoda > Insecta > Blattodea > Blattidae > Periplaneta > Periplaneta americana. The sequence continues at coordinate 120,928,504 of NC_091132.1, read as the reverse complement.
GAATGTGCTCTTCTTCCTAACAGATGCAGTGCCTTACATATTAAAGGCAGCTAAATCTATCAAATCATTTTACAGTAAAATGGTACATGTTACTTGCTTGCATCGAATCGCGGAGGAGATGAGATCAAAATTTTCAAAAGTAGACAGACTAATTTCCACAGTAAAGAAAATCTTTCTGAAAGGTTCGTCCTGAACTAAATATTTCAATGACAAGGCCCAGACGCAGCTTTGCCCCCATCATCCATTTTAACAAGTTGGGATACTGTATGTATGGTTGACTGCATGCATATACCATCATGACAATTTTCAGAGAGTCAAAGAAATAGTGAAGTTTTGATAGGGCAGATGCTAAGACAATAGGTAGGACACAGAACCTGTTATCCGATACTCAAATGGAAGGTAAATTGGCTTCCATTAAATCAAATTTTGCATTTTTGTCAGAAACCATAACCTGCCTAGAAGAAAGTGCCATGGCATTGGGCAAATCGTTAGTCAAGAACACTGTAGTTTGTATATAAAATGTAAAAGGTGAGAATGGGGACACAGTGGGATAGAAAATACAATCTGTATTGGATAAAAATAAAGTGTATAAGACAGTGTGCCAAATAGCCAGTATTTTGTCACGAGAAGACTTCAGAATTGACATTTTTGAAGAGGATTCAACAGTCAGTGACATTGTGTTTTTCAAATAAACTCCCATTACATCTGTGGAAGTAATATTGGAGTGCAAGAGGTCAAATGACTTTATTGTCAAACTCCTGGCATTAGAAAACAACAACATCTGTGGAAGTAGAAAGAAGTTTCTACGAGTACAAAACAGTGTTGGCTGACAACCGTTGATCTTTCTCTTTTGATAACTCGAGGATGATTATGGTGGTGTATTGCAATGCTAGCTGAGGTATGTTTAGTTATTATTTTTTTTTCATATTATTTTAATAAAAGTGACCTAGTGATAATTATTGTTTCAGTAAGTAATACAATAATTCCTAGAAAAGTTTGTTTTACAATACAGTAATCATTAGACCATTATTAATTATATACTGCAGACCAAAATTGATAATCTTCATTAGGTCCTTTTTTTTTACTGTTTTAGGTAATTTTAAGAGAATTTTAGGGGAATTTTATACATCATTCTTTTGGAAATATTTAGGTTGTAAACATCCGGGTTAAATGATCCCAAATTGCGGCCATTAGAGAACAACAACATCCGGGCCCTATTAATTACATAACTTCATTTTGCCTTAAATATATGATTACATTACAATTACGTGGTAACAAATTATATGCATGACAATGAATTTACATTATTGATTCAGTAGTAAGTTTTCGATGTAGAAAACAAAAATAACATTAGAGAAACATATAACACATACAAAGAATGAAAATATACTTATGAATGTGATTCAAAGATTGGAAATTTCTATTTTATTTAATTCCCAGACATTTAAAAATAATTAAATTATGGTTCATTTAATGACGCTTGCAACTGCAGAGGTTATATCAGTGTTGCAGGTGTGCCAGAATTTTGTCCCTCAGGAGTTCTTTTACATGCCAGTAAATCTACTGACATGAGCCTGTCGCATTTAAACACAAATGCCATCGACCTGGGCCGGGATCGAACCCGCAACCTCGAGCATAGAAGGCCAACGTTATATCAACTATACTACCGAGGCCCACTCCAGACACTTGAAATAACACCATTCACCTTACATGCAAGGTTCTTAAGAATACTAAACAAATGTGGTCCCAATTCATGACACTGTTAAAAATAAAAAATTGGATGCAAAAAATGGAAAAATAAGATGTAGATGGGAAGCAAGATGATCGTGATCAATATATCTGCAAAATGTTGCTGCTTATTACTTACCACTCCACTTTTGTCAACTATTTCTTGAATAATGCGACCATTTTTTCCAATCACTTTCCCCACCAGAATCCGAGGAACTTGAATTGATTCTTCACTGTATTCTAACATACTACGAGCCTTTTTAACAGATTCAGAAGTCTGGAAGTAAATTGTACATAAAATTAAACACTTTACTTCTAAAGTTTCAAACATTATAACAAAATTTGCTTTTATAGGACATAGCTTGAATAACAACAATGGTGGCGGTGGTGTTTGTGGTAATGATAGTAGTAATAATGATTTTAGTAAAATAAGAAAGTTACCTCTCCGTATATTTTAAATGTGCAAGAATTTTCTTCAAGTTCAATGTTCGTGATGCCCTCAACCTTCCGTGCTTGTTGAATGTTCGCTCCATGAGCACCAATTGCGAGTCCCATGAGATCTTCACGTACACTAAACTCATCCGAGTATCTGAAAACAAACACCCTTACATTCATAATAACATACCACAGAAGAACGGAAATGTTAAGTTTAATATATTAACATACATGCATTTTATGGACAATGCATATCTTTTAATATATAGTGACAAAACTAATCTATACACAAATACATAAGAATCTCCAGTAACAAAATACAACCTCCATGGTTCTAACATGGAAAATATTCATGAAAAAGATTGGTATAGTGTTAAAACAAGAGCACTGTAAACATATATCAGTGGTTCTCAAACTCTGTGGCAGGCCACTCGCTTAAATTGCCAACTCTGTAGAAATATTCACATAATCTATAATTTTATATTGTGTTTTACAAAACTCTAACCCAAACTACAAGTACTGCAGAAGGAAATCTTATTAAAAGAGGTTTCTATGAACGAACTGGAGCACTGAAATAGTACGCTACAATGAATCGTAACTTCTTCATGTAGAAGCATGCAGTATTTCATCAACAACAAATAGTAAAAAGGCCAAATTGTCAAGAAGTACCGCGCCTCACCTTGCATTTGCTCTCACCCCTGCCTCATAGTTTGAGACACGCTGATATATAAAGTTTGAAGGCCTAAATTTGCTGAAATGAAAAGAAACGTGGTGTTGAAGCGAGAGTAATAGTTAGTTTACAAACTGCAGCCCGTTAACAATGAATCCTATAAAGTTTTATTATATCTAAAAGATTTCAAATTTCAGTGTTAAGGTCATTCAATAAGTAAAGATACATTTTGTCTACACAAATAATGGTTCATTATAAATCTACGAAACACTTATTAGATTTCTACATAACCCTTTGTTAACATTATATACTATCTATCAACTTTGGTGTCTTGTAGTTACCATACTTGGCTCTGGAACCAAAGGTCCCAAGGTATGCAGGCTCAATCCTGGCTCAGGACAATGGATTTTTAGATGGGAAAAATCGTAAAGCTGCTATTAGATAAGAAAGTAAAGCTTTACACTTCAAGTAACAAATCTACTGCATGTAAATATAATTTCATTCATTAACACAAAAAAAAAAAAATAAATAAAATAAAAATAAAAAAAATAAATAAATAAAAAAAATGCGTAGATCTGCCACTACTCTGCTCCCACCTGTTGGTACCAGATGTCACCAAGGCAATAAGTGTGGAAGCCTTTGATAAAAGAGTGGGAACATGCAATTTAATACCTCACTGGCACAGTCTTCTGTGCAATAATACCCACTTATATGCAAGTATGAGGAAAAAAAAAAAAGGTATCCCCGTAACATGCCAAGTGCCTTACTTGGGGGGCATGGAGGTAGAGCGCCATGTTTTCTATGACCTCGGCACTAGAATGAGGTGGTGTGGTTGTCTAACCGCCTTTTACCCCCGGGAAAGACCCGGTACTCAATTTTATAGGAGGCTGAGTGAACCTCGGGGCCATTCTTAAAGTTTGGTAACGAGAAAAAATCCTGTCACACCTGGGATCGAACCCCGGACCTTCCAGTCCGTAGCCAACTGCTCTACCAACTGAGCTACCCGACCGCCGGGTATAAATGAAGCAGACACAAAATGAGAAGAGCTAATGCCATTGCTGAGCGTTTGGGATTCAAAGCCATTACCCATATACTACCATGCACATGTTGTCTTTTTACGTCCCTTATCAATTTAGCAAGGGATACTTTGTCTTGGTCCTACAGCTGCACCATACAAAGTACCATTCATCAAAGCAGAAAATCGTATGGCTATATGTTTGGATTGTAGGACAGTTGAGGCAGCTGCTCTCCGGTGAATATTAGTAACGGTTTGTTGGGTAAGTTGTACATTGCATAAGTTAGCATTATTGTGTAGAACAAAAACACACTGCTCCTCTAACATGCAAAATATTTATAAATAACTGCAGATTTAATCATATACAGTAAAATCCCTTGTAACTGGCACTCAAATAACCAGCAATACCAAAACAATGGCACTTTTGGCAAAAAAAATCTGCCACACTGCCACAGTCTGGGCAGTCAGTTCTGCCACATTAGGAAGTTTGCATGAACTTTAATTTTCAGTGAACCTAAAATTAGTGTATTGTGTTGTGTGATGTGTTTTAATAAAGAAAATCCACAGTTTTTATGTTTATACAATTATGTTCCGGCTGTCAGTGTTGTCACATTAGAAAGTTCGCATGAACTTTCGTTTTCAGTGAATATTCGGAACCTAAAATTAGTCTATTATTTGTGTTGTGTGATGTGTTTTAATAAAGAAAATCCACACAGCTTTTATGTCAGTGTTGTCACATTAGGAAGTTCGCATTAACTTTTGTTTTCAGTGAATATTCGGAACCTAAAATTAGTGTATTATTTGTGTTGTGTTTTAATAAAGAAATTATGTTCCGACTGTCAGTGTTGTCACATTAGGAAGTTCGCACGAACTTTAATTTTCAGTGAATATTCGAACCTAGTATTAGTGTATTATTTGTGTTGTGTTATGTGTTTTAATAAAGAAAATCCACACAGTTTTTGTGTTTATTTAATTATGTTCGGGCTGTCACTGTTGCCACAATAGCAAGTTCGCACGAACTTCAATTTTCAGTGAATATTCGAACCTAGTATTAGTGTATTATTTGTGTTGTGTGATGTGTTTTAATAACGAAAATCCACACGCTTTTATGTTTATTTAATTATGTCCAGGCTGTCAATGTTGCCACATTAGAAAGTTCGCATGAACTTTCGTTTTCAGTGAATATTCGGAACCTAAAATTAGTGTATTATTTGTGTTGTGTGATGTGTTTTAATAAAGAAATTATGTTCCGACTGTCAGTGTTGTCACATTAGGAAGTTCGCACGAACTTTAATTTTCAGTGAATATTCGAACCTAGTATTAGTGTATTATTTGTATTGTGTTATGTGTTTTAATAAAGAAAATCCACACAGTTTTTGTGTTTATTTAATTATGTTCGGGCTGTCACTGTTGCCACAATAGCAAGTTCGCACGAACTTTAATTTTCAGTGAATATTCGAACCTAGTATTAGTGTATTATTTGTGTTGTGTGATGTGTTTTAATAAAGAAAATCCACATAGCTTTTATATTTATATAATTATGTTCCGGCTCTCAGTGTTGTGACATTAGAAAGTTTCATGAACTTTCGTTTTCAGTGAATATTCGGAACCTAAAATTAGTGTATTATTTGTGTTGTGTGATGTGTTTTAATAAAGAAAATCGACACAGCTTTTATATTTATATAATTATGTTCCAGCTCTCAGTGTTGTGACGTTAGGAAGTTCGCATGAACTTTCGTTTTCAGTGAATATTCGAACCTAAAATTACTGTATTATTTGTGTTGTGTGATGTGTTTTAATAAAGAAAATCCACAGAGTTTTTATGTTTATATAATTATGTCCCGGCTGTCAGTGTTGTCACATTAGGAAGTTCGTATGAACTTTCGTTTTCAGTGAATATTCGAACCTAAAATTAGTGTATTATTTGTGTTGTGTGATGTGTTTTAATAAAGAAAATCCACACAGCTTTTATGTTTATTTAATTATGTTCGGGCTGTCACTATTGCCACATTAGGAGGTTCGTATGAACTTTCGTTTTCAGTGAATATTCGAACCTAAAATTATTGTATTATTTGTGTTGTGTGATGTGTTTTAATAAAGAAAATGCACACAGCTTTTATGTTTATATAATTATGTTCCGGCTGTCAGTGTTCGCATGAACTTTCGTTTTCAGTGAATATTTGGAACCGAAAATTAGTGTATTATTTGTGTTGTGTGATGTGTTTTAATAAAGAAATGCACACAGCTTTTATGTTTATTTAATTATGTTCCGGCTGTCAGTGTTGTCACATTAGGAAGTTCGCATGAACTTTCGTTTTCAGTGAATATTCGGAACCTAAAATTAGTGTATTATTTGTGTTGTGTGATGTGTTTTAATAATGAAAATCCACACAGTTTTTATGTTTATATAATTATGTTCCTGCTGTCAATGTTTTCACATTAGGAAGTTCGCATGAACTTTCGCTTTCAGTGAATATTTGGAACCTAAAATTAGTGCATTATTTGTGTTGTGTGATGTGTTTTAATAAAGAAAATCCACACAGCTTTTATGTTTATTTAATTATGTTAGGCCTCTCACTGTTGCCACATTAGAAAGTTAGCATGAACTTTCGTTTTCAGTGAATATTCGGAACCTAAAATTAGTGTATTATGTGTGTTGTGTGATGTGTTTTAATAAAGAAATTATGTTCCGGCTGTCAGTGTTGTCACATTAGGATGTTCGCATGAACTTTTGTTTTCAGTGAATATTCGGAACCTAAAATTAGTGTATTATTTGTGTTATGTGATGTGTTTTAATAAAGAAAATCCACACAGTTTTTATGTTTATTTACTTATGTTCAGGCTGTCACTGTTGCCACATTAGAAAGTTCGCATGAACTTTCGTTTTCAGTGAATATTTGGAACCTAAAATTAGTCTATTATTTGTGTTGTGTGATGTGTTTTAATAAAGAAATTATGTTCCGGCTGTCAGTGTTGTCACATTAGGAAGTTCACATGAACTTTAATTTTCAGTGAATATTCGGAACCTAGTATTAGTGTATTATTTGTGTTGTGTGATGTGTTTTAATAAAGAAAATCCACACAGCTTTTATGTTTATTTAATTATGTTCGGGCTGTCATTGTTGCCACAATAGGAAGTTCGCATGAACTTTAATTTGCAGTGAATATTCGAACCTAGAATTAGTGTATTATTTGTGTTGTGTGATGTGTTTTAATAAGGAAAATTCACACAGTTTTTGTGTTTATTAAAGTTATGAGCAAGTGATAGAGAAATAAGCTCCAAGCTGCAGTTTCAACATTTGGCACCATGAAATACGAACTGTTTTTTTGTATATACCGGTATTTATTCAATTATCCGGCAAAATCTCGTATCCAGAACTAGCCTGGTCCCTTTGGTGCCGGTTAAGAGGAATTCTATGTACTTCTATACAGCCAAACACAATTGAGCCTTTTATATTCGATTCTCAGTTGAGCCCACAAGTGAAAACTGCAACTGCTCTGCCACACCAGTCCTATTTCCACTAGCAGAGAACATACAAGCTATTCTTTGTACCCATATATAATTTCTTTCAGGTTTGTAAAAGATTCCACATCTTGCACTACCATAATCTACAAGCAAAACATGTTATGCAAACGAAAATGTTAACAAAATACTGTTCAAGTATGTAACACTTTTCAAACTGTTGACATAGATATTTTATTTTACAACCAATCAACCAATGCACATAAATGACACTGGTGTTAACAAACTAAACTACTAGCTAACAGTGCTGCTGACTTATAAAATAATATTTTCCTTTTAATTTAATTTGAATTCAATTAGTGTCCATACTTATTGAATGACCCTTGTAACTAACAAACCAATGTTACTTAACAATTTTAAGGAACATACATTTACACGAAACTGAAATGAACTTGTTAATTTATTATGTATTAGTTTATAGTAACTCACATCATCAATTAAAATCTAATACTTTTAAGCATACAATACTGATTTTACATACTTTATATAACACACGATGGACGTAATATAACTGTACAGATTTCAACAGCTTATTCTTAGAATAGAGTACAAAAAAAATTCTAATACCATATTAGTCCCAAATGATTATTTTTCTCAGAAAAAAATAATTTCCCCCTAAATGTTAACACAGTTTTATTCAATAAGTACTATCCATAAAATTCTGATTTTTACTCTTATCCAGTGGTGGGCAAAATGAATGCAACCCACAGGACAGAATTTAAATGGCAACTATTTACTGTGGGAGGGGTTGCACTCTATAGTGCAGTGACGGATTTACAGACAGTTGCGCCAATACACTCCTTCCTACCATATCTAATTAGAAGAGTTCATTCACGTGATATTTAATTAATCATTTTTCAAAGCAATTTCTTCGAAATTGGGATTTATATCTGTATATGCTACTTTCAGTTGTGCAAGGAGATGAGCATCACTTAAGCGGGATCTGTGGCTAGACTTCATAAATTTCATTTTAGAAAACAGCTGTTCGCATTGGTAGGTTGATGAATACTCATTATTTTTTAAGCGAACTGTCTGAGCAGTGGATATGTAGTATTGGACAGCTTTTTAAACATTTTAACCCCCAGCAAACCTTCACATTCTGCATTCAATAAACTATCATTTTGCAAATCCAGTACCTCTAAGTGCAATTCTGGGATAACATTTTAAATTTCAACATGAAAAGGAGTGACAAAAATATTGAAATCTTTCTCCATCCTTTGAAAATCACTGAATCTGTGTTCTTTGAACTCATATAATAGATGATCTATTTTAAGAATGTACTTATTTAAGTTAGCGTCCTGAATATTTGTAGCTGATCCTAAACATGAGAAATGAAAGAACTGCCTTTCTTGTAAGTGTGATATCCTCTCAATTCAGTTGTTTCTGCGAAAGACATTGTATCACTAATGAAGCTCCGAAGTACAGCAGTCCAGTACAATCCGCCACGACATTTTCGTGGGGTGGGGAAGGGGAAGATAAGGGGTAAGGTTGATGCTTCGCTGAGGCAATGCCGCAGGAATACCCGCCACTGCTCTTATCACTAGAGAAACTGATAAGGAATGATTTATTCCTTTGCAGTGTTAAAATAAAATGGGCAGTTTTCTTGAAAATTAAGTAAAAAAAAAAAAAGATTAACACATATCATTATTTCCTGCCATTAGGAAATTTGGCAACCCTACTGCAGTGACTAAGGGAAGGTCTTCCTATTCAGACCTGAGTTCATGTATGTATTTGTAGGTGAGCTAGTGATAGGCTGTTACCAAACTACGGAGACTTTCTACTAATTTTCTAATTAACTATCTACTTAATTATTACATAACGCAATTTTTTTAAATTTAATTTCATGTATTCTATTGCCCCCTTCAGTTTGGCAAGTTGTATCACTTCCACTCTGTGTGTGTGTCTATATTATTCCTCTATCCTCAATCATGGATATCCCCTTTCATAAGAATTGCATTAGGTCATTTCCTAGATTACTCCATCTTTTGTATCAATTGTTCAGAATTTTAACCATTTGTGGGTAACAAACTACAGCTATGAAAAAAAATTAAGACAAAAACAGAAGGACAATGTTTTACAACAAACCTTTTCAAGCAAAATACAGGTGTTAAAGTTATGAGGACATAATTATGTGAATAGAAATGGAATATAATATGGAATGTTATATTTTCCAATTGATATGATAGCCAAGTCAATTCTTAAATACTCTCTCAAGACGTAAAATAAAACATAATAGTTCTATCAGAGAATGTATTATGTATGTATTTTAAGCAAGGAATATCTTTTTGCCATTGTATGAGTTATATTTACTGGCAATATATGCCCAAAGTCCAATGTTATTGGCAGTCGAAGGCTGTAAACACACTCTTTCACAAAACACTACAAAAATAAGTCAAGTGCCATCAATTTAGATGATTTTAGGTGGTCATTCCAAGCCTCTGTTTGTGAACGAACAATGAGGAAAACACTTGCTATATAAGGCCTCAATCATTATGGAAAGCAGTGACACAAGATTCTACTGATAAATTAGGCGTGGAATGTCCAGTTGTGATATTAACCATTTACAGATCATTCCAGATAAATGATACAAGTCTCGCAAAACAATATGAACATTGATTTACAAAGGTAAAATACACAAGGAGATGAAAAATAAGTTTCTCAGCTCTTCATGAAATTATTAATGAGTGTCCCATCCCCTTTATACTCCAAATGCTCTTGTCAAAAGTGCAAGGTGCAGTATAATAAGTTCGTAATTCATAATGGACCACTATAATTTTGTCAATGTATAAGTACACTATACTAACGTCACTCTATATTAAGCTCTGAAACATTAAATTACACAAAGTGTACAGTGGTAGCATTGCAACAAATCAAGAATTTCTAGTAGTATGAGTACATATGTGTTTCGGCAGTCTAACAATATAAGGAACAAAATCGGAACAAATGCCAATGAAAATAATCATCTTTAATCCCCTAGACATAAGTGTCAATAGACCCTAACCAGCCCTTTGGTGTGGAATGGCTGGTATTGTTGGACCATCGGATCTGTGCCCCCTGTAAGATATGCGAACTGAACCCTAATTCCTTCTCAGCCTCAGTAATTCATTTCTCTCCCTTTATCTCCCCCACTACTCACAATTTTGAACCTTCTTGCATGACAGTTATTTGCACTTGCAGTCCAGTGTTGTCAACTCAACATGAATAGCCTACTGTAGCATGGAGTGGTGAAAAAAATATTATTAAGCAAGTAATGGTATTTTTCGAAGAAGAGAACAAACAGGTCAATATCTGTTTCTATAAATCAGGCAACGAAAAGAGCAGCTGGGATCACAGGTGAGACTTAATTTATTTCAATTGATTACGTATTAAAATTACTTAACTAATACTGATGTAATACAAAAATTTTATGTAATTTATAATTTATACAGGCAGGTCAGAGCGCCTAATAAAGAAAATCAGGAGATAGGGAGTCTGTGCACGAGATGAAAAGCTAGAATCACCAGAGAAGAACAGACCAAGGGAACCTTTAATTCTTGTAGATGATATGGACCGATGTATTTTAAGAAGAAAGACACAAGAATTTTATACCATGCAGAAAGAAGTTCCGACTTTGAAAAAAATTTTTAAGGTTGCGAGAGAAGCAATAAATTTCCAAGATTGGAGGGAAACGTTACAGATTAATAGAAGAGGAAGTGGCTAGATTTATTATCAACTTGGGTGAAGACAGCAGCAGCAGTAATAATAGTGACTCAGATTCAGATATGTCCGGGATATGCCCTCTGTAATTTCATGCCTAATACAAGTAGCCTATTGGTCTTTTGTAACTATGTAAATTATTTTCATAAGCATAAATTAGAACTCCTGCACATTATCAGTATGTTATGTTATATAGTATGTAAATAAGATCGTAGCATGTAGTAACTTCGCCATGCCGGTCCCTAGCTCAGATGAGAAAGAAAGAGGGTACATGACTATGTATTCATTCATTCCTACAATTTTATAATTTTATTAGGACTTCAAATCTAACAAAATAAGATAATGAGGCAAAGGAGAAGTATTTATGACGAAAGCATTTCTCTTTAAAACCGAAATAGATTCCCTTCACGTAATTTCCATTTAACCAACAAATATCCACTATGATCATATAATTATCTCCAAATAATCGTAGAAGTCAATCAGCGTCATTAGACCAACTTAGATCAAATTATAAGTAATAATTAACCTCACATTATTAATAAGCAATATTCAAGAGACATGACACTGTATGACGGAAGTTTGGCAACATTCCTATTCGGCAAGGTTCATGGCCTGCTGTTTGGCGTGGTGGGAGGAAAGCTGGTGGAATGGAGTGAGTACAGGCGTTAACTTTTCCAAAAACGACGACAGCGCTGAAGGTGCACAGATCAGATGGTCCGACAATATGTAAGTTACATCTTATACGCTGTAGAATGTCCTTCACCCATTTTGTCTGAGATGCCAAAAATAATAAGTCCTCATTTTCTATACATAAACTTTTCATTTAATATTGGTTTATTGATCTTCGTTTTCTTTCATTTGAAGTCATGTTCTCAATAATGTTTGTAAACTTGTGCTTTCCTCTTCATAAACAATGTTGTTCTTAAAAAACACTACGGGCTAAGGGATTCGTGGGAATGCATCTTCTTGGACATTGGTACTGTACTTTAGTCAGTTCTTTTATTCATCCTGAAGCCGGAATTTCGTTTCGCATTTCCCATTCATTTTAAAAATAAATAAGTGTACATATTAGACACAATTTCCCCAAGCCTGGCTGTACGAAGTTTTGTTATGCAGCTCTGATTTTAAATGCATAATAAATATTAATACTAGGAGTGAAGTATGGCTACTTAATAAACGATATTAATATAGCAATAATTAATATCAATAATAATAATAATAATAATAATAATAATAATAATAATAATAATAATAATAATAATAATAAACGTCGATTTTTAAAATAAGTGTACACCTTAAACACAAGTTTCCGAGCCTTAGTGCATAAAATTTTGCTATGCAGATTTAATTTCAAATGCATAATAAATATTAACATCAAGAATAAAGTATGGCTATTTATTAAATGATATAGCAATAATTAATAAATAATACAACGTAAAAAAAACAAACCTACTACTACAGCTCCAACAAAATGATTATGGCATATCCTGACAATAACCACGACACTTCTTCTGTAACCAACTGCACAAGACAATCTTAAGCTTCTAAAACAGTATGAACAAGGGTTCACTGACCATCCTGGCTCTGTACCTGCAAGCTTCTAGGCCAACATATCACTAGAGATTCAATAAAGAATTGCCAAAACAGCTTTTCTGAAGAAATTGCTACAAAAACATATTGGGAACGTCCCATTAGTGTTCAACAAATTGGTGGAGATTTTCAGTGCCTCAGATTATTTAATTGTGATGATTCACTAATCATATAGGAAGGTGATAATCTCATGCCTGGAAAACAACTTGTTCATAACTAAGTTGCAATGAGGTAATACCGTTCGTGGGTTTCAGTTGTTGCAACACCTGCATTTCACCACACTTTTTTTTTTGCTCACAAATGATTACTCAATGACTTTAACAAGCTCTTCATCCACGTATATTTTACCATTATTTTCGTGTTTATACAAGTCATCACTAACAAAACCCTTACATCAAACACGAATTGATGGCTTGCTTGGGGAAGCCCTCCCATACTTTCAATAAACTTGCTGCACATGAAACAATTTTCTACTATGACATACTGAAGAATGCAGCTCTACCTATTTATTTATTACTAAGCAGCTACTTAAATTAAATGTATTAAAACACAAATACCGGAAATAAATTTACGAACATATGTATATGTAACTGAGTAGGTATACCCAAGATTCTCTTTTATTGGTCAAGTAAAGTAACTGGATATGTATCTAACTAGACCTGTTGGAAATTTTTGTGTGTAGTAATTTCATGACATATCTAAATGTGTAATACATGTATACAAGAAAGTTTTACAATATATTATAGTGTAACCAGTGAAGTGAATTATTTGATTTGCTTAAGCTAATATTCTTTGCACCTGACCTAGCCTGTGATCCTGTTCTTGTATACGCAGTACCGATCTAAGGTAATAGCTCGACCATTACTCTCCTGATTATTCTGATTTAAATAGTGTGTGCTTTAATAAGTAGAGCCACATTAACTTGGTATCAGAACTTAAACATAACATAACCGTGACCGGTAGCATTGGCCACAACAAATTTGGTGTCAGAAGTGACCATAAGACAACTAATGTTCGGTAGGACCGAGCACAACACATTTCATACCAACGTAACTTAAGTGACATTACGAAACTTCCAAGCTAGTTTCCAATTTTTCAGCAGAAATTAAAAAAAATATATAATCACTTGTAATATGCCGATTCTCGCAGGATTATTGGTAGGACGGGCTTATTGATAGTTATATGCGTTACTGAAATGGCTGTTGTAGGTGATTAGGTCAATCTTACTTTGCTGAGCATTATTAAAACTGAAGAAGCACAACTATGGTATCGTAAGAAAGATCTGCTTCCAGCAAATATGAAGTGTCCACTTTGTGTAGAGGTTATAAAATGGAGTGTTATGACAGGTTAGATTAGGTTAGTTTAGACTTTTGTTGTGCCTTGCATATACGCAACTGTGACAGATTAGATTACGTTAGTTAGGCTTTTATTATGCCTTGTATATACGAAACTGTGACAGGTTATGATGAAAGAGTGATGGAACGGAGAAAAATTCTCTCCGGCGCCGGGATTTGAACCCGGGTTTTCAGCTCTACGTGCTGATGCTTTATCCACTAAGCCACGCCGGATACAACCCCGACGCCAGTTAGAATCGTCTCAGATTAAGCTCCATCTCTTGGGTTCCCTCTAGTGGCCGCCCTCTGCACTACGTCATAGATGTCTATGAACGCAGGACCGAAGTCCATACATGTGTTGAGGTGCACTCGGATGAGTGACTGATTGGCCGGGATCCGACGGTATAGGCACCTATACCGTCGGATCCCGGCCAATCAGTCACTCATCCGAGTGCACCTCAACACATGTATGGACTTCGGTCCTGCATTCATAGACATCTATGACGTAGTGCAGAGGGCGGCCACTAGAGGGAACCCAAGAGATGGAGCTTAATCTGAGACGATTCTAACCGGCGTCGGGGTTGTATCTGGCGTGGCTTAGTGGATAAAGCATCAGCACGTAGAGCTGAAAACCCGGGTTCAAATCCCGGCGCCGGAGAGAATTTTTCTCCGTTCCATCACTCTTTCATCATATGATGACGCAGAATATCTGCATGGAAATATCAATGTACTTTGGTACATAAAAAAAAAATATATGTGACAGGTTAGGTTAGGTTAGTTTAGGCTTTTTGTTATGTCTTGCATAAACGAATCTGTGACAGGTTATGTTAGTTTAGGCTTTTGTTATGGCTTGCATACACGAATCTGTGTTAGGTTAGGTTAGTTTAGGCTTTTATTATGCCTTGCATATACGAAACTGTAACAGGTTAGGTTAGTTTAGGTTTTTGTTATGCCTTGCATACACGAGTCTGTGACAGGTTAAGTTTGTTTAAGCCTTTATTATGCCTTGCATATACGAAACTGTAACAGGTTAGGTTAGTTTAGGCTTTTGTTTCCTATATGTTTTTTTTTCAGTCTATCACATGACAGTTATCACAGCCTGAACTTTATAGATCCAGCAACTGGTGCATGCACTAATCTGATCGAAAACGCTTGGTGTGCACTTAGAAAAAGTCTGTCTTGGGGAGTGGGCACAAGGACGACCTGAGTAATCACCCTGTGAATATTTATGGCGGAAGGATTGCTTATAGCTCTGCCGAGATCCTCTCAACGATATTATAAAATACGTCAAGGTACTCTATCTAAGTGGTGCATGTGGAAATGAATATGATAACGATTGAGTGGCACTCGACAAAACCTAGTGATTTTTAGTGTTTTATGTTGGCAATACTAATTTCTTTAAGAGGACGGAACAGGTCGAAAGGCCTAATCCCTGTAGATGATGATGATGATGATGGCAATACAAGTGTGTCAGTGCCTACTGAAATGGCGGACTTGGGAACAAAGTTGCGATATGATATTAGTGTGTTTATTCCATTATTATTTGTTCTACTGGAGTGCAAGAGATTATGTTGATTCTATTACTGTACTGTTAAATTCATAATATGTTAAGATGAGAAATTTTAAATTATTTTATAGTAATTTTTTAACAATTTTAACTGAAAACAACATTGCAAATTTTATCATGTATAATTGTAACTAATAAGAGATTCATGTTCATTAAAACATTTTTGCAATAATTAATTTTAAGTAATTCTATTACAGTCACTGTTAATTACTGATGATGGCAAAGCGGTAACCCCGAAACATGTCTAATTAAAGAACCTTCATGAAATGTGTTCACACAACTGTTTTAATTATTAATTGTAAAGTGACATCAAAAACTTTTTCCATGCATTTTTAACAATGTCCTGATTGTACCTATGCAGAGTAAAATATTACATGGCAACTAAAACTTACGATTAAGAAAGCGTGCATGGTATGGTGAAAAAAAAAAAAACAAGGTACAATAAAAATGTAGGAAAAAGTTTTTGATGTCAATGTATTTTAATGAGATTTTAAGAACTTAAATTCATGAACACTGTTGAATAGTGACCGCATTGCATAATTATTTGTTAACATTATCACAGTCTGTGAATAGCTTCTATAGACTTAAAGAATGTTAAATAAAGAATACCAACATGGACAGGTCCATATTAAACTATAAATGACAAAAAGTTTGAGGGTCAAACTGTTGTTCAACTCCATGCATGGCAGCCTTTTTATTTAGACAATTTTATTTTTTATTTAGCCTTTCTACTTTGATCTTTGCTTTCTTATATAATTGAGGACCGTTTTTGCAAAACTTGCTAACTGAAAAAACTAAATTTTACAGGAGAGACAAAACACTATTAGTAGCAAGTTTTGCTGTATCTCTCACTTTTAGAAGAAAGCAAGTTTTGAAAAAAAAAAAAAAAAAAAAAAAAAAAACAAACAAACAAACAAAACAAAAAAAAAAAAAACAAAAAAAAAACGATCACACTTTGACACACTACAATGAAGAGAAATAACTTAATTTTACTAAGATGCTTTGAACATCATGTAGAGGCCTCCCTTATGTTAACGAATCCATCAAAATCTCAATTTTGCAAATTTTGCCATTAGCAAGTTTTGCAAAAACGGTCCTCAATTTAAAACTACAAAGATATCTCTTTGCAAAGCAGTAAACTTTGTGGGCAACAATCAGCCATTAAATTATGTCTGGATCCTTCCCATCAAGAGAAGGATTCCTTTTTTTATGTCATAAATCTGACATTTTCTCTGAAGGAAGCAACATTTTGGATTGAAAATGCTATCTTTGGGTTTGTGAGCATGGTCACTATTGGAATACTGAGGACAACTTAAGAGGTTTGTTGTACATCTCAAGCCTCCTTTAAACAATGAATAACAAACTTGTTAGTTTCATACACATACTTTACAAGAACCAAATAGGTGCTGGAATCTTACCCTCCGACATTTTGCAACTTTGTTGATTCTAATTGCCGCGCTGCTTCTTCAGTGCGTTTCAGGAGCAGCACCTTCTGACTTAGATTCCTAAAGTGCATTTCTTGAAGCATAGATGAACGCTTTTTCGAGTGCTCACTCCTAGAGATCACATTCAATACCCCTCTTTCTGGGACGTACCGACAGATTGCTGCACCTATGGCTTTTTGAAACTCCTTATGAGCATTATCCATTTTCGCACTGGAACAAAGAAAACTCAAAAATAAAAACAAATCATAAATAAGAAGACCAACAGACTTTAAAAAATCTCTATCTATTATGATGTCTCGACATACAAAATTAACAAAAAAGAAGTGCTAAAATGTTCTACTTATCATGCAACCTACTTCAATTATGAAATTTAACCCTTTCTGGTCAGATAAGATGTGATCGATAATGCTTCTGCAGTCACTTGTTAAAAGTGGTATATAAGAGGATTTTGAAATAGCTTATTACACTGTCGAAATTATGTAATGAAACTGAGAAATATTTTCGATTTTTTTTCTGTGTTTTTAATCAGAAAAGTCAAATGTTTTTATGAGATAATATTTCCAACTGAAAGAACTTACTTTCGATGTAAAATAAAACTCATGCATGTCTCCCATTCAAATAATAGAGTGGTGTTGTTACTTACTATTCACGCAGATCTTCAGGTACATCAATCTCAAACTTGTAGAATGTGGTTTTATCTATGGGAGGATTTGGGTTTTTGGGCCGCAACCTTTCACTTGCAACAATTTCTGTGTAGGTATTTTCCCAGCCTAAGTACTCAACCACGTGAAAATCGCCTTTTATCATCTGCAAAAGAATGCAATAAAATGACAGAAGAGAAAGCAAGAGGTAAAATAGCTCAAGCCAGCTAAATGTCATTACCACCGAACACAAAATAATATTTTGCAAATATTAACTCCAACTTCAAATAGAAAATGTATTGAACAAAACATACTGTTACAAACAATTCACAAATTCAAAATATTGGAAAGAAAGTAATACAGTCGAACCTCGATGTTACATTTTCTGGAACTAGGAAAATTGTTATGGATTTATTAATTTGTCCTGCAGAATAATCTCTGTAATGTTGACAATTAATATTTGAGGAGAAAAATTCGCTCCGGCGCCGGGGATCGAACCCGGGTCCTTGGTTCTACATACCAAGCGTTCTGACCACTGAGCTACGCCTCAGATATTAATTGTCAACATTACAGAGATTATTCTGTAGGACAAATTAATAAATCCATAATAATCTCATAGCTAGCAGTGCATCATAACTGCGGAATCCCGGCCAAACAAGTCACTCAACTGAGTGCGCTCCTAGTATAATGGCAGTTGACACTAGACATATACGTCAACATATATGCCTAACTTGGAGTCAAGCCACAAAGGGAAACACTGAAGGAGGAAGATTCGATTCGGTGCTGTGGATTGGATTCGGTGGTCAGAGCGCTTGGTGTCGGGTTCAATCCCTGGTGCTGGAGCGAATTTTTCTCCTCAAATATTAATAGGAAAATTATATCGTTATATCAGGGTTATTATTATATTCAGGGATTATCAAATTTTACCCAGCATTATGGTATAAAAGAGAATATAAGACAACATTACATATTGGTACTATGAAACAACATTTAAGTTACTTACCTTTTAATTACCCTACTTGATGTACAAAACATCAGGCATGTTTAAAAAAATCGACAATTGTACTCTGTCTTTTGGTTTAAAGATTTCCAGCAACAAATGTTTCTTATCGCATTGAGCACAATAGATGGTCTGGTGGTATACTAGAGACATTAAACCACTTCAAGATAGCAATGCCAACATCATCTGACTAAATCTGTTATGGTAAGATGAAACAATTTCAACCTTCTAGGCTGATTATGCTTTAATGAAAGAGCTACTGCCTTGAAGTTTTAAATAAAATTCCTTTCACTGAAAAGATCACCTAAGATATTTATTTCCGCAAAAAGAATTTAAAAAATTTCTTCCATTCAATGTTGTCTTTGTACGTCCTAATTATAATTATAAATAAATCATTATTATTATTATTATTATTATTATTATTATTATTATTATTATAAGAATCAAGAGGACTGTAATTGAAAATGTCAATATAATGGACAGACAGCATAAGAAATGAAGTTGTGCTAGAAAGATGGGTGCAGAAAGAATAATGCTCAAACTGAACAGGAAGAAACTCCCTCTGAACGATGCACTAGAAGGAATGGTGAACAGGAGGAAAGTTAGGGACAGAAGAAGATGTCAGATGATAGACAACATTAAGCTATATGGATCATATGAGGAGACTAAGAGTAAGGTAGAAAACAGAAGATTGAAGAATGCTGGGTTTGCAGTGAAAAACCTATCCTTGGGCAGAAAACTATGAATGAATATATACAGGATGAACCGTAAGTAATGCCATTAATTTCAGGGAGCTATTCTTTGAGATATTTCAAACAAAAAAAATTTAATACAATTTTTCTTGTTTTTGTTTCCTTTTCGAGAATGGTTACTTTGGGAAAGCTATTACATTAATTCCCAATATGCTCAGTAAATTAAAGAGAGTTGTTAATTATGATAATAAACAACTGAAAGAATTTTAGTTTTGTCCTTCAAATGTGCAGAAACCTGATCCGAACAAATGTAATTTTTCGTTCTGCAAGCAATTTTAAAATGTTATGCACTCTGACAATGTTGTAAAAGTTAATGCCTGGAGAGAGGCAGACATGTAGGCTTAGGTATCCTGAACAGCTGGCAGATATGTAGGCTTAGGTATCCTGAACAGCTCGTGTGTGCATTTGTGAGAGGGACGAATGAGACGAGAAATGTAAACAGAACACACACAATTGCTTTTAAAGACGACTCAGGAAATTTGACTTCTTGTATGTAATGTTACTACTTTAAAAATTAAAATGGAAGGAAACTATTTCTAATTGTCTGAAGAAAATGACTTCTTGTATGTAATGTTATTACTTTAAAATTAAAGTGGGAGGAAACTATTTCTAATTGTCTGAAGAAAATGCATATGGAGTCTTTTTAAATCATTAAGTAGATTTAATTAAGTTTAATAAGCTTTTCTTATTGCTTGTGTTCACTGAATATTTAATTAAAATTAAATCGAAGAGTATAAAATATTTTTAATTCTGTTCATTTAATGTAAAATAAGCATATCTTATTTTTATTTTTTCCCGTGAAGTTTTAAATGTTTTAAAATGTTGTTCTTATAGCGTGCAATAAGCATCATTATTACTCACGTTCTCTACAATATTCAATTGAAATGAGAGTGTAGAAATGTCTTACACAAAAATTAAACAGTATAGCATCTGTACTTTTTCTTACAAGTTTAAAAACAATGTACATGGCAACGACCTTCCACTTCCCTATTCAAAACAAGCCAGATGAAGGTGTTGTTAAGAGCAACATAACCTGATGTACATTCTCTACTGACTGTAGCGTTGCACGATCTCACAATTTATGTATTTTAAAATGAATATTTTTCTGGAAAACAATTCAAAACATAGCAAAATGGAATTTGACGTATTCTTTTTTGCTCTTTACTAAAGAAATCATCCATCAGAATAAATTACGTTACTTACAGTTACTCCTTCATGCATGAACACATATTCAATAGGCATACAAATATTTGAAAGAAATGAATCATGGTATTGTTGTAAATAATTTTTATCATGTGTCGGACAGTCCATAAGCATAAAAAAGAAATCTCGAATCACCAAAACGTAATCTTTGTAAACATTAATAACTCTGTTCTAAATAGAAAACATCAGTTACGTTTTCAAAAATACTGACTAATCAATGATTAACAGTGACAGATAAAATCTGAAATTTCATACTCTAAAGTCTAAACCATCCTGCTAGCAATATGAAAACAAGTACTTTCACGATTGATGATTTGTAGAATGCAATTAGGACTGAAAAGATTTTCATATTTCGTAATGTTTTGGTAAAATTTTCGTATTTCATAAAAATCTTTATATTTTTTCATGTTTTGCACGACTTTTCCTCCTCCATTAATATTTTTATAACCTACCACTGAATCTGCCTTTTCAGACATTATTAAGGAGACAATAGAAATATTTTCCAGGGAACACTTGAAAAACCCATGCCAATCATTCCACTAACATTTCGGACTTCCCAAAGACAAGTAAAATCTCCAAATTCCTCTTTAGAGTCAAGATCAGCACAACTTCCTTTCTCACTACAATTTTTTAAATTGCAGTAATCTTTTTAATTTTTTGTGTATAAATTGCATTATTATTATTATTATTGTTATTATTATTACCAATAACAATTACTGTACTCGTAGTTCCAATGAATTTGAGAAGTCTAAACAGAAGTAAAAAATAAGTGATTCCTATTCCACCTTTGCTCATTTTTAAAAAATCCAGTTAAAGTCTTTTCAGCATTGCCATGTCTACTTACGTACGTGTGAATTAATGTCTTAATAATTATTTATGCAACAAGTCGCGAAATGATAGTGTTTTAAGCACGAGAAGTGAAGATTGTCCATCGGACAACATGGCGAGTGCTTAAAACACTAGTTTCACACATTTTTCATACAAAAATTTTTAGACAGTCACTCGAGAAACCCTAATGTATCTATATTTTAAAGAGAATAAAACTGTTGATTTGTTCTCTCGCAATCGCGAACTTCTGATGTTAAAGACGAAAGAGTATTACATTCATATGGAAAAAGAGAGATTCCACAGCCTTCGGATATGTAGTAGGCTATGGTGATTGTTTTGCTGGTTGTTTGGAAGTTGTTTAAGTGGAGTATTTCTAATTAACGTACTTTAAAGTACTTTTAGGCACGAAAATTTACTTTTAAGCACACTAATTTATGGATGCGGAAATCAATTACTTTTCGATACTAAAATGAGAATCGAAAAGTCATTATGAAATGACTGTAAAAAAAAAAAAATTTTGACCACCAATTTTGCTGTCTACTTAATTTCCCCTGTTTTTGCAACTTCATGGGTTTTTCAGTATACAAAATATTAAATGACAGAAAATGTGATCTTTTACCAGAAAGTACAGATGTAACCTTACGTTCTGCAAATTAATTTTTTAAACATTACATTTGTTCAGATCAAATTTCTGCACATATTTAAAGTCCAAAACTAAAATTCTTTCAATCATATATTATCATAATACACTGCTCTCTTAAATTGACTGAGCATACTGGAAATTCAATAATAGTTTTCCCAAAACACTATGAAATGTCTCATAAAAAACAATTTTTTTTTTCTTGAAAAGGAAACAAAAACAAGCAAAACTGTATTAAACTTTTTTGCTTGAAATATCTCAAAGAATAACCTCCTGAAATTAATGACATTAGTTACGGTTCATCCTGTATATATTTCATATTTTACCAAAATAAATTTCAAGCCTCCGGCGTGGCTTGGTCGGCTAAGGCGCTTGCCTGTTGATCAAAAGTTGCGTTCGGGTTCGATTTCTGCTTGGGTTTTTTCCGAAGTTTCCCCCAACCATAAAGCAAATGTCAGGTAATCTACGGCAAATTCTCGGCCTCATCTCGCTATCACCAATCCCATCGACGCTAAATAACGTCGTAGTTTTTTTAGTAGGTTATTTTACGATGCTGCGTCAACATCTTAGGTTATTTAGCGTCTGAATGAGATGGTGATAATGCCGGTGAAATGAGTCCGGAGTCCAGCACTGAAAGTTATCCAGCATTTGCTCATATTGGGTTGAGGGAAAACTCCGGAAAAAACCTCAACCAGGTAACTTGCCCTGACCGGGAATCGAACCCGGGTCACCTGGTTTTGCGGCCAGACGCGCTAGCCGTTACTCCACAGGTGTGAACTCCTCATAGTTGATACAGCATCGTTAAATAACCAAGTAAAAAAAAATAAAATAAATTTCAAACTTTGTTAAGATTTTCTTCACACTGCTGTGATTAGTAATGAGAAGAAAAAAGGCTGAGATAGATGAATGGATAGACAGGAAGACATAAATGTACATGGACAGAGATAAGTATGCACACAGGTGGTAGATAATCTTTAATCTCAGAAATATCTTATGAAAACACATTCCTTGCTTTTTCAGCAAGTGCAGTTCTGAAATAGTTGACACAAAATTATATTGCTAAAAAGTTTTTTCTTGGTATTGTCATTTTCTTTTTCGCATAAAAAACCCTGAATAACTGTGAGTGAGTACAGTCACTCAAGAAATAAATGAAATGGTCTCAGAAATAGTGATTGAGATTGTCGAATTACTAAGGATAGGAAGATTGGTATAATTTATGTTTTCTTTCAACTGGTTGCGTTACAGTAGAACGTCCACTGTAATTTCTATTAATTTACATTAGACTGTCTAAATTCTGCTAAACGTCGGTTTTAGCAAGTCATGTACTGATTGATATATATCTCCTGGATGACATTTGCAGAATCTTGAGTATATAATCATGCAAAAATGTTTTGTACTATGAGTCACACAGCCAGGCCTGGTCGTGGGGATTCACAGTCTTCACAAATGATTATTGCATAGCTGGAAAACAGCTATTAATAGAGTTTGTTCACTGTTCACAGCTAAAATGGTGGTTTTATTACTTGCAGTCACATAATGTAAATGAGCTTTTTGTTTCTGTATGTGATCAGGGGATTCTGTAGGCTCGATGTCCTTCTGACAAAGGCATTTAACAATATATCAGCTGTTAATTTCAACGTTATATGTCAGTAAATCAACACTGCATTCCATTAGAACAAGTGATTCAGTGTTTACTGAATTAGGCTTTTCTGTTGAAGTACTATAGAAATGTAGTGGTTTTGATAATTTATCAATAAATAAACGTGATAAGATTAAAAGCTGATATTTGTATTACACTATTTTATTCGAAGTTATAATCTAAAAGGAAGATATAATATCGTACCATTTCCACGAAATTTCAAGTAAGAAAAGACAGGAGTGTCTCAATGTACAACAAAATATATTTCCCGATTATCTAAGGAAAAAATGCTGTTATATCCTTTCAATTACTCCAGGGCATGACTATTGGTCAAAACACTTGAGCAAAATTGGAATTATTTCTTCACTAGTTGTCCATTATGCAGTCTTCAGGAAGAAACAGATCAGAACCATCTTCAATGATGTCCAGTCCTATCCTCTAAATCCACTCTTTGTGAGAAATATTGGAGAGCAAGAGAGTGAATGGCTTTATTGTCAAGAACTCAGCAAGAACCATGAAAGAAAGATGTTTATATATGATTAGGTTTTATTTTTGGAACAAATTATTGTTGCTATACCATGGGTTTAAACGATTCAATTACAGTAATTATTTCTCTTACTCTTGCTGTTATCTATACTAATAATACATCTGTAGCCGAAATTTTTCTAGTAATTTTCGATTTTCCAAAAATAATTGGTCCCAACATATATAATTAACCACCCTGAAACCGAAAATCGCACTTTTGAAATTTTTGTTTGTATGTCTGTCTGTATGTTTGTTACCTTTTCACGTGATAATGGCTGAACCGATTTATATGAAAATTGGAATATAAATTAAGTTCGTTGTAACTTAGATTTTAGGCTATATGGCATTCAAAATACTTTATTTAAAAGGGGGGTTATAGGGGGGCCTGAATTAAATAAATCGAATATCTCGCTTATTATTGATTTTTGTGAAAAATGTTCCATAACAAAAGTTTCTTTAAAAATGATTTCTGATAAGTTTTATTCTTTACAAAATTTTGATAGAACTGATATTTAATGAGATAAATGAGTTTTAAAATTAAAATAATGCCATCTAAGACGGTGCAATGAATTAAGAACAAATGGCTTCGTCTATAAGCCCCTTGGACAACAACAATCGAAACAGGGGCCTTGGACATCAACAATCGAAAGCTATTAAATATTGCCTACAGAGAATGTTTCTGTTTTTGTATGAAGTAATATCAGAAGCTAAATTAACCGATTTGTATAATTAATTATTATTTCACCATTGGAAAGTGTAGTTTCTCTAGATGGACATAATGCTATAATGTTATTACAGTAACGTCTGAGTAAATCGAGGACAGGTAAGATTAAAATAGCTTCTTATGCACAGAAAATTTGATAGGCTATTTTGTACATTCGTTTTCTGTATTTCTTAAAATAACATTTATGTACACTCATTTTAATCTCAGAGAATTAACGAACAACGAGAGTTTATTGATTTAGTATGCAGTAATAGTATGTTAGCTTAGCAATCCATTATTTTATAATTCAAATTTTAACTATGCTCAATTGAATCGTGTTAAAATACATAAAATATATATGCAATAAATGCAATACAAAAAAATTGGGTAATGAGCGAAGCAGATTATCTTGCGCTGTTGTAAAAGTTGTTCCCTGGATCAAACGTCCTATTTTAATTATGTAATTACTTTATATTTATTTCTAACAGGTGCAGCGGAGCGCACGGGTATGGCTAGTGTGGAATAAATTTATGCCTATAATCGAAGAGGTGTGAATTTGTGCAAATTTGATTACATTAATCTACTGAAATTATACTATTTATAATTGATACAAATCTCATTATTTTGGAATTATACTAGTATAAAAATATTTCTTGTGTGCAATCCAGAAAACGAAAGTTTATGTTATTTGGGTAAACGGTTTTATTTATGTAATTTATGTCTTTTAAATGACATTTCATGAAAATAAAATAAAACTTGCAATATACAAAAAATGTCTGAGAAGGATGGTTGGTAGGATTGGAGAGCATAAGATTTTTAGTTTGCAAAGATGATGTGTTAGACCAGTGATGTCAAAGCAAGCACATTTTTCTGACCTTGACGTCGTGTGTGGGCATCAAGCACTAAGTATTGAAAGAGGAAGGGTTTTGTATATGAATAAGCAACCTGTTGGATTAAGAAAACAATGGTGCACAAACTTCAAACGGAACGTGAAATTTTATGTCGTTATTTTTATATGGCTTCTTTCTGTTTAATATTATCTATATTGTCTGTAAAACAAAAGTACTAACACTGATTTCTTAATATTGCACTTGTGTTTTAAATCTTAATAACATAATAGAGAGTTAAGAAGGAATATTCACTTAAATTCCATAGTAGTATAATTATACTGTACTAAGTGAATGAAACACATCATTCATAAAGAAAGTGATATTCCAAAGAAAGAGCTTGAGTATGACATGATAAGTTGGAATTTATATTGATGGTATCTTTAGCCTTACAAAAGTAATCAATAAACTAATCAAAACAATATTACAGTACAAAGCAAAGTTACCTAGGTACTGTATCTGTTTTAAGTGTAACTAATATTCCATAACAAAACTCTTATCGCATTATGCTTTTAAGGTGATATTTGTGTGCAACTTCCTATCATCAGAATATTAAATTATTTTCTCGAAATCTGCTGAAGCTATAGAGCTGACATTTTTACAACACATGGGCACGTATCTTTTGGTTATGATGTAACAGTAGTTGCTTTGTTAATTCATTTCCTTACAAACAATTTTCAAAATTTTCAATACACTATCTTCAGTAATAGTAAATACGGTATATTAGATTTACGAAAACATTCTGAAAGGCTACTAAATAAATAGGCCTATACTTGAAAATTTCACTTTTCTATACGAAAAGTTGAGAAAATATTTCTTTTGAATAAAAAAATCAAACTTGTGAAAAATGAGCATTAAAATTAAAACTTACATTTTTATAATGCACTTATACTTCTTAGACAAATCTACAAATTAACATGGATACAGTTTTAATAAGTTCTCTTCCCTTTATCTATTGAATCAGTGCTGGCCATCCCTGAATGCAGCTCGACCAAGTGGCATATACCACCTCTTTCGTCTGTCTCTTTCCTTTCCGTTGTAAAGTGCTCAGGCTCTCCTGAGTTCTAAAGCGCGCGTTTGCTCCTATGGGCATCAATTGACATGCCTGTGCTAGACAGTCACAGCCAGTACTCAATATAACTGCTGATCTTCTGGAAGAATTAGCGATCAGTGTAAGACTCACTGTAATCTTTTCAATCTTGGCTCATTTAAGATTCTAGTCTTAGCTTCGATGCAACTTTTAAATGAGGCATATAACATGTACTACTTCTTTTTGGCTTGTAGGATTTGGGATCCTTCCTTCGTGAGTTGGGACTCTGTTTCGTTCCCCGCTATTCCACAGTGTGATGAAATTCACTTTAGAGTAATGTACGAGCAAGTACGTGTAATATTCACAAAATAGAGCTGGTAACTACATTCAATTATTGCTGTAATCTGACTGAAAGGTTAAAGAGCAAATTTTTAGTTCTTTAACAGAGCTGTATCAACTACTAAGTTAGAGCCAAAGGAATTAGTAGTGATAGCAAGATGATATCTGGCCAAATGTGGCCCAGAATTCGCCATGGGATCATTTAACATTTGCCTTACAGTTGAAAAAATATCGGAAAACATCCAACCAAATAACCAGTCCAAGTGAAATCCAGCTCATGTCCAAGCACAACTCAGGATCAGCAGGAAAATGCATCTACTACAAATTACTTTGTTAAACTTTGCAAGTGTTTCTTAATCAAATATATGAAGTTGACCTATCACAGTCCCATTAGAACTACTAGACAATATACAGTATGCAAAATTAAAACTATCCACTTGTACAATAAATGGATGTACTGTAACTCATTAAACATATTACTGTACCACACTAATTTTCAATGTAAGACAATGTTTTAATTTTCATATGTTGGACATAGGGGGATAGACTGAACAAAAAGATACAAGAGGATAAAGAGAGAAATATTGTGTCCTATCATTTTAAAGGTGGAATAACTGAAACCTGAAATAATGATGAAATATCTCCTACCAAAATAAAAATATGCAGAGTAATTTTTAATGATAAACAGCCACCTCAACCAAAGGGCAAACTTAAGAGCTGTACAATATTTGAATTTGGTAAAACATCTACATCCACACATCATACTCAAAGAAAAATCCTTTGACTATGAAATCTGGGTTATAATAAAAGTTAAAAGGAGATTGCATTGCTATTTCGTAAGTTACCGGTACCTTCTTCTTTTTTTTTTAAATTGGTTATTTTACGATGCTTTTCCAACTGCTATGGTTATATAGCATCTGAAAGAGATGAAGGTGATAATGACAGCGAAATGGGTCCAGGGTCCAATGCTGAAAGTTGCCCAGCATTTACTCTTATTGGGTTGAGAGAAAATCCTGGAAAAATCTCAACCTGGTAACTTGTCCCAACCAGGATCTGAACCCAGGTCCACTCGTTTACGGTCAGGCATGCTAACCATTACTCTACAGAAGTGAGCCCTTTCTTAATTACTCTATAAACTGTACTTTTATGGATATGAATGCAGTTGCTAACAACAACCTGGTATGAATCGATGGCATAAAAGCGTAGTGATATTAATATCAGATCAAGAGGAGAAAATGAAAAATTTCTCTCAGCCACAGGGCATAAATTATTGCCAATAACCTCAACTAAATGTGTGACATTATCTCTATCTTGCCCAAACCTGTCTCTGAATTTACTATCATTATAATGATAATGATGATGATAATTTATTTCAACCATTAAAAAACATACAGAATGGATATCTCCTGGTTAGGACCTGTAAGTTAGCAGACGACTTTTTGCTATTTCATGTTCGAGCAACGCAAAAATTCCAGTTATCCATTCAATAGTGTTATAAATGTTATGGTTTATTTAACGACGCTCGCAGCTGCAGAGATTATATCAGCGTTGCCGGATGTGTCGGAATTTTGTCCAGCAGGAGTTCTTTTACATGCCAGTAAATCTACTGACATGAGCCTGTCGCATTTAAGCACACTTAAATGCCATCGACCTGGCCCGGGATCGAACCCAATAGTGTTATAGAATCTATATCTCATGTTCTAGAAACCAGGCATTAGTGTGAGAACAGTGCAACAACTGATAAAGAAAATCCACACATTGTGTCCTCAGTTGACCCTAAACTTAGGTTGCTGCCATTCTTAGATTGCTGTGTGGCAATTAGTGTGTTAAGTTTTCTGTTTGGCCAAGCATCTGCATAGAATTGGAATACAGTAAAACCCCGATAAGACGCTGTTCAAGGGACTGGGTGTAAAACGCGTATTAACCGGGACTGCGTATTAGGCGGATATACTAATTTTGACTTATATACAGTATATATTAGCATTTTTCTTTATTGAAATACATGATTCATGAAAGGTAATACAGTATTACTCCATTATGTAATTACTGTACTGTACGTCAAAGACATTTACAATAATATATACTGTACTTAATTCTTTCGAAAAAAAAAATAGCCATTTATAGTTGTTTGCCGTGTGTATGTTCTCCAAGTCCTCATGTTTACCATACTTCAGTTGCTGCGATTACATTCTCTCGACATCGCAGCTGTAGTGATTGAGTTGCGATTTTTTTTATTATCGTCCTCAATGTCGATGACGGGATTCCTAATGCATCAGAGAGTTGTTTCTCAGTAAGAGTACTGTTCTCATCGTACTTTCGTAAGATTTCCAATTTTTCAGACACAGAAAGGGCTTTTCGTTTAACACTCATTGTAATCACATTCACAGACACTTCAATATACTAATGGACAACAAACTGTCAAGCAAAAATTTCCAGAATTTTATTACAGCCAAGTGTTTGAGAGAGAGGGTTAGCAAGAGGGTGAGGTATTGTAACTGTATATAGGCTTTAACCACGCAGATAAGGAGTCGAATAAGAGAGTGTAACAAGAGGGTGGGGTATACTAAGCTATGAAGTATGAAAGTTTAAATGTGCAGGAAAAGGGTCGAATACCAATATTTTTCAGGTTAATGGTACCAGTGAGTTCAATGACCAAGATGTTTCATTGCTGTTACAGTACATTGCTGAAAATTACATGGAAAATATTCCACAAAAACAGTGTGTTATGCGGGACTTGAGCACAACAAACGGGGTATTTTATAAAGGAGTTATATATGAAATGTGCAGGGACCGGACAAAAAAAAGCGTATTACATGGGATAGCATAATAAACAGGCGCATCTTATCGAGGTTTTACTGTACTTCTCTAATTACGTGACACCACTTCCCACATGTAGTTCTGTGAGATGGTAAGAACATTATCTGCAAGAGCTGCCAATATGCTTGTCAGACTGTAGTGCAGAGAGAGAGAGAGAGAGAGAAAAGTGCCACCCCCTTAGATTTGAACTTTCTATTCTCGCGATAATTGCATCATCCATGTCATAATGGTGTCATCTTATGTATTTACAATGGCTATCTAAAAAAACTCTGTATTCTGCCCATTTGCTCCCTACTTCATGGATTTCAGCAGTTCTCATTTTGTGTGCTAGTAGTGCAGATACCTCTCAACAAGTCAGTAAATGTTAGCCATCTTATTTAGAAATGTGCACATGAAATGGATGACAAAAATTCAGTTATATCAAACTGTCATAAAAGCCACAGTCTGTTTCAGTGGTCACCAATGGACTGGTTTTCAAGATCCATTATTTATTACCTATATGAGTCTGGCAGTGTGAACAACCTAATTTCTAAGCTGGAGGAGGGAGAGCAAGTATAAGGTAGATCAGTGGTTGCCAAACACCAAAAAATTGTGATGTAATCTGAGAATAAGGTGTTTACGAAAATATTTGGGGCTAAGAGGGATGAAGTTACAGGAGAATGGAGAAAGTTACACAACGTAGAACTGCACACATTGTATTCTTCACCTGACATAATTAGGAACATTAAATCCAGACGTTTGAGATGGGCAGGGCATATAGCACGTATGGGCGAATCCAGAACTGCATATAGAGTGTTAGTTGGGAGGCCAGAGGGAAAAAGACCTTTGGGGAGACCGAGACCTAGATGGCAGGATAATATTAAAATGGATTTTAGGGAGGTGGGATATGATGATAGAGACTGGATTAATCTTGCACAGGATAGGAACCGATGGCGGGCTTATGTGAGGTCAGCAATGAACCTGCAGACTCCTTAAAAGCTATTTGTAAGTATGATGTATTTTTTTGTGTTCTTGTGTTTGTGTTATATTCCTATGTTTTTTGTAATTCTGTTTTGTCTTTCTTATGTTGTCTATTATGTTAGGGTTGTATCCATTTTCTTGTGTATTTGCCACAGGAAATGCAATCAGAAGGTGTAAAGACAACCCAGTTCTGAGAATAGCCCATAGGCTGAAACTAGTCAACAAGGTAACCTAGTTACGAGAAAGTATTTTATATATACTTTATATTCTGAAGTGGATATAATGGTATGCTTCCCATCTGTGTAAAATAAGAATATTCGTAACTAATCTTATAAATACTTATATAATTGACACAAAACACTTCCAAATCTGCAGGGTCATTCCACGAAATAAGGACAACAGTGTTGAATTTTAAAATTAACAGTTTGTCTAAAATTTCCATATTTCCTTGAAGTACATGAAGTGAACTTTCACAACAATATATTTTCTTCTGGGAATGCGTTATTCTTGTATTTTCCAGTGAGTTAGTTTGGTGATTATTAGCACTTGATACACCAGTTTACAAGCAACTCTTTCAATGTGCAAAATTGTCTGGTTTGGAGATTTATATTATATAGGCTATACATATTATTGTAAACAGACAGACAGTGTCTAAGGTAAGTTATGCCATATTTATACTTGAATATTACGTGTCCATTTTACTTATAATGAAAGTTAAATACAATTGTATGCTGCATAACACAAGTTACGAAAATAAGCTATTTTTTCATGTGTATATAATCTTAATCACATCTATCTTTTAAATTGTTTAAACCTCTTATGGTGGGTTGCAACAACGCATTTATTCCTTCGTTAGCTGCTAACGGGCCAATAAGTTCGAAAGACGCGTTGCAACAAACATCTTTAGTGTTATTGGTCTGTTAAATGATTCACTAACTTAGAGATCTGATTTCCCTCCTATAATTATATTTATTCCTCCGTTAGACAGCCATCTTACGTACATTTTGTGTATTGGCGAGTAGTTTATATATTCTGATTCATCATAATGTTACCTGTATGAGATTCAGGCATGTGATATTTTGTATATAGGCCTATATACACAATATTAAAATAATATTACATATTGATGGCTACAAAGTGATACCTCGTATCTGTACATATACAGGTAAATAAAAAAACGGTTTTAGAAATTAGTTTGACAAAATAGACATACTTCTTATGTATGTTTCTGCTTTGCAAAATCTTCTATTCGAGAACAAAATATTAGTACACTGTCCAATTTTGTGAACATAATAATAATGTAGCTAATGTAAATAGTAATAAAGTAGTTAAACTGAATTACTAATTTTGTACATATGAGGTATCCCTTCTTAGCCATCGATATATGGTAATTTGATTACTTATTTTATTTATTTATTCATTAATTCTTCAAATAGCGCAGTTATTATTTATTTCTTTATTACAGATTCTAGTTCATCGTCTGAGGATGGGGTTATGTGCTCTGTAGTCTGACTTTTTATTTTCTATAAAATTAATGCAGTCGTGCGCCATTTCTAATAACAAATAGGCATATTTATCTTTCTCACTAAAACTTCTGTTCCTGATTTCTTTCTGGTTCGTTATTAGTCTAAATTTTGACAACAATAAAAGCAATTGCTCACGTCAGTCAAGCAGCCGATGTTCACTTTTTATTCATTCACGTCCTATTACGTCACTTGTAAAATCCAGAGATGCTTGGTTAACGATCCAATAACTAGTGGCCCGTTAAATTCCTCTTCTGCAACCCGACAATCCACTAACTTTAAAGGTCCACTAACTAATGGAGGAATACATTATTTATAGGCCTGTTTTCTTGCAACCCAGCATTAATATTCACCCTTATCTTTAATCATAGCTAGAAGAAATGTATTGTTGATATTATACAAGTGCCTATTTTGAAATCTGAAAATATGTAACGTTAGTAACGATGACATTTAGATGAGACTTTCCTTAATATTACACTTCAAGAGATGTTATTCTTCTTGAAATTAGAAAGGAAAAAACAAAATTACTTCAGATGTGTGTCAGTTACAAAGTTTTTAGGTTGTTCTAATGTGTGCCTTTTTGTTTGATTGTTTCAATGCTTCGTGGCAGACTCAGTTTAAGTACGACGTTTGGAAGTGCCACAACTATAACAACAACATAACTGTGTGCCGTTTTAGTTTCAGCACACTATCTTCCTTTCTTTCTTTTCTTTTTTTCTTTATTCTTGTTATTTCCTTTTTTATTATTAGTAACCCTTACTGTTCATAAGTGGCTTCCTTCCCCTCCATTTTTAGCCTTTCTTCCTCCTGTAGATAGCTTGTTTTATTTCCGCCATTCTTGGTCTCCCTTTTCTCACGTATAAGGAGCGAATTTAAGTTATCACGTGACAGGGGCTTTGATTTTCATTGGCCATTTTTGCCTTCATTTTTTCTTTAGCGTCGGTTTTCCTGGGGGAGAATTTCGACACGTTTAGTTTGGGGGAGAATCTCGTGGAGTAAGGTTGGACGACAGCTGTGGAGAGCTGTGGGTTGGTGTAACGGCTATCAGTGTTGGGATCACGGATAACCCAGTTCGGGAGGGACGTGGACTGCTGTAGTCTGGGATCGAACAGGGTTTGTGACTTACTACAGGCAGAAACGTGGCAAAGCTGCGGTGAAGTATGCTGTGTGATTATGGAGGCGTGAGTGTTGAAGAGAGAGACCATTGTTGTTGTGGTTTCGAGACTGGCCTACCAGGAATCATAACAGGTTTTTATAAGTCAGTAAGGTTAAGTTTGTTATGATTAGTAGAAAGATTTTGATTTCATATGGAGTATGAGATTATTCATGAATAAGCTGGCATTCATCAAGTGATTTTACATTGGTCGTGTTTGGTTGTGTATTAGTGCCTTTCGGCCATATCAGACAAGTTGGAACTTGTCTAGCAAGTTACTTATGATTACAATCTGTGAGTACAGATGGCGTTACTAGTTTGTGTAATGGTGAATGCCAGTTCAGTGACCTTTAGTGGCAAGCCAGTGTCGATGCGTTGGTGAATTATCAGTGATTGTATTTTTACTGGAGACCTTGGTTTATTTCCTTTTTTCTATAGTGTTAGTAATAAATGTGAACAGAGAGAGTTGATGATTTATATGGAGTGTTTTCTTTGTACCACCTCACCAAAGAGACAGTCGACCCTATCATACCTTTCGACGGCAGGGTAATACTTAATTGTTTAAGTATTGTTTACTTATTATTTTTACCAACTATTCAAAGTAGACAGAGGCCGACCGTTGCAACTGTTTCAGAGAATGTTTAAAATTAGAACCATTCACGGCCAAACAATGCCCCAGTCTATCACGAAAGCAGTTCATTCACTTTCTCACAGTTTCAGAAGTGATCAGTTTCATCTCATTACTAATCTTTAATTTCAGGTCTTCAATACTGTTCGATCTATCATGATACACCCTGGACTTTAAGTAACCCCACAGGAAGAAATCCAATGGATTCAGGTCAGGTGATCTAGCTGGCCATTCAATGTGTCCTCTTCTTCCAATCCATCTACCAGGGAACATTTGGTTGAGGAAATCCATTACTCTTCTACCATAATGTGGAGGTGCACATTGTTTTGTTTATTTCATAGCCTACTCCATATGAATACACACATTTATTTTATGTTACATTATCAAAGCATTTGAAAGAACCATAACATTTACAAGAGTGTATTCATCATTCATATTCTATTTCTATGTAGAATTGAATGGAGATTTCAAACATGTAAAATTTAATATAGAATGCCATTTAAAAAAAATGTTATTTTTTTGCCACACCTGTACATGAATCAATACTTTTGTGAGATCACAGCCATAAGTTTTAGTTTGATATCTCGAACAACTTTTGTTTTTGGTATTTTTTTCATAAAATGAATATACAGAGAGTTATTAAAAGAGTTAATAGCAATATTCCATACTTAATAAACACTCTGTATAATATACTCTATACTGATTCTTTGGTACGACTGATAGAGAGATAAATTTTAGCTCACAATGGCACCCCAACAGCTTCAGACTGGGAACAAGGGAACTCCCTACTTATTGTCAGCTTTCTCTGAAATTCAAGTGAAAGCACACACAGGCTTGAAATTAGGTGAAATGCACAGTTTCAGATCAATGTACAGATCTTATAGGCTCCATAATTATTTTATCTCTGCCTCTGTGCAACATCACACTTGTGGTGGGAAGGAAAGGAGACGGCAGAAGGATTGTGATGTTTTTCAATAGTGAATTCCAGAATGCAAACCATTTTTGACACAACACTATCAATAGCAATCACACACCCACCACTACCCCACACATTCCCCATATGACACCAAGCAAAACCTTACTACAAATTTGAAAATAGCAGGAAATCATGCCAAAGCTAGCCACTAAGCTAAAGTATTATACCATGTTTAGTTTCACAAGTGAACACAGTGAGGTATAAAACTGTTAATTTAAAAAGTCTTAATTATTATTAGTGATATATAAATGTTAAGAGTGTTTGAATCAAGAATGACTACAGATTAAATGATTTACAGTTCATCATTTAGGTTATATCTATTACTATCAACTCTAAGCGTGGTGCCGACCACACCACCTCATTCTAGTGCCGAGGTCATGGAAAGCATGGGGCTCTACCTCCATGCCCCCAAGTGCCTTCATAGTATGTGATGGGGATACCTTTACCTTCTAGTAAATCATTATTCATTATCGTAGAACATATATCAGAAAAGATATATTTACTTTAAGGTATTATTTTTTGGAGAAAAAAAAAACAGCATCCCATAGCTATTTGAAATGATTAATTTCACCATCACATAATTGATATATATCCCAGTTCTCAATGAGCAAGCAGCCGAGTAAGATGTGATTGACAGCGAGTCCGCTAACTTAGCAAAGTGCAGTAGCATACGGAAGCCGTTTCATAGTGAATAATAAGTGAGGTGAAGGATCTGTGGAGAATGGATACCTTAAGTCTAAAGGCGACAATCGATAGTATTAACAGCAAACTGGAAGATCTTCAAAAGGAAAACATTCTACTAAAAAAGAAGGTCAAATATTTAGAAGAAGAGAAAAGGAGGAACAATCTGATCTTCTTTGGTGTTGACGAGCAAGTGCAAGAACAATCTTGGGACACGTATGAAGTGAATGTGTGCTGGGAGTGGTTAGGTATTGACATTGGGAATGGAGAAGTGAAAGAGGTGTATAGAATGGGTCATGGGGAAAATAGGCCCATCTTGGTGAAACTGGCAAACAGGATGATTAAAGAGAAGATCATGGATAGCAAGAAAGCATTGAAAGATTCAAGCATTAGTATAGATGAAGATTTTGAATACGAGATGAGGTGTAGGAGTGTCTTAGTGCCGTTTATGAAAGCAGCTAGAAAAAATGGACATTACGCTAAATTAATTAAAGATAAATTGAAAATTAATGGAGAATTATTCGATGTCGAATTTTGTTTAGAAAACTTAAATGAATCGTCAAATGGGGAGAACATTGATGAAAGAAAAAGAATAGAGATAAAAGAGAGAGTAAGAGAAATTGTAAATAATAGTGGAATGAATAGAAAAGGTAAAGTTGCGGAAGGCAAGAGGACAGCGACACAGGAGATTGCGATAGAAGGATGTCGGAGAAAATCAGCATTATCATCAGATTCCATTCAGGCGATGAACTCAAAGGCAGCGGCTGCATCATCAAGTAGACGAGCAGGAATGACGTCACCCCAAGGCCAAGTCGGCAAAACTAGCAAAGCATCGAATAGCAACAGAGTTGGAGACCTTGGAGTTAGAAGGCAGAAGGGGGGAGAGAAGAATGCTGAACCATCGAAGAGTAGTGAACAAGGAAATGAAAGAAGTGCGGGGAATAGCAGGGGAAGTACTGAGAGTGCAAATCGTACTACGAGTGCGAAATGAGGGGTCAATAGAGAAGAAAAAACTGTTTACAATCTCAGAAAATGGTGTGTTAGTGGGTTCAAACAATAGCAGATGTAAGTTATGTAATGGATAATTGAAATCGAACTGTGACACTTTTTCAGGGTTATTGAATAATAGTTTTGTTCAAATATTGTTATAAATAAAGTGAAACAAATGTGCTAGGCTATGAGCGCAAATGTGTAATATAAGAAGTGCTTAGTCAGTGTAGTTTATAATAGGGTAAATTTTTAGGGAAATATTCTACGAAGGTTAGGTTTTCTATATTAAATAAGGTTAAATGTATTATGTTATCTACAAGACGGCAGTATTTAGTTTAGTTATGGAAAGGGGAATGAAGTTGAATGTTGTTGTTTTCTAATGCCAGGCGTTTGACAATAAAGTCATTTGACCTCTTGCACTCCAATATTTTTCAAAGATATTATCATGACCAGCCAATGAAGCACAGATTTTGAGGTGTTCCGAATCCATTTCTTGGTTTGAGTTGCACAATGGGCAGTTAGGGGACTGATATATTCCAATTCTATGCAGGTGTTTAGCCAAACAATCATGGCCTGTTGCCAATCTAAATGCAGCTACAGACGATTTTCGTGATAAATCGGGAATTAACTGTGGATTTTGATGCAGAGAGTTCCATTTTTTCCCTTGGGATTGTGTTATCAAATTTTGTTTGTTGAAATCTAAGTATGTAGATTTAATAAATCTCTTCACAGAGTAATACATACATTTAGTAACAGGTCTGTAAGTAGCAGTGCTGCCCTTCTTTGCCAAAGCATCAGCATTCTCGTTTCCCAGGATTCCACAATGGGATGGTATCCATTGGAATACAATTCTTTTATTGAGTGATATTAATTGAGAGAGCATTTTAGTTATTTCTGCTGTTTGAGATGAAGGTGTGTGTTTAGAGAAATATAGAAATAGGACAAGAAATGATTTTGGTAAGTGAAAGTGAAAAGGACATGAGGAACAGGCTTCAAGGGTCACATCACGGCTATGTTAAAATTGTAAATAGTGTAAGTAAGGAAATGCTGGCCCAAATACAGAAATGTGAAGGGTCAGCAGGACCGAGTATATTGAGAAATATATATCATATCATATATATCCAGGCAAAGATATAGAGATCCTGGGCCCCAAGACAGATAAAGAGTCGGACTCCCTTTTTGGTAATTTAGCAAAAAACAAACTTTACTTTTATTTAGTGTACCAACCACTATTATTATTATTATTATTATTATCATCATCATCATCATTTTCCTTGGCCTAGCCTCTCAGGATTTGGGGCCCTAGACACAAGTTGTTGTTATCAAATGCTTGGCTCTGGTAATGAAGCCATTAGCTCTCTCGCTCTCCAGTATCTCTCTGTGATGGATCCAGCAGGTAATGCTTCACAGGTTTGAAGATGTTCTTCAGCCATATCCTCTTCTTTGTTGCAAGGGACAATTTGAATTTGCATAGATACCGAATTTGTTTAGATGTTTTGCTAAATAATCATGCTCGGTAATTAGTTTAAATTTTGCTACTGCCATTTTATGGGGTGTTTGCAGAATGATTTCTGGTTTATTGATTAAAATATCCCATTTTTTATCCTTAGCTTGTTTGTGTATAAATTCTGTACCGGTATATTTGTCTTTATATTTATTTTTAATTAGTCGTTTTATAGATATGAAAGGTAAATTCTTAGTTTTACTTGGAATTAATTTGCAGCCTCTTTTTGCAAGGAGATCAGCAATTTTTTTGCCAGCAATTCCACAATGTACAGGTATCCATTGCAAGTGGTCTTTTTTCTGTAACTTGTGAAGTATAATCTTTTCGTTCTAAGAATAATCCTACAGTAAACAATGGCATGTGACTGAAGTGAGACTTCATTGGCCGCCGTTTGGCATCAGAGATTCTCAGTAAGTGATCCTGCCCACTGTTGTACATTCTGTTTCATGTTAAACATTTCCCGTTACTCGTCAAAGTAGACCTAACCTCACTACTATACATTCTTTGCCTAGGAAACTGTTACTTTATAATTAATTAAATGAATTCAACTCACTTAACTAACTATATACATTCAACACTATTTCTTTCTCTTCACTTTATGTTCAGTAACCACACACATTGAGGCTGCA
This sequence comes from Periplaneta americana, assembly GCF_040183065.1. NCBI lineage: Eukaryota > Metazoa > Arthropoda > Insecta > Blattodea > Blattidae > Periplaneta > Periplaneta americana. The sequence goes on along the minus strand of NC_091132.1, from coordinate 120,889,453 downwards.
GAAGCCATATTATCACGTGCTAACGAGAACAAGTTCAAGTGACGCCAGAGTATTACAAGAACAGATTACCTTGGTGTTACTCTTAGTCTTCATCCGCTTACACAGTAAATAACAAAATATACAAATAGCTTTTCTTTGACGTAGCGTTTTACATATGAGTGAAGTTATATGTTTCGTCGTATTTAATAACTAGAATTCAATTTTTATTTTAAAATAATACAAGGTCGCGAGTTTCAAATATGGAACTATATTTTCCTGCTTTGTGCGAGTGATTTGACTGGGAGCCAATCACGGGTATGACAGCCATGTGCTTGTGTTTACATTAGGATTTTTCTTACAGCGAAAAGAGTATAGTTGTATCATTTTCTGGCATTCCTGAATTTGGACTGACATAATTTTATGTGAGTTAGGTGCAAAGATTGCTGCCTTAGAATCTGTGAGTATGAATATCGCACTATTATACGATACATATTGATATATTTTTGGGAGCAAATAAGAATTATGGATTTGTATGATGTGAAAATGAGCTTATTTGTTCATTGGTAGAAAGGAAAGATAGGTTATGTTTTATCTCAATAACACCTTTCAGAACCAATCATACTCGCTGCACTATCAGTAGATGCTGTATGTCAATTAACAATTAATTTAGTAGACTCGGATGAAAACCATTTCAAAAGTACATGTATTTCTAGTTTTTAATAGGATAAGTAACTATCAGCTGTTGCCCTTTCAAGTGATACAAGTGAAGGAAATGTTTTGTACGTTCAGTGTTCTGTTCACATCATACATACAAAATCATTTGAGTAGCTTAATATCAAAGGCGGACATCTGACCTCAGATCGAAATTTAGATAGCTGTGGATTTTTATACAATTTTTCATGCCCTTTCCAGTTATAGTGAAACCGTATGAAAATTCTAACACTACATTTATAAAATAAATTGTGTTAAATGTTACAAAGAACACTGTGCAACAAAAAACTGCCTCTAGATCAAAACTCTGGAGACGACAGATGTCCGTCTTTGATATTAAACTACTCAATTTCTTCAAAACCTACTTTGTCTATGGATCCATCGAACATTAAGCTGGCATACTGAGCATCCTTCATTTTACAAATCAATTCAATCCATATCATTTTCGTTCTGTACGAGATAATGGTCTTGGACCTTTCTTCATTGTGTATTCCCCCGTCTATTTTAATTCGTAATTTTACATTTAATGGTAAAAATGTCCTTAAAGTCGGGAAATGGATTATTATTGTGTGTGTGTATATATATATATAATCCATTTCCCGACTTTAAGGACATATACAGTAGAACCTTGATTATCCGTCACCCTATTAACCAATCAGCAGATTATCCAACAGTCTTTCTGTCACCCTTTCCTTTCTTTCTTTAAAGCGGAAATAAACATGTAAGAAACTTAGTACTATACCTTATATTAGTACCTATTTTCTCTACAGTGTTTTATTACAAGCCTTGACTTTTACATAGTACTACTGCAGGCAATAAGAACAGTTACTTGAAGGTGTTTTCCCAACTTGTAAAATAGTCCCAAGAACTTCTGCACAATAGTTATACAGCAAACCTGTGCAGCATTCAGTCCTTGTTCTACTGTTCGAATGCCCGTACTTTATAACTTCTATGCAAAATATCTTCCACGGATGTCAAAAGTGTCTTGCTAAGTGTCGAAATAAAAATGCAAATAATTGAGAGGTTTGGGAAAAGAGAAACTGGGGCTCATTTCGCATCAGAATACGTGATTGGCGTTACAACTGTGCGCGATTTGATGAAAAATAATGATAAAGTGTATAACATACAGTATGTAGATCTATAACAGAAGCCCTCTACTATTCCTATTCTTCTGCAAACAACCATCTTAAGGAATTTCCTTGGCCCTTATAAATCCGTCGTTGACAATCAGAATTAAAATAGTGAACTTCTGATCCAGTATCTAGCATGCTAAACACAGCACTATGGAGGAAGATATGAGACTGTAGTATGGACTTATGAAAATATTTTATGATATGGATTATCCGATTAACCGTCCAGTCCACCCTCTTCATTACCATGGATAATAGAGGTTCTACTATATATATATATATATATATATATATATATATATATATATATATACATACATACACGAGGGCTATTCATAAAGTAACTTCCGTTTTCATATAGTGTGCATAACAACAGAGACAGTGGCGCCGCTCTTGCAGTGGAGTGTACCTTGAAGTAGTATGCGTCGAGCAGCGGTAGAGTCAAGGTCGTGTCTTTGTTCCTCTCTGAGCCACATGCTGTCAAAATGTGTGCTGCAATCGCAAGTCCTGCCAGGCGTGAGGTACGTTGTGTAATAAGATTTCTTGTGGCCAAAAACTGTAAAGCTAGTGAAATCCATCCCAACTTTGTGAAGTTTATGGGCCAGACGTAATGAGTGAAGGTGGTGTAAGACAATGGTGCCATATGTTCAAAAATGGGCGAACCAATGTCCATGATGAAGAGAGAAGTGGTCGACCGAGTATCGTGAATGCAGATCTGATTCGTTTGGTTGATGAAAGGGTTAGAGCAAACCGCAGGTTCACCATGTCGGAGCTTAGTGAGGAATTTCCACAGATTAGTTGTACTCTTCTGTACAGAGTGATTACCGAAGATTTGGGCTACCGGAAACTTTCTGCCAGATGGGTGCCTTAACTCCTTTCTGGGGAACTAAAGGCTCAGCAGATGGGAGCAATACTGCCCTTTCTCGAGCGTTACGAAATAGAAGGTGATGCTATTCTCGATCAGATTGTGACAGTAGATGAGACAAAGCCTCAATCAATGCAGTGGGGCCACATTCACTCCCTGAAAAAACTCACAAAGTGTTGTCAAACACTTTCCACGAGGAAACTCATGGCACAAAAGGAATTTTGCTGATGGAATTCTTGGAGAGGAATGCCACAATTAATGCTGAGCATTACTGTAACACACTAACAAACTTGAAAAGGGGCTATTTAAAACAAACGTGGCATGTTGAGCTCTGGGGTGATTTTCCTGCATGACAACGCCCAGCTGCAAACAGTGCGTCGTACTGCGACCAAACTGCAAGAGTTCAACTGTGAAGTATCGGATCACCCTCCCTATACCCCAGATTTGGCACCTAGCGATTACAATCTCTTCATGCACATGAAGACGTGGCTTGGCTCGAAGCGCTTTGACGATGACGAAGAATTGAAAACCAGCGTCGTAGGTTCGCTTCAGTCGCAGGCAGCCGAATTCTACGATTGCGGAATTTCAAAGCTCGTCAAACGCTACGACAAGTGTCTCAATGTGACTGGAAACTATGTGGAAAAATAAACTAGCGTGTATACTTTCAAACGTATTGTAACCCAATTCTGTAGCATCATTCACAGGTTTGTAAAAAATTAACGGAAGTCACTTTATGAATAGCCCTTATATATATATATATACATATATATATATATATATATACTAGGAAAATTACCTGGCTTCTAGATAAGAAAACATTTGTCACACATTGAACTACAGGTCTAATTATTCTTAAGGTTTTAAAATAATTTTAGATAATCAATATAACCTCAGCAGAAAGTAAGTTAAAAATTAGAAGTAACATTGATATTCATGATATTTAATAGGTATCCAGTCACAAACATGCATAACTGCAAAAGGATTACAAGAAGCAGGGCAATGCTTCATATGGATGATGAAAGAAAAATGAAAAATATAATCTGAACATTCGAAAGCAAAAGGCCTCCAGGAAGATCAATGTGTGATTAAATAGAAGGACGAAAACACAAAAGAATGTCTGGAACAAAGTGGTGGTAACTGGGAAGACCTAGCAATTGACAGAACAGAGTAAAGGAGCTTTGTGGGACTGGTGAAGAGTTCACTGTTCCATGGTGACTGGCTGATTGATTAGAAACCTTGGTTATAACACAGTCTAGTATATACAGTCACGAAGCTCAATACTTACTAAATATGCAAACACAGACACTTGAAATACGCATCCATAGATAGTTGCTAACCACCAGGATCGCTACTATCGCCTCAGCACAGACCCTTTCCCCAGCAGACGATAAAATGTATTGTACTTTCGATATCGTATTCTTTTGAAAAAAATTAACACTTTCCTTCCACTATTGAAATATGAAATACATAAGGTTTATATATTATTTTCATAAAGTATATATTATATTTTATAAACTCACCTTCCTGGATCTTTCGGAAGAAGGATAACTCTGACCTCTTTTTCTTACAATATTTATAGTACCACAAACGTCTCCTTGTTCCATATTATTATTTAAATTATTGTATTTTAGCCATTTACAGTTATTACAACTGATAACGAACATTTCACAGTTTACACAACTTTTCACAACAAAGCAAAATACGGCACAGTCAACGCCTTTTCGATCTAGACCAGGCCGTAATGTATGTTCGGGTTTTCTATTTCAGTGTATGGAGCTCAGTGAAATATTATATTATAACTTTATTGCGTATCATTGCTAAGTTTTATTTAGTGTAATGTATCCATAAGTTCTGTTTACTTCTTGTTGCGTAATATGTTGCAGAAATAATTACGAAACTGTGTTACTTTAATGTGAAGAGAATTTTACGTGTTAACATAATCTGTTCGCATCAACATAGTTTAGAATGGAAGCTATTTTGAGGTTCAATAAAAACGAATTTATATTGTGATTTTAATTTAGCACATGTACCTTCCTTAATTGTAGACAGAAAATTTACCATACCACTCCTATGAAATTAGTGTACATACGATTGTGTTACTTCGTCTCTTAGGTAGTAGATAAATACTTACAATAATTCAGTACTCAATTGTAGTATTAAAATGCAGACAAATAGAATGTGACGGGTATCATACATGACATTATGTTTAATTATAATGTATAATTGCGAATATAGGAATAAGTTAAATATTGTAAACATAACCTGTAATTTCCATATGACATAACATACATATGTAGTGGCAGGGCATTGGAGACCACTAAAATTAGACAGAAATGGGCAACTGGTACAGTAAACATAACCTATAATTTCAATATATCTAAATATTCGTGCGGTGCAACTGAATATTATTGAATCGTGGATAAATAAATGTACTAGAATTTCGCAATATTTAATCGAAATAAAGGCTGGTATTACACATACGAACAACGTAATTTTCACACCAAAAATAATATTACACCTTACCCCAATCTGCCTGGTTTTCTGACATGTGGCAATTTTTGTAATTTCTTCAACATTTGTTCAAACTTAGGTCCTTATTATGGAATTAAACTCGGTTTTGTTTAAAATCATCTACTTTCAAAGATAAGGGGTGGTACCATACGGTACCGCTAGGCAGATAAGGGTGCAAAATTTCTTTTCTTCAGATTTCATCATTTTAAGTCGTTATTTATTGGAATGACAGAAAAACTTCACTATATCATTCACTATATTTTATTATTTTATTTCTTGTATGATAATAACAGGGCAATGGAGCTAGCTTTTACAAATAGCAAGGGTTTGCACCTCAATGCTCCTTGTTTTAGTTGCACTTCCTAAGATTTTACATATCATTTTTCAAAACATTTTACATAGAGTTCCCACTTCACTCCTAATGCATTGCTTGAGTATACGAGGACAGCCAGCCAGCCAGCTAGTCCTCACAGGTTATCAAAGTGCGTACAGTCGGAAGATATCAGAAATGCCCATAAGCAATGTTTGGCACCACAATTGAAGCCGAACCTTTCCCCTGATGAAATGTTTGCAAGATGACGTCTATATACATTCATCAAAATTCATACATTATGCCAGAATGTAATTTTTCATAAATCTCTCCTTCATCAGATTTATCAGAGGTCGGAGCTTTCACATTTTGTCTTGCCGATCTAAAATTTGGTATTATCGGCATAATGGACAAATCACATGATATTTGAAATCGATCACACCACATGCAATTGTAAACTAATTCATTGCGTGTCCAGTGCATTTTCCTAGTAGCATCTTCTGCCAGGTACAAAACTGTAGCCATTGAAGAGAAGAATTCCGATTAAGGACTTCATTTCTTCATCTGTTATTTGTAAACCATTTAAAAATAAAGCATAACACTGGTTTTCTGTTACAAAATAAAATCAATAACATTAAAGTCAAAGAATACTTCAAATAATTCTGTAGGCTATTCCTCTATAAAATGCTACTGTTAGAAGGGAGATGTTCATCATGTATCTATGAAGTTGGTTTTCGTGTGAGTTTGATTGTTTCCTTCTTGGTTATGCTTTCTTTCTGTATTTTGTGAGCACGGAATTGAACTACTTGTCCTCATCTCATCTTCATTCTTAGACTCAAACCTCTTTCGATTCTTCAAATTAAAAGTTTTCTTTGTGTTTTCTTATTTCTTCTAACGTTCTTTATTTGTCACATCACTATCTTCATCACAGTTAGATAAATCATATGCCTTTCACCGTAATAAAATTGATTTCCTAAGAGATTATCAAGTAAACCACCTGTACCTTCCTCTCTGTAATCTTCATCAGAATTCACTGTGGCATCTGATGGTTCAATACAGATAGTACTTAAATTATTATACTGTCATCCTCTATGATTCTTACAGCTTCAGTAAGTGTTATGTCCCAGGAACCATAATAAATTATCAATATGAATCTATAAAGAGGAAAAATGGATTCCTTACAAAATGCTACGGCATCTGCCTAGTGGTATCATAAGGTACCAGACTAACTCTACGTCATATATATTTGGCAGTTCATATACTTATAGTGAAAACATGAATTGAATGCTTTACTATAAGCCTTTTCCAATATATGAAATCAGAATTTATTCAAAATTATAATGCTAATTGAATGTATTCAAATATTTACTTCAAACAGATACTAAAATTGAGTGATTCAAGAAAATGTGTATAATTACCGAACGCCACTACGCATATCAAGCCAAATAACTTCAAAATATTATTTTCCTAACAAGGACTGGAATGGCAGTGAGTAAATTAAACAATGAGAAATTGTGAAAATAATCATTGTTGCCAACACAGTGACTGGAAACTACTGTATGTACCTGTGGTACCATACGGTACCGCTAGGCAGATTCGGGTTAACTCTTAAGGAATTATGTCTGAAGTGTCTCCTAATCATTGCTTTAAATTTTATTAATGCAATTACACTACATTTTAGAGAAATATATGTTACTCTTTATGCATTCCAATTAATTTATATGGTTGAAACGCTGCCCTTCGTGATTGGGTTAAGTGAGTCACATGGTCTGCCTTACGGCCTGTATTAGATCACGATGGCAGTGACACAGTCTATTGTTCCTAGTACTAACAGCGCTCCAAGCGGCTAGCAACTATCGCGATAAATGCAAAAAATCACCCCAAGCTTCGTGACTGTATATAGTAGACTGTGGTTATAATTTGTTACTCAAAAAGTACTTCCTCTATTCACATTTAGATTTCTTTCCCCTTGAAATCTTGGGTATGTTAATGACGAACATGGTAAGATACTGCTGAAATGGAAAAATGGTACCAAAGGAGATGGAAACTCAGGAACGCTTGCAGATTAGCACTGGGCACTCAAAAGAAAAACTCCAGATGATCGCAAAAAGGAAAGCAAATGGTGGAAAGTACAATGACTACAATGTGCAGTGTGAAAAAGGGTGAGCGGGAGAATGACCTGAAAATTCTTCCTAGATAAGTTCTCTTGTTATTTTATTCAAGTCAGAACAACCTACTGTGATGAATACAATACTAGTTATGTGTGTTTATATATATAAATTCTAAATTATAGACATCAGCTCAAAGAATTTTGAGTGACCACAAGGGTAATGCTAGGTAAGGTCTGATGGCATATCTGAACTCCATGCAACCAAACACACAAAAAATTACATATTTCGTGCAAAAATAAATACATTACTTAATTAAAAGTTAAAATTTGTTTAGTATTACTGGTGAAATGGGAAACCAGCATCAGAAAGTCAGATGCATATTTTTTCAGGCACTTGTTGCAGTCAATCTCTACACGAAAACAAAAGAATTTTCCAATAATGTAATATATTTTTGTAGTGCTTAATCTTCAACTAATAGGACAGACATGAGGAGAAAATTTACTCTCAATAATTTACTTCTTTTAGAAACAGAAATCCTGCACTTAATGTTAAAATATTTCCTCTAATAGTGTAGTCCTTCGTTAAGTAGTATGTAGTATGCCTCAACAGATATCCCAAAACAATATTCCATGAAAATTTACATTAATATGAAATAGGCATCTTTAAAAATTTTTCAGATAAAATCTCGGAACTCTGAATATTTCGAAAAATATCTCCCTATTAGAAACTTGTTCAAGTTACTCAACACAAAAACGCTAAGAGACAATTTCAACACCAGGGTAGCCTATATAGGCTAAGTAAAAGCTTCATTTTTGTCAGTCAAGTGAGACTTAAAATAATTTTATCTCCTCACATTTTAAAAATGTATTGTTACCAATTTAAGGGTCTTAAAATTTAATATTTAGTATTTACATAACAACAATAACTGTCTCAAATTGTATTACATCTAAAAGACAATAATTCTTATACTTCTGCTCACTTAACAGAGAATAAATTGCTACATTATCACAACATTCCAGTTTGTTTCTATCATAATATTTTACTCTTGCTAAAACTAAAATCAATTCAAACTCGGTACCTAGACCTACTTACGAAACTAACTTACATCCATAAAATTAAATTTGTTTATATTAATCTGAAAAGTTAGGACAACAGGCCTATACAGTCATGTTGACTTTCTGATCACCAAAGATGACTAAAGATGTTGTAGCAAACAAGTTATCTTCTATAGATTAAATGTATCTTTCATTCCTACATTGTTAAAATGTCTTTAAATTATGATAGGAAATCAATACGTTATATATTTATACTCGATTATGTGTGCGTAAGTTTATTTACTATAAATAAAATTGTTATAGTACGAGTAATACTAAAAATATATGAAGTGGAAATGTTTATGGTTCTTTGGTGACCCTATTTTTTGTTTAATTTTTAATTGTAATTTATGTGCTACCCAAACGGTAAAATACGAGATAGCAATAAAAAATTTTAGACTTAAGTTGATGTAACTGCACTACATTAATTCAATTATGTCGATTGTAACAATTCTTGTTGCCATATAAACCAATATTGTCGTGTACTGAATTGTAAACTGCAAATCTGTATTACAATTTTTAGGATACTGTTATGTAATTAATTTTATAAAACTTACATTAACTTTTATAGATTACATATTATATCTGCTTAACTCACCTACCATAATTTGCAAGACTTTACAAACTGAGAGGATACTTCTGTGTGCAAAAAGGGTATTAGTAAGGAACCGCTGGTCTTTTACAAGATATGTGACAAGGTTAGTGGGTTTGTTGAGGGGATATCTAAGTGACTTGAGGCCGAGAATCTTAAATCATTGAAATATTTTCACATATTCCTCGGCCTCACGTCACTTAGATATCCCTTCAACTAACCCACTAACCTTGTCACATACCTTGCAAAAGATCGGGGGTTGCATGCTAATTACCGCAAGAAGACCTATATTAAATATTTCTGTAATCACTGTTCTGTTTTAGATTAAATAATACCACGAATAAAAAAACCCAGTAACATAGTAGCCTAATCATGTTTGCCCTGTACCTAGGTTAATTCTATTTGGAAAACAAATTACAATGAAATGGGGCCATTCTTCTTCCAATAATAAATAATTCACAACCTCACGTGGTAAATAAATGCCATATTATTCACAAGAGAAACCCACTGTAGCTTATAAGCAAAATGCTTTTCCCAGTTCATGTCAAAGACAATTTTATATAACATCTCACCTTAATGATGGCCTTCCACCAACCACACGCTTCTTGCTCATTGGCCCGAGAGTATACCTCGATTTCCTGGTTCTCTGTGAAGTCAGGTTTCCCTGGAACACCTTCTGGAGGAAGACGCACTTGGGAAAACGGAAATTTTGACTCTGGCTGCCAACTGAAAACATGCAACAATTAATTTTTTAGAAGTGCTCAAATTAATGAAAGTAATTGAACAATGCAGAGTGCAGTAAAATGAACAGTCCTGAAACAAACGTAAATACGTCTGAAAAGAAAAGAGAACAGAATATTACTTACTCATTTTCAAAGGCTACTGATACTTCCTCATCAAACACATCTGTCACAAAGGCCTGAAAAAAAGAGACATGGGGTATGTAAAATAAAGGTATTAATTCATAACAAAAGACAGTATTATATAATGTTACGATATTTCATATCCATATGTATGTTCTATTTAGCATTTAGTTGCTAGAATCAGCCATCTTCCATTTACATTGGTCATAATTTGTAAGAGGTTATGAACGCTAGAGCATAATTAAAGTTAATGAATCATTTAATTCTGATTTAGTGGTTTTCAATCGCTTAAACAATTGTACATTTCAAAACTAAAATAATGTCCATCAAAATATAAACAAATTGAATAATTTTGGGACACTCTTGGACCATTGACCTATAGCCTCTGATATCGCTATATATAGTTTCAGATATCTAAGTAAACTGTTTATGGATTATACAACTTAAAACATTAAATTAATTTGCTCAGAGAGGTTTTTCATACTACGAAATTTCTTTCAAGTGTCACCAGGACTGCAGATATTGAAGCATTTATCTTTGCAGGTCAACAAAACCGGTAGATCTTGGGCTTGCCCACGGAGGCTAGGTTAGTGAAGTTGTAGGCAACAGAATGAATATATGTTAGCCAACGAATTGTTCAAGTAGTAAGTATGCTATAAACATTGAAATATAAACAATTTATGGGTAGAAGATGAGTGTAAAAGCCCGAGCAAGCTTAAATAAGGACGACAATGAGGCACATGGGGAAAATCACGCCCTGTCAAATGAGACATGGCGTCCTAGCCGCGTTCTTTGGTGCCATTTAAATCCACGATTCTCATAAAGTAACACCTTTGTGACCTAAATCTCTTCGCAGAATGTGCTCGCTATGTAATTGTGTTAAATTAAAATAAAAAATATTGCCGCTTTAGCTTACTTTAATTAATACAAACCTTATAATAGGCCCCATTCTCGCCGCATACTTCGACTGCGAGATCCTCCATCTTACTTTTGTACGATGGGAACTTCGGGTTTGAGGTTATATCAGTATTAGCCAATCAAACAAAAATATGCATAAAATGTATCTCCCCTATTGGGTACTTCCTTCATTACAGGTTAGACATGGCTGTCGGTTGTGAGAGTGTGATGACCAAAGTAGTGTTTTATCGTAGAATTTATGTCTCTTCGGAAAAACATTAAAAGACAAACATGTCTGGGAGTAGTGATTCTGAGGAATTTTATGACGCAGAAGATTTGACGCCAAATCGTAGTTCACGGTAAACATGATCGCGATGTTGTGTTTTGATCATTTGTGATTTGACTTGGAGCTTAAACCCTTCTTATTTATTTCCAAGTCGCGGGTTATCAAAGACATAGTATTATTTGTAGTAATTACCTGCTGAAATTAATAATTTTTTTATTGTAATGCATATGTCAAGCTTATCATGCAGTAAATCGATGCTATGTACTCGTTAATGAGACACTTAACCTATTCCCAATTTAATTGAAGATCCCCCAGATTTAAAGATGTTCTTTTTTATTTCAGGAGAAACAGAAGTAGTAAAGAAACAATTATTATACCAAGAACAGATTCAGAAAGCAGTGTGTCGGTCAAAGAAAATGAACCAGAAACGGAAACTGCTTTAGATGAAGGTGGCACTGTCAATTCTGATCTTCCACAAACATCTTCTGTAATAGATTCGGAAAAAAATGAAAATGTTGTAAGTCATGACTGTCACTAGTTTGAGAATTAACTTTACCGTTGCAGCACATATAAAATATTGTATTATCGGTAGATTAGAAAGGTTAATATATTAACATGAACTGAGAGAATTTCAGTGTTGAGCAGCACTATTTCATAACTGCGTATTCCATTAAACCTGTCTTTAAATGCAGATTCTATTTACTCTTCTGGAATTTTTATTTATCAACATCTGTTTTGTTCTGTGAGTATAACTGTTAATAGTAGGCTAATATCCGAGGTACTGGTACGGTATTCAACTTATAAGAGAGACACGAAGGATGTGCTATGAAGTCATCTTCTGTTGTAGGATATGCATCGTATTTTTTCCCCCAGTTCAAGCTTCTATACAGGTATTTATGATGATGTGTACCCACTTCCCACCCATTGTTTAAGTGGCCTTCCTCTTTCCCAACTAAGGGTCGATCTTTAGTTATTCTCCTCACTAGTCTCTGTTAATGTGTTCTTGCTGGTAGATACATTTCTTTTTGTCTTTAATAAATTTAGTAATAAGGCTCTATCTTGGAATGTTACTGTTACTTTACTTAATTTCTGTATTGTCAAATTATGTTTTTCCTTGAATAGCTAGTCCATAAAATTTTCATTCTATAATTTGATTTCTTCTGTATTTGCCCTCGACTTTGTTGTATATGCTAAAATTGATCGAACTGCTATTTTGTAAATAGGCTATTACGAACTTTACTTTCTACTGTCATTCTTCATGCATTCTGATAATTATTTGGACTGCTTTTTCAGTGTGTTTGCTTCTATATTTATTGTTCTAAAGTCTTGTTGTTTATTTGAACTCTCAAGTATAGGCCTAATTAACTTCTGATATTTGTTCAGTTTTTTTTTTATTACTGATATTAATTATTGGTATGTTCAAATTTCACTAGCTTCCAGTAACCGGCTCAGAAATCTAGTACAATTTTAATTCATGGAACTCCAGTACCGAGAAATATTGTCGATAGTTGTCTCAGCTGCCAACATACCAATTACAAAATCACTACCATTTGTAGTATTTGTTAGTATCGAAATTCGAAACGAAATTGGCTAAAGAAAATTCAACCTGCAAACTAGAAATTCAGCATAATCCACTAGCATATGTAGTAATGGGGGAAAAATGGTTAGGTTTCACCCTTAGGGTTTGAAGTAAGCTGATCTGGACTATAGTCATCTTCTGGTTGAACACTCTGTGGAAAGTAATGAAGCAGGTTTCACATGTGAAAAGCATTGGGTAATAGTGTATGAACAATAGAATATTCGTTCAATAATTCACTCTTACCTATACACGAGAGTCTGAAAATGTCCACCCTCACCCCCCTCCCCCCCAATCACAATCGAGACACAGTATCTCTAGAGTAAGTTCTGGGTACTCTTTGAAGTTCAACTGGTGTAGCTCTAGCTGTTATAACTTGAGAATATTATCTTCTAATTCTTCTGTTGTATTCGGATTATATTCATACACAGTCCACCGCTTTGGAATAACGGTTAGCATGCCTGACTGTGAAATGAGCGGACCCATGTTCAAATTATGGTTGGGTGAAGTTACCTGGTTGAGGTTCTTTCCAGGGTTTTCCCCTCAACCAATCAAGAACAAATGCTGAGTAACTTTGGTGCTGGATCCTGGACTCATTTCACTGGCATTATCACCTTCATATCATTCAGATGCTATATAACCCCAGAAGTTGATAAAGTGTCGTAAAATAACCCACGAAAATATTCATACAATTTTTCTTCAATGTTCCCCATAAATCAAACTCACTTGATTTAAATCAAGCAATCTTGAAGACCTTTACTTTTTAACTTTGCTCTAGAGTATGCCATTAGGAAACTCCAGGATAACAGAGAGGGTTTGGAATTGAATGGGTTACATCAGCTGCTTGTCTATGCGGATGACATGAATATGTTAGGAGAAAATCCACAAATGATTAGGGAAAGCACGGGAATTTTACTTGAAGCAAGTGAAGAGATAGGTTTGGAAGTAAATCCCGAAAAGACAAAGTATATGATTATGTCTCGTGACGAGAATATTGTACGAAATGGAAATATAAAAATAGGAAATTTATCCTTTGAAGAGATGGAAAAATTCAAATACCTGGGAGCAACAGTAACAAATATAAATGATTCTCGGGAGGAAATTAAACACAGAATAAATATGGGAAATGTCTGTTATTGTTCGGATGAGAAGCTTTTATCATCCAGTCTGCTGTCAAAAAATCTGAAAGTTAGAATTTATAAAACGGTTATATTACCGGTTGTTCTTTATGGTTGTGAAACTTGGACTCTCACTTTGAGAGAGGAACATAGGTTAAGGGTGTTTGAGAATAAGGTGCTTAGGAAAATATTTGGGGGTAAAAGGAATGAAGTTACAGGAGAATGGAGAAAGTTACACAACGCAGAACTGCACACATTGTATTCTTCACCTGACATAATTAGGAACATTAAATCCAGATGTTTGAGATGGGCAGGACATGTAGCACATAAGGGCGAATCCAGAAATGCATATAGAGTGTTAGTTGGGAGGTCGGAGGGAAAAAGACCTTTAGGGAGGCCGAGACGTAGATGGGAAGATAATATTAAAATCAATTTGAGGGAGGTGGGATATGATGATAGAGTCTGGATTGACCTTGCTCAGGATAGGGACCAATGGCGGGCTAATGTGAGAGTGGCAGTGAACCTTCGGGTTCCTTAAAAGCCAGTAAGTAAGTAATCTTGAAGACCACCATCTTCTGTTAATCATGCTATCATCGAAGACTTCTTTTACTGCATTCAGTGGACTTTTTCCATTCGATTTTCCTAACTTTTGTACTTTACCTAACAGGTGTAAATAAATATACACTGTTCCAGATTGTAGCGAACCACACTGCATCTTACAATATTACAAGACTATAGAGACTGATAACTTCAACACATTAATGATGTTATACATTCGTGATTTATGATTCATGCTTATTCTATTGCCCATAAACTAGCAAACAGTACCTCTCCTCACAGCAGACAGAAATACTGATGTGACTTATAAATACTATGAGACTTAATGCATAGCCCATCATAGTGGTGCTGTTAGACTTACTTTCAACAATTTATCATGTTAATCACGACTACCTAAAAAGAAGGTAGA
Organism: Periplaneta americana; assembly: GCF_040183065.1. Lineage (NCBI taxonomy): Eukaryota > Metazoa > Arthropoda > Insecta > Blattodea > Blattidae > Periplaneta > Periplaneta americana. Next base: position 120,874,443 of record NC_091132.1, on the reverse strand, counting down.
TTTTTTTTTTTTACTAATGGTGCGTACTTGACTGTTCATCATTCACCTATATGAAGCAAGTTGTGTCGACCAATTTGCCAATGGAGTCATTGCTCAGGTTGTGCCATAGGAGGCTGGTCTACACTACACCCATTATGGGATGAGATGATGATGGAGATCTGTTGGGATGCCAAAGGGGAACCAGAGCTCATGGAAAAACCTCTGTTGCAAATTATAAATTGGGGATATGCCGGGGATTGAACGCGGGTCCACAGGATTACAAGTCCCACGATCTAGCCACTAGACCACTGTGGTGGCTTAGGTAGAAAATATGAATTTGTGTTAGAATGTTTGATGAGTTTATTGACTGCTGATGACTTCGCTCAGTCTCCTATAAATTGAGAACTGGATCTTCTCTAAAGGCAGTCAAAGCATAGTGACGACAATATCACCTCATTTTAGTGCTGAGGTCAAGAGAGTAGGTATGAAGCTCTACCTCTGTGCCTCTAAAACTGCTATATTTTATCATTTTTATGACAAAATTGCGAATTTTCCTGAACATTTTCTCCTAAGGTTTTTTAATATATATACAGGGTGATTCACGAGGAAAAGTAAAACATTTAGGATGTGAAATCTGAAGTCATTCTGAGTCAAAAAGTTCATATGAATATGTCCGTTTTCGAATGGTGACAGAGATATGGCTCTTTGATTTCACAAAAACTTCTAAGATTCCATTTTATTAACTCGCATTTAGAGGCAGATAATGGACAAATTTAAAGTTTATATTCATGTATGCTTACTACCTAATATTCTAGACGTTGGGGTCGATGTTTTCGCACATTTTCAAAAGTACCTCCTTCTGCTTCAATGCACTGTTGCGCTCGGGCGTGAATCGCGCTCATCGCTCAGGAGAGTTGCACATAACTGTTGTCAATGCTGCATCCAAAATACAGTTGATTAGCGCCTCTCTTGTTTCCCCCTTCCTTTGCTATACCAAGTCTTTCATCCAACCCCATAGACAGTAAGTACTCTTCGATATGGTACCCTTCTGTTCGGAAAGTGTCATTCATATTCAGCGACGGTACGCAAGGAACTTCCATCACACAAACCATAAACATACACAATATCGGCGTATTCTGCAGTCGAAAGTTTATAAGGCATCTTGAAAAACACAACTTAACACTTCCGATAACTGTACCTGTATAACTACTGTACTGTAGGTATCTGACAACTGCTGTGAATTGATGACAGTATAGGCTATTTGTGTTATGTGCGGGTTCTGTGTCATTACATCAGACAAGGGCAGGCGATTGGACATTTGTAATGCTCCACCACCAGGTTTTTCTCTGTTATCTACATCGCTCACAATGCAGATTCCAATGTTACGTTATTCATTGCGAACTTGACCTTGTCTCACGTCTGACGTAGCATATGGTAACGTCTGATTCACATTGGGGCGAGCCGTTTTACCAAAAAAATGCATCTAGCTCCGCCATCGTTCGAAAACGGACCTATGTTCATATGAACATTTTCCACTCAAAATGGCCTAAGATATCGTATCCTAAATTCTTTACCTTTCCTCGTGAATCACTCTGTATGTACTAAGACTTTTCTTGTTTTTTTTTTTTTTTAAGTAGGTTATTTTACACTTTATCAACATCTTAGGTTATTTAGCATTTGAATGAGAAGAAGGTGATAATGCCGGTGAAAAGAGTCTGGCATCCAGCACCTAAATTTACCCAGCATTTGCTCATATTTGGGTTGAAGGAAAACCCCAGAAAAAACCTCAACCAGGTAACTTACCCCAACTGGGAATCGAACCCGGGTCACCTGGTTTCGTGGCCAGACGCGCTAATCATTATTCAACAGGTGTGGATCCCTAGCTTGTTGGTTTTTCCAAGTTTTATCAATCAATCTTCTTAATGTATCCAGCTGTTTGCTGGCAACATAAAGTCCACTATAGTCCTCTGTAGTCTTTTCAGTTCTTGTTTTTCATGAGAAATGAGGGTATTTTGATTGGTTTGTGATATCCTAAAATTGCTAGCATTGGAAAACCATTCATAGTAGTGAATTTCCTGACAAAAAAGACTTCATATTTTTACTGAAGGATCCCTTTGTTCAACCAAATTGGAGCAGCTGCTCGTGCTACATGTGCACTATTCTCGTTTTATAAATCTTCAGGTTGGATCTACAAATTTTGATGGAGAAGTTAAAGCCATCTATTTGACGCTTCAAAATATGTTGTATTGAATCTCTTATTTGCAACAAACTGTTATATTCAATGATTCTAAAACCGCTATTATTGCTATAACAACCAATGTCACTTAAAGTAAAAAAAAAAAAAAAAAAAAGAATTGTTTCAAAATTATACACCATTCGATGAAGCTCAAGAAAAAGATGCTTTTTCAATTGGTACCAGCACACTGTAGATCAGTGGTCGTCAGCACTCTTTGAAATGGGTAGAGTGCAAGGAGTGCAACAAAATATGCAGCAACCACTGATGCATGTTGGTGCTGTAAGAGACCTGCAGGTAAGAGACACTAGCCCGAGAGTGCAGTATGCTGATGACAGCTGCTGTAGATTGTCTGGTAATTTAGCTGCTGATTATCTTGCTAAGAAATGCTGATAGTGTCTTAATGTATACAACAAAATATAATTCCTGAGTATTCAAGGAAAAATGCAGTTGCATCCTTTTGATTATTCACAGGGCATGCATGACTCAAAACACTTGAACAAAATTAGAATTATTTCTTCATCACTTTGTCCACTGGAAGATATGATTCAGAATCATTTTCAGTGATGTCCAGCTCTTTCCTCTAAACACACTGTGTATGAAATATTGGAAAGCAAGAGAGTTAATGGCTGTATTGCCAAGAACACAGCATTAATTAACAACAATATAATGGTATTATCCACTTTTTATCCTGATTGGTATATGAACTGTTGCTCATATAGCCACTATTACACCAGTGTTCCGCAACCTTTTTTTACTCACGGCACACCCTAGACGGGCCTAGACTCAACACGGCACCACAAAATGTTAATCCCCTCAAAACCTATGATGTGACTCTCTTCATATAATTACGTAATAGAATCAAGTTAATAATAATAATAATAATAATAATAATAATAATAATATTAATAATAATAAAATTATTATTATTAGTGTTATTATTATTATTATTATTATTATTATTATTATTATTATTATTGTCATCATTATTGTAAAAGAGAAAGCGACTCTTTCATTATCTTATTAACAATTTATGAACTTTAATTCACTGTAGAAAATACACATTTCTATTACCAATATTAAAGTAAATAACTTTACTCATACCTTCAATGTGATACTTGGGCCTGCTTAGCTGCACACAGGTGGCTGATCTGTGGTGGAATCATTGACACTGCAAGCCTCATTTCTTCATCGATGGATCTGAGTATCTCCCTCTTTGATGTTTTAATTTCGTTAACAAATGTGGTTTCAGTTTACTGGGAACCATAGTGGCATTACTGAGTTTTTCACCACAGACACTACACCAAAAAAACCTGTAAGATAAATAATTATCACTAAACTACCGGTGCACTACTTTTTATTCCTTTTTTTGGGCTCAATGGTTTCACTACTTGCACTCACGGACAAAACACTCTGTACAAAGGACTTGTCCATCTTGAAAGTATAAAATAGATCACTATTAATAGAAAATAGTAAAACTGTCGCACAATTACAATTTATGACCACTTCAGAGCACAACTGTGATAGAACTGAAATAATTGTAACTATTGTTGCTTTGAGACATGAAATAATTGGTGTCTTGTGATTGGCCATCCAAATGACCAATCTTATTTGTCAAACATTTTTCTCACACCACCTTCTAGCGAAATTTTTGGAATTTGGAAAAATCATGCAGAAACATTTCTTGAAAAATCCTCTGCTAAGGGTAATCTGACACGTTTTATTGAACCTGTACGTGACATTGAGAGGGTTTAGTAACTCAGATATACTGTCTGCGAAAATCATAAATGTTTTTAAAAATGTCAGAGAGGGATCGGTTATTGTCGTTTATTATAACGAATATCTTAAGCTGTCAGTTATTGTAAGAAATGGGAAACTTCAAACCTGGCAACAATTCCTAGTCAGATCAGTCATGCTCTCAGCTTCTGACAAAGTGGCAGACAATAAAGTAATAAAATATAATGTTCCGAAAGGCCTGGGTATGGTACACAAAACATACGGTAAGTGTTTAAGAAACCGCACTGTAGCTGGCGCAGCGGTAGAGGCGAGAATACAAAAATTAATATATCACTAAGCAAACAATGATACAACAACAGTGTTGAGTAAATAAATTACACTTAATTTCTTTGACGACATAAAATTCGCAGCATGTAATAAAGATAAAACAAGTACCATCTTACTTAAAATAGGCAATTTTTTACTTTAATTTTATTTTATTAATTTCTCACAATAATAGGTAAAAGTTCACGTCACAACTTTCACCTTGTGGAGGCACACCAGTGTGCCACGTCACACTGGTTGCGGAACACTGATTTACACAATGCATATTTTTTCTAATAGTTATATGAAAATTGTACCCGTATAATTCAAAACTGATCAGAATTTAAAAATAAATTTTATTTGCAAATTAACTAGACAAAAGCATTTTCTCAGGCATTAGTAGACCACAGTCAATGAAACAGAACTTCGCACTTGCTATGGTAACAGAGGATGGAAAATCACGAACCACACATTATATTATTTTTTTCTCAGCCAAGAATAACTAATTATTTTAAAATGGTAGGTACACATCAACCCCATGTGGAGCAAATACTGTCGTGATAATTTAGATTAGATCAGTAAAGCTCTCAGAAAATTATACTTGTTAGTTCTTGTTTTAGTTAGTACAGTGGCATTATTTTGGAGTCAGTATTGACACAGTCATCAAAAGTTAAATGACTTACGACTTAGGCTGACAGCATATTGTACTGGACATTGTGTCTCAGTCAAGTTAATCCTGTCTTGGATACACCAGTACTGGACAAAACTGTTTCCATCTGTCTCCGATGATGTATGTGCTATGTGACAGGATGGAAGAGAAGGCCCTATGGCCTTAATCCTTTCAGATTAAACAAATAAATATTCTAAATGATCTTTGAACAGAGTTTTGTCATGACATACATTATATTGCTACTCTCAATTATGACATGATGGCAACTGATGACTAAGAAACGGATTTCTAGCGTTAAAAACAGAAATTTAGGACTTTTAGGAGTTTATATAAAATTAATAATTTTAATTGTAGTAAATATTCCATTTTAAGTGGAATTTATGTACAAACACAAAAACAAAATTTGGGCCACCTGAATTTTTCAAGTTTCAGTTATAACATACAGTAAAACTCCGATAAGACGCTGCTCAAGGGACCGGGTGTAAAACGTATATTAACCGGGACTGCGTATTAGGCGGGTATACTAATTTTGACTTATATACAGTATCTATTAGCATTTTTCTTTATTGAAATACATGATTCATGAAAGGTAATATAGTATTACTCCATTATGTAATTACTGTACTGTACGTCAAAGACATTTACAATATGTACTGTACTTAATTCTTTCGAAAAAAAAAAAACATTTATAGTTGTTTGCCGTGTGCGTGTTCTCCAAGTCCTCATGTTTACCACACTTCAGTTTCTACGATTACATCCTCCCGACATTGCAGCTGTAGTGATTGAGTCGCGATTTTTTATTATCGTTCTTAATGTCGATGATGGGATTCCTATTGCATCTGAGTTGTTTCTGAGTAAGAGTACTGTTCTCATCGTACTTCCGTAAGATTTTCAATTTTTCCGACACAGAAAGGGCTTTTCGTTTAACACTCATTCTAATCACATTCACAGACACTTCAATACACAACAAACTGCCCAGCAAAAATTTCCAGAATTTTATTACGGCCGAGTGAGGAATGTCGTTTGAGAGAGAGGGTTAGCAAGATGGTTGAGGTATTGTAACTGTATGTAGGCTTTAACCACGCAGATAAGGTATCGAATAAGAGAGCGTAACAAGAGGGTGAGGTAAGGTAAGGTATGAAGTATGAAAGTTTAAATGCGCAGGTAAAAGGTAGAATACCAATACTTTTCAGGTTAATGGCACCAGTGAGTTCAATGACCAAGATGTTTCATTGCTGTTACAGTACATTGCTGAAAATTACATCGAAAATATTTCACAAAATCAGCGTATTATGCAGGACTTGAGCGCAACAAACGGGATATTTTATAAAGGCGTTATAAATGAAATGTGCAGGGACCAGACAAAAAAAGCGTATTACACGGGATAGCATAAACACTGAACATGTGCAGTATGTTATAACTGGAACTTGGAAAATTCAGATGGCCCAAATTTTGTTTCTGTGTCTGTACAAAGAACTGGTGCTGACAATGAGTGCTACTGAACTGAAGACTCAAATTATATCAGTGAGAGAGACTGATGACTGATTGGTCAGTTTCATTTTGTATAACGGGGGTACATTGACGCAAAAACTAATTTGTAACCTTTTGTCTAAATTGAACAACCTACAGGTCGTTCCACTGTGGTTGAAACATGACCTTGGATACGCTGTGGACGAAAATACTTATATTCCATAAGATTGCCACATGCTGCCGCCCACGTAGTCTGCGTGAGATGACTAGATCATGCTTCAACTTCAGTGGAACAGCTTCATGTTAGGATGGACTTTGCAAGCGAACTTCGGTTCCATTGAAATTTTGTAAAATCTTCTTCTCTCCCCTTCTAAGACCAATATAGGACGAACTTGCCAGACCAACATTTGTCCATAAGATAATTTCTTTTTACATTTTAAATAGCATTTTTGTAGCTTTTTAGAAATGTTAGTGTTTTTAGTACCGGTATTTTTATTTTAAATATATCCAAAGTACTAAGAAGACATTTATTAGGAACAGACATTTATAGGAGTTTATGGTTAATTTAGACAGTTTGGGTCCTATTGAATTTTAATAGGGGGATCCTGTGTACATAAACGTAGAGAGAGGCCTATCTGAATAACATAGTCTAGTACATAGCAAACAAAATACATATGGACCTAGAAATCTGTTCCCTACTGGTGACAAAATCGTAACAATGATATATCATTTTATGTACTTAGAAGAAGAAAACCACATATATAGAAATTGTTCAGTTCATCCCTCGAACCAAAAAATAAACATACTTGGATTTGTAAATGTATTAATTGCTTTCGCAACTTCTCACAGTTTATCTACTGGGTCCTTCTTGTGCTGTTCTTTCATTGTATGTTTGTACATTTCCGGGTCATTTGGTTTCTTTTGTACAGACTGTAAAATTTTTCCTTTGTCAGAAGAGAGCCAATTTTTGATCCATAGGTTTGTAAAATGAGACTTTACTGAAGCAAAAGCACTGGATAGAGATATCACTTGAAGAGGTTTTGGTTGCAAATATGTTGCCTGTTTTGCAATATTATCGACTTTCTCATTCCCAGGTATACCACAATGACTAGGTATCCGTGAAATGTTATTTCCTTTTGGAGTTCTTTCAGTTTACTTAGTTGTTTCTGAATTGGAATAATTCCATGTGCATATAGATTTGGTACATATTTAATTATATTAAATATAACCCCCTTGGAGTCGGTAAGTATACAGATAGATTTTTCAGAAATTTGAGTAACACACTGAAGAGCAGCATCAATAGCTAGCAATTCAGTGTCAAGACTGGAGGAGACTATATTTAATATAATTAAATGTGTACCAAACCTATATGCACATAGAATTATTCCAATTCAGAAACAACTAAGTAAACTGAAAGAACTCCAAAAGGAAATAACATTTCAATGGATACCTAGTCATTGTGGTATACCTGGAAACGAGAAGGTCGATAATATTGCAAAACAGGCAACATATTTGCAACCAAGACCTCTTCAAGTGATATCTCTATCCAGTGCTTTTGCTTCAGTGAAGTCTCATTTTACAAACCTATGGATCAACAATTGGCTCTCTTCTGACAAAGGAAAAATTTTACAGTCTATACAAAAGAAACCAAATGACCTGGAAATGTACAAACATACAATGAAAGAACAGCACAAGAAGGACCCAGTAGATAAATTGTGAGAAGAAGTTGCGAAAGCAATTAATACATTTATAAATCCAAGTACTTTTATGTTTATTAAAATCATCAGTACCAGTTGCAGAAGACACAGCCCTGCAGTATATATTGACTACACCCCAACTCTGGCTACTAGAAACAGGCATCTATAATGAACACCGATCAAAATACCCCTCATTTCTCGTGAAAAACAACAACTGAATAGACTATATGGGCTATCCCATATGAAATCGATCAGTAAAAAACCTCGCATTTTTTTTTATACTCTAATTTTTTCCCTACTTATACAAGGTGCTGAGGGGAGTGCATTTTCAAAAATATACTATCGGAAGTCAAACGGTTTTCGTATTATTGACCGACAAATTTAGCGTATTTTATAAAAACAAGCCTCTTTCAGTGCTCAGAACTCTGGAAGCATTTTTTGCAGAACATTGAACGAGAGCTTATTTTGAAGCTGACATTTGGTAGGTTATGTTAAGAAGTAATCCTTATTTTTATTGTACACAGAGAGACAGATAATCTGATTTTACTTGCTTTTAGGCTTTTTGGCCATTTGTAAAAATGTAAAAAAATATTGAGAAAAAATTTTGCATTATTAAGAGAGATTCGGCATTGTTTGCTTAGTGGCTCGACAATAAGTTTCGAGGGTATTAAATAGATTATTTTCACACGCCTAGACTTGAACGATGCAGTCCAGCATGCAATGGTCGAGAGCTGAAGATAAGCGAGTGTTGGGCGCATTTTACTCCTGTGTTTATGAAAACCTGTGATAAAGCTACCACAGCCATGACTGCTAGACGACACATGACGTGTTTATGTCTACTGGCCTTGCTTCCCTCGGCTATCTCCCGCCTCACAGTCAGCCGGTTAGTTCATGCGTACTATTTATTTTCTTTATTTGATATTTTCAATACTTTCTTATCAACGAACCACCAGTAAAAAATATGTGTTTATTTGTACTTTCAATGCGGAATCTAACCATATATTTCAAAATATTTTTTCGTGGTCCAAGGCGTCTTAATGAAGAAAAATCTAAATTTCTCCATTTCCATAAAAAGTAAGAAAATTTGTTTATATGTCAATATAAACTTTAACTTCTCAGCATCAAAATAAACCATGATTTTGATCATTGGGTGAAAGGGTTTCGGAGCCACAACAGTTTGAAGTTGCTAATTTTATGAAAATACGATAAATTTAAATATCATTAATTTAAACACTATTAAGTTCTGATGCCTCAAACTTTGCGCAAAGCATTATATCACAGTTGTCTACGGACAGAAAAAGTTTCATTGTATTTAAAAATTGCAAGATCAATTTTCACTATATTTCGGTCGATTTGAGATGGAATAGCCCATATGTTGTCAGCAAATAGCTGGATACATTAAGAAGATTGATTTCATTGTATGTTTAAAATGTGGGAGCCTTGCATACACACAAACAACAAGTGTCTTCGCATCTACAGTCATTTTAAATTCACATGGAAAATACTAGCAAATACAATGTAAAAATTATTTTACCGCTGAATATAGCCCACACTGGACATAGAGCAAATCAGGTAAGGGAGTGAGCAGACAAGTATTGGCAGAATGAAATGTTCAATGGCCTCTGTCAGTGAATGACATCACCATTTCATTCAAGATCAGAATGGTCCATGATTGACTGGGACGAATGTCTAATGCAGTATGCTGCAATATGTGTAAACACTTGCATCAGATGATCCGAGACAAAACTGTTCTGTCTGAGATGGAACATGTGATGCAGTATGCCACTTGCCTAAGCTGATGACTAATGAGAATATTGAATGATCAATACATGTGCATCTCTTGAGGCTGTAAGGAAGGGAGCAAAGCCGCAATAATTTGGTGAGGCAGAAAATTTTCCTTCTTGCATTACTAGCTTTAATACACACTTCTTATTCTTCCACTTATTCCATATTTTGCTCTTCTGCACTCAACTTCAGCACTGATGGCTTGCCTTTGATATAAACCATTGGTCTGCTTTTTAAGTTAAGATTTTTTTTTTTGTATTGGTACATTGTGGTTTGATTCGGGAACTTCATGTGACGAGGCACTTCTTGAGAAATGCTCAATGGTGGTGGTGGTGGTTTCCTGTAACCAATATGTATCTTGTGTTATTTTTTTCTAGTTTACTAAAGTACATCATAGTTTTTTTTATATATTTTTTTCAAGATATCTGCCTGAGTCCTTTGCAGTGCATGGTTATTATCAGATAGTAGCCTATATTAGGTTTCCGTATGTAATCCTATTTTCATTAAGGGCTCTGTTAAATATTAATACCAGTACCCAATAATTTAGAGAATTCATTTACTATATTACTGTATATATGTACGGATAAATTGTAAAACAGGGAACGCCAGTAGGGGAAGTTATCCCCACCCTTGCGGCTCGGCACCTCGCTCGCCTGCTCTCTCTCTCTCTCTCTCTCTCTCTCTCTCTCTCCCTACTATCTTCCCCACTTCGGCGGATCACTGCCTTCCACCTCGCACGTATTTCATATTTTACAACACATCACAACACAATACAACCAAATTAATGTGCATTAGACAACAAGACTTATCCGACATACATTGCATTTCTGCAATACGTTATGGCAGTTTCCTTGAACATAAATAGATTCATTTTCCCTTCTACCACCAACTCGTCTCGGTAGCCGAGAGGTCTAAAGCGTGACCAAAAAGCATGCGTGCATTTCGTTAGGAAGATCGACGGATCGAATACTGCCCTCCGCAAAGTCATAAAAAAAAAAAAATAAAGACATGAAGCAGAGAGAAGAGACAGAGGGAAACAGGACGAAGTTCCTATTTTGCTTCATAGTTGCCACATTCACTCTTTTTGTTCCACTTTCCTCCACTAGATGTCACCCCATCCTAAACCCCTATTTCCACTCTTTCCTGCTAGAGTGTGTGGTGAGCTTGTAGGGTAAAAGTGGAAAGGGGTCGTGGGTGGAGCTTAGCATTCACTGTTTTATGATTTGCCCATATGTACCTACCATTCCCTTAACTTGACTAAGTCGTGTCTCTCTTCATATGTTTTATACTGAAAGATAAGCATGTCTTCTTTCCAGATTAGACCTCTGCATTCTCTTGAAAACAGCTGACTGAACTTGCTGATCAGTTCTCGGTTGTGAAGAAGGCAGCCGGGAAATGATATGCCCGAGCGCATACAGTTGAGAATTTATAACTAGTCGGTTGAAACATTTATTTGGTCACTCGCAAGAGCTCAAGGTTCTTGCACTGCAGTTACATCACCTTTTAATGCCTGATACCCAAAACAGCCTGCTTAAGAAGGTTACCATTTTGTTTTTATTTCAGGTAGCACGAGAATTAGGAAGTATTTGAACATTTAAACAAGAAAACATTTTTGAATAACACAATTCTTTAAGAGTTATTCAGCATCCATCTTGTTAAACTCATTATATTAGTAACGAAAATGTTTAATGTAACTTAGTAAATATGTGATTGCATAAAAAGAACAGAGATTTTGTGATGCACGTCAAATTTCTTCAAAAGCAGACATAATCTATTTCAGTCACAGTATTTAATGAAAATAAACCAAATCTACATGTTCACTTTGCTTAACATTTTTAGAGTAATGCATATTAAGAGATGCTTAATAGCAGACTATGATTGACTTCGGTGCTACTTACGGTAACATGTATGCAGATTCTATTATTCCACATTTAACGACCATATCACGAAATGTCAAGATGGAGCAAACAAAATTCGTGCTGAAGTTATTCCAACATTAAAAGAATCAATGGAAAAATTGCCATTTGGTTTTAAAATTAATAATTTTTGTTCACTCTCATCTAGAATTTCCTCGTTGGTTTCTTTATTAATTTCCTCATTGGTTTCTTTATTGTATTTATTTTTGTCTTGTGCCTTCTACCACCAACACTGTTACAAAATGTGATAAGTTAACTGTTCCGTTCAACTAGAGGATAAAGACTAGCATGTTTTTTTTTTATCTTTTTTTAGTGTTGCTTACCTATACTTTATATTTAGAGTATATTCTCATAGACAACATAGTTTGTTAAAATTTTATTTTATTTTTATTGATTTATTATTTTATTATTTAAATATTTTATTGTAATTTTTTATTCAATCTAATAGCTTGTACACCTTCTAGGTTAACAGGTGTTTAATAATTTCCATAGCGCTTACTGTAAACACATCAATTGAAGACAGTTTTCAGTCTATGATACCCTTCGTATGACTGGTTGTCTGTGATGCTTTGGTTGGATATTTTGCTTTCATTGGAGTCAGGACACGCTGCTGCCAACCTGTGGAACAAGCAACCGATCGCGCATATTATCATGACTCTCAGTTGATCATTCTTAATGAATACAGAGCTCTATTCCAGGTGTTATTTAAAAAAATTATTTTTTTTGGGGGGGGGAGGATCTGGCAGTTGGAAGGACTATTTTCCAAGTATAGATCGCTCTGCCTTTCTCACCAAACTTAATTAATCTGACATTGTTTCGTTTAATTTAAATTATGTTTGGTGAGAAAGGGAGAGCATCTTTCCTTGGAAATTACCGTTTTTCATTTATTGACATTGTACACAGATATCTGACAACAATACAATTTCTTGAGAAGTAGATACGGTTTCTTCTTTGAATTACTAATGTAGATTACAAACTTAAAGGTTCAGATTATCATTTGTTAGATTTGTAGAGTATATGAGTTTGATATTAATTCTTATACCATTTGTTTTTTAAATTATATTTAGAATTTCATTGCCTTATTGGGAATGCTAGTTGTAAAGTTTGTCGAAATATTATAGTTACTGATTTAAGTATATTGTCACATCTTCATTTGGACTAATGTAGTGGTAAAAGTTTGGAATCTATATAATGCATCTTGAGTTGTCGTGCAAAACCAGAAACATATTGTGCTTTTATTTTCTTTAATTCACCTCCACCAATGTAACTTTTATTCACAACAATAACCATACACCTGTCAACAATGGGTATTCCACTCCACACAGTATTCGTTATTGCACTCCACAGACGACAATGACAATTCATTTGGATTATTGAGAACAACAATGTACTCCTAATCTCAACTAATGTTCACAAAGCACTATTTACAAAACAAAACTGTCAGTTCTCAGTTCACAGTTCGTTTACCTTGGCTAGTTCTTCTAGCTCATTCACTCAAGTTCACAGTATATTGAACCAAAGACTCCCGGACGCGTTGCTTCTGCCTGGACGCTGCCACAGTTACTGCATATCGATCCCAAGACTCCTGGACGCGTTGCCTCCGCCTGGGCACTGCTGATTCACCAACTGAACTTGCTGTCCAAACTAAAACTAGCTTTGCGGCTATTCCGCATTGAACTCTGGTCCCGAAGACTGGCTTCCTTGCTCGTTCATGACTGGTTCACAAAACTGTCTTCAGACCCGAAAGCTGGCTTCCTTTTATCTGTTAAGTCACACGAACTCGTACCTTCGATCTTCGAGAACAAACTGTTTCCACAAAAATCGTTTTCGGAACGTTTCTCCACTTCTGCCGCAGTCGATTTTCCTTCCCTCTCTCTCCACCATGGCGCAAACGCTTGCCAAAGCCCACGTTTCCTTTCCCCACGCCATGCCCCAGTGCCCACTGAAGCTCGCCCTCCTCTCTCTGCCGCCTGCCTTCCCGCGCGCCCTCCCTTCTGCCGGATGCGCATTCGACTCCTGACGCGGCCAGGTCTTTCAACATGGCGCACAATATATTGCAGAGCTTACAAAAAATGAAACTTGGTTGAAAAATGATTTTTTATGAGAGTCATCCCTCATCTCTTCCCTCCACCCCTATTCCTTTCTTTCTTCTCTCCACTCTCCAAGTCTCTTTCTTCTTTCTCTTTACTGTTTTCTGTCTTCATTTATCTCAGCCAACTGTTACATTCTGTATCACAAACGATCTTATTATACTGGGAATTATGTAAGGTTGTGTTTTACACTGCATTGGCGAACTCACCTGTGTAGAGGCATGGCATTATCTTGTCCAATAACAATTAATGACCTCTGGTGACATAAGGCAGTTATGAAGTGTTATTGGGTAACGTAACACCAAGTCTCCATGCATATGAGTTATCCCACACAGTCAATCAACCTTACATCTATCACAGTTTATATATTACATTGTACATGTACTTTGCACTGGAGCAGATAGGATTCGAACCAATACTATCCAACATAATAATGCTTTTAATCACAGAGTCATAGAAGCGGTTGAAGAAAATTACAATCAATTCTTTCCTGGCACCTACCTTATATTACATCACAGTCGATGTAAGAGGTTAGAATGATATGTCGTCATCATCATCATCATCATCATCAAATACATCATGGTTTAGGCCCTTAGGCCTGTTCCATTTCCAGGAAATCAGAACTGTTCTTTCCATCTCTTTCTGGGCCTGCCAAGATCCCTTCTACCAACTGGTTGATACAGGAACATCTGTAGAGGAGTGCGGTTTATGTCCATTCTCATCAGATGTTGGTACCACTGCTGTCTAGAAAAGCCTATGAAGTCAAGAAGACTTTGTATTTGTAACTCTTCACGAATTTCACTGTTTCTTTTCTGATCTTTCAATCTGTAACCAGCAAGATGGCTTAATAATCTCATCTCTGCCACCTCTATTCTTCTACGTTGTTGCTTGGTCAGTACCCAATTTTCGGCTCCATATGTTAACAATGGTATTGCCATTGTCTTATAAAATTTCAGTATTGTTTCCTTCCAGACTCTTTTCATTAGAGTTCGTTTCATTGTTCCCAGGAGCTGTAGAAATCTGGATAGTTTCTTGATCGCTTGGTTGGTCATATGTAACATTACACCCTAGGTAATTAAAATTTGAAACCTGTTCTAAATTGATATTGATTGAAATTTTGGTTCGTTTGGGTTGAGATCCTATGAATCCGAAAATTGATAGAATGATATGTCAGGTGGTTATTTGTTAAAAATAGTGAAATTAATAGAGAAGGAAAATATCAGTTATGACCAAGACAGCCAGCATCCAATACACTACATGTATCTAGAGTACTTACAAGGACTGCCAGTTGCAGCAGCTATAACAGAGACAGAACAGATCTTATTGGTGTATATCAGGATTAGTAGTGTTGTGTCAAGATGCTAGAAATGTAATTACACTGAGTGGTTGCAAGACGGATCTTCTCGCAAAATTACCCAGTGTTTTCATTTTCACGAAATTATTTCGTAGGTCGATGTAAGCCAGGGCCAGGCATGAGAGCGGCTCAGTCTAGTCGGCCAGAGCTGCTCTCGCTCCGCAAGGCACTTCAATTCCAAGCCAGAGCAGAACGCTCACGCAGTGGCGGACTCGCATTACAGCTACCTTCCCTGCATTAATGTAACAAGAGCCACGGTTGTTCTAGTCAGTCAGTCTGTCAGTACATAATAAGTTATAAGGATATTACATCAATCCATTGTACAGTACAGACTTTATAACACTCTTATTAATTTAATGGAATAAACTTCGCTCTATGCACACACACAAATCATTAGGCTTATTTACATAAACCATACGCACATACTGCAACCTCCTCACCACGGTTCTACGAGACAGGCATATGGCTTCCACTTCCCCTACTTGCTGTGGACAGAGTTCATCTGCCAATATAATTAAACATCGCTTGATGAATTCACTTTCGTTGAATGTTTTCAATTCCTTTGCAATTTCGTGGCAAATTTTGTAGCTAATTCTCATAGCCGATTCACTAAGTGTATTATTGTCATCCTGTTAATATATAATATAATATAATATAGTATAATATAATATGATGCGATGCAATATATGATATGATATGATATGACATGATATGATATATGATATGATAATTATGATATGACCATAAATTAATACAACTTAAAGAAAAAGTTTCTCAGGTACATTATATTAGAGAATCTATTCGATATTTATATTGCATTATAAGTTATTATAGTACACTTAGTAATATATAATTTTAAATTATACAAATATTATGATATATCATAGTGTAGTATATTACAGTTCATGATATATAATATTATATATCATAATACTTGTATAATTTAAAATTATATATTACTAAGTGTATAATAACTTATAATGCAATGCAAATATCGAATAGATACTCTAATATAATGTACCTGAGAAACATTTTCTTTAAGTTGTATTAATTTAAAGCGTTCATTACCAACATATTTGTCATATTCAGTAGCATGTTGTAAAGAATAATGTCGTTGGATATTGAACCTCTTAATCAGTTGGAGTGTTTTATGCCAAATTAAACACTTTGCTAATCCACTTCTCTCTACCAAAAAGAACTCCTCCTCCCATGATACATTAAAAGCATTGGGAGTAGCGGGACGCTTTAGTGTATGAGCGAAAGCTCCGTCTTCAAAGTTCACCTTTATTCTGCAGAGTCACCACTGCACCGACACTGAATGATGTACAGTATGCATACGTCACACCGCTTTCGAGACCCGGTCTTTAAAGCACACAGCGCTCATTTCTCAGAATCACGTAATGTGCCCAGCCCTGATGTAAGCAATGGGTATACGTGGTACTGTCGTCTTTTTTTTTTTTTTATTCTCTATGGTTTATTTAACAACGCTCGCAACTGGAGAGGTTATATCAGCATCGCCAGTGTGTCGGAATTTTATCCTGCAGGAGTTTTTTTTACATGCCACTAAATCTACTGACATGAGCCTGTCGCATTTAAACACACTTAAATGCCATCTATGTGGGCTGAATCGAATCCGCAACCTTGAGTACAGAAGGCCAGCGCTATTCCAAGTATGCTACCCAGGCCGACTACTGTCGTGTTGGAGATGTTCGTAGTCGTCATATGAAATGACAAAGTATCAGAAAGGGTACTTGGTTTATTTCATCCAGTTCGACAGTGTATACAATAGTCATAAGTTCGTGACATCCCTTAAGGATGTTGCTACTGTATTCATCCTCAGACATCTAATGAACCACCTATTCCACTCCATCCCCAAGTATCGTTAGCTAAGCTAACCTAATCTTTCCTCCAAAAGTTAGCTATCCTCTAACCCAGCATTTCTCAAACTATGGTCCGCGGACCACCTGTGGTTCTCGAGGTCTGCCCTTGTGGTCCTTCAAAAAAGGCAGAAGAAAAAATAAAATTCAAATGAATTGCATATCACTCTATAGCCAAAAAGCTCAGAGTTTGGAAATGACACATGGCAATCGTCTTTCACTTTTTCTCTCAGTACTGATATTTATGAAATTTATTACCCTATCCGTCTACCGACTTCCCACTCTACTCTCAACAACAAAAGAGGGATTTAAAGCACTATGAACGTGGTGTTTCTCGCCATCTTTTTCCTGCACATCTGTCGCCACCCCTGTAACCCAGCCAGGGACCACCAAATTCATAACAGAGGACCGAACCTTTTCATGTATTTATGAATTTCTTAATAGTTTTGCCGACACCCAGTCTGCACATTGAAATGGTCATGTACTGTGTGTCGTACACAAAATATAATATTAATGAACTTATTTTCCAAGTAAATATGATGAATTTTCATGGGTTTGTGATCACTTTCATTGAGATATTGAAACTAACAAACTTTCATTGAGTGAAAAAGAATAGTTAATTGAACTCTTGAATGAGACCGGACTTAAAATGAAATTCCAAGCGGAAGGTATGATTAATTTCAGGACAGCATCACAAGTGAAAAGAGAATATAGTGAACTGTACAATGGTGCTTTAGAGATTATAATTCAGTTTGTTTCTACGTATCTGTGTGAGAAAGGGTTTTCATCACTAATTCTAATAAAAATAAAGTAGGCTACCGAAATCGACTTGATGTATGTGACAATCTCCGACTTAAGCTTACCAGCATACATCCAAATATAGAACAAATGTGCAAGAATCGGCAGGCTCATCCATCTCATTAATGTGAGTACCAACATTTATTTTTAAGTTAAAGATTATCCAAATATCAAAGAAACAAAAATGAATTTTCTTCTATTAACATTAGCTTAATTAGTTAATACTAATATAAAATTAATTTCATTTAATTAATTTTAATTAATTAATTCTATTTCAAAATATAAGTATATTGATATTAAGATATACTACAAAAATGATAAATTTGCTTTCGAAGGGAACAAGAATAAGGTGGTCCGCAGAACTGTTCTGACTTAAAAAAGTGGTCCCCACTTCAGAAAAGTTCGAGAAACGCTGCTCTAACCAAACCCTCTAACCTAATCCTGTCATTCGTCTCGGGCTAAGTTAAGCCAAGGTAACATAATCATTTTTACAATGGATAACTATCGCCTCACCAAATCTTGTAACCTTGTTTCTGAATTAGGGACTAAGCTTAGCCAACCTAACCTAATTTTTTGTATAAGAGATATCTGCTGTGTGCAACTGTAATTGAGTGTGTGCAATAATGGTCCAAGTTGTTATTTGATTTCTATATTTTACCCAAAGTGGTATTTAGAAAGAGCCTTTATAAGACAGGAATAAATCTGCAATGCTTGGGAAAAGTGGCATAAGTCAATTTCCACAAACATTTTTTATTAATTTATTGATAACTTATGGAACATCTGCTCACTTGGGAAAAGAGACGTAAGTATTTCTCCCATTACAATAATTCATACAGAAGAAAATCAAATCGACATAAACCAGTGTGAAGACAGTTTTTTTCCTTCTCCTGTAAAATTAACATTTTTGACTTGTGCCACTTTTCCCGAGCAGTACAGAAATAGTAGTTACAAGACACTTTATTAGCTGTGTGTGCCTTTCATTATCACTAGCATTATTTCTTTTCCAGGATCTGGAAAAAAAGATTGCAGGAAGCCATCAGGGTCGACGTCGATTTCAGGAACTTCGTCAGAGAATGCAAACAGATGATGAAGATACTGGGCTTAATAATGCCTCACCTCCTGACAGTCAGACTTCATCTGTTGAAGGAGTCTTTGCTATCTCAAGCAAAACCTCCCATCCATTCCGTATTATTGAACATGATGCCTTGAGTTTGCAGAGTATGACGTCACTTGGTCGAGTGGGTAGAATACTTAGTGGTTCAATGGATAATACAGGTGATATATTATATTATTAATATGTTAATATGAGGGTTAGGGAGGAGGGAGAGAGTGAAGGGGAATGAGAGAGAGAACGTGTTTTTCTTTCTTTTAGCTGTTAAGCAATAGTAAGGATGTATTATCATGCTGTGAACATCATGTTCACCTGATATTATTCACAAAGTGGTGAAATACAATAGACTTTCACACACTAGTTTCTTCAGCTGTCAGCATTATGGAATGATAAAGTGAATCCTTGGTTGGTCCTCTTCTTGATTCTTTTTTCATTGTTTATGATGATGATGATAGTAATAATAATAATAATAATAATAATAATAATAATAATAATAATGTTGTGTCGTGTTGCTTCTCTGACACCAAATTGTTGTGATGTACTTCAGAACACCAATTTTGTTATGCGCGATAACTTAAGTTGGATGGTTTGCAGAATGATGGCAACTGCATTTGATAAATCTTATTAAATATTAGTCCTATCAAAAATTTTGCATTGAATAAAACTTGTCGGAAACCTTTTTCAAATCTAATTTTGTTATATAACATTCTCCTAAAAAATCGATAATAAGCGAAATATTTCGATTTATTTAATTCAGATTCCCTTATAACCCCCCCCCCCCCTTTAAAGAAAGTATTTTGAATGCCATGTAGTCTAAATTTTGAGTGAGACCCAACTTAATTTATATACCAATTTTCATAGAAATTGATTCAGCCATTATTGCGTGAAAAGGTAACAAACATACAGACATACAAACAAAAATTTCAAAAATGAGATTTTCGGTTTCAGGACAGTTCATTATGCATGCTAACACCAATTATTTTTGTAAAAGCGAAAATTACCAGAAAAATTTAGGTTACAGTTTTATTATTAGTATAGATATAGATTGTGCTTTATATGCATGTTCAATTTATGCTGACAACTACCATTTGGTGCTCAGTTAAAAAAACACATCCAACCATTTTATATCTCTGTGGCTGTGTGTGCGTGCGTGTGAGAGAGAGAGATAGAGACAGAGGGAGATATATATATATATATATATATATATATATATATATATATATATATATATATATATATATATATATATATATATATATATAGAGAGAGAGAGAGAGAGAGAGAGAGAGGTAAAGAGATAGCGAGAGAGAGATAGAGATTTTTTTTTTCCTTGAGCTTAATATAATGTTCTCCTACCATGTCTGTATTCACAAGTGAAGAATTTATTTTGTTGGTAATATAACTAATATATGGAATTTCTTTAGAACAGGCAGTAATTTCAAAGCATTTTAGTTATTTTAGCAATCTCATTAGCATGTGTGTTACATTGATCTGTTATCCACTGTGCTGTGGCGTTATGGTTTTCATCTTTTAACAAGGATATTTGTTTACTTCTGAAATAGCAGCAATAAAATTTGCAGAGCTGATATTGAGTGACAGCGGAACTTGTTTTTAAGGATAATATCAAGGACAAAAGTAGTGTTTCGTGCTTCAAGTTGACTTTAGAGTTATATTTTGAACTTCATTGAATGTATTTTCCATTAAATTGTGAGATACAAAATCAGTTAACATTACTTTTTTATCTTAATCCTTTATTTAACAACAATGCATCAATTCTGAGGCTATTTAGTATCATTTAGAATGATGAAAGTGAAAGGTATTTGGTGAGATGAATCATGGAATTACCTAACATTTGCCTTTGTAATTGGGGAAATCCTTGGAAAGAAGCCCAATCAGGTCCAACTGAAATTCAAACACACACCTAAGTATAACCTTGGACCCTGAGTCACATTTATTACCCCAACAGTGCTGGGACCAAACATTGATTAATGTGTATCATTATTATAGTACTGCTTTATTTTTAAATCTTTGTTTTGTTTTACATTTCCAGTGGGAACTATCAGTCGTGATAGCCAAACATTACCTCCATCTGTGTTACCAACTGCATCAGTTGGGAAGGATGATGATTCATTACCAGAAACATCATCTTTAACATCACAGAGTTCACATAATCTTTCCACTGACTCTGCAGTTACACCAGCTCAGAAATGTGGTAATAATGAAAGAGAAGAGACATCTAAAGTTTGTCAACTAGTCCGAGATGATCAGAATGAACAGCCTCATTCATCACAAATGACTGTTCCCTTACAAGAACCTGATGTCATAGCAAGTACAAAGAATGTGAACAACATTAATGGGATAAGCTTTGATGGAGGAATGGAGTCAAGTGTTCCAGTTCCTGTTGCACCACCAAGAAGAAAAAAGAAATGTAAACCTCAAACACCAAGAACACTGACTGTGAGCAGAATTCTAAACATAATATTCCTTATATCCCGTGCAGTTAATAATTATAATGTTTATTACATGCTTACCTCAACTAACATTTCGACTAACAGTTAAAATGTGGTCATAATTAATATGCTAATTTACATAGAGCTGGTTTCACCAACATTCATCAGATTACATCTGATAAACATCATTTCGTTATATGAAATATATAGTAAAAGTATTTTGATGCTACACTTTATCGATCATTATACAGGATGTTTAAAAAATACGGGGCATAATTTCAGGTATGTATTTCCCACATGTAGTCAATCAAAATAGTTCATTACAACATGTGTCCGGAAATGCTTTATTTCCTAGTTATGGCCTTCACAACATTGAAATTCACCGGAACGTTTTTCTTTCTGCAGGTCGTTGCTGTCAAAGGAGACATTAAGAGGGCACTCTGACAGTTCATTCTGAGGTGAAGGTTACATTCAGTGTTGTGTAGGCGTTAGACTGTGCGACATGTATTCAAATCAAGAGCTGGCAGAGATACACTTCATGTACAGTAAGGCGGACGGCAATGCTGCACTGGCTCGTCGTTTGTACCAGGAGAGGTACCCACAGCGACAATGTCCAGATCGGAAGACATTTGTACGTCTCCATTAGCGTCTGTGCGAGTATGGAAAATTTAACTCTCCTGGTTTGGGAAGGGGACAACCAAGATCTACAACTTCAGAAGTACAGGAGGAGATTCTGGAGGCTGTGAACATGACTCCTTCTATCAGCACACGAAGGGTAGCGTTGCAAGTCATTGTTCCTCATACGACTGTCTGGAGACTGTTGAAAGAGTATCAGTTGTATCTTTATCATTTGCAACGTGTACAGGCCCTGTCACCAGCAGATTACCCTGCAAGAGTTAGGTTCTGTCATTGGTTCTTGCAGCAGTGTGGTGTAAATCCGAACTTTCCTGCCTTAGTATTATTTACAGATGAAGCACAGTTCACACGAGATGGCATAACAAATTTCCACAATCAGCATGTATGGGCGTATGAAAACCCACGTGCAACTGTTCCATCTCATCACCAGGTGCGGTTCTCCCTCAACATGTGGGCCGGTATCATTGGTGATCGATTAGTTGGACCCCATGTACTTGTAAACAGACTTACGGGGCAGGCGTACACAAACTTCCTGGAAAACACCATACCTCATGTTTTAGAAGACACTCCACTGATCAATCGTCAACACATTCACTTCTTGCATGATGGCGCTCCTGCACACTTCAGTCGTACGGCTCACCGGTACTTGGATCGAAGGTTTCCTGATCGATGGATAGGTAGAGGTGGCCCAATTGCTTGGCCTCCATGCTCACCTGATCTGAACCCTCTCGATTTCTACTTGTGGGGCCATTTAAAATCATTGGTTTATTCGTCTCCGGTGCCTGATTTGGAATCCCTTCGGAATCGAATTGTGGCATGTTCTGAGGACATACGCAATACTCCTGGAGTTTGGGATCGTGTTCGCAGGTCAATGAGACATCGATATGAGGTCTGTATTCAAACAGGAGGTGGACATTTTGAACATCTTCTGTAATGACAACGACCTGCAGAAAGAAAAACGTTCCGGTGAATTTCAATGTTGTGAAGGCCATAACTCGGAAATGAAGCATTTCCGGACACATGTTGTAATGAACTATTTTGATTGTCTACATGTGGGAAATACATACCTGAAATTATGCCCTGTATTTTTTAAACACCCTGTATTCAGTAGAACTTAAGTAATCTGGTTTTATCATTAGTACAGCATGGCTCCATTCAAATTTAACCCAGAGACAATTTCCGCAACAGGGAAATGGCGACCTTAATGAGCAAACTGATATTAATAAGGCCGGTTATATTCTACCTAGATGGAGAAAAAGTCACATGAATATCAAAAACATTAGGCCTTTGTGCATTTGCACGCTTGGCTGCTGAATTATTAAAATACATTATTCCTTAGTCTTCTTTGCGTATTCTTGCTGAAAATATGGTAAATATCTTTTATAAATTTCTTCTTGTTGTGTTAATGTGTCACGAACCTAAGCATTGTGCATGCGCAACACACGCATTTTAGTTTTTACTGCTGAACAGCCATGCTTTCCACATGATTGAACATGGAAGACAAACCCATTAATTTCGAATTTATTTTGAATGTTTCATTGTCGAAAATAAAACATTGGAATTTTGTGACTTCCTTATGATTCAGCATTATCTATCTATTCTGTTGTAATTTTGGTTTTAGAAACTTGATCTTTGACTGGAGTTTCTTAACTTATTAAATGATGCAGAACTGTAAATTCTTTTACAGAAAACCAAAATGTTCAATTATTTGAATACTCTATAATTGAAATTTTACTTTTAAAGAATGTTACTTTGTTTCTTATTTTAAACTACAAAACAGGAGTACTGAGGACTGCATGGTAAAGCTCAGAGCTGCCCTTTGGAGAACCTCGGTATGGATTATCTTCAAGAATGCTTGCTCCGAAGTAATGAATAATCATCTGTATAATAGTACTTCGAATTTACTTTTTTTTTTTTCGAATAAAATAGTACTTCTTTTTAATGTCATACAAAACCAGAATTGTTTCATCAGTGCCATTTACTAAAAGAATTCTCTCTCATTTCGATAATGCTTTCGTTCATTATGAAGCATTTTCAGCTGGCATGCACTGAAATGATATTCTGGAATCCTTTCTCCAAACTTGCTATATTCAGAATAATATTCTGTAACCTTATTGTTAACAGGAAGCATATCACTGATTTATTACTAATTTAGATGTTTTATTTTGATCACAAAAATAGTTTAGAAAATTATGCCATGATATTTCTTCCACTCATTCATTTTTGGACAAATATTTTTTACGTTTATGGTGATACCAAAAGATGGTTTGTTTCGAGAGAAGGTAAATTAATTACTGGGGCCATTATGCCTATCAGTTGCATTGTCACCATCATTTTGTCATCTTTCTTTTTTTGAGGTTAACCGCATTGTACTCTTTTATTCAACAACGTTGAACTTGGTCTACCGAGATATTGTTGGCAGATAGAGATGGTGTAGATCTCGCACTAACTTTAGGTACCTGATCAACTGATTATTTATCATCAAAACATTAGGTATATTGTTTTTACTTTCCATGTTATTGTCTTCTGTATGCAATTTCTTATTTGTCAGCGTAGACTAATTCTTATGTAATAGTTTTCATAATGTTATCTTACAAAGCAACCTATTATTATCAAGACAACTGAGGAAATGTGGCCTATTTTGGAAGAGTATGGAGTGATATTTAACAAGTGAATTTGTTTGTGACTAATATAAATCAGAAGAACTGTGTTCCACAAAGACTGTACACCGTCTTTTTATTCCATATCCGTACTTAACTAGTTACAAGTGACATTTCATTGTTCTGTTGCATAAAAGTATTTGTACTAATAGCTTACTTGATTCTTCTGTAGGTGAAAGGATAGATATGTATGGTCCAGTGGTAACAGTGAAAGTGACAGAGAAGTTTAAGAAAATAAACTTTCATTTTAGCACTTTAAGTATAATGAGTATTTAGGTTAAGTTCATTAGAAGTTGAATTTTTTTTCATGACAGCAATATCGATTAGAAGACCTGGCAAATACAGTAGAAGCAAAGCAACAAAATTTAAACATCAATTTCTAACTAAAAGTTAAAAAAGCCACACCAATTATAACAAAAATAATTAATAGAATAAAAGTAATCAATGTTTACGTTTATCAAACAAAAATAATCCTTAAAATGATTATTTTCAACTGTTAATGGCATTACTTATACTAATAAAAATAGCAAAGAAGAGTCAAGCATAAGGAACTAGTACACCTACCATCTCATGACACTGCAGTGTGGAAAGTGATCTTACGTGTAACTAGTGAGTTATTTATTTAAGTGTACAGAAATTTCAGAGAAGTTGTTCAAAGGGACCTCCATTATGTTCTATACACATGGTGCAGTGATGAAGTCCTGGACCACTCGCTGGACCTCATTCTTGCTAATATTATGTATTAGGCATGTGTAACATTATTTCTTCCACTATACTGGAGAATTACCACAGTATCTTTGAACCGTGATGTTACGTTTACCACCAAATTTAACTACATACACAATGTTGCCAACATAAGAACATGATTTTGGTCTGTGGTGTCATTAGAAGGAGAAATTTTTTTCTTTTTCTCTCTAACTCCTTCGTTCTGAACATTACTGAGAGATAGCACCACTGTTACTATTATCTATTGCAATGATTTTTTCCCTGGACTACCAATTTGCTTGGACGACATTTCTACATATAGAAGATTAAGACAGATCTTACAAGTGATCTCCAATTACTAACAGTATGGTCATCAAAATTGTGTGTCCATTTTATCTCGAACTAAAATCTCTCTCGCATTTTCTTTTGTTTCATCATGGCCAAATGGATTTATCTCTTCGGTATCGATGTTTCTAGTTGGTCA
The DNA here is from genome assembly GCF_040183065.1 of Periplaneta americana. NCBI lineage: Eukaryota > Metazoa > Arthropoda > Insecta > Blattodea > Blattidae > Periplaneta > Periplaneta americana. The sequence continues at coordinate 120,848,488 of NC_091132.1, read as the reverse complement.
TGGCCTTTATGACAGTTTTTGTTTCGTAATATTGATAGATGGTAATATAATTAAAGCGGTGAATAATTTCATGGCCCCTAAAAGTTTTTTTTTTTTTTTTTTTCGTAAAAGTCAAGGTATTTTGTCTAGGCCACAAATAAAACTGCAACGTGGTCATAATTATGTACTTAATGCTTTGGTGAACATTAACCAGAAATTTACTTTCCGTTATTTAAATGATATTCTGTGAACCACACCTTTTTCCTCTTCATTTCGTTGTCATAACCTACTTTAAGATCTTACTACATAAGCATTTTCTTTTAGTGCATTCAAAACATCGTCGTTGTACTGCATAAATCTTGCACTTGACTAATAGAGTGATTTATTTAAGAATATAGTCGCGAATTTTACTACCACCATTAAGATTGTCTTCTGTTTGACATGGCTCGGTACGGCCCGGTGACTAGTGGCCAGCGAGTAACGTCGACTATCGACATTGCTCTGCCGTGGGTATTATCCATTGTTCCATTTCTTCTTATTGAGAATGGAACTTGTTTTTCACCACTTATTAAATAATTTAACAATGGAGTGTTTCGATGGTTGTATAGTCTCTGAAGAGTGCCGCCAAAATTTGAGTGAACACAACTTGCACGACTTTTTCTTCAGTAGATACGTTGTTGTTCTGTATATATAACCATGTTTAACATACTTATTTCTCAGTAGAGTTCAGATGGCTGTCTAGGCACGAATGTGATGCAATAACTGATAAGAAAAACCCACGCATTGTGTCCTGGGCTGATCTCTAAACTAAGTTGCTGTCATTCTTACTGAGGTGCGAGATTGTTGTGAGACGATATTAGTACATACAGTTTTCCTGACTATATGTATGGAGTGTTCCAGAACTTTATACAGTGCTGCATCTTGTGTTTAGAATGTAATGGACGACATTTTGAGCAACTGCTCCGAAATTCAGGTAAAATTTTCTTCATTTCATTAAATACAAGTAAATAAGTCACTAGTTATGCAAGAAGATTATCTTTAAGAGCTGGTGTGCTGCTTGCCTGACTATAATGCTGAGAGGTGGTAGGAGTGCCAGTTCCTTATGTTTCGTTCTCTTAGTATTACATGGGGTGTAACCACAGTCTACTATATACAGTCACGAAGCTTGAGTTTTGAGGGTGCTAGAAACAATAGACTGTGCCTGTACTATTTTGCATTGCCTGTAATGAGGCGATATTAGCAATCCTAGTGGTGAGCAACTATCTAATGTTTGCATATTTACTACGTATTGAGCTTCACGACTGTATATACTAGACTGTGGTGTAACTGTAATAGTGGCAACACTGCTGTAAAAGCGAAACGAGACGGAGTTAATTGTTGTCACTTCTACCACATGTTACTCTATGTCTGCCCTCTTCCCCCCTAAAAGAACTTTTCCATCTGACTCACAGCGCATGCACTGTGGAGATTTGAAGTTAGTCTCCTGTTAGTTACAGCTCTAAGTAGTTGTGTTTCCCCAAGTTTACAAACCAGGAGCAGCGATCTTGGCTGAAAACTCAGTCTGCCTGTGGTTGTACAGCACAACAATGTCATGACGGTCTTGTTGAGGCATGTGGAGAGACGGCGTTACCATACAGGACTGTGGCGAGGTGGGTTCAAGCCTTCAACGAGGGGCATGACAGCATGAAAAACATGGCTCGGCTGGGTTGTCCGAGTGTTAGTGAAGAGGAAGTTTCCGCGCTATTAGACAACGATCGACGACAGACAGTACATGAGTTAGCCCAAGACATAGGAGTATCGCATATGACTGTGTTTTGTATTCTAAAGAATCGCCTAAAAATGAGAAAAATTGCATCTCGGTGGGTTCCCTGGGATTTAACGGAGGCACAGCGATGGATACGATACGGCATCACTCAAACTCACTTGGAGCGTTATGATCGTGTAGAAGACGCCTTCTTATGGTGTATTGTTGCGCTTGATGAGACATGGGCCAGGTCATATGAATCTCTACTTAAGTGCCAATCAAATGAGTGGCGTCATTACGGTCACCACGCAAACAGTGGTGCGTCATTCCCCTACGAATGTGAAAGTTATGCAGATTGTTGTGTACGACTGACAGCGTCATCCTAACACATACTGTCCCGCAAAGACAGAATGTTAATGCACAATATTTCCGTTATTTTTTGGAGCATAATCTGAGACCAGCATTGTGAAGAAAGCGCCTACATGTTATTCAGAACCCTCCCATCATTTTGCAGGATAACGCAAGGGCGCATACGGCACACCCTGTAGCTGATGTATCATCTCTGGGGGTGGTAAGTGCTTTTCCATTCACCACATTCACCGGACTTAAGCCCCTGTGATTATGACTTAATCCCAAAGTTGAAGGAACCAGTTCGCGACGTTCAATTCCGGACTGTTCTCGATATTCTGCAGGGTAGGGCAGTCCATCAGAAACATCAACAGAACAGAAGCTGGTACAGGAATACTACGACTTCCACATCGCTGGCAACGAGTTGTAGACAATGCTGGTTACTACATTCAAGGACTGTAGAAGTTTCACAGATGTATCACTTGTATATTCCTAATAAATAAATACTTGCCATTATTAAAGTTATAACCTGTGTTTACAAATATGATAAATTGTGAGATAAGTTTCTGATTGTATGAACGAGAATGTTCCTGAAATCAGTAACATTAATATTTCTAAAAATTTGTTACAATGCGGCATAGTTAATAAATGTATTATGGAACCTCTGTTTTGGTCTGATACTGAGAATATGATTCTGTGTGCAGATTTCTTTGTAAAACTGCGATGTAGAATCTGATTATAAGCTTTTCAGTTGTTATAATTTTGTGATGGAGAAGAGAACACGTCAAATATACTAGGCTAAATAGGCTTATTTTATGCAACTTTCATTTGGAAATGTGCTAGAAAAAACTGTCAAGTGTAAGCATATAACAGGGTATGTATTTCCTTAGAAGCAAAGATTATGTGATAGGAAAGTCTAGCAGAGTAAGTCACACTAAGGATTGACTAATGCTATATCATATGCATTTGTTGTGATATAAGTGCTGGACTTTTGGTAGAAATACAACTTCAAATATAAACAATATTACAGAAAAGCTGGAACTTCAGTCCTGATAAGACATTAATGATAACTGTGATTGGAGAGTATAGCATAATGAAAACAAGGTAACTTATGTCTACAGAGCTTTCAACATGACTTGTTCTGACAGACAGTACCACTTGTATTTTATAAACTCATTATTATCCAGCAAAAAACGTGCTACTCCTTTCTGGTAAAGAATATTGAGATTTTGTGTGTGTGCGTGTGTGTGTGTGTGTGTGTGTGTGTGTGTGTGTGTGTGTGTGTGTGTGTGTGCGTGCGCGTGCGTCGCGCGCGCCCATGGGTGTTTCAGACCACCCGTATCAGCCTTTTTTCTCGAAATCTATATGATACTGGTTGTTCATAAACAAATTTTGATAACCAAAACCTGTGTAAAGAATCAATTGGTGGCAGTACCATTTCCTGTAAAAAAGCTGAAGTAGGGGTACCTGTGGTCAACTTCGAAATTTCAAATAAGAACATGGGTCATTGAAGGTGCCATTGGAAACTACTTTTAAAAAGAAACAACTTTTACTGAATTTTTTTTTCTAACTTTTATTGTTTACTCACAAAGCAAGAAAAATGGTATTTTCTGAGAAATGTTGTATGTTGTTTATGTACGTACACTTTTCATAGTAAGTGTTCAAACCCTGTGCTAAACAATGTTCTGATCTCCTCCTGACATCCGTGATTGCACAGAGACCTTCAGCACAGCTGAGGGACACACATGGTGTGGCTTCTCTACTTCTTTGTTTTATGTGTTCTCTAGTTGTTGGACGCACCTGATAGAAAATGTTAAACTGTTATGTTTTATTTAACGATGCTCGCAACTGCAGAGGTTGTATCAGTGTCGCCGGATGTGCCGGAATTTTGTCCCTCAGGAGTTCTTTTATATGTCAATAAATATACTGACATGAGCCTGTCGCATTTAAGCACATTTAAATGCCATCGACCTGGCCTGGGATCGAACCCGCAACGTTGGGCATAGAAGGCCAGCGCTATACCAACTTGCCAACCAGGTCGACACCTGATAGATCATGTCTTTAATTCTCCCCCACAAGAAGGATTGCCCATGACTCAAGATTGCATCATAATACAGTGTTTAGAATTCTCGAAGACAACAAATTTCGTTCATACCATATTCATCTCCATCAGGAACTTGGGGGACAGGACTTCCAGACTCGTGTTGATTTCTGCAACTGGTTTCTAAACATGGACCGTGATTTCGAGCTCAGAATTCTGTGGACTGATGAAGCAACTTTTAAAAGTAATGGTCAGGTGAATCTCTACAATTCCCATTACTGGTCTCCGGTTAATCTACACTGGCTACATGAAGTGGATTACCAGCACGTGTGGAGCCTGAACACATGGTGTGATCTCCTTGGACACTGAATCATAGGACCATACTGTTTTGAGGAGAACTTGAATGATAGAACACACGCTTCCTCCGAAACATTTTGCACCAGTTGCTTCGTGATGTTCTCCTTGCACTTTGGTTAACGATGTGGCTTCAACAGAGTGGCTGTCTGGCTCTCTTTTCACATAGGGCTCGGCAAGTTATTAACCAGTTATTCCTCTACAGTGGATTGGACAAGGAGGACCAATGGCCTGGCCTGGCCTATCTCGTGACTTCGCTCCAAATGACTTCTTCTTGAAGGGGAGAATTAAAGACATATTCTACCAGGTGCATCCAACAACTACAGAAGATATGAAACAAAGAATTAGAGAAGCCTGTACGTCTCTCAGCTGTGCTGAAGGTCTCCATGCAATCACGGATGTTAGGAGGAGATCAGAACATTGTTTAGCACAGGGTGGCGGATATTTTGAACATTTACTATGGAAAGTGTACATATATAAACAACATACATTTCTCAGAAAATACCATTTTTCTTGCTTTGTGAGTAAACAATAAAGATTAGAAAAAAAAGTTTCAGTAAAAGTTGTTTCTTTTTAAAAGTAGTTTCCAGTGGCACCTTCAATGACCCATGTTCTCATTTGAAATTTCTAAGTTGACCACAGGTACTCCTACTTTGGTTTGTTACGGGAAATGGTACTGCCACCAATCGATTCTTCACATAGATTTTGGTTATCAAAATTTTTTTATGAACAACCAGTATCATATAGTTTTCGAGAAAAAAAGGCTGATACGTGTGGTCTGAAACACCTGGTGTGTATATATGTATGTATGTATGTATGTATGTATATGTATGTATGTATGTATATATATATGTATATATATATATATATATATATATATATATATATATATATATATATATATCTCAGAATGGCTGTCACTACAGAATTCGTATAATAGTTTAAAATAATTCACAACTTACATCTAAAACAAAATATAATGAAAATCACCAACCGTGTGAAACTTCGTCATTGATCCGATCAGGTTCAGCAATAATTGTTAATTCAGTTGTTAGCATGAAAGCCCTTCTTCAGATTTGACCTTTCTTTTGACGAATTTCGGAAATTACAGATCATTTTAATGAAAATGATCTCTTTCACGATTTAAAGATTTTATGATACCAATGTGGTTATTATTATGATTGGTGAAACCAGCTAATTTTGTTATACACAATTAATACATGATATGCTGTACTTCTTCCCCAGCCACCACCTTCAGAGGAAGCATATCCACAGACATCACCTCTTCCAAGTCCAGCCAGCACAATCGAGTCATTGACAAGGGAATTTGAACATTCGTTAGATATTAGGTCTGCAACCAAAGGACAATATGTGGTGAAACCACAAGTGAGTTTATTGCTTTTGTATGGATATCAGATATTTATATTGATACTGGTAAAAGTTGACGACATAATGCTATTTGTGATGCTCCTTATACAAAGCATGTGACTACATTTGATGTTCCCATTGTCCTTTAAATGTTAATGGTTTGGTTTTTATTCATAGGTTTAGAGTACTGATGAAGAGTTCATTAATTTTTACGTGGTAGTATTAATTGTCTTAATTTAATCATTTGCATTGGACTCCCCTTATATCATAGATGGGCATCGTGCCTCACTTGAGAAATAATGACCTGACCTTCACGGAGCTTATCGCTCTGAGTGACATCATCTTCACAGTCCCCGTTCCTCCCTCACGCAGCTCCTAGGCGTGGGCAGGTTCTATATCAGTTTTATAAGCAATATTAGTGGTGGCATAATGGCATTATCAAAGCAGTGTGTACGCGTTAGAAAATGATTATTTCATGAGAAATTGGAGGAAGAGTTTTTTTTTGCTGTTTAGAAGGGGAGAACATACGATGTATGTTATGCTCGAAAATCCTATTAGGCATTAATAAATTTAATATATAACGACATTACTCCTTATATCATAAAGAACATGCTGAATTAGAAGGTAAGACAAATTAAATGTTATTTTTCGTACTATTCCGAAGAAAATTTATGATCTTAACATTTGCATAGTATACTAAATACGACATTATACCTTAAACACGTTCCATTAAAAAGTAGCCTACGAGGAATTAAATGTTGTTTGTACGTATTATTTCCAAAAGAAATTTATAAAAAAAATATCAAATGTGTGTAGAAAAGGAAATATGATTTTCTGAAATTATTTTAGGTCGAGAACGTGCAAATCTATTAAGTAATCTTGATAAATGCCAGAATATTCAAGAAAATAAACGTAGACAACATGATGGAATATTATTGGCTAGTTACGCAATTTCTCGCCTGTGATTTAAATCAATTCAGTGATGGAGAAATAGTAAAGAGGTTTATGATTAAAGCCGCCGAATTAATTTGCCAAATTGAATAAAAGTTTTCGAGTCTCTCACATTAACCAGGCGCTTTCCTAATAATTCGCCACTGACCGCCTTAGCGATTACGATAAGGTGACGCAGGTCACAGCAGTTTATATTTCCCATCCTACTCTGCAGTCTCCTCTCCTAGTAAACAAACTATTTCAAATCGAGTGCCTCACGTAACCGAAAATTGTGCCCATGTATGCCTTATATAATGCTATTAAGTAGACTATTTTGTCTTTTACTTTCTTCTAGTCAACACTGAAGTAAATGTTCCTTATCCCTGATTAATGAAAAGTTGTTACATAGTACACAATAGAGACAGTTTAGTATTACAATAATTCCGTGCAGATGTGCCTGCTAAGCAAGTGTGTCTGGCTTTGCAATTGGAAAATCCTACAGTCTGGTATGTAGTAGGACTTTATGAAAACATTTCACATCATTTTGTACCACTCAGGGAGGACATTAATCCCTCTTTTACACAGCAATTTCCTTAGACAAGGTGGAGCAAAATGTATTGTACGAAAAGAATAAAAAATTATGAAAGAATGTCCGCAGACCCAGATTTGTGACTTATTTGAAAACAGTGTGTAGACAGTGCAATTTATGTTAATGTCAACAGATCCTTATTTCTTAAAAATGATATGTGGTAAATGCCTCCCTTCCTTCACTTCACAATTCTGTAGTTGATTTTGAAAGCTGTCTGTAATATGTCCTACGGAATGGCTGCAATTTCAACAGGGATGGCAGCTTGGAATTCTCCAATTGTTTGCTGGCGAGTGGAAAAGTCCTTGCTTTGAGGTAGCTCCAGAGAAAAATCTAAGAGCTGATAGGTCGTGAGATTTGGAAGGCCACTGGACATCGTCAAGTTGTGAATGAGTTGTTGTGGATACAGCTGTTGCAGTCTTCTCATATTGATTCTGGCATTGTAGGCAGTGGCCCCATCTTGCTGGAACCACATAGTGTCATGAAGCCCTGATCTTCTTAATTCGAGTATCAGGTAGGTGTTGAACAGGTGGAGATACTGTTCTGCATTAACTGTAACAGTATAGTCCTGAGACTTCTCGATGGGGCAATTATCCCATACCACACTGTGACCTTAGAGCTGTGCAGTGGGGTTTTGTGAAGCATTGGAAGGTTTGTGTCTGACCAATACCGGAAGTTTTGTTGGTGACAAATCTGGTTAAATGGAAATGTGTTTCATTTGACATAAGCAAATTAGGCAGTATATCATTCTTAACAGGAATCATTTCTCGAAGTTGTGCATAAAATGCTATTCTCATTTGGCAGTCATTTGGATGTAACATCTGTAGAAGCTGCAGCTTTAATTTCAAATCTGCTTCCAATATGCAGTGAAGTGATCACCAAGAGATTTCCATTGTCTGCAAATGTCGAAAAGCTGAGCACTGTGGGCTTCGCTACATGTATGCTCGAATACGATTGACATTCTCAGATGTTCAGACAGTTCTTGGCCTACCTGACAATTTCTGGTTTTGTACTGTCCCATGTTCCTTCCAACACTGAACCGATTGCATGTTTTATTGTCCTTCTGTCAGAAATGCAATGATTTTGAGGATGCTGCTGGTACCTATAAGAAATGTTGAACAGCAGTAACACTCTTTAAATTAATAAAGGCCTTCATGGCCTGAATTGGTAACTTTATGAGCCAGTGATTCATTGCAAAAGAAATTATGGACGTCCTAGAATAAACAAACTTCTAGGCAGAGTTTCATTATGTAAATGTACTATACATTTTGCTCCACTTGTTATATGATAGAACAGCTTGCTGGAGTTCTTTCACCATCGTCTTACTTTGGGAGCAGGATGTACCACAGGAAGGTGAGATTTGGCATTTGATAGGCTTAGTGTCTTCTGGAGCGTCATCACTATATTTTGCATATGAGCCATTTAGAGCAGAAGTGGTGTAAGTCAAAATTGGGTAATGAGGGTTGAAGTAAACATTCTGTAAAATACAGCGCAAAGTAGCAATTAATATTCAATTTATTTAAACTAGTGATAGTCAGTGGATAACACGAAGAACATATTAATTACAGGGAGTTATACCTGAAATCTTGATTTGCATAATACACGTCACTGTTCGTTAACAGAAAACCACAATTTACAGTTGGGACGGTCGTTCTGTGCCGGTGTGCTTGGTTACTTGAGCAACAGAGTGAGTTTATAGAAACACGTGACTTACCGCCTCGGCTGGGATCTGCAGCATGTAGTGACATCATCATGCGCAGTTGGTTCCAGGATGTGCGATGAACGGTGCATTCCACTCACAGTTGTCCAGTATCACTTATCACATCACACGTGTTATCATAATAAATACAAACTGATTATAAACATAACATGATATCCATGGTTCAATTATATAGCAATGAAGAGAAACAGATGCAATCAATATATCTAATCATCAGACAAACTTTCGATACCAGATATATCACCACCATTGTCGTCGTGATTTTCGTTATGATCATCATCTTCATCGTCGTTGCTTTCACTACTGCTGTCTCCGCCCGTAATTATGAAGCTTTCAATTACATTTTCCATAATTCCTTCCTGTTCAATATATTCATCTTCGATTTTTTCAACATGTTCACATACTTTTTCCCATTTTTCTACACTGATGTCATCAACCCGTTGTTGGCACAATTTCATCACTTGCTCTAATTTAAAAGTTGAGTTTTGACCGGCTACCCACTGCTTGATATCTGCCCAAATCAATTCCAATGGATTTAGCTCAGGTGAATACTGTGGCAATCTGAGTACACAATGTCCATTCATAGCTAAGAGATTGTCAATCACGTAAGTTTTATGAAGTGGCTTATGTGTTTTAATGAGCCCGTAAAGCTCCACTTTCAGCATATTTTCCTGAAACTGCACATTGTTTCTTCTAAGCCAGTCCTGCATATCACTTTTCTTTGAATTACTTGAGGGAGCTTTATGCAACTGCACGTTATGGTAAGGTGTGTTATCTATTATAAAAACAGATCTAGGGGGCAAATTCGGAATCAACTTTTCCGTTATCCGCTTCTGGTAATTGTTGGCATTCATTTCATGATGGTAGTCTCCAGTTTTCCTGTTCGATTTAAACATCAGAAATGCGCCAGGTACAAAACCCGCTCGACCCCCTGCATGAACAATAATAAGCCTAGGTCCTTTCGAAATAGGCGCCAGTAAACCTGAGGTTTTGTCAGCACTCCAATTTTTTGGTCTTGTATGCGTGCTATGAATATACGTTTCATCCTCGTATATTAGAGGCCTACCTTCTTCTCTGTATTTCTTTATTGCGCGTAAATACGATACGCGCTGTTCTCGAATATCATGCCTTTCCTGTAATACCGCTTTATTATTTCTTGTCTTCTTCCATTTAAACCCCATATCACGTAAAATGATCTTTAAACTTGTACTACCGCCGTTAAAGTTTATGGCATCTTTTAGTTTAGGTAGCAGTTTACTGACAGTGGGCACTGTTTTGTCATTTATATAAAAATTATAAATTGTCTGTCGTATAACTCTTTTATCAAAATCATCAACATCTGTGATGCGTTTCGGTACACAATGAACTTTACCGGGCATTCCAAAAGAGGTCCCTTCTTCCTCACACTGTTTCCCTTCTTTAATTATCTTTCTTATTGTTCTTTCGGGCACTTTAGTTGCTGCACTCACTCGTTCTTGCACCTTTTTCAGCGGTATTAAAAAGTCTCCAGAAGCTGCTTCACTCTTCATGAAAGAATGTATATTGTTCACAACTTCCCGAGTTTGGCTATGCAGTGTTTTTGCGCCAAGTTTAGACTGAATAGGAGGCATTTTAGTCTACACAAACACACACAACTGCAATTTGCCACGATAATAAATAAACAATATGAATATGAACTAACTAAACTAACAAACAGCAATTATCAAGCACGTGGCAGGACGACGTTACACAGCCAAGGCTTTCTGCGAGACTGGCCACTTGCCATATTCCGCGCATGCGCGAGAGTGTAGGCTCACTGGCTAGCTACCACATGATTCTCACCGGCACAGAACGAACGTCCCAACTGTAAGTCACACGGAGTTAGTGTGCACTTGAAGTTGGTTGCTTGACGGTTGTCAGCCCTCTTTGAGGTCTGTGGATATAGAGGGAAAAATTGGATCGGTGTTGGTTAGAGTTCCCGGGTAGCTCAGTGGTAGAGCGTTGGTACGTTAAACCAAAGGTCCCGGGTTCGATACCCGGCTCCGGAACAATTTTTCCCTCGAAATTATTCATATTAATTACTATTTTGCGCTGTATTTTACAGAATTTTTACTTTAAACCTCATTACCCAATTTTGACTTACATCACTTCTCTGAATGGCTCATATCTTAATTTTTATATGTCTTTTCCAAGTTTTAAACATACACGCATATATTTGTATCATTCATATGCCTATATTTCAATTAAGTGTGGTCAAGTGAATTAATATTTGTCTTAAATATTAGGTGTACATTCTGTAGGGGCGTGGCATCTACGTTGCCAATGTTGCCGCCGGCAACATACAAAATAATAGAAATTAAGTATATTCCTTATTATATAATTTCTTAATTTGGGCCACCGGCATGGCTCAGTCGGTTAAGGTGCTTGCCTGCCAGTCTGAAGTTGTGTTCGGGTGCGGGTTCGATCCCTGCTTGGGCTGATTACCTGGTTGGGTTTTTTTCCGAGGTTTTTCCCAACCGTAATGTGAATGCAAGGTAATCTATGGTGAATCCTTGGCCTCATCTCGCCGAATATCATCTCGCTATCACCAATCTCATCGACGCTTAATAACCTAGTAGTTGATACAGCATCGTTAAATAACCAATTAAAATAAGTTTCTTAATTTGTATTTTCTGTCAACAATTAAATCCACGACTTTCCCATAATGGAATACATGTGTACGTGTTTCTGATTTACGCCACATGTTGCCTGCAGCGCTTGAATGGCAAACTCGCCAAGGCTGGGTGTCAGTGATCTTCAGTGCCATGGTGTGACTGTAATGTGATTATTTGCCGGTTAGACATAAAGGCAAACATGTGTTATTCTTCCTTTCCCTTCACTCCCCAAGTATGGCTTCTAAATTTACTGGTGAAGTATTTTCCTATCTATGATTGTGGCTGTTATAGAGAGCTTTTAAAACCGTTCTTTAGGATCATGTACATTTAGTGAGAAAAAGTAATATTGTTTTGAATGCCAGACCAACTCCTGAATTAAAAGACTTGAAGACTAAATCACATGGAGGTTTTCTTTATTTTACTTGTCAGCAGCATTACAATCTATTCAACAATGTGAACAATAAATAACAAAATGTGGAGGTTTCGAAAGACATTTTAATGTATCTTGGTATACAGAATCACTGTATACGACTCTTTTGCTGGCCGTGTTTACTTTTTTTCAAGTGAAAAAAAAAACGCCTGGACAAAAGATGATATCAAGAATATGGATAGTTTCTGTATGCTGCACACGCGTCCTGAAAATTATAAAAATCATGTTGCATCTGTTGTTTTTGTAGCATGTTTTGGTAAAACGAGAATAGACTTGTCATTAAGCAAGGCATTTAAAAATCAACAGAAAAATGTAATGAAGTTGTGAAAAGAAACAGATATGTAAATGTCTCGTTTAATAAGTGCAGTGTGTTACTTGGTCCAGCAAGAACTTCCGTTTATTTCTCTAATAATCTCATACTTTCTTAAAATAAAACTTTGATATGGTAACCCTAAATATTTATAAAAAAATTCAGGGTCTATAGTTGTCTTACAATACCCATAACAAGATAATGTTACTTTAATTACATCTAATTTCTTAGAAATGTTGCATTACTATTATGTTAAAAACTTGTTAGATATGCTTGTCTTCTTGATTATTTCCCTGCTCATAATGTTAGTTCGTTAATAATTTGGTAAAGAAAGACAGTTGCTGTTATTTGAGACAGAAAATACTGCCTGAAGATATTCTAAGCCATTTCCCGAAACTTTTATTTTATCCAGGTGTGCCATTCTGCCAAGTGTCATCTATGAATAATCCACCAAAGTTGTAGTTCTTTTTTGCTACCATAGACATTGTAGCCCTCAATTCACTATGAGAAGTGAACTACATAGCACCACATGATGATTACTGGAGCAATGGTGGAATACTGGTAGAAGAAATGGGAGTACCCATAGTTGTTTGCCGTGTGCATGTACTCCAAGTTCTATGTTTACCACACTTCAGTTTCCTGCGCTTACATCCTCCCGACGTCGCAACTGTAGTGATTGAGTCGCGATTTTTTGTTATCGTCCTTAATGTCGATGATGAGATTCCTAATGGATCAGAGTGTTGTTTCTGTGTAAGAGTATTGTTCTCATCGTACTTTCGTAAGATTTCCAATTTTTTCGACACAGCGCTTTTTGTTTAACACTCATTGTAATCACATTCACAGACACTTCAATACACTAAAGGACAACAAACTGGCCAGCAAAAATTTCCAGAATTTTATTACGACTGAGTGAGGAATGGTGTTTGAGAGAGAGGGTTAGCAAGAGGATGGGGTATTGTAACTGTATGTAGGCTTTAACCGTGCAGGTAAGGAGTCGAATAAGAAAGCGTAACAAGAGGGTGGGATATACTAAGGTATGAAGGTTTAAATGCGCAAGTAAAAGGGTCGAATACCAATACTTTTCAGGTTAATGGCACCAGTGAGTTCAATGACCAAGATGTTTTATTGCTGTTACAGTACATTGCTGAAAATTACATCGAAAATATTCCACAAAATCAGCATATTATGTGGGACTTGAGCGCAACAAATGGGGTATTTTATAATGGCGTTATATATGAAATGTGCAGGGACCGGACAAAAAAAGCATATTACACGGGATAGCGTAATAAGCAGGTGTGTCTTATCGAGGTTTTACTGTATATTAAAAGACAACAATAACTGAAGCCCAAACATAATAGTCTGTCACTCACCTTCTTATTGTAATAACATTGTGGACTCTAAAGATCTGTACCTGTCTGTTATCATCACTACAAAGTAGCTTACAGTCCTATCTTCGACTTAGTGAGTTAAATGATTTCTGCTCTCCAAAAGGAATTGGGTTTCAATTCACGGCAGATTCTGTGAGACTTGTACTGGACAAAGAAGTAGCAGGGCAAGGTTTTTGCAAATACATTGAACTTTACATATCATTTCTATTCTGCATTGCTTTAATGTTGTTGTTCCGTTATCTCTGTATAATTTCCTGTAGTTAAAAAGAGGTGTTAAATAAATAATTGAAGCATCGGCTGGAACAACGTTATAAGTTACATTTAGTAAAATTTACAGGAGCTGCAAAAATGTGTACACGTACAACGTTGTTCTTATAGGGTAGCAAACTTTTGAGTGGACAAATTTCACGTACTGCATTGATGGACAGTTGCAAGCCAAAGAGTATAGCAAAGTAACATGACATACAACATTATTACATGGAAACATGCTGAATGAAAATTTTGTAACTTACAATGTTGTTCCAGCCGATGCTTCAATTACTGATTACCACATCCTACACAATTTTAGTAAATGCTGGGTAACTTTCGGTGTTGGACCCCAGACTCATTTCTCCGGCATTATCACCTTCATCTCATTCAGATGCTAAATAACCTTAGATGTTGATGAAGCATCGTAAAATAACCTACCACATCCTACATTCCTTTGATCAACCGCTATAGTAGTCTAGTGGCTAGAGTGCTGGACTTATAATCCTGTAAACCTGGGTTCGAGCCCTGGTGTACCTCAGATTTTGAACTTGTGTTGAGTAAGTCCATGGTCCAGGTAACTGAGAGGTTTTTCTGGGACCTCTGGTTTCCCTATGGCATCCCAACAAATCCCCATCATCTCATGGTGGGTGTAATGTAGACCAGCCTCCCATGGCACACCATGTGCAATGACTCTGTCAGTAAATTGGTGTATACAGTTGACTTCATATGGGTGAATGACAGGGTTGCCAGATGTCCCGATTTGGCGGGACATATCCTGATTTTCATATAAAAGTCCCAGGTCCCGCTCGATTCGAGATGGGATGCAAAAAGTCGCTCTTTTAGAGAATTAACATCACTTGAATAATTTTATCATTACATAGTAACTATTTTCTTCCAGGCCTAAATAATTACATTAAATTTCAATTTATTTTCTTAACAATGTTGGTTTGCACATTGGAAAAAAACGAATATTTTGGCAAGTGTAAGGTTTGTAACAGCAAATTCAGTGGTGAATATGATATTTCTAAACATTTAAAAAGAGACGTTCATCAGAAATGCATGGCACAGAGAATGGACAGAAGCTTGTTGAAAATCCTAAAGTTCAGTGATAAATATGTAGGAAGCTCTAAAAATGTATGCTAAATGATGTGTTTGGAGCATTAATATGCTAAGGCACAAATTAAATATGAATTTAGGTGTAAATAAGTTGTGCCATTGTTATCAATTAATAAACATTGAAATTTAAATATTTTGTCACATGTGATGCCAGACAGAGCTATTATTAAGTCATTTAGGTTAATAATTTGGCATAACATATTATTGCCACAAGCCCTGCAGAAAGACGCCAGAGAAATGTGTTATAACTTAACAGCCAGATAAATATTGTGTGTACTTGGATAGCTGTATCTATATTATGGCTTTTATTCAAATTGCAATTTTGAGATTCATATTACTTTTTTCAGCTGCGGGAAAATTTTTATTTATTTTGTATAGTCATGAAAATGTCAACTCTGCCCAAATTCATATCACTCTTTCTTTAAGACAAAATGTAAGTACTACTTATGGTGGAAAAGGATGTCCCTCCTTGATAGATCTAAAATCTGGCAACCCTGGTGAATGACGAACAGCCAAGTACCGTACAAGTCAATAGTGAAAAAATTGATCGTCTGGAAAAATACTTAGTTTGTAATTAATATAATAGATAATTAAACCTTGAATCTTAGCTATTTATGTAAATTATGTTTACAAGAGAGAGTGGTTAATGAATGTTCATTGCATGAATATACTAATTGTCACATTAAAACTGCCCTATTACATTTGGCAGGATGTCGTCTACTTTTACTTTTATTTTACTTTATAAAACATAATATTTTTTTCATGTGTTGAAACATGATTTTTATCCATGTTTTCCAGGTATATGTTTTTTCCTGCTTCTTTTCACGCTTTATCCACTGTTACATTAAACCATCTTTGTTTCTTTTATTTACATAAATATGAATTTTGGTATATAGTGCATACCTTTTATCTTTGCATGCTTGTAGAAGTAGAGTGGAAGTGACAGTGCACAGAGCAGCTGCGCACACTGAGCACTTGGTTGTAAGTCAAGAAGAGACAAGATAAACTGTAGAACAGAACAGTTTTTTACAATTTGAAATTGTGAAAGTGTTAAAAAAAACGATGTTAGAAGTGTTACCCGTTTGCTGAGAAGCAGGTGTTGCACCATCTAAACACATTTTGGTTCACACGTTGCAGCTCTGCTATGTGGGCTGCTTTTCGTATGTTTTTTTTGCAGCTGGTCCAATATTAGTGGATTTGATTTATATTCTTAGTTTTTAAACTGCCCCATAAATAGAAAATAGAAATTGTATGGTGTTAGGTCTGGGAATCGAGCAGGTTACGGTTCTTCACTAATTGAACCATCACTAAAATCACTAATCATGAATCTAAATGGCCGTCATTTACAGACTGAAGAAACCAGTTGCAAAAATTGAGTCTCCTCTGCGGATCTCCAGACTAATAAGACATGCACTTCTGTAACCTTGTTAAGTTGAAATTTTAGTAATTTTATAGCACTATGTGCTGATGTACAGCTGACCCCTGCTTGTTGTGCTGACTTCATGATGAATTATTGCGGCAATTGTTCAATTGTTCCAATCGAGCACTGATATCATCCAACTTTTCCTCTGTTGAAACATGACGCCTTTGTCTTTTCTTGTACAATACCGATTCTGTAGTTTTGAATTCATTCATTATTTCATGAATTGTAGACTGTTAGGTAGATTAACCATAGAGCTGCAGATTAATATTTTAGAGGAATTAAAAGTTTTGATTTTGCTCTTGTCCAATCCGAGACAGTTGAGGCACTAATTACATAATCTGCTGTAGTGTTCCGTAATATCACGTCATTTTCCACTCATCTCACAGCTTCAAGTTCTTGTTCGATGGTTATAATCAGTAATAATACATTTACCGGTACATTTTGTTGAAATCGTAAAAGCACACATTTTGATAAAATGGGTAATAGTAATATGCTTTACAAGAGCGGTATGTTGAAGTTTTCATGTTCGAGAAAAAGTTTGAAAAAGCGAAACGTAGTTAAGCTTTTTTTAATTTCCGAGAATTGAAAGAAAACATACCGCTCGTGTATCGTACATTATTTTGTGCGAAGATCGTTTATTACATACCTGAAAGAGGAATTTCTAATTAGTTGCAATGAAATCTCCATCTTGGTTTCTGTTCAATGACGGCAAATTTGCAAAACAAAAATACCTATCTTCAACATTGGTGCTTTAAAATGTTTTCTGTGTTTACTATACTCCAGCAGGCCGTGATATACGTTTGTCTTTTTTTCCCCCCAGTCTATGATGAGTCTGGAATCTTGTTGATTTTTTCACGGCTTCCTTAATGTTACTTGCATCACGAATGCAGTAACTTTAGTGGAGTTGTAGAGTTTAACTTACTTAATTTTTGCAAATATTTAAAAACAATAATTAACAGTGCAATTTAGGTGAAATTGCAGTGGTAAGTTTCCAATTTATAATTATTACTATATTGAACGTCTCTAAAAATAATATGTTAAAAGCCTAAAGCAGTAAAATCAATATGTCACTTAAGAGGTAAGAAGAGGGAAATTGTTATGTGTGTTAGGTTGGGAGTACTGAATGTGGAATTTTAGACTTTCCGCTGATTGGATTTGTGCGGAAACCAAGCAAATATGTACGATCTCGCACAAAATAATTTAACATACATGCACTAAGAACTACTTAACACCTATAGCATCACGGAAGTGAATAATACAGATTCAGTTGTCATCTCTCATTCAGCCATAACTGGTTTCACAATTTTTGGATTGGAGAATAGATGAAATAAAAGGTACATAAACAAAGAATAACTTCACATAATGGGACCAACATACACCTGTGAACTGAGGAATGGAAAGATTTTTCTACCTACTGCATTCAACAGAGCATTAACCCTTATTTGTAACCTTGCTTTGCGGTGAGAACAAGACAGTAGCTGTCCCATTGGCATGTATTGACAGACTTCAGAACACAAGACGCAGTTATATGCAGGGCTGGGCAAAATACTGACATCCAAGTATTTCAAATACAAATACAAAATACTTCAAAGAATAGTATTTGAAATACAAATACAAAATACTTTTAAAAAATTAACCAAAATGCAAATGTATTTCAAATAATCAAAATACATTTGTATTTCAAATACTCGATAAAATATATAGAGAAATAAGAATATTACTGAAAATCTGAAATATTATATTAACATTAAAAGTATTTTTATCTCGAAGTTTTATATAAACTGTAACTGAACATTCTTCCTTTTCCCAGTCAGCAATGAAATTATGCTACATCTGAAAATAATTACTGCTCCCTTTCAAAACAATAGTTTCTCAAAAAGTTAATCAGATGAGGATCCTTTGCTGATGAATGAATAAATCCTGCAAAACAGAACAATCTTTCTACAGGCCCAGAGGAACACAAACTTGCATTATACTTTATAAAAGCTTGTTTCACTGTTGGGTAATTCTCCAGAGTGCACAAGGTTGTCCCTTTGCCATTGAAGAATTGTATGAGCTCATACTCCGCAGTATACAAGTTCTTTCCTTTTTGCTTTTCAAAGTCTGGTGCACTTGAGTTGAAATCAAAAATTGTTTTCATCGTCTGAACTGACCAAAAGTGTAGCAGAGAACTGATCAGCCGATTTCACACACATATTCTGTATCCTTTTATTATCATTTGGTGAGGCAGTGTCAGGTAGCCATCCATTTTAAATGATGGGTGGAAGCAAGGTGCCAAAATAGTTCAATTTGCTTCTGGGGTCAGATCAAATATCGGTTTAAATCTTGATGAAAGCGAACTTATTAGGGTTGAAGTTACTTGCAATACATGGCGTAGATTACTAGATAACAGAATAGGCTATGTAATCTGTTTTTGAGGGAAATTAATGTGGGCAAAAATTGACCATACTAGCACATCTTCGCATTTTCCATTGAATCAAGGACTACGGCAATGGGTTTCAGAACTGCAAAATGTACTTCAAGGTACTGAAATCAACATCTTTGAAGGTTGGCAATCCCAGTTTTTCACATATACTGTTTATATCATGTTTGAATTGCAATATTTGAGAGATTGAGTCATGAAGCGAATTCCATCGAGTTTGGCAAGGAAACTTTAATGAATATTTCAAGACATCTGATATAATTTCTGAGGATTTGGGTCTCCTAAACGCATTGCATAATACTGAACATTTAACAAGTGTTGGGAGATGGATCCTTGATGCTGTTGGAGATTTCTTTATGGCATTAAGGAAATCAGTTGTGGCAAGAAAACTAAGTGTATGGCTAGCACATCTGAAATGGATAGGCAAATAAGACAAAAGTTCATTCTTCAAATCCAAATCCAAAACTTAAAGGACAAAAAGAAGAATAAGAAGAAGAAGAAAGTATTTTGAGTATTTGAAATACAAAATACATCAATTTTATGTATTTAAATACAAAATACTTTTGAAAATCCTTACAAATTACAAAATACAAAATACAAATGTATTTCAAATACTGCCCAGCCCTGGTTATATGTTAGACAATATTTTTTTTAATAAAGAAGTGCCTGTTATAATCCAAAAATATGATGTATTTTAACTCCATTGTTTCGGTTAAACCAGATTTCAGTTAAGTGAAGTTCAGTAAAGCGGGATTTCGTCGTATTTATTTGTTCTTTTTCCTCAGACATATTATATTTTGTCAATTATCTATATTCTGTTAACCCTGCAGTGTTTGCAGGCAATTCAGAGTTACAGAAGGTCATGCCTGACAGATGCCATTTCGTTTTTGAGGAATTTATGTTACCAGTACTGGTACGGTAATTGAAATTTTTAAACTGGATTGAAATTGATTTTTAGATATTTTCAAATATTATACATCAATTATTTAGTTGATTATATTGATATAAAAAAACAATTAACTAATTAAGAATGAACATACAGTAAGTTATCTCTGATTGAAGCTCTGGCTGTTATGTACATCTATTATCAGGCTAAGGTGACCAGATCCACATCGATAAACAGGACACAAAACTTCGAAAACGAGGACATTGGCAGAAAATATGTACTTAGATTTAGCCTTAGGCCTTTATTATATTTTAAGTTACATAAATATCTATTTTATTACAAAATATTTACAGTATAGATTTAGGCTTATATCATACATAAAAATATATTAATATCTATTTTATTACAAAATAATTATGAAAAATCTTAATAATAATGATTTTACAGTTAGCTACATATGAAAGTCAAGGGAACTATAATTATTAAAGAGGACAGAAAATATATTTTTAGATTTACATTCGCAGCTCAATCTCTCGATTTACTAGCTACCTGTGAGCAACGACCATGACAAGAAGAGCAAAGAGAGTTATTATAATCGTTGGCAAAGAATATATTCCATCAATGCTGCTGCCACCTACAGGCAAGTTACTTGAAAAAGGCGTCAAATCAGATAATTTAAAAATATCAAGCATACAAGTTACAAAAAGGAGGACATTTCTTGATTTTTTTAGAAATCTGCCCGGACCCCGGACAAAGGCCTAAAAAGGAGGACATGTCCGGACAAAAGAGGACATCTGGTCATCCTATATCAGGCAGTACAGCTCACTTGATGATATGTGATATGTGTCAGAGGAAGAACAATTTTTGTATACATCTGAAGTCTGATTATTATAATATGTAGCTAGTTGGCGATGTATGCAATTGAGGGGGGAAAGAAACTGGCCACCCTACCCCACTATCTCCTGGCCTGGTTGCCTCATAAGTGGTGTCTTATTGGTGTCACTTATGAGGTTCAGACTTGTCTTCGGACAGACAGTTGGCTAAACAACAGCACAATAAGTACTTTGTGAAAATAATTGAATTGAAAAGTCAACATAAAGGCATACAGCTGTGTCAGAAGTCATTACTGTCTGTTTCTTGTTCAGTGTCTGCACACTCATGTCTTGTTTCTATAACATATTCCTTCTCATTACTATAATAGTCAATTTCATCATCTGCCTCTGCTAACTCTGCACCATTATCTTGTTAGGGATATCATGATTAAACATATTCTCTTCTTTTGATTCATTTTCAAATCTAAATGTATGACAAAATTATTTTGTAGCAAGAAACATTGCAGTCTGGGACATTTGGATCAATAATTACAGCAATAATTGTAAATAAAATACTTCAGAAGAGTAAGTTAATTTGTAATGGTAAAGTTCGCGTGGCTTCTTACGAGGTGTGTTCTTAAAGTAAGTTCCAAAAGGGTGTAGTAAGTAAACGGGAAGATATTTACAAACCATTTTTGTTGCATTGTATTCCCCACACTTCAATTACTTCTCAACATAATCTCCACCATTATTGAGGCATTTATCGAGTCGTGGCACAAGTCTTTCTATCCCCTCATTGTAGAATTCGCCCGCCTGTGATGTGAACCACTCCCGCACTGCTGTTTTCACTTCATCGTCACCATCAAAACGTTGACCACCAAGGAACTTCTTGAAAGTCACTCGGAGCCAAATCCAGACTGTAGGGGGGATGGTTAATTTGTTCCCAGCCAAATTTCGAGTTGAGATTTTTGAGTGTCACGAGCTGTGTGTGGCCGAGCTTTGTCATGAAGCAACACAACTCCATCGGTCAGCATCCCACGTCTTTTGTTCTGAATTGCACGACAGAGCTTCTTCAAGGTCTGACAATAGGTTTCTCTATTAATGGTTTCACCCCGAGGCAAGAATTCGATGAGTAGGACTCCTCTTGTCCCAAAAAACAGTGCATATGATTTTGCGTGTTGACATGGTTTGTTTGAATTTCTTTTTCCTTGGTGATGCAGTGTGCCTCCATTCCATGGACTGCTGCTTCGATTCAGGTGTCATGTGAGACACCCAAGTCTCGTTACCTGTCACGATATGATCAAGAAACTCATCGCCTTGCTTACTGTAATGTGTGAGAAAGCTCAATGCACTGGAAGCTCGTTTGGTTTTGTGTTCCTCGGTGAGCATCTTGGGTACCCATCATGAGCACAATTTTCGGTATAGTAATCAATTTGTCACAATTTTGTAGAGAACACTCCGCGACATTTGTGGAAAATTCAAGGAAAGTGAAGAAATTGTGAACCTCCTGTCCTCATGAATTTTTTCATCGACAGCACGCACCAAATCATCATTGATCAAAGATGGCCGACCTGTACGCTGCTCGTCATGCACAGAGATGCAGCCCTTGTTGAACTTCCTAACCCATCTCCTGACCATTCCATTACTAATGGCATCATCACCATACACCTCACAAAGTTGACGATGAATGTCAGCTGGTTTGATGTTTCTCGCATTCAAGAAACTGATAACAGACCACATCTCACAGTTGGCGGGGTGCTCGATCACTTTAAACATTTCAACTGATCACAACTAACCACACACACGGACTGAAGCTCTGAAACTGCATGCACAGCTTGCCTGAGGACTGAAGAAGAAAACACGCATGGACGAAATAACGATTGCAGCAATGCGACGGCTATAATTGAAAACGGAACTTACTTCAAGAACACGCCTCGTACTTCAGATGCTATTGATATGCATGTAACAATGACTTAATATCACCAGAGTGAACTAAATGTGGCAAGCATTAGTATGTCAATTATGAATAGTTTGTTGAAAGTTATATAGCATATCAGAACTATGGACTTACAGTCTTATTTGCAATAACGAAAAGGAACTAGTGTGGCCTCACAGATCAGCACAACTACTGCAGCATTAAGAAAAGCAGCAATATCTTTGTGCGATTTCTTATTAAATTATTGGTTCGTATATTTGACTATGTATGATCCTCAGCAGCTGCAGTTGTTGTACGTACTATTTTATACATAACAGATTCACACATAAGAAAATTATGTGTATGCCAACTTTTTTCCAAAAAAATATGGGAGGCTAAGGAATCGACAAAATTTCACATAGAAAATTGACAAATTATTCGGTTCAGTTACTAAAATACAACTTTATTCTACACTTCGGCAGCTAGGTTTAAATTAAAAGTAGTTTGAGACAGATTTTGTCCCGTGTAATAGTTGAATTAGACGACAATTTGTAGCTCTGATTTGATTAATTGTGTCATGCTCCTGTTTTGAACATCTGTCCAATTATTGTTTGAGATAAATCACCCTCTTTGTATGAGCATTACTGCTTAGAACAATACTCACCACTTTTTCCAAATTTATAACATTAATATGGTTTGATTTTAAACGGGTGAGCACTGAAACCCATTTCTGGCAAACATTACTTTCTAAAAAGGCTGCACATTTTAATTCCTGGTTTGAACAACAGAATTCATCATACAGATGATCATTATTCATGGCAAAATCAAATGTCCAGAATAAAAATTGTTATATTATGCAAAAATAAGGGGGAAAAATGCTCGAAGAGAAGAATAATATGGAAGCTGGAAGTCCGTTAAAAATTTGGGGCAAAATACGGGACATCCTGGGAAATATGAGAGAGTTGACAGCCCTAGATATAACATAACTGATTACTAACTTACTTACTTACTTATTGACTTTTAAGGAACCCGGAGGTTCATTGCCGCCCTCCCATAAGCCCGCCATTGGTCCCTATCCTCAGCAAGATTAATCCAATCTCTATCATCATATCCCACCTCATTCAAATCCATCTTAATATTATCTTCCCATCTACTTCTCGGCCTCCCCAAAAGTCTTACTCCCTCCTGCCTCCCAACTAACACTCTATATGCATTTCTAGATTCGCCTATACGTGCTACATGCCCTGCCCATCTCAAATGTCTGGATTTAATGTTCCTAATTACGTCAGGTGAAGAATACAATGCGTGCAGTTCTGTATTGTGTAACTTTTTCATTCTCCTGTAACTTCATCCCTCTTAGCCCCAAATATTTTCCTAAGCACCTTATTCTCAAACACCCTTAACCTTTGTTCCTCTTTCAAAGTGAGAGTCCAATTTTCACAACCATATAGAACAACCGGTAATATAACTGTTTCATAAATTCTAACTTTCAGATTTTTTGACAGACTGGATGATAAAAGCTTCTCAACAGGCATTTCCCATATTTATTGTGTATTTAATTTCCTCCCGAGTATCATTTATATTTGTTACTGTTGCACCCAGGTATTTGAATTTTTCCACTTCTTGAAAGGATAAATTTCCAATTTTTATATTTCCATTTCGTACAATATTCTCGTCACGAGACATAATCATATACTTTGGCTTTTCGGGATTTACTTCCAAACCTATTTCTTTACTTGCTTCAAGTAAAATTCCCATGTTTTCCCTAATCGTTTGTGGATTTTCTCCTAACATATTCACGTCATCCGTATAGATTAGCAGCTGATGTAACCCGTTCAATTCCAAACCCTCTCTGTTATCCTGGACTTTCCTAATGGCATACTCTAGAGCAAAATTAAAAAGTAAAGGTGGTAATGCATCTCCTTGCTTTGGCCCACAGTGAATTGGAAAGGCATCTGACAGAAACTGACCTATATGAACTCTGCTGTATGTTTCACTGAGACACATATTAACTAATCAAACTAGTTTCTTTGGAATACAAAATTCAATAAGAATATCATATAATACTTCTCTTTTAACTGAGTCATATGCCTTTTTAAAATCTATGAATAACTGATGCACTGTACCCTTATACTCCCATTTTTTCTCCATTATCTGTCGAATAAAATATATCTGGTCAATAGTTGATCTATTATGCCTAAAACCACACTGATGATCCCCAATAATTTCATCTACATATGGAGTTAATATTCTCAAAAGAATATTGGACAAAATTTTGTACGACTTCAAAAAAAGTGATAATAAATGATTAACTAACAGAAATTGAAAAAAAAAAAGTAAAATGAAATGGCAGCAAATGAAACTCATTTGAAAGCAGTGATTTTATATTTAATAATTGGAAGCTGACTGTGATGTATGCAGTCGCTAATAATCAGGCTTGACTCTGCATGGAGTTCATGGTCATGTCCAGTTCTTTCTTAGGTGAAGACTTGGCGTCGTACTGACGTGACATCAAGTACTTCTCGCCATGTGCACATCTAAAAATCAATTTCAAACCTGTTTACAAATTTCAATTGCCAGTACCGGTAACATAATATTATACATCCATTATTTAATTTGGCCTTTAAATTGTTATTTAGATTCAATTACATGAAAGGAGTTGTGGATCATAGTAGCAACACTCCACTGGCTCTATCTTCACAAAAAAGATTAAAAATTTTGTTGCCAGTAAATTTGTAAAATTTTAAAATATCATCAATCTGAAAAGATTCTTGTATACATATTATACATAGGTTGGATAAAAAGTTATGGCAACACTGCTGTCACGTGATGATGGTGCGTTCGAGAGCTGCCAGCTGTGTGGACATGAACAAGGACTGTTAGATGAGTTAGTGCAGCCAGCAGCGACAGTACTCTGTCAATCTACTGCAGTGTGTAGAACGTTGACTTTCAGAGGGATAGTGCGAGCTCCCTAAGACCATGTTTACAAAACTAGAGCAACGTTCCTGGGTCAAAATTGAAGTGACACGAGGTCGTAGAAGCATTCCAAGAAGACAGGGATGCCGTTCAGGACAACCTCTGTACAAGACGACCCAGCATGGAGGACAACACAGTTCAACTCCTTGCTTCCCTGTTGGATGCTGATCGCTGATGGACTGCGCGTGAGTTAGCAGCGGAAGTCGGAGTATGTGTCAAACTGTGCTGCACATTCTACAAGACATTCTGGGTTACCGCAAAATTACAGGGCGTTGGATACCCCATGAAATTTCCGAGTTTTAACCATGGCACCGCTATGCAATCGCACAGGCCTTGTTGGACCGGTACCAAAGGAAAGATGACGACTTTCTTGGACGAATCATCGCTATGGACGAAACCTGGGCTCGCTCATACGAACCAACCAAACTTGAAACGTCAATCAAATGAATGGAAGCATCCAGGTTCTTCTCGTCCGAAGAAAGTGTGCCCTACACAAAGTGCTGTGAAGGTGATATTCATTGTGGCGTATGACATTGTTGGGGTAATACTGCACCATGCTGTACCTCCAAGGCAGACGGCAAACACGGACTACTACTGCAGGTTCTTGCAGCACTACCTTCGTCTAGCCCTCAGGAGAAAACGACGACACTTGGTGGTACAGAATCCCATCATTCTTCATGAGTGTCATACCGCTGCTGCTGTCAAGGACCTCTTGCGCTGCTGGTAATGGGAGATTCTGGAACATCCACCGTACTCACCCGATATGAGTCCATGCGATTACGATCTTTTCACCAAAGTGAAAGAACCACTGCGAGGGACCCAGTACAATACCAGATATGAACTTATCCGTGCTATAGGGCGGTCAATACGAAACATCAACAAAGATGGACGTGCTGATAGTGTACGACACCTTCCAAACATTTGGCAAAAGGTAATAAATAAGGGGGGTGGCTGTATAGAAGGTACGTAAATGTTGTACCCCTGTGAATAAAGCCATGTCAGAAACAACGAACTGTTGGCATTACTTTTTATCCAACCTTAGTAGAAGGCTTTTTGTCTTGAACTTTTAGCTGTAATAAATCCATTTTATACATCTTGATTACACAACTTTTAACACTGTATCACTTCGGAATATGTATGATAAGACTTTCTTGTGTTAAATTCTAACATACCTTGTTTACATTTTTCGACCTTTTATGGGTCATTCTCAGAACTGGTCGTTGTTGGTGTTGGAGCCTCTTGTTTTGTTTCCTGTGAGGGTGTGTTCGTGTGGTATAATGTAGAGTCAAAGAGTGTGTGTGTTCTGAAATTGAGTTGTACCACACGAACACACCCTCACAGGAAACAAAACAAGAGGCGCCAAGACCAACAACGACCATTTCTGAGGATGACTCATAAAAGGTCGAAACATGTAAACAAAGTACGTTAGAATTTAACACAAGAAAGTCTTATCATACATATTCCGAAATCCATTTTGTTTCTTAAAGACCTAGAGTTCCATCGTAAAATTTTTAGAGTGTCTCTGTCTTTCATTAATGTTGCCTTTTCGTTTTAATTCTCGGTCTTTAAATGTACTACCTAATGAAACATGGAATTTATTCTTTTTTTTTATATTACAGAGAATGATTTTGCTTCTGCATTGGACTGACACCATACTTCAATCCTTTTGGTACTATATTTGCCTCTTTGTTTCATTATATGGTTCTTTTCAATATTAAACTTGGCTGATTGACTGGATGGTATGATTTTTGGTGTTCCAAATAAGATAGCTTTAAAGTTTATATTACTCTTCCTTATAGCCATAAATTCTCGAATCTCATATTCGTGTCTTTTTACAAACTGAATAAATGTATTTTTTTTATATAGGATGAAGACAGAGCAAAAGCAGAAGGGCCTTCCTCTGAAGAGCTTGAGCGATTGGAAAGATTAAAAGCTGAACTTCTGAGTACCAAATCAAGTCATGCATCTAGTAGCCCAGTAGGCTCCATGAGTAGCAACAGTATTGGACGTTCCAGTGTGGGGACTCGGAAAAAGGCTCTAAGTCCTAGAGGTTCTAAGGAGAGAAGACGCTCAGCAGGAGATGAACAAGGAATGATGTCACAACTGAACATGTTTGTAAGGACAAGAACTGACTCAGGAAAACAGCTTAGTGATCTGGTAAGAAATGTTTCGGTCGTTTATGTTTTGATATTGTTATATGATGTGATGTTGCAAAACATGAAATATTAGTGAGATATGGATTTTTCTTTAAAAAAATGACAGTAAGCTTCATTTCAGATGTGTGCCTGTGTGCACAACCATATTAATGTAGAATCATTGATTAAGGCATATTCGTCCTAGAATGTTACTTTTGAACATGTTACAGAGTGTTACATGTAACATGCATATTGGGCATAAATCCAATCTGTAATTATGATTTGCTATAAAATATCATTACAAAATCCAGCCTTAAAGTTTGGAAGCAATATCTATGTGTATTAAAAACAAAAGAAAGAAGCAGTATATAATACATTTCGGCCTCCCTATATTTTAATATGACATTAAATATGATTATAGTTGGGAGAAGAAAGATTAATAGAAAAAATTAAAGTAAGCTTTTGCTTTTATTCGTAAAGAACTCTGAAAATCACCCTTAAATTTGAAGACAGAATTAACTCTTTTAAGACAATATTTACTTAATTAAGACCTTGATTATGGTATAGGAACAGTTTAAAGAAGTGCTGTAGACCCTAATATTGCATTTACGCATGTTTTAGAATAACTCTTCTCGGGTTCTCAGCCAGGTGAGTTGGAGATTAGCTTCCAAGCTTTCAATGGCTAGCTCTGCCATCTTCTTCAGGGAATGAAGTGATGTGGGACCATGTCTAGCCGGTATATATGCAAAAGTAGGGCTTCCCGCTGCGGGCCAATCAGGAGCTAATTCCTAGTCCCGACCGCCAGGCGCATTGTGGTTGGTGGAAGCAGTAGCCAATCAGGAGCTAGTTGCTGGTCCTGACTGTCTGCCGTGTGCTGGTGATCGAAGCGTATTGATGGCAGGTTTCAATGTACTCAGCTGTAGACTACCGTCTCTGTTGAAATTATTGCCATCTAGCTGGATTTCGATGGCTTCCTTGATAACCAAGTCCCAGTAACCTGATGTCTTGTCCAAGATGGTGGTGGCGCCGAAATCTATCTTGTGACCTGTTTCTAGGCTGTGTTGGGCTACTGCAGACTTATCGGGGTAATATAGTCTTATGCTGCATTGATGTTCCTTGCCGCGTTCCATAATGGTGCGTCCCATCTGCCCAATGTAGCATTTCCCACACTCACAAGGTATTTTGTAGACACCAGGTGTCCTAAGACCAAGGTCGTCCTTAACTGGTCTCAGCAATTCTGGATCTTTGTGGGCGGCTTATGGATGGTCTTAATCCTGTGTTTTCTTAGCAGTCTGCCAATCTTGCCCGAGATGGGGCCATAGAAAGGGATGTATGCCATGCCCTTCATCTCCTCTTGTTCTTCTGCGGGTGGTTTGTCCAACTAGATGGCAATAGTTTCAACAGAGACAGGGTCTACAGCTGAGTACAGCATGGTAACCTACCATCAATACGCTTCGATCACCAGCACACAGCAGACAGTCGGGCACAGCAATTAGCTCCTGATTGGCTATCACTTCCACCATTCAGAATGCGCCTGGTGGTCGGGACTAGGAACTAGCTCCTGATTGGCCCGCAGCGGGAAGCCCTACTATTGCATATATACCGGCTAGACATGGTCCCACATCACTTCATTCCCTGAAGAAGATGGCAGAGCTAGCCATCAAAAGCTTGGAAGCAAATCTCCAACTCACCTGGCTGAGAACCCGAGAAGAGTTATTCTACATCAAATGCTGAGAAAGCCTCAAGTCATATGCATGTTTTCTACGTGTAGTCTGCATGGCTTTTTTTTTATTACACTATGTAATCTATCAGTGAATATATGTAAAATGTAGTTTTATTGTTTTATGAGAAACCAAATCAATAAATAACTACAAAATTGAACTTTTCTTTTCCACTTTATGTTCAGCAAAATGTTTTGAACATATTAGGCCTATATTGTTGTTGTTTAGTCAACTGTCCGAAGATAGGTTTGAACATCATAACTGGACACCAATAAGGCATTGCTCGTGAAATATGAATAAAATCATACATACTTATTATATTAATTATACTGTGTACACGACAACTTTATACTTATTTTTTTTACAAAGTAACATTAGCATTAAATATTTTCAGTAATTATCTGCACTGTTCAATACTTGTGTCCGAATAGAACTATTGTAGGCCTACCAATACTTAATTGAATCTTCGTTGCGTGGTTTGCGTTGACTGCTGTAATGTGTAAGCGGGCACACTGAAGATCATGGCTTCATTAAAGATCAGACTCCTCTTTCCTTTCTTCATGGAAGTTATCTTCTTGTGAACTTTCTTCCTGTGCTGAAGCAGGTACACATTAAATGAGAAAGAACTCAGCCATCGAAATAGAGTTAGGAAATGATCCCAGGATGGAGGTAGCATTCCCTTGCTGAACCGCTATTCCAATGCGTTGATGAAGGAAATTGATACATCTAGGATCGCCGGTATGGGACAGTAGGCATGTAGCAATTTGGGTCAGTAGATCTTTAGCGTCTCTACACCATGGACCAAAGGTCTCAACTGCAAAAGCGACGAAGATGTAATTTGATGTTAAATGTTCATATTTACTTCATTTAGCATGATAAGCGGATTCAGCAGCAGATCCAGCACAATTGACAGAAGATTTTAAATGGGAAAGGGCTAATGTATCTACACATGTAAAATCCCAGATGAGTGATTTACCTTTGCACCAAGGAATTAATGTCAAGCAGTCAGGTCATTTACCATCCGACCGGCTAATACCAGATGGTTCAAGAAGAGTTGGAATGTCACAGGAGATTAAAGATCTACTAATGATGTTATTAATAGCAGAATGCCTAGGAATGCGACCTTTACTTCTGGCACAGCTTAAGGCATGGTGTCCAAAAGAATCCACAGTCTCTCCGCATATACATTGGTGTACATGGCAAATTTTGCAGCCCAGACGCAATGCAGTAGCGATTTGGAAAGATTTACCGTCCATCAAGGTACCAACATAGGAGGAAGGCAGAGCATGGAGCCAAGATCCAGATTCCTTCTCTTGGAGAGCTTTAATATGAGCGATGTCCTTGTCAGATGTGAAAGAGGAAATAAGGGAATCAAGTATTTGACCTGCAATAATCTCATCCCAGTCTTTTTGAATGGCTGGATTCTGGGGAGGAGCAAAGTTATTCATTTTTTCGGACCACTTATCTAAAGCTTCAGGAACATGGCAAATGTCGACAGCATCACTGTTATCTATCATTTTGTGAATATAATAGATGTGCTGTAGTTTTGATGATCTTCCAAAATCTGTATGATTTCTGGATGTATGACCAGTTAGAAAATACACGTTACACTTGTGCAGAAGAAGCAGGTGTTTTCTGAAATTTCAAAGCTAAATTAGATAAAGCTTGATGATGAAGTTTACCCATACTCCGAAACACTTGGGTTAGTGATATTTTTTTAACATCCCAGTTCTTTGTTGAAACTCATAAGGACTGTTTATTCCTTCATGATTCAACTTATCTGATAGCAAATCTTGTACTTTCTGAAAATTTTTACTTGACAGCGAAAGTTGGGCATCACTACATTATTTGTGCATTTTGTCCATTGTGCAACTCAGACCAAGAAATGGATTCGGAACATCTCCAAATCTGTGCTTCAGTGGCTGACCATGACAATATCTTTGAAAAATATTGAAGTGCAAGAGGTCAGATGACTTTATTGTCAAACGCCTGGCATTAGAAAACAGTCAGAGTTTAATTATTAATGATCATTTCTTTCTTTGATTCCATATTATTTGCCAACTTCAGAAATTAGCTGGGAATTTTGAGGTCCAACCACAAATGTACTGTATCTGCAGTTGAAGTGCCTGGTTTCTGAGAAGAGTTATTAGTGTACAAATTGGACCAAAAGGGCAAACGTTATCTTGTACCTCAACAAGAAACTCATAGTCAAATTTTAATCCTTTGGCAGCTGGTTTTACTTCCTTAAATGCATTGTCACTTGTAATAAGTACAAGGCGCATCCAGAAAGTAAGTTTCCCGATTTTTTCCCCTTGAAAGTAAACGTAATTAGCCGTGTCAATTGTGCATGCGTAACAGATCTATGATGTATCAATCATATGCCAGCCGGACAGGTCCCGCCTGGTGCCAGTAGTGTGGCAGCAGTGGTCCGAAATGGAAGCTCTTATTCCTTCTCCCGCCGCCTGCGAGGTTCGGTCGGTGATAAAGTTCTTTAATGCACAAAGCATTGCGCCAATTGAAATTCATCGGCAGCTCTGTCAGGTCTATGGGCTGAACATCATGAGTAAGCAGATGGTGCGTCGCTGGTGTAGGCTGTTTTCCGAAGGTCGTCAAAGTGTCCATGATGAAGAGCGCAGTGGGCTAATGTCCCTCATCAATGATGATCGTGTTGAGCTGGTGCGGCAGTGCATCATGGAGAACCATCGCTTCATGATTATGGAGCTGAGCAGCCATTTTCCACAGATATCGCGATCCTTGTTGCATGAGATTGTCACTAAGCACCTGCTGTTCAAAAAAGTGTGTGCCAGGTGGGTGCCGAAAAACCTGACACCCGAACACAAAATGCAACTTTTAGGAGCAGCACTGACATTTCTGCAACGGTATCACAATGACGGCGACGAGTTCCTCGACAGGATCGTCATGGGCGATGAGACTTGAATTTCGCACTTCACCCCGGAAACCAAGCAGCAGTCAATGCATTGGTGGCATAGTGGATCTCCGGTCAGGACGAAATTCAAACAGATGCTGTCGGTACGGAAAGTGATGTGCACGGTGTTCTGGGACAGGAAGGGCATTCTGCTCATTGACTTCCTTCCAAGAGGTGAAACAGTGAACGCTGACCATTACTGTGAAACACTGCGAAAATTGCGACGTGCCATTCAAAACAAGAGGCGTGGAATGCTTACTGCAGGTGTTGTGCTCCTCCATGACAATGCTCGTCCACATACGGCTCGGCGCACGGCAGCTGTTTTGACGGAATTTGGCTGGGAGTAGTTTGATCATCCAGCCTACAGTCCTGATCTTGCTTCCAGCGATTTTCACGTTTTCTTGTACCTCAAGAAATTCCTGTCCTCCGGTGAGCGTTTTGGCAACGACGACGAGCTGAAGACGTCTGTCACACTCTGGTTCCATTCACAGGCGGCAGAGTTCTATGACAGAGGGATACAAAAGTTGATCCCACGATACGACAAGTGTCTCAATTCTGATGGTGGCTATGTTGAAAAATAGCTGAAACATTGCTGTACCTGTTGCCAATAAATGTTTTCCTGAAAGTGTGTGTTCTTTTTTTTTTTTTTTTTTTAATAGGGAAACTTACTTTCTGGATGCGCCTCGTATTTCCATGTATTTATTTTGTACTTGCATTGCACAGACTCAAATTCACCGAGCTAAAAAATAGATTACGTAGTCTACATTGTCTACTTCTGTGGCCAGGAGGGAAAAAGATCTTAAGTAAAAATTTTATACTTTTCAGGAGAGCAGTAGAAAGATTGAAATTGGTGTCAATTATAGAGTTATTTTAATCAAGAGGCTTTTCCTGGGTATTATTTGTTTATATTTTTTCTAAAATAGGTAATGTTGCTCATTTAACAATTTCCTTGATTATTTCCAAAAATAGCCGCACTTAAGCCCTTTTAAGACTACCAACCCAAACTGACAAGAAGAGACTATTTAAACGTAAGACCTTTTTCGTGTCAAAATAAATGAGAAATGTAAATTATTAGGAATGCAAAATAGGGCTTAAACAATATAGGACTGTTTACCTGGTGCTTAAAGTTTTAAAAGGAAAGGGCATCAGCATGTGATAAAATAGCTAAAATACAAGTTAGACCTTTTTAATAGGGAAGCATGGAAAGTAAACATGTGATGTTTGAAAAGTATTAAATATTCTTAAGTCCTTTCTTTATTCTGTGTGTGCTTGATTCAAAAAGTACTTAGGACATTTGGTAACTCCCTATAAATTCAGTCAGAAGTCTTATTTGACTTTAACTGTTTTACCAGATTGTAGAGAATTGTTTCCCCTTTCAGAATATATAAAAATCTCATTTTCACAAAAAATTGACTTAAGACTTCTTTCCTCCCGGCCACACACTTGTAGATATAGGCTATTAAACTCTATGCATAGATACACATTACTTGTTTAAACAGCAATTTTAATATCAGAAATAAAGTTTTGGGTATTCCACCATGTCCTGGAATTTAACATTTCCAGCATTTCGGAGCTACATACATGTTCCATTATCAGGGCAGGTAGGTATGACCAGAGGAGTTGCACTCTGTTGGGCTCGTTACATATGCCTATTCCTGGCAACTGAGCGTAGAATAATCAGACCCCTCTAGTCATAAATATCTGCCCTGAATCTGTGAATTCAACTGCTACAGAATAGAATACATAATTTGTAAGACTTAATAATGATGATGGTATGTGGTGACAGTGGTGGTACCGGTGCTTCCCAGTTGAGACTTCATTACAGAAAAATATACTGTCATAAATAAACATAATTAATTATCAATCAATCTTCCTAATGTATCCAGCTGTTTGCTGACAACATAAAGTCCACTATAGTCCACTGTAGTCTATTAAGTTGTTGTTTTTCACGAGAAATGAGGGGTATTTTGATCGGTGTTCATTATAGATGCCTGTAGCTAGTTGCCAGAGTTGGGGTGTAGTGAATATATACTGCAGGGCTGTGCCTTCTGCAACCAGTACTGATGATTTTAATTTACTTCTTTTGTGATTTATGGATGGACAGTATGGCAGAATGTGTTCCAGATCTTCATCATGATTATTACACCACAGACAAGTAGGATTATCAGAAATGTGAAATCGGTGTAGGTACAATTGTGACCTGTTCTGGCTCTTGTTAAAAATGTCTTGGCAAGTTTTTGTACATTTCCAGATCATTTGGTTTCTTTTGTACAGACTGTAAAATTTTTCCTTTGTCAGAAGAGAGCCAATTGTTAATCCATAGGTTTGTAAAATGAGACTTTACTGAAGTAAAAGCATTGGATAGAGATATCACTTGAAGAGGTCTTGGTTGCAAATATGTTGCCTGTTTTGCAATATTATCGACTTTCTCGTTTCCAGGTATACCACAGTGACTAGGTATCCATTGAAATGTTATTTCCTTTTGGAGTTCTTTTAGTTTACTTAGTTGTTTCGGAATTGGAATAATTCTATGTGCATGTAGGTTTGGTACATATTTAATTATATTATATTATATATTAATTATCATACCTTGAAATATAGGAGTAAATCTCACGATTTCTTTACAAATAAAACTTCCTCCATGAGCTATCAAATAACATGCTTTGTAAAAATTTATCTACACTGTATTTTCGATAGTCATAAGTAGTTTAAATAATAAATTTATTAACAATACCTGTTTTAAAAACATTTTCATTCACATTTAGTTATCAGAGGACTTCAAAACTCGATATTAAGATTTTGTTTTCTTTTTATGTGCAGGAAATCTTGGAACAAGTTACAGTCCTTAATTTGGATACAGGAGAACGTGTACCACTTAGTATTGCTGAAGATAAGTTACCTCAGTGCATAAATCCACTCTCGTTGCATATCATGAGGCTTACTTCTGAGTATGTGAGCAATACAAGCCTGGAGAAACGAGAAAAGGAGTCTGATGAAGAGAGTGTTGATAGTAAGAAACTAGAAGTACCATCTGGTGAGGAGGTTGATGTCAACAAGATAAGTCGAGCAGCACAATTGAAAAAAATGTTTGGTTCTAAGCTAAAGAAAACTATGAATAAGGCGAAATCAATTGCTCAGGAAGTATCCCATGCCCGGCACAAAGAAGATGTAATGGATATTGTGGATGACGTTTACCCAGAAGAGCAGTATATTAAACTGAAAGCATCTGGAAGCCATAAGGGACCTTATGAATTTGATAGTTTACAGCACGTGCAAGATCTGGGTGGAGAACACGTGGGTCCAGTTTGGTGTATGAAGTTCTCATCATGTGGGAGACTCTTAGCTACTGCTGGCCAAGATCGAGTATTGCGTGTGTGGGTAGTGCGCAATGCCTTCACCTACTTCCAGGTAATATAAGGTTTTCTGCTTCACTCTTTTCTTTCATTGCTCTTATATGTAAACTAGTGCCCTGTGCAGCACTAAGTCCATAAGAAGTTCAAATAAAAATTGTTCAGATTTATTTTCAATGAAGAATACCAGACATTTCGAAAGTTATTTGCTTCCCTAATAGTGAAACATACTCCATCTGAATGTTTCTTTTTTGCCAAATACTTTACCTTGAATCTATCTGTCTTCAGTTCTTGAGTTTCAATGCGAAAACTTAAGTAACAATGTCAGGACGATCAGTGAGTTTTTCATGTGGGAGTAATGCTGCAGCTATTTCAGGTCATTGCGGATTGTAGGTGAAAGTTAAGAAAATGTAAGGTTTGTCATGCTTTGAACAAAAGACTTAGCATCTTGGTATAGCTGCTGCATGTTTCGTGAACTACCTTGAAATGTAGAGGGCAGAATCACTTTTTCCCACTAAGACATCTTGCTGAGGTGATCAAGAGATTACAAAATCTTATAGTCTCTTATTTTATCAGTAAATAATACCTTTTGGTCTTTTCTTAGGAATTGTAATTTTTGGGCTTCTTCCAGACAATACTGATCTACCAAATACAGCTGGATTAATTTGTGTAACAATGAATGTTATCCCGTTTATTTTCAGTAATATAGGCTGTTGTGAGGAATCTATTGCTGAGATGCGGAAAATGAGGTGAATGATATGTCAGAGCTGTAGAATCTTACATGCGCTCTAAATAAAATTGTTCATCGTAAATAATTAGCAGTTTCAGTGTTTCATTCGTTGTTGGTTGCGGGAAATAAACTTACTCATCACGGTAGCAAGAAGTGAAATGGCCTGCTATTTTCCCTACAACTAAATATGCTTGGCAGCGATTACAAATCTAATTCATTAAACCAAAGAAATATGAAATTAATTTTGATGTAGTTTAAAGACGCAGCTAAAATAGGAAGCATGACTCAATTACTACCAAGGAAAATGAGAAAATCAGACATATAAATATCTATACCACACCACCATTAAATATATGGAAAAGACCCACATCACTTGATTAATAACTGTAAAAGTATTTCATTTTTAATAAGAATATTGTTATCTTACGTAAGTGTTATAAGTTTCCAGTAAATATATGTACTGTTACTCAGTAAATTATAGAAATGAAGGTCTAATATAAAATATTGTTTCTCTTCGTCTACTTATATAAACCCCAAAAAGTTTCACTTTCATATCATCAGTATAGTATTATGTGTATAATTGCATTAACTATAATATTTCATTTTTAATGGTAATAATGTCATCAAACATTCTTAAGTTTTGTAGTTCTTAATATCCAATACACAGCTGTACTCGGAAAACTACAGACCAGAGAATCAGACCTGTAAGTTATTTTTATACGTTATCAAAAAATTACACAAATGAAGATTTGTGAAAGAATCTGAGTCATCTGAACTCTAAATATGTCAGCAATCCTGCAAGTCATGGCCTTCGTGTTTTATTCTGAATTAGTTCTCAAAACTGACAAAAGATGGATTTTGAAAAATAGGAAAATTATGTAGGAAAGCTAACGCTTCACTGAAAGTTACTATTTTCCTGAAAATCTTTGGATGCCAAGCTTCAAAATGATGGGTCACTCGTTAAAATCTGTTGAGCCGTTTTCTCGTAATTTCCATTACCAGTTCAAATTATATATATATATATATATATATATATATATATATATATATATATATATATATATATATATATATATATATATATATATTTTAGTTTGGAATTGTGAAAAATTGTTGTTGTATGGAGATTTCTTGTTACTTTGCTTCCTTCATTCCCCTCTTTTTTATCCCTTTCTTCTGCATCGTCTTCCCTACTTTTTTTTAGGAGGTTATTTTACGACGCTTTATCAATATCTTAGGTCAGCATTTCTCAAACTATGGTCTGCGGACCACCTGTGGTCCTCGAGGTCTGCCGTTGGGGTCCTTCAAAAAAGACAGAAGAAAAAATAAAATTCAAACGAATTGCGTATCACACTATAGCTCATCTGGTGCCTGTAACCCAGCCAGGGACCACCAGAATTCATAACAGAGGACCAAAGTACCGAACCTATTCATGTATTTATAACATTCTTAATAGTTTTGTCCTGTCCACACCTGTGGAGTAACGGTTAGCGCATCTGGCCATGAAAGCAGGTGGCCCAGGTTTGATTCCTGGTCGGGACAAGTTACCTGGTTGAGGTTTTTTCTGGGGTTTTTCCTCAACCCAATATGAGCAAATACTGGGTAACTATCGGTGCTGGACCCCGGACTCATTTCACCGGCATTATCACCTTCATCTCATTCAGACGCTAAATAACCTAAGATGTTGATAAAGCGTCGTAAAATAACCTACTAAAAAAATAGTTTTGCCGACACCCAGTCTGCACATTGAAATGGTCACATACTGTATGTCATAATCAATAATACAGCTCTGAGGTCACAATTTGAAACTTATTTTCCAAGTAAATATGACGAATTTTCATGGGTCCGTGATCACTTTCATTGTGATATTGAAAGTAACAAACTTTCATTGAGTGAAAGAGAACAGTTAATTGAACTCTCGAATGACACCGCACTTAAAATGAAATTCGAAGCGGAAGGTGTGTTTAATTTCTGGACCTTGTTACAAGTGAAAGGAGAATATAGTGAAGTGTACAATGATGCTTTAGAGATTATAATTCAGTTTGCTTCTACATATCTGTGTGAGAAAGGGTTTTCATCACTAACTCTAATAAAAACAAAGTACCGGTACCGAAAAAGATGATGTATGTGACTATCTCCGACTTAAACTTACCAGCATACATCCAAGTATAGAACAACTGTGGAAGAATCGGCAGGCTTATTCTTCTCATTAATGCGAGTACCAACATTTATTTATTTTCTTTAGTTAATTAGTTAAAGATTATCCAAACTCTAGTACCTTGAATTATAAAAAAAAAAAACCAAAATGACTTTTCTTCTATTAACATTAACTTAATTAGTTAATAGTAATATAAAATTAATTGAAATAAATTAATTTTAATTAATTAATTCTTTTTTAAAATATACAGTAAGTATACTGGTATTAAAATATGCTACAAAAATTATGAATTTGCTTTTGAAGGGAACAAAAGTAAGGTGGTCCGCAGAACTGTTCTGACTTGAAAAAGTGGTCTGCACTGCAAAAAAGTTTGAGAAACGCTGTCTTAGGTTACTTAGCGTCTGAATGAGATGAAGGTGATAATGCCGGTGAAATGAGTCCAGAGTTCAGCACCGAAAGTTACCCAGCATTTGCTCATATTGGATTGAGGGAAAACCTCGGAAAAAACTTCAACCAGGTACTGTAACTTACCCCAATCGGGAATCGAACTCTGGCCACTTGGTTTCGCAGCCAGACGCGCTAACCGTTACTCCACAAGTATGGACCTCTACTTTTACTCCCCC
Organism: Periplaneta americana; assembly: GCF_040183065.1. NCBI lineage: Eukaryota > Metazoa > Arthropoda > Insecta > Blattodea > Blattidae > Periplaneta > Periplaneta americana. The sequence continues at coordinate 120,809,215 of NC_091132.1, read as the reverse complement.
TTCTAATCTTTCTCCCTTTTTCCTCATTTTTCTCTTTCTATGAACATCAGGATCCTGTCTTTTCATAAGAAATAACCATGACTCAAGGAAAACTCTTCCTCCCTTGGTCAACACCTACCTATATTTTAAATATAAATTTATTGCCAGTTGTTCTATAGCATAATAACTGATTAGAAATAAGAATGCAATCTTATTACAACAAGCTTGTATAATGACTGATAATGGTGATGGTTTGTACAATGGGCAATTCCAGGTTGTCTTTCATATCTTTTACTTGTTATGTTTTGCTCCCCCCATGCTCCATGGGCTGTAGCCCCATATCGAAGATAGCCCTGCTGAATATAACACAATATTTGAATTACTTTTAATTCTATAAAACAAACTACAATTAAATGTGGTTTCTTGGTCTAATTTTTAATATGGAAATTATACCAAATTAAGAAAAAAATATAAAGATGTTAAATTATTTTCGAAATTTTGATTCGTTGGTGAGAATGCTATGTTGAGTTTAAAAATTAGAAATTATTAATAGAAAATGACAGATAATACTTGTTATATTTTAGATTATGTGCACAAACTACAATGATTAAATTTTTCTCCCATTTTTTAGTGGAATCCATACTAATTTAAAAGATAGAGATTATTAATAGGAATTTAATTCTTTTTCCATTTTATTTCAGAATATAAGCACAAATTGTAGTGCAGAAAATACTTGTTATTCTTAAATACACTGTGTCCAGCTTAAAACAGCAATAAAAGAATGTGATGAAAGAGTGATGGAACGGAATTTTTCTCCGTTCCATCACTCTTTCATCATATGATGACGCAGAATATCTGCATGGAAATATCATATGTACTTCGGTACATCAAAATATGTATGATATGCGTAATAAATCACTTTGTGATTTAAGACGGCGCCCATACCGTCGGATCCCGGCCAACCAGTCACTCATTCGAGTGCACCTCAACACATGTATGGACTTCGGTCCTGCGTTCATAGACATCTATGACGTAGTGGAGAGGGCGGCCACTAGAGGGAACCCAAGAGATGGAGCTTAATCTGAGACGATTCTAACCGGCGTCGGGGTTGTATCTGGCGTGGCTTAGTGGATAAAGCATCAGCACGTAGAGCTGAAAACCTGGGTTCAAATCCCGGCGCCGGAGAGAATTTTTCTCCGTTCCATCACTCTTTCATCATATGATGACGCAGAATATCTGCATGGAAATATCATATGTACTTCGGTACATCAAAATATATAAAAAATATAAATAAAAGAATGGTTATAGCTGAAAATGTATGCAATGAATATAAATAATTCTATCGAGGTTTGGTAGAGCACCTCTTTCAATTTATTTAACAATTATGTGGTTGTCATTGAGTCGTAACTAGACTGAAAAATAAACAAACTGTTAATTCTATAAATCTACAGCCACATGCATGCATCAGTAGAAAATCTTGTGTGTTGTTTGGTTAGCAGAGATAAAGTCTGTTAATTATGTACAGTGGCAGTTTCTTAGGGAGTTAAACCTTCAGACACAATCTTATTCCTGATTTCAAGAGAATAATGACAAGTTTAAGCAAGCTGGAAGTTTTTTTTGCCAAAAACTAGTAAGCATTCCAAGCGAAAATGTATTGAAGAAGAAAGACACTGAATGGATTCGAACTCGTTTACAAGAAGCCTAAGAAAATAAAATCGACAACAAAGATTGCAACTTCCAACTTCCTTCAGTATAATTAATAATGTTTTGTACAAAATGCTATATCTGCGAATATATAAAATCTGCTGATCACAGCAGAAGATAAAGTTAGAAGGCTGGCTTTTGCTAAGAGTGTCTTGACGAAGACAGCTCTCATTTTTGGGTCGTGTCTGTTTCTCTGACAAGGCACCTTTTTTTCTACTGAGCAAAGAACACCAGAGATTTTCTCCTGAAGCATTCATATGGCTGTAGCTTTATAAAACAAAATTAACATTTTGTTTATTTTTCAATCTAGTTAAGAGTCCATGACAGCCACATCATTGTTACATAACTTACAAGAGGTGCACTACCAAATCTCGGTAGAATGATGTCTGTTTGTCATATATATTTTCAGTTACAACAATGTCTTTTATCGCTGTTTTAAGCTGGATACAGTGTATAATATAAGGTATGCAAATGTGGAAAATGAAATGTTCTCAGTAGAACATTATAGATATGACAATGAAGAGTATCTGCAATGAAATTCCCTGACCATGTATAAATCAGTAAACAGCTTATTGATCTCTTAGTAGCAATCCCATTCGTCACCTGGATGTCACACATAAATTTTTCGTTGTTTTCATTGCTTTCAAAGCTGTCTGACTATTGGAAAAGTCCACTGCTGTGGAGTAACAACATGTCTAACTGTGAAATGAGCAGACCTGGGTTCAAATCCCGGTTGGGTTAAGTTACCTGGTTGAGGTTTTTTCCAGGGTTTTCTCTCAATTCATTAAGAGCAAATGCTGGTTAACTTTTGGCGCTGGACCCTAGATTCATTTCACTGGCATTATCACCTTCATTTTATTCAGATGCTAGATAACCATTGCAGTTGATAAAACATCGTAAAATAAACTAATTAAAAAAAGACGATTGGAAAAGATACATTCCTCTTTGGTGTTGGAAGATCCTGAATTACATTGGCAGAGGCTAAAATCTAAGAACTTGACACATTGTTGCATATGTACTCCCTTTTGTATCCCACCAAAAAGAACCATTTGCAGATCTCGGCCTGTACCTCCTCCATTCCTGCACCAGATGAGACCTTTAGTGGCAAGAGATGTCAATAGACATTTAGCAATTCTCTGAATGGAATAATAATAATCTCATATTTAAGTTTTAAGCTATAATCTAATCTTTTGTTATGTATGAGATCACATTTGTTGTAATTTCGTTAGCACTGTTTAGTACGTGATTCATCTAAAGAGTATATGTGAAAAACTAGTAATATTTTGTTAAAACTTAATAGGTTCTACTGCTGATGTTTATCAATGAAGTTTCTATGTGGGCTATTCCATATGAAATCGATCAGTAAAAAACCTCGCATTTTTTTATACTCTAATTTTTTTCCCTATTTATACAAGGTGCTGAGGAGAGTGCATTTTCAAAAATATACTATCGAAAGTCAAACGGTTTTCGTATTATTGACCAACAAATTTAGCATATTTTATAAAAACAAGCCTCTTTCAGTGCTCAGAACTCTGGAACCATTTATTGCAGAACATTGAACGAGAGCTTATTTTGAAGCTGACATTTGGTAGGTTATGTTAAGAAGTAATCATTATTTTTATTGTATACAGAAGACAGATAATCTGATTTTACTTACTTTTAGGCTTTTTGCTAATTTGTAAAAATGTAAAAAAATATTGAGAAAAAACCTTGCATTATTAAGAGGGATTCGGCATTGTTTGTTTAGTGGTACAGCAATAAGTTTCGAGGGTATTAAATCTGTGGCCGGGAGGAAAAAGGTCTTAAGTCAATTTTTTGTGAAAAGGAGATTTTTATAATTTAAAAAGGAATAAAATATTAAAATAAATATTCTTAAGTCCTTTATTCTGTGTGTGCTTGATTCAAAAAGTACTTAGACATTTAGTAACGCTCTATAAATCCAGTCAGGAGTCTTATTTGACTTTAACCATTTTACCAGATTGTAGAGAATTGTTTCCGCTTTCAGAATATTTTAAATTCTCATTTTCACCAAAGATTGACTTCAGACCTTTTTCCTCCCGGCCACAGAAATAAATTATTTTCACACGCCTAGTCTTGAACGGCGCAGTACCGCACGCACAACCCAAGAGCTGAAGATAAGCAAGCATTGGGCGTCATTGTACTCCTGTGTTTATGAAAACCTGTGATAAAGCTAGCACAGTCATGACTGCTAGATGACACATCACGTGTTTATGTCTCCTGGCCTTGCTTACCTCGGCTAGCTCTCGCCTCACGGTCAGCTGGTTAGTTCATGCGCGTACTATTTATTTCCTTTATTTGATATTTTCAATACATTCTTATCAACTTGCCATCAGTAAAAAATATGTGTTTATTTGTACTTTCAAAGCGGAATCTAACTATATACTTTTAAAATATTTTTTCCTTGGCAAAGGCGTCTTAATGAGGAAAAATCTAAATTTCTCCATTTCCATAAAAAGTAAGAAAATATGTTTATATGTCAATATAAACTTTAACTTCTCAGCATCAAAATAAACCATGATTCTGATCATTGGGTGAAAGGGTTTCGGAGCTACAACAGTTTAAAGTTGCTAATTTTATGAAAATACGATAAATTTAAATATTATTAATTTAAACACTATGAAGTTCTGATGAGTCAAACTTTGCACAAAGTATTGTATCACAGTTCTCTACGTACAAAAAAAAAAGTTTTATTGTATTTAGAAATTGTAAAGTCAATTTTCTCTACATTTCGGTTGATTTGAGATGGAATAGCTCATGCCCTCATTACTTACATGATACAATTCGTACATTTGTTTGTAGACATCCAACATTTGGGCATACAAGAACAAACTGTGATGCAGAAAATGTTTCTCTAATTTTTTGTCTAAATGTTTAATTAAAAATTATTTGTAACAATATTTCTTTTTGTTATAGGATATGAGAACAAAATATAATGCAGAAAAGGTTTCTCCAACACCATCTCAAGAGTCCTTGGTATCACAACATTCAGCAGAAGATCCGAATGCTGCATTTGCCGACATGAAAAGTGATGATCGAAGTCCATTTATGCCAAAACCTTTCTGCACTTACACAGGTCATACATCAGATTTATTAGATGTGTCATGGTCCAAGAATTACTTTGTTTTGTCGTCTTCGATGGATAAAACTGTAAGACTGTGGCATATATCAAGGAAAGAATGTCTTTGTTGCTTCCAACACATTGATTTTGTGACAGCCATTGCTTTCCATCCTAGAGACGACCGCTATTTTCTTAGCGGCTCTCTGGATGGAAAACTACGTCTGTGGAACATTCCTGATAAGAAAGTAGCAGTGTGGAACGAGGTGGACGGTCAGACAAAACTCATTACTGCTGCAAATTTTTGCCAGAATGGTAAATTTGCTGTTGTGGGGTCATATGACGGCCGTTGTATTTTTTACAATACTGACCAACTGAAGTACCACACGCAAATACATGTTCGATCAACACGTGGGAAGAACTCAACAGGGAGAAAGATCAGTGGTATTGAACCGATGCCAGGTGAAGACAAGATTCTTGTCACTTCCAACGACAGCCGCATTCGACTGTATGACCTCCGGGACCTCAACCTTTCCTGTAAATACAAAGGTTACGTCAATGTTAGCAGTCAGATAAAAGCTAGTTTCAGTCATGACGGAAAATATATTATTAGTGGATCTGAAAATCAATGTATTTACATATGGAAAACGCACCATGATTATTCAAAATTCTCATCAGTTCGTAGAGACAGGAATGATTTTTGGGAAGGAATCAAGGCTCATAACGCTGTGGTTACCTGTGCTGTATTTGCTCCTAATCCAGATAATATTATAAGACAGATTGAAGATCAGGAGGGAACAACAGACACCAATCAGTCTTTAAAAGTAGAAGACCCAGTTGTAGCTCAACGCACGAAAGGCTGTGGAGGTTATGTCCTTATTAGTGCTGATTTTAATGGCTGCATAAAAGTTTTTCTCAATAAAATGAAACCAAAACACAGTTCATTACCAGCCTCAGCCCTGGCCTAGAAAACTTGATGAATATTTTTCTTAGAAGAAAAAATATCCCCCTCCCCGTTTGTAATAATGACAGATGAGAGTAAGAGCCATTTGACTGTGATCATTGATCATAGGTGAAAAGCAGTGTACAGCATTCTGAACAAAAGGCTGTGCAGGACTTTTTAAATAAAAATATTTGGAAAGACATATTTCTAATATATTGTTTTGAGTTAATATGTATTGAAAAAATGTCTTTCTTTTATCTTTTGTAGAAAAATAATGAAATGTGCTCAAATCGTAACAGACATAACCAATTACTTACATGAAGTAATAGTTTATTGCAAGATACAAATTAATTTTTCTCCTTTAAGACAATAGTTTGAGCTATTTGAAAATGTTAAATTAATGATCAAATTCCAGCTTTATTTATGTTCAAAATATATGTCGCATACAGACACAAAATATACCTTAGGATGTATGCTTGAATATTATTTTAGCCACTTTGTTTTTATATCGCTTCTTCATGTATAATCTGGATTAAAAGCCTTGAGAATACATGTAAACAGCCATGTGACAGTTTCACAAGACGTAAACTGTTGTTAAATGGCAATGTTTTATGTGCATTGTACTTAGATAATAGATAAATACCTGCAATGGGTATAGGCATAATCTTAATTGAAATTTAATCTCGATTTAACATTCAAAGAGCTCGGACAAAAATATACACACAAGTTTATGATAAATCGTCAATTTAGGCGTTTAGCCTTTATGAACATACATAACTTGGAATTCTAGAACACACTTCCAGAATATTTACGGATACACAAAAGAATATGTACAGGGATAAGTTCATTTTCAAAATTACGAAGTTCATTAACTTGCACAGAATGTTATTGATTAAAAATGAGTCTTGTTTCAATATTCAAAGAACTCAGACTGAAGTGTGCGTACGGACTTCATTATGAATTCAAATTTGAGTCTTTATAAATATACCTAAACTTGAAATTTAGTGATGTGCATTTACGATCACATAACAGAATGTTAAGAAACAAAAAAGTTCTTAAAAATATGTAATGAACTGGAGTGCGCAATAAGATTGTCGTTCTAATGGAAAATCTTGATGCAGCAATAAAAGAGCTCAGTCAAAAATGTATATATAGGCAATGGAAAGTAATTAATTCAAGTTTAAGCTTTTGCGAATGTACCTAAACTTTAAATTCAGTGACACGCACTTTAAAAAAGAATTATAGATATGCAAACAACGTTGTTGAAGTATGTGCGAAGCATTTTCAGAAAATATGAAAGATATGAGTTTGAATTAAGAAAAATAACTTCCCTGTAATAAAAAGATATTGTAACATTTTATTCACAAATGTACTATTTATTTTTAAGGCAATATGTTTTTGAATTAAGTAGTTTTATTCATATTAAACTTGATGAATTCTGTATAAAGAGTGACATAGAATCATGATAAACCATTCAGCTTGCTTGCAAGAGGTATGGTTGTGTTTATAGTGTATATAAAAAGCAAGATTATGTAAAGTGTTGTGCTTATATTTTGTTAAGAAGACTGATATTACGTCGCACAGGTGCTGATAAGATATTTTTGTCAATCATAAAGTCGCCGATGACAAACTAGAGCAATATACATATATATTTCTGCTCTTTCAAACATTAGGAAAAAAATACTTTTGTGGTGGGAATTGTTGAAAATACCAAAATTAATGTGTCCGTTTATTTTATTTTCAGTTATTTTACTTGCCACTATTGCTGTGATATTTTCACAAATCCTGTTTTTAAGTTTGTCTGAATGCTGGACATTTTTGACAGTTTATAAAAGTCCACCAAACACAATCATGTATACAAATTTGAGAATATATATGTTAGTTAATTACAGTGTATGTGTTGTATTTTTTTCTTTGTAAAATATGGAACATTTAAATAAGAAATATGTAGCCTCTATATTTGAAACATGTACCATGCTGACTTACCGAAACTGTATAACACCAAAATAATATTTAATAAATAAAAATGTCATTCCAAGTTCTACTGTTCTATGTAAAATCCATAAATTCGGAAGTGAGATTTAACGCAAAATTATACATTCTTCCATGTTCCTCACTTCCGCTCCTGCTACATTTTATTTTATTTATTTATTTTTTGTATTTGTCTCAGTGAAACGTACAGTAGAGTTCGTATAGGTCAGTTTCTGTCAGATGCGTATCCAATTCACTGTGGGGTAAAGCAAGGAGATGCACTATCACCTTTGCTTTTTAACTTCGCTCTAGAGTATGCCATTAGGAAAGTCCAGGATAACAGAGAGGGTTTGGAATTGAACGGGTTACATCAGCTGCTTGTCTATGCAGATGACGTGAATATGTTAGGAGAAAATCCACAAACGATTAGGGAAAACACGGAAATTTTACTGGAAGCAAGTAAAGAGATAGGTTTGGAAGTAAATCCCGAAAAGACAAAGTATATGATTATGTCTCGTGACGAGAATATTGTACGAAATGGAAATATAAAAATTGGAAATTTATCTTTTGAAGAGGTGGAGAAGTTCAAATATCTTGAAGCAACAGTAACAAATATAAATGATACTCGGGAGGAAATTGAACACAGAATAAATATGGGAAATGCCTGTTATTATTCGGTTGAGAAGCTTTTATCATCCAGTCTGCTGTCAAAAAATCTGAAAGTTAGAATTTATAAAACAGTTATATTACCGGTTGTTCTTTATGGTTTTGAAACTTGGACTCTCACTTTGAAAGAGGAACAGAGATTAAGGGTGTTTGAGAATAAGGTGCTTAGGAAAATATTTGGGGCTAAGAGGGATGAAGTTACAGGAGAATGGAGAAAGTTACACAATACAGAACTGCACGCATTGTATTCTTCACCTGACATAATTAGGAACATTAAATCCAGACGTTTGAGATGGTCAGGGCATGTAGCACGTATGGGCGAATCCAGAAATTCATATAGAGTGTTAGTTGGGAGGCCGGAGGGAAAAAGACCTTTAGGGAGCCGAGACGTAGATGGGAGGATAATATTAAAATGGATTGAGGGAGGTGGAATATGATGATAGAGACTGGATTAATCTAGCACAGGATAGGGACCAATGGCAGGCTTATGTGAGGGTGGCAATGAACCTCCGGGTTCCTTAAAAGCCAGTGAGTAAGTATAAGGAAGAAGGGGCTGAGAGTAGAAATTAAAACATCTTTTGATAATTTAACATTATACTCTAAAGGTAGGGACACAGTGAAAGGTGAATGAATTGCATCATAGTCGATAAATAAAACTACTGAAATCCATGGGCGAAGTCGTTATTTACTTATGTAAATCGTGAAAAAGTCGCTATTTAAATATATGTCATGAAAAAACTCTATTATATTTAAACATGTAAATCGTGAAGAAAAGTTTGAATTTAAACATGAAAATAAATAAAAAAAATAGTACCGGTAATAAAATACTCATTCCCCCTACAGGCTTTCCCAGTTTTAATAAGGCTGGCAACATACAAGATCGAGAAATGTGTTACGTGAATATTAAGAAAAAAAAAAAAAAAAAAAAAAACAGACCTATGTTCATTTGCACACAATGATAGACCTGCTTGGCTGCCAAATTCAAATTTATTTACAATTTACATTTGAATTTACATTTGGATAGATACCCGAAATGAGCATATGCTCGTGTTCGGGTACAGTCCAGTTGTCTACATAAATTTTACAGGGTTCAAATAATAATGCTGATGATATAAAATAATAGTAACAATAATAATAATAATAATAATGATAATAATAATAATAATAATAATAATAATAGTAGTAGAATAATAGTGACAGAAATGATACAAATATTGTAATACAAAATAATTCATTAATAATAATAACACTAATAATAATAATAATAATAATAATAATAATAATAATAATAATAGTAATAAAACAAAAATATTTACAATAATAAAATAAATACTAAGACGGATAAAATAAAATATAAAACCACTAGCGAGAGTTAACAAAACTTAGATAAGCATATAATAACCGGAAAAAATGCCGAACTCGAAAATGAACAGAAAAGTTCGATGTATCGCAGACGACAGCAACCGCCGTATTGACATTGTGTTGTGCATTATTGGTAGTAGTGGGGAGCTGAATGTCTACGTAACTGCCGTTCTCTTCGAATCTTCTCGTACAATCATGGGAAGTTAATGCTGTAAAAACAAAATGTCTACGAGTCAAACTGTTCATTATTACCAGGATAAATACAAATGATACTGAAATATATTAATCGAGTTTCAGTTATAGATCACTCCTTTTGTGCAAGAGGTATCATATCAAAATATTTTATGAATGGCGGGGAAAATATAAATTTCAATAACTTTCTAGTGACAAGTACAATCAAGTGTATCTGTGGCGATGCTAAGGAAAAAGTTTTATTTAACTACGCTCGCAACTGCAGAGGTTATATCAGTGTCGCCGGATGTGCCGGAATTTTGTCCCGCAGGAGTTCTTTTACATGCCAGTAAATCTACTGACATGAGCCTGTCGCATTTAAGCACACTTAAATGCCATCGAACCCGCAACCTTGGGCATACCAGTGCTATACCAGCTCGCCAACCAGGTCAACTTGCCAAATGACCACAATAAATTATTCCTTAGTCTTCGTTGCATACTCTTCCTGAAAATGTGGTAAAAATCTTTTATACATTTCTTTTTATTGTCTTAGTGTGTAATGAACCTAAAAACTGTGCATGTGTGACGAACACAATTTCATTTTTCACAGCTGAGGAGCCGTGCTTTTCACGTGAAACAACGTGAAAGACACCCATTTTCTTACTGTGTTTTTTTTAAGTTTCATTGTCAAAAATAAAATAATTGAATTTCGTGACCCGATAAATGTATGTTTCAGTAATATTCATAAAAAATTGCCAGATTCCCAAAAAACTAAAAAAAAAAAAAAAAAAAACAAGTAAAATTCGTGAAAATCACGGTCATAATACAGAATGAGTCTTGTTCATATCTATTCAGATTTTAACTCAATGATTCAATTAACAGAAATCGGGTGTCACTATGTATAGGGTTGACCACTAGTACAGATGGATTTTAATAGGGTGTGGAATGCGAACGCACTAATTGGCGAGTATAATTTTATCAAGAATTGATTTTCTGTGTTATCCGGTTTGATGAAGTGTGGCTAGGGGTGGTGATTTTTCACATTAAAATGTTGTTGTTTTCTAAAGCCAGGCGTTTGACAATAAAGTCATTTGACCTCTTGCACTCCAATATTTTTCAAAGATATTACCATGGCCAGCCACTGAAGCACAGATTTTGAGGTGTTCCGAATCCTTTCTTGGTTTGAGTTGCACAATGGGCAGTTAGGGGACTGATATATTCCAATTCTATGCAGGTGTTTGGCCAAACAATCATGGCCTGTTGCCAATCTAAATGCAGTTACAGACGATTTTCGTGGTAAATCGGTAATTAACTGTGGATTTTGATGCAGAGAGTTCCATTTTTTCCCTTGGGATTGTGTTATCAAATTTTGTTTGTTGAAGTCTAAGTATGTAGATTTAATAAATCTTTTCACAGAGTAATACGTAGATTTAGTAACAGGTCTGTAAGTAGCAGTGCTGCCCTTCTTTGCTAAAGCATCCGCATTCTCGTTTCCCAGGATTCCGCAATGGGATGGTATCCATTGGAATACAATTCTTTTATTGAGTGATATTAATTGAGAGAGCATTTTAGTTATTTCTGCTGTTTGAGATGAAGGTGTGTGTTTAGAGACTATTGATAGAATAGCTGCATTGGAGTCTGACAATATAACTGCATTTTTAAATTTATTGATGTGGCATAGAAGATTCCTGAGACTTTCACTTATTGCAATGATTTCACCATCAAAACTTGTTGTTCCATATCCAAGAGGTCTATAAAGTGAGAAGAGATGGCACGTAACACCTGCACCGGCACCTTGTTCTCTGGAGATCAAGGATCCGTCAGAGTATAAATGAAGCCAGTTTTGTGGAGGATACCTAATATTAATTGTCTCTAAAGACAATTGTTTTAGTATTTCAGTGTTTACTTCTGATTTTAGTATTTCTTCTGTTAAATTTAGATTATATTCTATATTTAATAGAGTTAAAGGGTTTGGTTTAATTTGTAGGTTTTCTTTTAAATTCGGGATATTGATTTTCTGTTTTAATTCTTGAACAATGGATATGAAACTTTTTTGAGTTTTCAATATACAGAGAGGACTGTATGAATGCCAATTGTTTCCTGGTAATCTAATAAGTTTTTCATATTGAATCAGTGCTTTTTCTTCTATTGTCATTTTGATGCTGTTAATATTAGTGAGGAATCTTATAGAATCTATTGGAGTTGTTTTGATTCCACCAGTAATGAGTCTGAGAACTTGGTTTTGAACATATTCTATTTCGTTTATGAAATGTGAAGTAATTAAAATTTCTCCGCAGTATGTCAGCACTGGCTGTATAAACATTTTGTATGTAGTGTTCAAAGTATTCCTAGAGCATCCCCATTTCTTTCCTGCTAGTCTTTTTAGAAGGGAGAATCTTTAACGAGCTCCATGTTAAATTACTATCGAAAATAACTCCAAGATATTTGGATTCATAAGTCCTAGGAAGGTGTTGGCCATTGTATTGGATATTGAATTCTCTTTCTTTTTTACCAAGTGAAAATATTTGGTAGTTACTTTTGCTTAAATTGAGTGTCATCAAATTTGATGTATTCCATTCATGTAGTTGATTTAGAGCTTTAAGAGCAGAATTTTGAACTTTGTCTCTACGTCTGTAAGATCCGGAAGTCCACAAAACTATATCATCTGCAAATAATGCTGTTTTCATGTTTGATTCCTCTAATAGGGAGGGTAAGTCATTAATATAAATATTGAACAAAGTTGTGCTGAGGACAGCGCCCTGAGGTAGACCTCGACATGTTTGTCTGTAACTAGAAAGTGAGTTATTGAATTTAGTGGCAATGAATCTTTGACTAAGGAATTCTGATATCCATCTGAACATATTGCTGGAGATACCTAATTTCTGGAGTTTTAGTAATAATTTATTTCTCCAAACAGAGTCATATGCTAACTGAAAGTCAATAAATATTGCCAAGGTATCTTCTTTCTTGTTAAAACTATCTTTTATTTCTTGGCCGAGGCGTATGACTTGTTCATTGGTAGAGTGTAGTTGTCGAAAGCCGGCTTGTCTTGGTGATAAAAGATTTTGGGATTCTAAATACCAAGTTAATCTGTTGGAGATCATGGACTCCATGGTTTTTGCTATCATGCTTAACAGTGCTATTGGTCGATAACTATTAACATCATGAGCAGGTTTCCCTTTTTGTGAATTGGTACAATGATTGCTTTTTTCCAAGCTGCAGGAATTGAGGTGTTCCATGATAAATTGAAAATGGATAAAAGTACAGACTTGGCTTTTTCCCCCAGATGTTTAAAATATTCGGAATGAATGTTGTCAGGGCCAGGAGATTTCTTGGTTTTTAAATTTTGTATAGCTATATTTAATTCTTTGGAAGTAAAATTTTTATGAAATATTTCAGGTTTTGTACTAGTAATATTGTTTTTATTATTTTTATGTAATTCTCTTTTGATAAATTTGTCAGTTTTTTTGATATTGGGATGTAATCTGTGAGAGTTTGAGTAGTGTTTATTAAATGCGTTTGCTATATCTCTACTATCTGTTAGTGTTTTGTTATTATGAATAATAGGTTGGCTAGTATTTTCCTGTGTATTGGAAATATTCTTCAGAAATTTATATGTTTTAGCGCTATCGGTTCTGTAATTAATATTTTCAATAAATTTATTAAAACTGTTCTTTTTTGCTGTTATGATTGCTTTTTTAAGAATGGCAGTCTTCTTCCTCCAATCTAGAGTATCTTCTGGTGTTTTGCTATGTTCTGCTTTGGTTCTTATAGTAAAATATGATATAAATGCAAAACCTACGATTTTTTTCAAATAAAATTTAATTTATATAAATATATAAATGGTGCCAAAAATGTTCTTTATGTAACTTATAGTTAACAAATAGAAGGGATTCCCAAAGTTTCTAGTGTCATGGACTCCATAAAGTTCATACTTCATTTTGACGGACTGCATAAAATATTTTTCATAATTTAGACTAGTAAACATATTTTGCATAATGATATTTTGAAAGATCTGAAAAGTTACGAGGCGCATCCAGGAAGTAAATTTCCCTATTAAAAAAAAAAAAAGAACACGGACTTTCAGGAAAACATTTATTGGCAACAGGTATAGCAATGTTTAAGCTATTTTTCAACATAGCCACCATCAGAATTGAGACACTTGTCGTATCGTGGGATCAACTTTTGTATCCCTCTGTCATAGAACTCTGCTGCCTGTGAATGGAACCAGCGTGTGACAGACGTCTTCAGCTCTTCGTCGTTGCCAAAACGCTCACCGGAGGACAGGAATTTCTTGAGGTGCAAGAAAACGTGAAAATAGCTGGGATCAAGATCAGGACTGTAGGGTAGATGATCAAACAACTCCCAGCCAAATTCCGTCAAAACAGCTGCTGTGCGCCGAGCTGTATGTGGACGAGCATTGTCATTGTCAGTAAGCATTCCACGCCTCTTGTTTTGAATGGCACGTCGCAATTTTCGCAGTGTTTCACAGTAATGGTCAGCGTTCACTGTTTCACCTCTTGGAAGGAAGTCAATGAGCAGAATGCCCTTCCTGTCCCAGAACACCGTGCACGTCACTTTCCGTACCGACAGCGTCTGTTTGAATTTCGTCCTGACCGGAGATCCACTATGCCGCCAATGCATTGACTGCTGCTTGGTTTCCGGGGTGAAGTGCGAAATCCAAGTCTCATCGCCCGTGACGATTCTGTCGAGGAACTCGTCACCGTCATCGTGATACCATTGCAGAAATGTCAGTGCTGCTCCTAAACGTTGCATTTTGTGTTGGGGTGTCACGTTTTTCGGCACCCAACTGGCACACACTTTTTTGAACAGCAGGTGCTTAGTGACAATCTCATGCAACAAGGATCGCGATATCTGCGGAAAATGGCTGCTCAGCTTCGTAATCGTGAAGCGACAGTTCTCCATGATGCACTGCCGCACCAGCTCAACACGATCATCATTGATGAGAGACAGTCGCCCACTGCGCTCTTCATCATGGACACTTTGACGACCTTCGGAAAACTGCCTACACCAGCGATGCACTATCTGCTTACTCATGATGTTCGGCTCATACACCTGACAGAGCTGCCGATGAATTTCAATTGGCGCAATGGTTTGTGCATTAAAGAACTTTATCACCAACCGAACCTCGCAGGTGGCGGGAGAAGGAATAAGAGCTTCCATTTTGGACCACTGCTGCCACGCTACTGGCACTAGGCGGGACCTGTCCGGCTGGCATATGATTGATACGTCATAGATCTGTTACGCATGCGCAATTGACACGGCTAATTATGTTTACTTTCAAGGGGAAAAATCGGGAAACTTACTTTCTGGATGCGCCTCGTAAATCCGTGACTGATTTCCTACATGAATACAGAGTTAGAGTGATGTAGAAAGAATGCTGGAGAGTAGGTGGCCGAAAGCAGTCTTAAGGTGCATCTACACGGTTCAACTTTTCTTTCAACTTGATGCATTCAAGGAATGAATGCAAGATTGATATTTAGTATTAATACACACACACACGCATGAATGCACACACAGCGCACCATGTAGACAAATTCTTCATGCATCTTAATTGAACGTGCATTTTAAACTTGATTCTTTCAATATTCTTCCCAGATTGCATGCAAAATTGAACCGTGTTGATGGAGCTTTAGGTCATCACTCTTTCGGAATACGATCTAATGGAAGATCCTTAAAAAGATGGCATGAAACCATAGGGAATGCATCGGATCACTGGTTCGAGGCTTGATTTTGTTGATGACTATGATATATTTGCGTAATATAGTGAATTGAACATCCTTATAAATTGATAGCAATATTAAATTTTAGTTTTAGTTTTTTAATATAGTCTGAAAATACATAAATATTAAGTTATTTTACATTGTACCATGTCTTTACTGTCAAAAAAGAAACTAGTTTTTAGAATCACAGTATGGTTGCCAATGGATTGTTAATATTGCATTTTCGCTCTCGGTTTTGCCAAGTCTGGCTCAATTGTACGAGGGACGTTCCATATTGATTTACACTTTCAAATTTCCCACCATCCATGAGCCGTCATTTGGTTTGTCATTATAGTTGCAAGCATGTAGCATGATACAGAGGAGTGTAATTCCTGCAAACTACAGCGTATTTCCCCAACTGCTGTCATTACATGAGTGAACAGCATGGAAAGTGATCATCAAGGACAATACTGGATGATGTGGTTTCTGTGGACAGAGGGTGTAAACACTGTAGATATTCACAGGCAATTTGTGGCAGTGTGTGGTGAGCATACACCACCACGAAAAGGCGTGTACAACTGGGTGGATGACTGGAAACTTAGCCGCACATCAACGGAGAAGGGAACCAGTTTTGTAAAGAAAGTGACTGTGACAACGGCAGTCAACATCTCTAGAGTGGAGCAGCATATTCTGGAGAACAGGTGCATCGCATTCTCGGAACTTGAGGCAGCAACAGAACTTGCCAGAACCACTGTGCACTGCATAGTGCATGAACACCTTAAGATGGGGAAGGTGTCTGCCAGGTGGGTCCCCAAGTCCCTGACTGCAGCACACAGACAACAGCACAAGGATGTGGACGGTGATCTCCTTGAACGCCACAGCCAGGATCTAGAAGGCTTCATATCCAAACTCGTGACTGGCGATGAGACTTGGCTCCATTACCATGAGCCAGGGACCAAGTCCCAATGGAAGCATAAAGGCAGCCAACGCCGAAGAAGTTCAGAACAGCGCTATCAGTAGGCAAACACTTGGGCACAGTCTTTTGGGACAATGATGGAATCATCCTCAGGGCTGTTGACAGAATTTATGGGTCCCTATGCAATACTGTACTCAGACTCCCGTTGAAAAAAGTAACAATTACAAGTTACCAGGTATTCTAACTGTAATAATTATTTGCAAAATAAATAAGAGATAACCCCATACACAGTTACGAACTTAAAAATGTACACTTTTATTACATTGAAAACTTTTAGCAAAACTTCACATTAGCACAACATATTATTTTCATAAAACATTATTCCTAAACAACTGTAATTTCTAACTTGCAGTCCAACATCAACAAACAACTCTCTTTGACTTCACTGATGCAAAATTATCAATTATGTCATCAAAATTTGAAGACCTGGCAAGATCGCTCTCCAGACTAAGGAGGCCAAGGTTACTCAGTCGTTCTTGACACATTGTTTATCTGAATACTTTTTTATTTTCTTCATTTTGCTGAAGGATCTTTCAGCATCAGCAACTGTCACAGGAATTTTATAGAATATTGTAAGGGCTATATAAATATTTGGAAATAAACTGTCCAGTTTTAATTTCCTCTGACTGTGTAGGAGATTCATAGGTTTCAGAGGGGTTGGCCCTAATTAGAGGCATGAATTGATATTAAATTTTTCGGTTCATCACTGATCTCTTTGTTAGTGTCTTCAAAATATTTTTCACGCAGTCTTGCACCCATATTGTTTTCCAATTTTTTCTGTCTCTCCTTGTGCTTTTCAGCTCCCGACTTATGCCTATATTTGTCGATTGTGCGGTTAGACTATAACTGGTAATACTAATAAACAGAATTTACTAGGCAAACGACAACGAAAAGACGAAAGTTTTGATACAAAACATACAATGTACTGAAAAAGAAACGTATCTTGCGACTTCGGTTTGGGAGAGTCCACTAGCATATTGCAGTGGGTCAGCGGGTGGTTGGTAGTTAGAAATGACAAGCCAATAAATAATTGAACGTGTTCGGTACAAGTGACGAACATAGTTCAGGAAAATGCCAGGGTCGTCAATTGTCGTGTCAGTGAACGTTAATGCGGGAAATTATTATATTTATTATTTATTTATTATTTATTTATTATGTAAAAGTCAAATATTTACATATGAAGTGGTAATTTGTATTAATTCTACTATTGTTGAGTTAATATGTCAAATTTATGTAACAAATGTTATCACAAAATTTTATAGTACCCGTATATATCTACGAATAATTATTCATGATATTAAAAAATAATCAGACTCACTTAGTCTGACGGGTCCTTATTGCTCACGGGCCCATATGGATTCGCCCCCTTTGCCCCTCTTCTCGGCGGCCCTGATCATTCTCATTGACTGGCTCGAATCAAGGACCATCATTAACAGCACGGCGTATGTGGCGACCCTTTAGAGCTTACGCCGTGCAATTCAAAAGAAATGGCGAAAAGAAAGAAAATGGGTGAAAGGTGTGCTCCTGCAACTTGACCATGCTTGTCCCCACACACGTTGGGCAACCACGACTGCCATTGCTGAGATGGGATTCCAGGTGCTGCCACAAGCACCATATTCTCCTGACTTGGCACTTTCTGATTACCACCTATTCGGGACTTTGAAGAAACTTCTGCACGGACTTCATTTCGACGACTTTCAGGAAATGAATGCAGCTGTCCTGACGTGGGTGCGACAAACTCCGAAAACGTGGTTCCAGAAGGGCCTAGAGAATTTGCCACATCGGTGGCGCAAGTGTATGCAGCTTAATGGAGACTAGACTGTATTGAGAAAGTGGATGTATCTGCCAAGGCATAGAGGTTCTGAGCGAGTGTAAGAATCAGAAGAAGGAAGTGAAATTGAGAGAGGAGTACATCAAGGATGTCCTTTATCACTTACCCTGTTCAACATCTACTTGGAGGATTTAGTAAAGAATCGTTTTCAGAACATGGGAGGAGTGATAGTAGGAGGAAAGAAATAAAGTGCATACGATTTACTGATGATATGGCATTGTTAGCAGAAGAGGAAATGATACTAAAGGATATGCTACTGGAGCTAAATGACAGCTGTGAGCAGTACCGGTATGGGATGAAGATAAATGCAAATAAGACGAAGAGCATGGTCATAGAAAGAAAAATACAGAAGATTAACTTGCGAATTCTAAATGAGGCAGTAGAGCAAGTGGAGAGTTTCAAGCAGTAACATGAGCTGCTGCCAGAAAGTGAAAAGGAGGATAGCAATGGCCAAGGAAGCTTTTAATAGAAAAAGGAGCATCTTCTGCGGATCTCTGGAAAAAGAACCAAGGAAGAGACTAATGAAGTGCTTTGTATGGAGTGTAGCATTGTACTGGCCAGAAACATTGACATTACGACGAAGTGAAGAGAAGCGAATAGAAGCATTTGAAATGTGGATATGGAGAAGAATGGAACGTGTGAAGTGGACAGACAGAATAAGAAATGAAACTGTGTTGGAAAGAGTGGGTGAAGAAAGAATGATGCTGAAACTGACCAGGAAGAGAAAAAGGAATTGGTTGGGTCACTGGCTGAGAAGAAACTGCTTACTGAAGGATGCACTGGAAGGAATGGTGAACGGGAGAAGAGTTCGGGGTAGAAGAAGATATCAGATGATAGAACGACATTATATGAGGAAACAAAGAGGAAGGCAGAAAATGGGAAATATTGGTGAAAGCTGGGTTGGCAGTGAAAGACCTGCCTTTGAGCAGAATAGCTTCTCATATTTGAACTCTGTATTCGACACACGCACAGTGATATCACTTCCACGTTCAAAGAAAATTCTCGCTTTTATTTTGACGGAAATCTCAAATCATAGACGAGAAATTTATTTTGCATGAATACGAGGTTGCAAATATTACAAAATTTTAAGAGCTACATTTTCAAGTTCGAGGTATTCTTGCACTCTTTTGACACAAAACTGGTCTACACTCTGCATAAAAAAGTCTAGTTTCAACCAGTGGCGAAGTTAAGGTGTAAATACTGGGTAGACTGAAAAAATCTGCTTACCTTATATCTTTTTATAGAGCAGATGTTTCTCGACTTTAATCAACATTTTTTGTGACATAGACTCCACAAGAAGATGATGACCACTCATTTTCACACCATACAGAATTCAGGTATAACAATACAAATTAAATTTGTCTTAATGCACTTTGTTAGCCAAGGATATTTCTTATACCATGAAAATTGAAAATTTCTATTTTGTCTTCCTTCATACGCTATTTTAATATGTAAATTGTGGTGTCGCTCTCCTTATTTTTGTAAGCACATTTTGTTCCATAATATGTCCAACGATTTCTCTTTTAATTCTACAGTATGAGCCTTTTTACACAAAATTAATATGTAACTCACACACGCATGCACTTTTTATTAAACTAACATTCAAGAACGCAGCACATTCACAGAACATCAATGTAGCGCAACGTATTATTGTTGAGGCTAGACGCATTTCGTATTGAGATGTAGTGAATCGATACTCCCTTCCCAGCCCCCTCTCAAGCTTGCGAGTCAAAGTCGTATACATACCTTTAGAAGTTTAGAGACTTCTATCACAAGTCTCTCGCACTGAACTCTCCACCGTGGAATGATTGCCAACAGTGAACTTAATATATGGAAGGATCGAAATGAAACCAAGTGTTACGATACATCGTTATTACGAAGTTATAAATCTACTGTTGCTAGGTATGACTAAATTTTTTGGGTGAGCTAAGCCTCTATAGCTTCTTAACCTCCTGAGTCCTGAGAGTATAGTATACTATACTATACTATACTATACTATACTATACTATACTATACTATACTATACTATACTATACTATACTATACTATACTATACTGTACTATACTATACTTCATACATAATTATGGTATAAGATGTATGTGCAGAGATCAGAAATATAGTGTAATATATCTGCATTTGTGCCCTAACTGTAACCTGCAGAATTTTTTCAGCATTTTTCCTCATATGATGAAGGTACATCGTAATAATTTTCCTCATGTCAGTGACTTTTTGTTTGAAGTGTAGAATTATATTGAACTTTAAAAATAAAACAACAGATGTCTCAGGACTTAGGAGGTTAAGAGCGTTGCCAATGGTTTCAACATTTCAACATTCCATCAGTAGATACCGTCTTAAACACAAAATATGACCGATTTCCTGTAGCGTGAATGTGTCTAAGTCCACCTTTGGGCAGCTTTTGGTTCACACGAGTAGGGAAAGGATGTTTATTTTGCAGCTAACTTACTCCTTGAATATATATTTATTATAGATCTTTTATAACACTTGATCTGTAAACAGAAAACAGAACAAAAAGAAAACAAACAAAGAAAACAAAGGAAAATCAGCGGAGTTTTGCATAATAAATTCGTTCACGTGCAAACCTTAGCTCTCCCGAAATCAATCAAAGTCTTCCGAAGGGGATTTTTTTTTGAATATCCAAATTTATTGAACCTCATTTTACCATAAGGTATATTAGGGTTGTAATTAAATACATTTCAGATACAAATAAGTACACAAATTATAACTTACAACAGACAGACAATTGTATCACATGCAAGTACATATGGGCAGGTTGGCTGCCAAGTGATGTAGACACAAAAATTGAAAAAATGGACTAACACTTCTTATAATTAGAAGACATCCAGTTCTGTGTATCCGAGAAGTAATGTGTGTCCAAGTTCACTAGTTCGCTCACAAATAGCGTAAAAATATATTATTACACTGAACGAAACTGCTGAGCGCTTTGGCAGTCAAGTGGTGTACGTCCAAGTGCTCCTGCCAGTGTTATCAGCACACGGATTCTGTGCTGTTGCCGCCTGTGAAAACTGTTTACTCTGTTGTGTTTCAAACATTCTTACTATTAGGTAAGTGTTGTTCAAGAATAAAATAACGTAGCCTGTGTATGAACCATTCATATTAAGTGCAAGTTGCTCACGACTGTAAATAACGTAGTCTGTATGTGAAACATTCATAATATTAGGTTGTGTTCCGGGCTGTGAAATAAACGTGACCTGTGTGTTCAAGACTGTACACATATGGATGGACTTGTACAAAGAAGCATGCCTTAAGGATAATAGCGAGTTCGTGAAAGAAAGTTACTATCGTCACATTTTTAAAACACAATTCAACTTACACTTCCAAAAACTGAGAAAATATACTTTTAAATATTGTGACTCTTACAAAATCAAGAAAATGGATACAATGTGCCTGACTCAGCATCAACTTCAAACGGCTTATCATGATGGAAGATTCGTCACAGAGGCAAAGAAAAAAGATATAGGGGACCTATTACATTTATACGCCCTTGTCACTATTCCTTTTTCCTTGCCTTAAATTCTGATCCTTGAACTGTTTCCAATGATGATGAATAAGTTGATGAAATTATGATATCAGATGACATCGTATGAATTTTCTTTTTGTTCTCTTCAACGTTCATTTTTGTTTGTATTTCTTAACAATAAATAACAATTCTGTTTTTGAGTAGGGTTTCAACTTTTATTTAATCTCATTTCCTTTCCCAATGTATTTTTGTTTCAATTGGGCGAATGCTACTTTTTCCAAGATCATGACTTTGAAAAGTTCATTTTTGAGGTACCGTAGTTGAAACAGTTGCAAGATAGATTTATAACTTCTAATTGAAAGTGTGTATGTTCCACCTATTGCCAAAACATTATTTACTCAATACATATACAAATCTGAATTTACAGTGAATTGCAAACTTTAAATTTGCTCTCCTGAAAACATAGAAGTTTGGACGTACACCACTTGGCAGCCAACCCGCCCATATGTAAGTAGGCCTACGTGTAGAATATCGTATGGCTGCTGGTAGTTTTTTTCGTCTAAGATGATACATATTTCAATTAATTTTTCCTTCTTCTTTTTTCTTTCTTTTTTTTCTGAATTTCAGCTAGTTCACTGCAACTGTTCAAAAACGGATTCATTATCTTCTGTGTCTGTCGTAATTGTTTTGGGTCTCTTCCGGAAAATACTATAAAAAACTATTGTTTAGAATTGTGTAAATTTAATTGCATGTCCGCAATAACACACTCGGTATTTGACGTATCATACTTACGGTAGCTAAATTTTTAATGAGTTCTTTGATACAATGGAATCAAATTTCTTTGCGTTAAGTGATGTCGATCAGAAATCATGTTTGTATATAAACCCATTGATTTTTTCCGTGCTATTATAACCAACATATTGACCTTGTAAACTACTATTCAAAGTGTTCGAAAATATCAAGAGGAAGCCAAAGAGAAAATTGAAAAATAGGTTTACATATTCCGATTTCTTGTCTTGCAGTTACCGGTACTTTAAAAGTTTTTTTCTTAACTGCAAAAATTACTCTTTTCAATACTTTACCTCACTAAAGCAATCTTCCTTAAGTATGATAAAGAAGAAAGTTCAGAAAACAAAGATAAAGAAATTAGGATCAAATACCTTACTATAATAATACCGGACAGCTGTATACTGGCAGCATTGAAGTGAGTGCGAAATATCGCGGACTTGACATCTAGCGGAGCGGCGTGGAATTACGTTCAGAAATACAAATATTAACATAGCGGGAATCGGACTATTGTTTAAAACGTGAGGTACTAATGTGGAATAATATACGAGACACTTAAGAAATGTTGAATAGTATTTAATCTAACATTATTTTTTATCAAAGCTGCGTATTATGAGAAATATTGCATGCTTCATATTATTTTCCGTAATTAATTGTTACGTATTTTTTCTTTGGTTTACCGAGACAAAATCAATCTGATATTAGGAATGAATTTACAGTAATGCTTTATATACGCATTGCTGACAACTGCAAAGATAAAATTGATAGTAATCTGATGCTTGTAATAATTAGTAAAGGCATGTGGATAACAATGAAACTTAATTTGATAAAACCTTAAAATCCAATACATTTTAACTTCTATTTATTTATTAGGTATAAATAAAAAGCTAATTTTTATTGTTCTATCAACACACAGACAAAGGCATTAGGCCTAATAAAGAATGTTGTTGACTCACGTTTTATGATCTCTCGGAAATCGAAAGTATGATTTGGAGCAATTTCTAATGCTGTAATCGTAGCAATTATAAACAGCACATATCCACTCCGACATTTTAACGCAGCACTAATTAATAAAACTATTAACTAACCCAGCAACAATATACATTGCAGTTGATTACAGCTTGTTTCGCGAGTATTTCCACACCGACCGCCTAGGTAGCAGCACCAGCGTCGTTCGCGCGCAGAGCTGCTGGCTGTCCGGTATTATTTTAGTAAGGTATTTTTAGGATAGAGGATAGTAGATGAAGCAAGTTTTTTTTTTGATAATATTACGGCAGCGCCACGGCGATAATACTTCGAAGTATATTAGAACTTATGTTTACGAAATATTTCGTAGTATTGTTGCATCATAGACTTCTACCACAGTCTATTATATACAGTCACGAAGCTCAATACATAGTAAATATGCATCCATAGATAGTTGCTAACCACTAGGATCGCTAATATAGCCTCATTACAGACAATGCGAAATACTATCGGCACAATCTATTGTTCCTAGCACCCTCACAACTCAAGCTTCGTGACTGTATATAATAGACTGTGCTTCTACTTCGGTCGCTCATTGGGTAGTATCCATTGGTTCTGAGTAAAATTATCGTTGATTTCGATTTTACAGGGATTTGTATTTTTCGAACGGGTTAAGTACCATTACGGCAGTGAGAAGGTCGCAAACAGAAGTGGACAGCGTCTTCAGAAAGTTTGGGAATTACCATACACAAGGGCGATGGGGCTTCCCGTGATATGAGGTCAGCACGACTTCTAACATACGCATAAAAGTATCGTACCCAAAACAGACATTCATGGGTACGGGATTCAAACCAACAACCTCCACTTAACATACATAACTGCTGTCAGTCGTTGTATACATCGCAGCAGGCCCCTTTTGTAATGATAGGGGAGCAACTGTGAAAAGATAATAATAGATAAAACTGGAGTACCAACCTACTCGGAAAAACCTCCCTCAGTCGTTTTGTTCACAATTTTATAGGATCGAACTCTAGTCCTTTTAACGAGAAATCTTAAACTGATTAGAGCACGACAGGACACTTTTATACGGACTGATTTGTGGAAAGAACAAATAAATAAAAAGAGAGAATAAATTACTTGGAATCAATATTCGGACCAATGACACACTTGGTTATATTGGTCGAGAAAGTTTTCATCTCTATTGTGCTGTCAAACGTTTGCTTCTTTGTACGTGCGTTTGGTGGTTTGCTGGCTGAGCAGGGGGGTGGCAGCTGACGTGTGGAACTTGTCAAAGTTAGAAAGCTTATCTACTTCGTGCTGTTGCAGCGGAAAAGGAAACGAGATAGAGTTCGAAATGAAAACGGAGTGAGGAAATGCAGGACAATCCCTTTGAACAACAGTAATCTTCATGACAGTGCTTGTTGCCTCGACTTCGAGTATCCAAAGACTTCTATGCAATTTCATATGTTCTTTGAATTAAGAGAACTGGTACAAATTGTGTTCTGCTATGAGTATTACAGTCCTAGGAGATCGGCAACCATCATCATCTTCCAGGATGCGAATTAACGGGAGGGGGGATGGGGGATTTCCCTCTTTTGAAACGTCATTTCTCTCTCATAAATTCATATTAACACTGCCAGGGATAACTTCTATCCCCTCTCACAGAATATAATTGTTTTAATGCGAGTATACCGTACTTTATAAATTATAAAGTAAGCAGAGAAAATAATATTGATGTATTATCATCACTGGCAAGATGACAACAACTTAGGAATTACACATCTTAGCTTAAGCCTGCTCATAGATATAATAATTATTATGATCAAGATGCGAGAGTCCACACCTGTGGAGTAACGGTTAGCGCGTCTAGTCGCGAAACCAGGAGGACCGGGTTCGATTCCGGTCGGGGCAAGTTACCTGGTTGAGGTTTTTTCCGGGGTTTTCCCTCAATTCAATATCATCAAATGCTGAGTAAATTTCGGTGCTGGACCCCGGACTCATTTCACCGGCATTATCATCTTCATCTCATTCAGACCCTAAATAACCTAAGATGTTGATAAAGCGTCATAAAATCGGAATGCGACGTAGGCAAACGGACGACAGTACCTGTGCGAAAATATGATTCAATATTGAAAGCTCTTTCGTCACTGGAAAACGCGAACATATTTCTGAAACGTACTATACTCATTAACTCATTACTGCTTACTATATGCGGCCTTGATTCTGTGTGGAGGACAGTTGGAACTACATTAGTAGAAGGGGTGGGAGTGAAGTACATTAAAAAACTCAAATACAATAAAAATTGAAGTAAAAATAAAATGATGTCTCTGTATAACATACGTGAAGTGCCCTTCATTTTGCCATCCTTGACGATGGAACCGATGCATAGTTCCAAAACGTTGAGTATTTATACATCTATGACTCGGTACAAAACACCCCATAAATCTTTGACTTCCATACCACTTTATTTATCCAACACAAATTTCAACAACACGGTTAAAAGTTAGCCCACCTGAAGAAGTTTCTCCATTCCATTTCATGAACTCTATGTTCCACTGGCCTAATGGATAACACCTTGTTTGGTCCCAGTTCTTATTTTTATTTTTGGTTATGGATAAGTGAGACTCACAGCGGCAGATAAAACAGTTAATCCAGATTAGACAATCCGGGTGGTTTATGTTGGAAAAAGACGTATCTGGTAAGGCCAGCTTTGAATAGAGGATGATTCTTTATTATCAAAAAACAACTTGCAAGGAAGTATGATCCTTAACTGTCTGCCGAAACAAAATTATCTTTACAAATAAATCGGTGAGAGAGGCTTAGGGGAGAGTCGGGTAGTATCGGACATCGGGTAGTATCGGACAGTGCGTTTCTTTCATCTACCACCATATGGTAGTACCTGAATGACATGGTTACGTTTTTCTATGCGACATCACAGAAAGGTAACCATGTCAATCAGGTAATATCATCGTGTGGTAGATGAAAGAAACTCACTGTCTGATATTACTCGATGTCCGATACTACCCGACTCTCCCCTATATTGATCTAGGACTAGATGGAAGGAGCCAGGAAACCTCGGAACGGGTTCTTGATGGTAAGAAATACAAGCAGATAAACTAGATAGAAGGAGACAGTATCGAAACGAAATCAAATAGTTATATAGATATAGAAGCCTG
Organism: Periplaneta americana; assembly: GCF_040183065.1. Classification (NCBI taxonomy): domain Eukaryota; kingdom Metazoa; phylum Arthropoda; class Insecta; order Blattodea; family Blattidae; genus Periplaneta; species Periplaneta americana. The sequence goes on along the minus strand of NC_091132.1, from coordinate 120,782,385 downwards.
AAGAATTTACTGAGCCACGAAATGGAATCGAATAAACAAAATATTTAGATATGAAGTAAAAGAAGAAAAAGGTGAAAGGAGTCACTGACCTTAGGACAGAATGGAATAATCCTAATCCTTGATGGTAAGAAATAAAATAAGAACAACTAGGCTGAAGGAGCAAGTAAGATTCAATTCTTGATGGAAAGAAACAAAATGAGGGTCGTATTAGTTAGCTATATGTTAGAACAAAATCAAGAAACTCTTAGGAAAAACACGGGAATTTTACTTGAAGCATGAAGTGAGATAGGTTTGGAAGTAAATCCCGAAAAAAAAAAAAAACAAAGTATATGATTATGTCTCGTGACCAGAACATAGTACGAAATGGAAATATAAAAATTGGAAATTTATCCTTTGAAAAGGTGAAAAAATTCAATTACCTTGGAGCAACAGTAATAAATAGAAATGGCACTCGAGAGGAAATTCAACGCAAAATAAATATGGGAAATGCCTACTAAGTTATTATTCTGTTGAGAAGCTTTGTTATCCAGTCTGCTTTAAAAAAAAACTGAAAGTTAGAATTTATATTATCGGGTGTTCTGTATGATTGTGAAACTTGGACTCCCACTTTGAGAGAGGAACAGAGGTTAGGAGTGTTCGAGAATAAGCTGCTTAGGGAAATATTTTGGGCTAAGAGGGACGAAGTTACAGGAGAATGGAGAAAGTTACACAACGCAGAACTACACGCATTGTAATTATTTTTTACCCAACATAATTGGGAACATTAAATCCAGACGTTTGAGATGGGCAGGGCATGTAGCATGTATGGGTGAATCCAGAAATGAATATAGTTGGAAGACCTGAGGGGAAAAGATCTTTGGGGAGGCCGAGACGTGGATGGGAGGATAAGATTAAAATGGATTTGAGGGAGGTGGGATATGATGGTAGGGATTGGATTAGTCTTGCTCAGGATAGGGGCCGATGACGGGCTTATGTGAGGGCGGCAATAAACCTCCGGGTTCTCTAAAATTCACTTGTATAGTTCGGAGCAACTTACTTCATACCCTAAGGGTGAAACCTAACCATTTTTCCCCCATTACTACATAAGCTAGTGGATTATGGCGATTTTCTAGTTTGCAGGTTGAATTTTCTTTTGCCAACTTCGTTTCGAATTTCGATACTGAGAAATACTACAACTGGTAGTGATTTTATAACTGTTATGTTGACAGTAATGAAACAAGTTGTCGGTAGTTTAAATTCTGAAAGTTCAATTGTTCTAGAGTTCTGAGCCGATTACTGGAAGCTAGTGAAATTTGAACATACTAATAATTAATATCAGTATTAAGTTAATATTAATACATAATAGTTATTGTATGTGTTGCTTTGTGTTGTGGTTACAATTTCAAGATTAGAGTCAGGTAGGCTAATGTAAATAAATGTAACATACTTCGTGTGGTAAGTGCCCTTGAGTAATCGATAGAAATACCATTTCACGTTTTAATTAATTTCTTTCGTGTTTAGACTTTTATTACAATAATGGAGTAAATATTTTTTACCATACACTTCAAAGTGGCATTCGTTTTCGGAATTCGTACTAATCATTTCACGTGATCAAACAAAATACATTTTTAGGTTAGGTCTCGTGAATCGTAAACTATTCAATCAAAGCAATTAATTTTATGTTGTCAGATAAAATACGGTCCAGAAAAAAAATATGTACTCTTTCACAAATTATTGAATCTTTTAGAAAACACCTCCCCAACAAAAAGATGAGATGTGGTAAATAAGCAAGACATAGTTATTGTTAACACTATATTATTATTATTATTATTATTATTATTATTATTATTATTATTATTATTATTATTATTATTATTATTATTATTATTATAGTACATGGCATTGTGATTTTACCCTCTTTTGGTGATAGCTAGTATTAGTTGTCAACACTGAAGAGATGGCCAAATTAGCATTTTAGGAACTACTCTTACGTGATCCTCACTATTAAATATTAGTTAACTTCGGAACGGAATGAAATGGTATCAGGTCTTGATGGGAGGAAGAAGAAGAAGAAGAAGAAGAAGAAGAAGAAGAAACGAAACGAAATCGAATATTTTGAATTCTTGATGGGAAGGAAAAGAAGGAAAACGATTATTATATCAGTTAACTTCGAAATTGAATCAATTAGTTTCAATTCTTGACGGGAGGAGGAAAAGAAAGAGGATTATATCTGAAGAGTTTGAATTATTGATGAGAAGAAGAATAAAATTAGGATTGCATCAGTTAACTTCGAAACTGAGTCGAATAGTTTCAATTTTTGTTGAGAGGAAGAAAAACGATGATTGTATCAATCAACTTTGAGTAGTAGTCCCAATATGTCATATAGGGAGCGGATTTTTATGTGCTAAAATTTTTAAATATATTTATTTTTATGTGCTAAAAAGTACGAAAATATTTGCTAAAATAATTTTTTTTAATATGAAATACCTTACTTAGCTTGAAAAAAAAATGTTACTAGATGCTCACCAACCACACTTGAGTGCTAGTAGTTGGTCGAGAATTGCACTGGACAAAAAGGTCATCTCCAAATTCTCCATCACAAATGCATGCCGATTATCTCTGAACAACGACTTATACTGTGAAAACGATCTTTCCACATCACAGGACGTCAGACGTGCATATTTAAAGAGAGGAATGTCACAAACACATACACCGTCAATTTCACCTACAGGTACACCTTTCAATACTTGAGCAACTTTACACATTTTTTTTTATATCCACTGGAATTTGTCCCTTAGTACTTGTACTTCTGAACCTGGTAGCGAGTCTAGTTTAATTTCCACGGCACGCACCTCCCTGTTTCAAAGAACAGGTTTTTGGATATTTCGAGTTTTTTTATGGTGTCACAGAAAAAGCTCAAATTTGCTAATAGGAAAGCCAAATCGTTTTTTTAATAACCATCTTTCAGTATATCTTGAAGGATATCGATTGACAAAGTCCGATAACAGGGAATCACAACAAGATATATTGCCTTACTTGATAGATATGAGCGAGAGGCGAGAGATTTGTTTAAATTAAATAATGTTCATACCCAGCTCTTATCGGCGGCCGAGAAGCTCAGTTGGTAGAGCAGATGGCTACGGACTGGAAGGTCCGGGGTTCGATCCCAGGTGGTGACAGGATTTTTTCCTCGTTGCCAAACTTAAGATCTCTCCTCCTTGTCCATGTTAATTTATTCTCTAATAATAACATTGATATGCTGCCTAGTAGTTTTCAGAACTTGAGGCGATACTATTACGAAAATGGATCACGGATACACCACACAGCGCTTAGAAACACGAAGCAACCAAGAATTCTTAAAAAAGATAACGTACTTCTGAGTGATATAATTGATTTAGTTTTAAAATATTTAAAAGTTCTAGTAAAAAATTATTTAAGTAAGAAACTCCAAGATTTATGTGTTTATAATAGATTTCCTGAAAGTATGTATTTACAAAATTTTTTTTTGTGAAAATATGTGTTTTTACGTGAAATAAAATTCGGGTTTTAAACTTGAAACTTCATGTTCGGAATTTTTAACTTTGTTAATTGTGTTTTATCACACTCAAAAATAATATTTAATTACATAGGAATCCGCTCCTTATTCATGATGGGAGTAATAGAAGAGGAAGAAACGGGAGAGGTCAACAGATAACGAAATGAGACTTAAGAATTCTCATAATTAGAGTAATGATAAAGAATAGTTTCCAATTTGTTCTTCCAGGATTTAAACTCAGACTTGGAAACCGATGCTACATTCATTATGTTCCGAATCTTTCTCTGTGTATTCCGCATCTAGTCTACATTATCGGGATGTGGGCAGAACTTCACAATTATCAATGTGAATACGGAGAGACTCCGCCCACTCAGAAATCTCAGCGGAGGCACTGCGTCTCCCAGCAGTCTATCGAACACGATCACAGGCAACGAAAGTCAAGACAAGAAGCTCTGCAAGTCCTACCGAGGACTCCCCAAGGATGTCGCCGCGGCTTCTTTCGGTCATCCTCGCAACGGCGCTCATTTTCGCATCCTTGTCCATAGCTGCCAAGCGAAGAGAAGACAAAACCAAGTGTCCACATGTGAAGGCCATAAGAAACTTCGATCTTCATGAGGTAATTCCGATAGTCGTGAGATATTGAATAAATAAACTGTGTTGTCTAATCGTGAATTCCTTCTCACACACAGTATGGTGTAGCCTATATTTTACACAGTGAATACTCTTGGCTCCACAAGTAAAGAACCCTGGCCTCACACCACTCCTGCACAGATGACAGTGATTGACAGGCCAGTTAGGGGAAGCTGTTGCCACGTTTGCTCTTGGCTGGACTCTTTAAATGTATTTTCTTTTGCAACTGGTTGGATTCTTTCAAAAATGGAAAATTCACAACACAGCATTCTCGGCGGTCTCCTGGCGGTATCTTTGTTCACAGTTTCACTAATTGGGGGAGCGTGTCAGTCAGATTTATGGCTTCCTGAACCCAACCCTGCAACGAAGGTTCTTTACTTGTGAAACCAAGAGTACTAAGCAGTTCCTTATAAATTCTAGGATGTTGATAATAATAACAATGATGATATTTACTGTTATTATTATTATTATCATTATTATTATTATTATTATTATTATTATTATTACTATTACTATTATTATTATTATTATTATTATTATTATTATTATTATTATTATTAGTATTATTATTATTATTATTATTACTATTGAATTTGGTATTCCCAAGAAACTAGTTCGATTAATTAAACTGTGTCTCAGTGAAACGTACAGCAGAGTCCATATAGGTCAATATCTGTCAAATGCTTTTCCAATTCACTGTGGGCTAAAGCAAGGAGATGCACTATCACCTTTACTTTTTAACTTTGCTCTAGAATATGCCATTAGGAAAGTTCAGATAACACAGAGGGTTTGGAATTGAACGGGTTACATCAGCCTTTTGTCTATGCGGATGACGTGAATATGTTAGGAGAAAATCCACAAACGATTAGGGAAAACACGGAAATTTTACTTGAAGCAAGTAAAGCGATCGGTTTGGAAGTAAATCCCGAAAAGACAAAGTGTATGATTATGTCTCGTGACCAGAATATTGTACGAAATGGAAATATAAAAATTGGAGATTTATCCTTCGAAGGGGTGGAAAAATTGAAATATCTTGGAGCAACAGTAACAAAATAAATGACACTCGGGAGGAAATTAAACGCAGAATAAATATTGGAAATGCGTGTTATTATTCGGTTGAGAAGCTTTTATCATCTAGTCTGCTGTCAAAAAATCTGAAAGTTAGAATTTATAAAACAGTTATATTACCGGTTGTTCTGTATGGTTGTGAAACTTGGACTCTCACTCTAAGAGAGGAACATAGGTTAAGGGTGTTTGAGAAGAAGGTGCTTGGGAAAATATTTGGGGCTAAGAGGGATGAAGTTACAGGAGAATGGAGAAAGTTACACAACGCAGAACTACACGCATTGTATTCTTCACCTGACATAATTAGGAAAATTAAATCCAGACGTTTGAGATGGGCAGAGCATGTAGCACGTATGGGCGAATCCAGAAATGCATATAGAGTGTTAGTTGGGAGGCCAGAGGATAGAAACTGGATTAATCTTGCTCAGGATAGGGACCAATGGCGGGCTTATATGAGGGCGGGTTCCTTGAAAGCCATTAAGTATTATTATTATTATTATTATTATTATTATTATTATTATTATTATTATTTCCACAAACTTATACTAAAATTTCTTGCTGTACAATTTTCGTGTTCAAGAATATTTACAATATTGTAATACAAGTTAACACCTCATTTCTGAATAGGCCTGTAGTGTAAAATATATGTTAAGGAATTAATTCACTGACGTAGCTCAGGCGGTAACGAGTTGATTTTTGTTCTGGAGTTACGCTTGGGCGTGGGTTCGATTCCCGCTTGGGCTGATTACCTCTTTGAGTTTTTTCTGCGGTTTTCCCCAACTGTATGTCTGGTAATTCATGGCGAGTCCTCGGCTTCATCTCGCCAAATATCATCTCGCTATCATTTAATTCTATCGACGCAAAATAACCTAGTATTTTGTATAGCGTCGTTAACCGTCTAAAAACTAAATAAAGAATTACTGTACAATTCTTAATTATTATCTTATTGTCTCTATCTTCTGTAGTATAAAATGTGCGTTGTACAAAGAAATGATAGTAATAATAATAATAATAATAATAATAATAATAATAATAATAATAATAATAATAATAATAATAGCAATTACTATTTAATCGTCTTTAAATGGACTCTATATTTAGAAAAGAATCGTAATAATGATTTCATATATAGTTATCATCACAATGTATCTGAATACATCATCTCCTCCAAATGGCCTCTTTGGCAATTTTGTCATCAATAGCCTCTTTCCAACATTACTGCTGAGCAAGGTGTCACAGAAGGAATGGTATTTATTCAATAAAAAAGGCGGACTTTCACCATTGTTATGTGAATATTGAACCCCATTGTTTGCCCAACACAATCGTATTTTTCACTACCGGTACCTCAAATATTATAATACCTATAACGCTTTTAATTTTGAAGCTACTTTTGAATGATCTTATACAGAGTGATTCACGAAGCTTTACCGTCACTTAGGGAGGACCTTTCTGAGGTAAAATTGGAGTAAAAATGTAAATAAAAAATAGTGTCCAACTAATAATTAAGTCCATACAAGTTACTGAAAATTTGAAATTAGAGGCAAAATTTAATATCACTACAGAAAACACAAAAAAATGGATACAGTTCCCACTCTTGTAACTGCTTACTTGTTGTAAACTTCATTATGCTCATCATCTCTTAGTATTACAAGAGGTTTTCAAACTGTCATCTTGTACCTCAGCATTTGGTCACACGCTTATGAATCGCGCGTCGCATTCCTTAACTTATCAGGGCTGTTCCTGATGATTGCTGCGGTGTCGATAATGTGCACAATTAATTCTTCACGTGTGTTTACGTTAATCTGGTACACAAGATTCTTCATCCACCCACGTCAGCAATAATCAAGGGGTGTCAAATCTGGGGACCTGGCTGGCTAGGGATGAGGAACTCCGCGACCAATCCAACGGTGTGAGAAATACTGATTTAGACTATCCATCACGGCGAGAGTCAAATAAGCAAGCGCCCCATGTAGTTGGAAGTGCATACGAAGTCTCAATGCAAGAGGAATATAGTCTAGTAATTGTGACAATTCATTTTGTAGAAATTGTATGTACGTGTCACCATTTAAGTTTCCGGGTAAAATGAATGGTCCTATCAGCTGATCATACAGAATATCACACCATACATTTACACTAAAACTATCTTGAAAATTGGTTTTCTCCGTGGCTTTAGGGTTAATATCTGCCATTCATGTAAATTATTAATGCCATCCCATGTGAACTGTGACTCATCAGTGAACATAATCTAGTGATAAAACTCTCTACCATTTCCGTTTAATCAGGTGCAGAACTCGACACGATAAGCATGATCTTGTGGCTATATATATTGCACTTCTTGCACATGATACGGATACAGTTCATTTACATAGACGCAGCCGTGGCGAAAATGTAATCGTGCGCCGAGCCACTGAGTAACCTGCAACGTGCATAGCACCTATGGAGGGAGGCGGACACCCGAAGGGGAAATGAAGCAACTGTCTGACTTATTAACGGATTTTCATTTTACTTACGTCAAGCACTTAAATATAATTTTATGCAGTACAAAGTAACAAACTAATATTTAGTACGTGTAACGAAGAAAGAAATGAACAATAAATGAACAATATCACAACCTAAAATTAACTGTCTTCAGAATGTCTCTGCGACAAAGTTTCAAAATCAGGAATTATGTCACTGCCAGCCGTAGTTGATCACGAAGGTATTTGTCTGTCAGTCGTGATCTAAATTTGGTTTTTACTATTTTAATTGTTGAAAATAATTTTTCACAAACGTAAGTTGTAGCGAACATGGCTTCAAAAGAGCAGGCGAAAGATCGAAGCTTCGGATATTTATTTTTTGGCAAAGATTTGGAAGTTCAACATTTGCCAAATCCTTGCATCTAGCTTTCATTTAACATCACATTGTAAATCAGTGAGTTCAAATTGAAGAGTTAACCGCATTATTCGTACACCTGCTGAAAAAAGGTCCACGTACAGAGATGATGCTGATAATAATAATAATAATAATAATAATAATAATAATAATAATAATAATAATAACACAAACTTTTAATGTTTCATGAGTAGCATGTAGTATAATGCCGTTTTATGTTATACAACCGTTTTCCTCGTAATACTCGGTGAACAAATCACACATTTAATATTCTCATCATATTGGCAGCAAAAAAATGCGTCCTCCCATCCCACTTGAAACTTTCGTTTTTGTAGAGGTCCATGGTTTCGAGAGAGACATATGCCACTCGCAGGTCAGAGACAAATACAAATGGAACGGAGTTTGACTCCAGTGAGTGAGAGGGTGGGGGTTGGCGGAGGTTAGAAGCAAGAGAAATGCAGAGCTATCATTGCAAGCCACAATGTCTCGCGAGTCACATTCTCGCCACGGGTGACATAGAGTATCCTCCACATCTTTGACTCAGTAGTACCGAGTTGCCGTATTACACGTCTTGTTGGAGTTCGAGGACTGTGTTGCACAGCGTTGAGAATGTTTTCTTCTTCTGCTACATCACGTTGTTGACGTCTTTCATGCTGGATACGAATACTGCGGAGTGAACCAATTTGCCATAGTGTGTTAAATGATCCACTAATGGTTTTAGGATTCTGAATCCTATGATTAGAATATCGGCGGTGAAATGCAACAGCTGATGCATTTCCCTCATACACACCATAAATAAATACCACTCGGCATATTCCTCAGTTGTAAATTTATAGAGCATCTTGAGGCAACTAGAGTCGACGGCAATTCGGAAGGCGGTAGTCTGCTAGCGTTTGCGTCGAGAGAGACAGATAGAGAGGGCAAGGCAGCGTACAACATTGCCACATCGTACTTCACGCGCACTTGCGGTGCAAATAGCGCAGGCGAGAATTGAAATTATCAAAAGACAATAATGAACTTAGCTGCTGATTACTGTAAGCATGACACCAAACAAACCCTGTTTCCTTGACTAACAATATTCTTTGCAAGGTTCTCAATCCCACACCACATGCTTCTACAGTCGTTCCTTGCGCGTGTTGGCTACGTTGCAGCCAGCATCAAGATAGCCGGCAGCGTTGTGCTCGTCAACGTTTTTAAAAATAATTATACACCTCAAACAATATTTTCCGCACCTGCCTGTGCAATACTTGTTTTCTTACAGTTTCTTCTTCCATTTATTTATCTTACACACACACACACACACACACACACACACACACACACACACACACACACACACACACACACACACACACACACACACACACGCACGCACGCACGCGAACGCACGCACGCACGCACATACACAGTAAATGTTAGTTTTACTTATTCAATGTATTGAAACACTCACACGTGAACAAACGAACTTGGGAAGTACTTGTTATAGACTGATTCCGATTGGTTCTGCTGTACAAGTTTGTGACGTCACATGCCAGAAATGCATATAGCAGCCGACCGCCTTCCGAACTGCCATCTAGTCTAAAAGCTGCAAAGTAAGCGCATGCACTAACATTTGAGAGCTCTATTCACACCAACACGTTTAGAAAATCAATGATTATTTCTGTATTTTGTGAGACAGGAAAAAACTTATTAGAAAAATGTGTTCCAAACCACTTCAGAAAAATGATCCATTAGTGGCGGTAAAACTTCGTGAATCACTCTGTATATCCAGCTATTTTTCATAAAAAAACTCATTTATGCAGTATTTTAATCTTGTTTGCTACCATAGAGAAAAGTCGAAACTGCCGTACTTCAATATGGGCGTTAAATAAATTATATGGTTCCAAAATAAAATTGTGATTGACGCTTCTATGTGTAGTTGCTGGGGTCCTGGTACGTGGTGCAATACTATGCAAGCTCGGAAGAAGCTCTTTCATATGGCTGCATGAGGCCCGTATTCTCCGTGTCCTCGGATCGATTGGAGGTGTCTATGAACTTCACGTACACCTTCACGGACGATCCCACTGCGGAGCTTCTGTATGGCAACATCACCTGGGAGATACCCAATCCTAGCAGACCCTCGCATTGGGTTCATGCAGAAGACATATGTAAGACAATTTCAATGCTTTACCGTCTATATAACAAAAGAACCTAATTGAAGGGCATTAGTGTATGAAAGAGTCATGTTACAAATATTACCATAGACAAATAACACCTTCATCTTAAAAAAAAAAAACTTTCATGTATAACATACGTCCTTCATCTTCTTTGTTTTTCTATATTCTATCGGCCTTACTAATAGATATATACAGATGTTTAACTGTCTTATACTTATACAATGAGTAGCTCGTTTATAAGTCGTGTGTAAATTCCTTACTAATAATCACTACATACGTCGTGTATAACAGTATAACTGTTACACAGCTACGTCATAGTTTCGTCATTACTTCATTACGAAAGGTAATAGAATATCTGAGGTTCTCTATTGCATCCGGTAGAGCTCTCTAGTGTGCCGTGTCAAGTATCGATAGTATAACTGGCTCTGATCGATTACCACGCTATAGCACAGTCTAATACATACAGTCACGAAACTTCAACACTTTTTCTGCCAACATTCGCGACACTAGCGCCCAAGCGGCAGGCAAGGCACTGGTCATAGTCTCGTTCAGCCAGCACGTGCTTTAAAGGGATGAGATATGTTATAATAACGTTTTAATCATGCATCGGAATAAAGGCAATGTGTGCAATGACGAAAATTGCAGTAACAAGTTTAAATCTCCAAATTTGTCGTTCTTCAGATTCCCTAAAGACCAAGAGAAAGTCATAACTCAGTCATAACCAATAATCGACGTTGTAGGTAGCCTACGTATTGTGTTCTATAAAACATTTATTAGTTATCAGTTACCTATTTGTATGTCAGGAAGGAGAGTTTAAGTAAAAACAAAGTAAATACCTGTTACAGTATATTATTTTTTGCAGAAATCATATGTGTAAATGTGTAACCATTCCGATTTTGGATCATGTATCTACAGTTTTTAATGCAAGTAATTCCATAATTTTTGTATTCGTGTTTTTTTCTTTATATTTTTCAAAAGTTGAACATTATATTGCATTCAAGTACGGATCATGGTGTTAATTTTTCAAGAATTCATGGAGTATTGTAATCCTTTTGCAAAATATTCACTTCTTGAATAAATCCAGACTGTGTCTATAAATTTCTGATGTGTTGGTGTAGATTCATGTGGCAGACGTATTAAGTTCTCAAGAGCCTTTTTAAATTTAATATAAAAAGCAATCGTTTCTGTAATAATTTGCATGACTGTTATTGGTGTTGATTTTACTTTCCCAGTGATTATTTGAGCCGTTCAGAGCAGAAGTGGTGTAAGTCAAAATTAGGTAATGAGGTTTAAAGTAAATATTCTGTAACATACAGCGCAAAGTAGCAATTAATATGTCCTTCGAGCTATTCATTGACTACTAATAGCTTAAATAAATTCAATATTAACTGCTACTTTGCGCTGTATTTTAAAGAATGTTTACTTTAACCCTCATTACCCATTTTTACTTACACCACTTCTGCTCTGAAAATAAAATTAGGCCTACATTTTCAGAGTTAATTGAAGTCACAATTTTTTCAACAAAATTGTGTGTTCATTTATTTGTTCTCACCTACGTCATATTAACAGTAAGGGCATGTAAATTACGTATTATGTAGGTAGGATAAGTTAAAATTAAGCTTATGTGTGAAAACTGGAAATGTAATGTAAAATGCGGTAAACTTGCCATAAACATTTAAACCATAATATCAGCACTATTTGTCACTCAAAATAATAAAGGAAATACCGGTTCTTAAGAAATGAAAAATAATGAACTTCATAAATCAATGTCATATTAAGGTTTAAATCTTCCCCTTTTTATTTTCAAGTTTACCTCAGCGGCCGAGTTTACCCCAATTTGCTGTATGGAAAATAGTTAATTTCTCAGGAAATAGGGAGAGGAGTTTACCACGCAATGTACCCTACGAGATATGCCCTACAATTTTGAAGCTACTAATTTTGACTCTTCTCACAGAAAATATAGAGTTCTAATGATTCATAAATAATTTAGGAATGAATTTAATTAACCATTCACGTACGAACAATTATATTATTTCAAACCATGATTCAGTTGTAAGGAGCAGAAAGAATTACGTTTATTCCCAGCTTCTGAAACTTGTAGATTAACTGCGTGTGAAATTCTTCTAGGATTCTAAAGCAAAATTAATAAGAATCATATACACTTACTGTATAGCATAAAAATATAAAACAAATTACGCAAAACCCGTTTTCTGATGTGTTACCATTATGTTGTGTGCACACTTTTAACTTGCCTGCCGCTAGAGGGCTACTGTCGCGCCAGCTGTCAAATGTTGGCATATTTTATACGTATGAGTTGCGTGAGTATTAGACTGTGGCTATAGTTTGGTCAAAGAGTACAAGATACAGCACAAACGCTACTTAGGTGTAAATTTTTTGACATTTTGTATATTCGATTCCCTAACCGTTTCAAATGTATAGCCTATCATTTTACCTTTTAGGTGTGTTTCCAAATTATATGTAATACGCTTTGTCAAATCTGGCAACCTTTTCATAAGGGAAGCTAAATTTATTTATTTATATTATATGCTCTTTGGTTTGTTCTGTTGTTACAAGGCAACGAGCCCCTACAGCCGAGGCTGCGCAGAAGTTTAGAGTAGGGACAAATTGAAGCTTGCGTCCGCCGCCATGCTTTGGGAGAAGCACCGGCTAGCAGACGGCTGTACTATACAATGCTGAATGTTTAATTGTATGTTTGATATCTCTTATAAATCAATCTGAATGGATAAATGAAAAAAAATCTTGTTAACATTTAAAGCGACTACGTTAAAGAATAATCAAGCTTTGTTACTGTTAGTTTGATATGAAACGAAAGAAAGCTGTAACAATTTGATACCGTAATTTGTATAGTTATTTGACAACATATAGAGCGAACAGAAATACAAATGCATATTGTAGTAATAGTTCAGATGAAAAGAAAATTATTAGTATTAACTATTATTAACAAAACACTGCCTGTATAAGACGTTACATTAAGCCCACATTGTAAACACGTTTGCTTTGATGTGGACGAGAAATGAACAATTATTATTTATTCGCTTTCATATCACATAATATAGGCCTACACCTGTAAAATAGAAACACGTACCTAATGTTTTAGTTAGAAATAAAATAGGCCTACCGTGCAATAGCTTATTATCACAGCTGTAGTATGAAATAAACGTCACATGCATGAATTAGTCAATTAGTCATATAATAGAACTCAGGCCTAGTGTACAGAACATGTTGCCTATTGATTTATTATTATTATTATTATTATTATTATTATTATTATTATTATTATTGTTGACTCCGTTAAATATTGTCTTACAACATTTTTATGTAAAGTCGTGTTGTACTGGTAACCTTAAGCTGTGTGCTAACATCTGCTCTTTATGTAGTACTTTCTTTTATTTGGTTATTTAATGACGCTGTATCAACTACTAGACTATTTAGCATCGATGGTATTGATGATAGCGAGATGATATTTGGCGAGAAGAGGCCAAGAATCCGCCATAGATTACCTGACATTCACCTTATGGTTAGGGATATAAGAAAAACCCAACCAGGAAATCAGCGGGAATTGAACCCGCGACCGAGCGCGACTCCGGACCGACAGTCCTTTTCAGATACCATGTAGTATATCTGGCTGTTCTGGACATGAATTATATTTCACAAGCTTTTATTCTGTTCTCATGAGATTTCTAAAATGTCCATGCCTTCGCTGCTATAGCTTAATGTAGATCGTGCTAAGATACTATGCAACTGTATTCTGGTATGTTTTTGTAAGGGGAATGGCTCCATTGCATTGTATTGTATTTATTTACATTCCATGGCATTAATACATCGCTTCACAGCTACAATATGGAACATGTCAGAAAATCTTAATAGTACTACAAAGTCTTAATTATAGTCACAGTCTATTTAAAATATATACACAAGAGTTTTACAATATACTAGTACAACACAAGGGGTTAGTATCGATACTTAATACAAAACAGAAACATTCAAGCAGCATTGTTGAATGTCATAAATTCACCTACAGAATAGAAGACGTGAGAAATTAGGTACTTCTTTAATTTGGCCCTAAATAATCTTATGTTTTGAGTTTCATTTTTATATCCAGAGAGAGGCTATTAAAAATTTTTACTGCCATAAAACACACTTCTTTTTTTAGTTCGATAGACTTTCCGATGGAGTATGGAAGTAATTTTTTTGACGAGTATTTATGCTATGAATTGTTGCATTAGTTGCAACGTTTTCACGATTACGAGGAAGATTATTAATGAAAATATATACTGACAAGCCATGGGCATTATTTATAGCTTTCTTGAAAATGGTCCTACACGATTCCCTAGATTGGCACCTCTACTATTATTCTCATTACTCTTTTTTGTAGTAGGAATATACTGTTACTATCTGTAGAATTTCCCCAAAACTCATTACCGAGTGGAAGTATACAAAATGTATTGTGTTTAACGTATTGATATTTACTTTCTCTTAGGAAAACCTGCTGAATTTAGTTTAGAAGTAATTTCTTTAACATGACTTTTCCAATTTAACACATCGATTTGTAAGCCAAGAAATTTAGTTGTTGTCCAAGAAATTTGGTTGTTGTTCATAATCCTCTTAATAATTTCTGTAGTTCTGGTGCATCTGTTAATTTTCTCTGCCATATCTATTTCTTCAAGAATAGACAGGTAACAAAAATGGTTTCTTACCTCGAGCATCTTATTAGTGGGGTAAATTTTACGTACATTGTGATATTTTCCACAAAAATAACATAAATTTTGTCTTATCTGTTGGTAAACAAGTAAGTAGAGAAACGAATAAATAATTTAGATGTGCTTCTCATGAGTAAAATTCTCCAATACGCCAATCTAACAGAAGTGAAAGTTTCGCTTACTATTTTCAAAGACTTTGTGAGACAACCAGAATTTATTGGATTGTGGGTTATCAAAAGTACAAACCCGTCAGAAGTCTAAAATAGACCTCAGTTTATCTTCTCGTTGCTGATTTGCACCACAATACTAATTATGTTCATCCGGCTTGCAGCAATCTGCCTTTTCTTAAACCGTAAATATTTACAGCTGTGTTGTGTGAATCACATCTTGACCTTTTCACTTGGTTCTTACATCCGTAGGTCTATCGCGCTTGATAACAAATGTAATATTTGTATGGCAATCTAGCAACACTTACTTTGACCTTCAACGCGTATTGTTAATATAAATCATGTCCATAGTCCAGCTCTTTAAGTTCGTACACACTAATAAATAATAATTTCTCGTCTTATTTATGGGTGAAGGTTATTCTCTGAGTGTTCAGTGTCCATTACTATAACATGGACTTATATAGCAAAATATTGTTCTTAGTATTCTTTTTTATTTACAGTTCGTTCTTATTTACTCTATATTTATCATAGGCCTACGTAAACAATTCATAGATGACCAAGTGATAATAATTGTGATTGTAACTCTCTATTTGACGCCAATTTTAAACTACAGACATTGTTCAGAATGGAATAAATGATATTGTAATTGAATTATTCATCTATCACTTCTAACTTATTACTATGATGTACCAAAGTAAATATGATATTTCCGTGCAGGAATTCTGCTTTACCATATGGTGAAGAATGAGTAGAACAGATAGAGGAAGACCTGTACTTAGATCACCGGATTCAAATCCTTTGGATTTTTGTGTATGGGGTTATATAAAAAGTATAGTTTACATAACAAGTCTCACCACACCTGAAGATTTGCATCAAAGGATTGTAGATGTCTTCCAGAAAGTGCAAAATGACCCAGGATTGCTCGAGCGCATTCTTGGGTCTTTGCGAAGAAGACTAGATACATGCATTCAAGGGCATGATCAACATTTTGAACAGTCAATAAAATTCTTCAGTTAACATATTCATACTGTATTGTACCTTTTTATCCACAAATTTCACTGTTGTTCAAACAAAAAGAAATTCCTTTTGTGTAGTCTACGTTGAATCACATTTATGTGGTGTTCAAGTCAAAATTGTGTATTTTATTGTCTCATGATTTATAAATTAATAATATTGTCAATGCTTTTGTTGGAGTTAGCACAAAATGACATTGTTTCGTAAACAGTTAATTTGCGGACTCATGCTTAGTGAAACGTTTTTGCTTTTTATCGTTTTTACTTTCCTCCCTAATTTTTTTACCATCAGTTTTGTGTTTTACTGTCTCATGATTTATAAATGAATAATATTGTCACTGCTTTTGTTGGAGTTAGCACAAAATGACATTGTTTCGTAAACAGTTAATTTGCGGACTCATGCTTAGTGAAACGTTATTGCTTTTTGTCGTTTTTACTTTCCTCCCTAATTTTTTTACCATCAGTTTTGTGTTTTACTGTCTCATGATTTATAAATGAATAATATTGTCACTGCTTTTGTTGGAGTTAGCACAAAATGACATTGTTTCGTAAACAGTTAATTTGCGGACTCATGCTTAGTGAAACGTTTTTGCTTTTTGTCGTTTTTACTTTCCTCCCTAATTTTTTTACCATCAGTTTTGTGTTTTACTGTCTCATGATTTATAAATTAATAATATTGTCAATGCTTTTGTTGGAGTTAGCACAAAATGACATTGTTTCGTAAACAGTTAATTTGCGGACTCATGCTTAGTGAAACGTTTTTGCTTTTTGTCGTTTTTACTTTCCTCCCTAATTTTTTTACCATCAGTTTTGTGTTTTACTGTCTCATGATTTATAAATTAATAATATTGTCAATGCTTTTGTTGGAGTTAGCACAAAATGACATTGTTTCGTAAACAGTTAATTTGCGGACTCATGCTTAGTGAAACGTTTTTGCTTTTTGTCGTTTTTACTTTCCTCCCTAATTTTTTTACCATCAGTTTTGTGTTTTACTGTCTCATGATTTATAAATTAATAATATTGTCAATGCTTTTGTTGGAGTTAGCACAAAATGACATTGTTTCGTAAACAGTTAATTTGCGGACTCATGCTTAGTGAAACGTTTTTGCTTTTTGTCGTTTTTACTTTCCTCCCTAATTTTTTTACCATCAGTTTTGTGTTTTACTGTCTCATGATTTATAAATGAATAATATTGTCACTGCTTTTGTTGGAGTTAGCACAAAATGCCATTATCTTCGTAAACAGTTAATTTGCGGACCCATGCTTAGTGAAAGGTTTTTGCTTTTTGTCGTTTTTACTTTCCTCCCTAAATTTTTTTACCATCCGTTTTGTGTATCTTACTGTCTCATGATTTATAAATTAATAATATTGTCACTGCTTTCGTTGGAGTTAGCACAGAATGCCATTATTTCGTAAACAGTTAATTTGTGGACCCATGCTTAGTGAAACGTTTTTGCTTTTTGTCGTTTTTACTTTCCTCCCTATTTTTTTTTACCATCAGTTTTGCGTATTTTACTGTCTCATGATTTATAAATTAATAATATTGTCACTGCTTTCGTTGGAGTTAGCATAAAATGGCATTATTTCGTAAACAGTTAATTTGTGGACCCATGCTTAGCGAAACGTTTTTGCTTTTCGTCGTTTTTACTTTCCTCCCTAAATTTTTTTACCATCGGTTTTGTGTATTTTATTATCTCATGATTTATAAATTAATAATATTGCCACTGCTTTTGTTGGAGTTAGCACAAAATGACAGTATTTCGTGAACAGTTAATTTGCGGACCCATGCTTAGTGAAACGTTTTTGCTTTTTGTCGTTTTTGCTTTCCTCCCTAATTTTTTTTACCATCACTTTTGTGTTTTACTGTCTCATGATTTATAAATGAATAATATTGCCACTGCTTTTGTTGGAGTTAGCACAAAATGCCATTATCTTCGTAAACAGTTAATTTGCGGACCCATGCTTAGTGAAACGTTTTTGCTTTTTGTCGTTTTGACTTTCCTCCCTAATTTTTTTACCATCAGTTTTGTGTATTTTACTGCCTCATGATTTATAAATTAGTAATATTGTCAATGCTTTTGTTGGAGTTAGCACAAAATGACATTATTTCGTGAACAGTTAATTTGCGGACCCATGCTTAGTGAAACGTTTTGATTTTTGTCGGTTTTACTTCCCTCCCTAAATTTTTTACCATCAGTTTTGTGTATTTTACTGTCTCATGATTTATAAATTAATAATATTGTCACTGCTTTTTTGGAGTTAGCACAAAATGACATTATTTCGTAAACAGTTAATTTGCGGACCCATCCTTAGTGAAACGTTTTTGCTTTTTGTCGTTTTCACTTCCCTCCCTAAATTTTTACCATCAGTTTTGAAACACTGTGTATAATTAAAATGTAATGATCATGACTGTATTCGTCTCTGAAAGCTTATCTAGTTTAAAATTGAATTTAAATAGAGAATCACACTTTGATACTTCAATTTGTTGTCATTGCAATGGCTTATCCGTGATTGCAGATGAAGGCGTGTACAACACCTACGTCTTGGACTCGGACTACAAGTCCTGGGCTCTACTCTTGCACTGCGCGGAGAAGTCGAAGAGTCCACGCTACCTTTCCAGCTTCATCATGAGTCGGAAGCCGGCGCTGGCGCCAAACGTCGTGTCATACTTGAGGGAAAAATTGCCCCGCTATGACATAGACCTCGCATACATGTTTCCAATGACTCAGAGCAACTGCTCTGCCAGTAACAAGGAGCAGGGGCTCGATCCAGATACAGTGAGGAACATCATCAAGCAGTCCAGGAGAAGACATCCGATGAAACGAGTGCACCAAACCCAATAATTTCGGAGTCTGTAACAGACATGCAGAACGTGTCGACATGAATGCTATAGTGTTTACTTACTTCGACTCTTAAGGCCCATTCACAATGAAAATTAAACATAACCTTAACATAAACACAGAAGTTTGCTCCCAGGCTACCAAATGGGATCATTCACAATGATTCACATAAGCGTTGACATAAACATTACCGTAAGACGTTAACATGAAAGTTTGCAAACTCCAAACTTTCATGCTTATGCTTACGTGATTTGCAAACAGAAACAATCGTGGAGCGCTGAAGTATGCGACAGAATATGAGGAAATGGCGTGGTTGTTATGTTTCCATGGTTACCAAGTATGTTTGCTGTTATGTTTATGTCAAATACCTTACTATAATCACGGCCGACTTGATGTTCCCTTCGCTTTTTTGTGTACGGCCTTGACAATAGTAATATTTTCTTGAAATTTGATAATTTCTCAATTCCACCACGAGGCGCTGTCTGCCAAGCTCTGGTGTCCACAGAAGAAATACTCAATATGAATTGAAATAAATGATTAGAGAGTAATAATAACACTTATAAATAACACATAAGAAAATAATAAGTACTATTATGTTTAGTTCTGTTAACTATGGTAAAAGCGTGAGTTTAAAAGCAGGGAAGGTAACAAATAATAATCTGTTCAGTTTAAGTAACATGATGACAGGCGTAATTTTGTAGTTCATTCGCTGAGTAGCACCCCTAGGCTAAACTGCGATGTTTCAAAGTAATCACTTGGGTAATTATTTACCATAACTTGTGCTGAGTTTTATAATTTCACTCACTGCACTGATACATTCCACTTGATATTGCAGATTCAAGAATCATAGTTTAAAGATTTTGCGACTCAGTGGATTATAAGCCGCATTCTCCGAAGGAACAAGCTTTTCAGTTAAAGCTGCTGCAATGTTATCTAGAAGCGGCCTAACAAATTTCACAGTAATGATATTAGCAATTCCGTTTTGGCCGTCTTCATCACAAATTGGCATTGCAAGAGAGGGCATCTACACAGTAACGGCTCAATTTCTGAACACAAATTTTAATGTATTCTTATTTGGTATTCTCTTTCGATGATTAAGCAGCTGATCTAGAATCAATTTTGCATGAATACTGCCTTCATCGGCCTTTTTCCTTACATTTTCTTGTTCTTTATGTGACGGATCTCTTTCAATTAGTTGGAGTTTTTCGGTTGTTTTTGTTATCTCATCTTGCTTCTCTTGTAACACCTGATTAAGTTGTGTAATTTTCACATGCAATCTGTTAATTATTTCTTTTTAGCTCCACAAAGTTGAAAACGTCTGTTTGCGTCGCCTTATGGTCATTTTCAACTGGCAAGAAGGGAATGTCATTAACTGATGCTGAGCCACTCGGAACATCTTGTTCAAATAGTGAAAAACCAATATTACTAAAAGATTTGCGTTTCTTGGGTGGAGGGAGATCAGTTTTAGTAACTGTTCGTCATGGTCTTCTGATATCTGTCACTTATACCTAGGATAATAAGGAAATATTGTTGGGACAGCATTTGGTTTTAATCACGGCCGACTTGATGTCCCTTCGCTTTTTTGTATACGGCCTAGACAATAGTAATGTTTCCTTGAAATTGGATAATTTCTCAATGCCACCACGAGGCTCTGTCTGCCAAGCTCTGGTGTCCACAGAAGAAATACTCAATATGAATTAAAATAAATGATTATAGAGTAATAATAACACTTATAAATAATAAATAAGAAAATAATAAGTGTTATTATGTTTAGTTCTGTTAATTATGGCAAAAGCGTGAGTTTAAAAGCAGGGAAGATAACACATAGTAACCTTTTCAGTTTAAGTAACATGATGACAGAGGTGTAATTTTGTAGTTCATTCGCTGAGTAGCACCCCTAGCCTAAACTGCGATGTTTCTAAATAATCACTTAGGGTAAATATTTACCATAACTTGTACTAAGTTTTATAATTTCACTCACTGCACTGGCACATTCCACTTGATATTGCAGATTCAAGAATCATAGCTTCAAAATTTTGCGACTCAGTGGATTATAAGCCACATTCTTCGAAGGAACAAGTTTTTCAGTTAAAGCTGCTGCAATGTTATCTAAAAGTGGCCTAACAAATTTCACAGTAATGATATTAGCAAGTCGTGTTTGGCCGTCTTTGTCACAAACTGGGCATTGCAAGAGAGGGCGTCTACACAGTAACGGCTCAATTTCCGAACACAAATTTTCTAATATATTCTTGTTTGGTATGAATGGTACTGCCCGTTCAACAAAATGATGAATGACTGATAACACTGAAACAAAGGTAGGTTTCGGATATCGCAGAGCTCCTAAATCTTGGTTTGCAATAAGACTCATCAATGGAGAGCTATTAGTGTTTTCAGCTATACAATCTAAGCACCCTATGCAGGAGACCCTTTATTCCACTATTCGTACTATATAGCCACCAATGTATGTCAAACTTGCTGTTTTCATTGTTGGTAATGGTATGTCTGTAAAAAAATCCATTACTGGTTTACAAAAAATTGCAATAATAAATACTAAAAACCACAGCAAATTTTAATGAAACACTGTAACAGTTACTAGTAAATCAAATGACTAATTGTCATTGAATATGCCTATAGCTTACCTGATTGGTTTAGTAGCTGTTGCAGGATGTTTAAAACTGACTCAGGAATACTATATGGTGCAGCAGCGGTATCTGGCATATCTACTTCTTGAATAGGTCGTCCATCTGTCATGTCAGATGCATGGTTCTCTACACTGCTAAAGTTTGACATGCTCAAAATACCCGTTTTCAATATCTTTTGCAAACTGAAGTTCACTGCCCTTGCATCCAACATGTCATTTGATCCGGACATACGGCGCAATGTACTAAAGATCGACTCAACAGGATTACTTGAAAATGCTCTAGTAAGAACATAATGGTACCCATTTTCTAAAAGATATTTAATGCAGAGAACAGTTGATTTTGTTGTCAACGTGATAGCTTCATATGTCTCGTTAGTTAGGAAATCTTTTTGACGTGTGCTACTTGCACACTTCGTTGTATGGAGATAAGAAAGGAAATAATTTTCTAGCCAATCTAGACGATAATCATCCAAAGAGAAGAACTGTTGCTTATCATGATTTCTACTTTCCACATGATAATGTGTATTGCTAATATCATAAAAGTCAATGTCGCATCAGAATCTTTGAATTTGTGGGCTTCAGGGTGTGAGCTTGCATTTTCTTTCAATGTTCTGATAGCAGCAATTACACATGGAGAAAATATTTCTTTTGCCCTTCGAACGTTCATTTTTTCAAATGCAGTAGGCTCAACGTGTTTTTTCGTGAGATATGTGACAGGTTTCACTGTATCATCTTTTTGGAGTTTGTGTAACAATTTCACATATTTGCCTGAGATTGTTCCAGTACCGTCAGACATTTCACGTTCCAGGAATTGGGTTCTGATGTTTTTCAATATGTGGCACTGGTCAAAACTTAGAAATAACTTTCTGTTTCCGTCACAAGGGTGTGTGGTCACGGGTTGCAATGAACCACCTGAAAGATGCTTCATCATTGTAGTATTGCTTTTATGGTTGTCAGAAACAATTCTAATAACTATAAAACCACATTTCTCGACTTCACTAATCACTTGCAATGTTAGTATATGTAACTCTTGCCCTGATAATTGTTTTGTGAAGAAAAATGCACATGGTATACGGTAGCTGGTTGAGAGCCCCTTAAAACAAAACACAAGACTCGATTAGCCACTACTTCTTTCTTGGGAATATCAAGTATTTCATCCTCATTTCTTTATGTTTCTGTTGTTTCCTTATAGCCAAAAAAAGTATCACGCTTGCTATCGTATATTATCTTGGGGTTGATTGCAACCTCGTCTACAATAAATGATGAAAACCGCTCAATTACAGTGAGATTTTTTGCTTCTAAGACCAACCTTTCTTTAATCAAAGGAGTGACACCAGACGAGCAATCAGTAGGGCCAGAATATCTCGTGAGTGTTCTCTTAGAAGGCAGTTTAAAAAAAAAAAAACCTCTTGATCGTATATGGGAATAACCTTTAGGAGATATGTATTGCAGTATTATGCATTCTCTGATTGTCTCACTATTCCACCTTGGTATTCTCTTTCGATGATTAAGCAGCTGATCTAGGATAAATTTTGCATGAATACTGCCTTCATCTGCCTCTTTCTTTACATTTTCCAGTTCCTTATGTAACGGATCTCTTTCAATTAGTTGGAGTTTTTCGGTTGTTTTCGTTATCTCATCTTGCTTCTCTTGTAACACCCGATGAAGTCGTGTAATTTTCACACGCAATCTGTTAATATTTCTTTTTAGCTCGTCAATGTTGACAGCGTCTGTTTGCGTGGCTTTATGGTCATTTTCAACTGGCAAGAAGGAAATGTCACTAACTGATGTTGAGCCACTCGGGACATCTTGCTCAAATAGTGAAAAACCAATATTACTAAAAGATTTGCGTTTCTTTGGTGGAGGGAGATCAATTTTAATAATCGTTCGTCTTGGTCTTTTGATATTTGTCACTTTATACCTAGGATAATGATGGAATATTGTTGGCATAGCATTTGGTTTTAATCGTCTAAATTTTCCATTATTAGAATAATCTTCCTCCTTGAAATGTAAACACAAACGACTGAAGATGGGGAGTTGCTGTTTGGAACGAAGTCTTGGCGTGAAATGATTTTAAGCCATTTTTCGCATCTTTCCCTATCACTCGGAAATTCGTGGAATGATATTGTTCCTCCACTCTTTTTTCTATTCGAAGTGCACAATGGTACACAAGAATTCGTCATTTTGTATCACATCACAATAAACTCACTTACCAGTAGAAAGAAGCACAATATTTTAGTATAATCGCACAAGAAACCATACACACATTCCTCCGCGAACCTTGGCAACTAATGCCATCTGGCGGAAATTTCACATTTTCTCGATTACAGCTTTAACACAGGGATCAACATGAATTGTCAAGGCCGGTAAGGAAGAAGCAAAGCGAGCATCAAGTCGGCCGTGTTTTAATAGTCTAAATTTCCCATTATTAGAATAATCTTCTTCCCTGAAATGTAAACTACAAACGACTGAAGATGGGGAGTTACTTTAGGAACAAAGTCTCGGCGTGAAATCACTTTAAGCCATTTTCGCATCTTTCCCTTACTTACTTATGCCTTTTAAGGAACACGGAGGTTCATTGCCTCCCTCACATAAGCCCGCCATTGGTCCCTATCCTGTGCAAGATTAATCCAGTCCCTATCCTCATATCCCACCGCCCTCAAATCCATTTTAATCTTATCCTTCCTTCTCCCCAAAGGTCTTATTTCCTCTGGCCTCCCAACTAACACACTATATGCATATCTGAATTCGCCCATACATACTACATACCCTGTCCATCTCAAACGTCTGGATTTAATGTTCCTAATTATGTCAGGTGAAGAATACAATGCGTGCAGTTCTGCATTATGTAACTTCCTCCATTCTCCTCTAATTCCATCGCTCTTAGCCCCAAATATTTTTCTAAGAACCTTATTCTGAAGCACCCTTAATGTCTGTTCCTCTCTCAAAATGAGAGTCCAAGTTTCACAACCATAGAGAACAACCGATAATGTAACTGTTTTTATAGATTCTAACTTTCCGATTGTTTGACAGCAGACTGGATGACAAAAGCTTCTCAACCGAATAATAAGAGGTATTCTCAAATTTATTCTGCCTTTAATTTTCTCCCGAGTGTCATATTTGTCACTGTTGCTCCAAGATATTTGAATTTTTGTCCACACCTGTGGAGTAACGGTTAGCGCGTCTATCCGCGAAACCAGGTGGCCCTGGTTCGATTCCCGGTCGGGGAAAGTTACCTGGTTGAGGTTTTTTCCGGGGTTTTCCCTCAACCCAATATGAGCAAATGCTGGGTAACTTTCGGTGTTGGACCTTGGACTCACTTCACCGGCATTATCACCTTCATCTCATTCAGACGCTAAATAGCCTAAGATGTTGATAAAGCGCCGTAAAATAACCTACTAATATAAAATAAAATATTTGAATTTTTCCACCTCTTCGAAGAATACAACATCAATTTTTATATTTCCATTTCGTACAATATTATGGTCACGAAATATAATCATCTTTCCCTGTCACTCGGAAATTCGTGGAATGATATTGCTCCTTCACACTTTTTTTCTATTCGAAGTACACAATAGTATACAACAATACGTCATTTTGAATCATATCACAATAAACTCACATACCAGTAGAAAGAAGCGCAATATTACTAATTATAATCGTACAAGAAACCATACACACATTCCTCAGTGAACCTTGGGAGTCAGTGCCATCTGGCGGGAATTTCATATTTTCTCGATTACAGCTTTAACACAGGGATCAAAATGAATTGTCAAGGCCGGTAAAGGAGAAGCGAAGCGAGCACATCAAGTCGGCCGTGCTATAACAATACCGGGCAGCTAGCAGTTTTGCGTGCGAACGACGCTGGTGCTGCTACCTACCTGCCGGTGTGGAGATACTCGCGAAACAAGCTGTAATCAACTGCAATGTATATTGTTGCTGGGCTAGTTAATAATTTTATTAATTAGTGCTGTGTTAAAATGTCAGGGTGTATATGTACTGTTTATAATTGTGACAATTGCAGCATTACAAATTGCTCCAAATCGTACTTTCGATTTCCGACAGTTCATAAAACGTGAGTCAACAAAATTCGTTATTAGGCCTAATGCCTCTGTCTATGTGTTGATAGAGCAATAAAAATTAGCTTTTTTTTATTTAGGCCTACTAAATGAATAGAAGTTAAAATATATTGGAAATTTTAAGGTTTCAGCAAATTAAGTTTTATTGTTGTCTACGTGCCTTTACTAATAAAATTAATACAAGCATCAGAATACTACCATTTTTATTTTTGCAGTTGTCAGGAATGGGTATGTAAATTATTATTGTAAATTCATTCCTAATGTCAGAACTGATTTTGTCTCACTAAAGCAAAGAAAAAATATGTAACAATTAATAATTACAGAAAGTAATATGAAGTATGCAATATTCTCATAATATGCAACTCTGATATAAGGTAATAATTTTACATTAAATACTATTCAACATTTCTTAAGTGTTTCATATAGCTATTATTCCACATTAGTAACTCACTTTTTAAACAATAGTCTGAATCCCGCTATGTTAATATTTGTATATGTGGACGTAATTCCATCCCCCTCCGCTAGATGTCAGGTCCGCGATATTTCGCACAGAGCAGTGATTTCGCACTCACGCCAATGCTATTAGTATACAGCTGTCCGGTATTATTATAGTAACGTATTTGTTTATGTTCCCATCGTGAATGATGGTATGACTTCTGATTTTACCGTAACGTTTATATTCTTAAGTTAATGCTTACGTTATGTTTAATTTTCATTGTGAATGAGCCTTTACGTTTGAAATGTTACGTGACTTTCCTTGTTCATAAGTGATGTTCAGAATTTTCTATTTTAAAAATACACCGTGTCCCGCTTAGAGGGATCGAGAAATAAGTGATAATTTAAAGTGGAAATAATGAACATACCTTTCTACATAACTTGACGTAAAAACTCTCCGAGTTTCGGAGAATGCTCAGTGCAACTCGATGTGTTCGCCTTGAGTTGCCCTGCAGACATCTAAACTCTACTCAACCTCCCGCCAAGTGTTGCAGCATTTGTAGAATCACTAGCACAGCTGCATTTGTGATGCGTTGCCTCAGTTCCTCCAAAGTGTTAGCTCTGCCGCTTTGGTACACAATATCCTTCACAAAGCCCCAGAAACAGTCCAAGGGTTCAGATCGAGTAACCTGAATGGTCAGACAAGGGGTTATCATCTTCCGATCCATTTATTGGAAAATTTTTCGTCTAAGAACTCACGCAGCCGTTGATGATAATTGGATAGGGCCCCATTCTGCTGAAAAGCCGATCCTGAGGGAAGGTGGTCAAAAACAAAGTACCGCAACATGTTCAGATACATATTTCCTGAGAATGTAGCTTCTACGAAGAAGAATGGTCCGTTGACTCGCGTAACAGATTTTTTTTGCAAGTCATAGCACGCACTGAACTTTCTGTTGTGGTGTCCACATGGTGTTTACCATAGCGTGTTTTCCTACAAAATGGCGCCAGGCTTGTTTTAGTGCCCTAGCAACAAACAAACACTCGGAAGTTACGCATAAACAAACGAAAATTACGAATGCAGCTCTTCTCAAACTTTGTTGCATAAACTTGGACAGTTTCTCTATCTTGTCAGATGTAAACCACAACGATAACTTTATCTGATTTTAAGTGGCGAGAATTTATTAGTCGATCCTTCTAAGCGGGACATGGTGTAATGTCTTTCTATAATAGTCCCAATTCATATAGGTTATGTGCTACTTTTTAAGTGCAATTATATATATTTTTTTCTATTTTCTTTTTGTTTTCACTGTACCTTCTGCCTTTCATTTTTTTTCTTTTCTTCTTTACTTTTTTCTTTCTTTCCTTCTTTATCCTTTCTTTCTTTCTTTGTTCGTTTCTTTCATTTCTTATATTTCTCTTTTTCATTCTTTCTTATTTCCTTTCTCACTTTTCTATCTTCCTTTCTGAAAGAACTGTAGCCACTTAAAATAATTTCTTTACTATTTGTACTACATTTAGCTATAATGGATCCCAGCTAAATGTGTTATAATAATAATAATAATAATAATAATAATAATAATAATAATAATAATAATAATAATAATAACAACACGTCCATTTACTTCGAACGGTATATGATCATTCTACCAGTAAGGGGCAGCGTGTGGTCAGTACATCGATTCCCCAGCTGGTAATGCTGGTTTGCAAGACCAGAAGTGGGGACCACTTTTTTAAGTTGGAACAGTTCTGCGGACCACCTCACTCTTATTCCCTTTGAAAGCAAATTTATAATTATTGTAGCATATTTTAATACCAGTATACTTATATTTTAAAATAGAATTAATTTTATATTAGTATTAACTAATTAAGCTAATGTTAATAGAAGAAAATTCATTTTGTTTCTTTCATAATTCAAGGCTATCAGAGTTTGGATAATCTTTAACTTATTAACTAAAAAAAAAATAAATAAATGTTGGTATTCATATCAATGAGATGGAGGAGCCTGCCGATTCTCGAAAAGTTCTATATTTGGACGTATGCCGGTAAGCTTAAGTTGGAGATCGTCACATACATCGAGTCAATTTCGGTAGCCTACTTTGTTTTTATTAGAGTTAGTGATGAAAACACTTTCTCACAAAGATACGTGGAAGCAAACTGAATTATAATCTCTAAAGCATTATTGTACAGTTCATTATATTCTCTTTTAATTTGTGATGCGATCCAGAAATTAACCATACCTTCGCTTGGAATTGAGACTCGGAATCCAAGAGGGGCCCAATATTTAATCACTTTCAAAATTTATTTCTCATGGAAAATAATTAGTAGAAGCTTGTTGCCATGGTTATATGAAAAGATGTAATGGAGATGTACTTACGAAACAAAAAATAATTAGTCAGAGGCATTTTGTAGTAACAGCAAACATTTTTTTTCAATTTTCCAAAAGTTTGATGTAATGGACTTGGGCCCCTCTTGGATTCCGGGTCTCAATTTCATTTTAAGTCCAGTCTCATTCTAGAGTTCAAATAACTGTTCTCTTTCACTCAATGAAAGATTGTTAGTTTCAATATCGCAATGAAAGTGATCACGAACCCACGAAAATTCGTCATATTTACTTGGAAAATATGTTTCAAATTGTGACCTTAGAGTTGTATTATTGGTGTACGACGTACAGTACGTGACCATTTCAATGTGCAGACTGGGTGTCGGCAAAACTATTAAGAAAGTCATCAATACATCAAAGGATTCGGTCCTCTGTTATGAATTTGGATGATCCCTGACTGGGTTACAGGCGCGGCGCTAGATGTGCAGGGAAATACCACATTCATGGTGCTTATATCCCTCTTTTGTTGCTGAGAGTAGAGTGCGAAGTCGGTAGACGCATAGGGTAATAAATTTCATAATATGTCAGTACTGGGAGAAAAAGTAAAAGGCGATTGCCATGTGTTATTTCCAAACTCTGAGATTTTCAGCTATAGAGTGATATGCAATTCGTTTGAAATTTATTTTTTCTTCTGCATTTTTTGAAGGACCACAAGGGCCCGCTGACCATAGTTTGAGAAACGCTGCCATTTAGCTTTCCACTTTCCTCACGATGCCTGGTGGATATCGGTCTCATATACAGAGTGTATGCAAACTGGTGTCAAATATTTTAAGGACGTAATCCTAACAACAAAACATTGAACAACTTTCTTGTAAACATGGTTCTTATAATGCTTTGTTTCAGAGTTACGCTACTTTATTAGTAACAAACAAGCTCATAGTACAAGTCGTACTAAGCGGGGCAATATCAAGCTCCACAACAAAAAAGAAAACCCTCGTCAAATCTTGTATCAAAGTGCGCAACTATCTCCCCTCATCAGTTACCCCCACTCTTTCACATAATACTAAGCAAATTCCCTTCACACTTCAGAGTAAACTAATTAGTAATGTCAATATTGTGTACTCCGTTCTAGGCTTAGAACTACTTGCGAAGTTTTAGGTAGTCTTGGATGAAGTTTTCTTCTTTGCGTGTGTTAGTTCCTTCTTGTTAGGTTTATATCCCTGGTCGTATTTTCTCGTTTATTTCTTGTGGGGCTGAGCATATTTCTCTCCTGATTAATTTTGAAGGTCTGTCGAACAAGTCTTCTTCACTGGCTTTGCGTTTCGTGGCATTTGTAATCATCTGACGGTGTACAATTACAACTTTTTCATGGTAGTGATTTCTTCCTGTATTTAAAAGAATGTCACCTTCAATAGTTGTCACTATTTTGGCATTATACATTTTCACTATGCACCTCAATTTCTGTTCTTCTTTGCTCTTGCAATACTTCCTGTATTTATATCCATCAACTACAGTTAGTTCCTTCCCCTTTCCCTTTGACTGTACATTTTAATCATGTTGCTTGTAGTTGCTGCAAGCCGAGGTACGTACAAAATGAACAGTGCGCCAGCTGTGGAGGAGTAAGTGTGGCGTTGCGCAGAGTAATCAGTGCTGCGCGCGCACACGGAAAATAGTACCCGAGCTATCACAGTAGGGGAGGGGATAACGGTGGGGGTAGTTATTGTTGTGACCACTAAGCATATTTGTGAGTTTGAATATACAGGATGATTCATTATTACGTGTAAATACTTTGTTTATTGTAGAGGTGAAACTAAGACTAAAACGTTCTATACAACTTTTTCTCAAAACCTTTAATTCCAGAGTTCCAGTAGATAGCACCTACGTCATAGTAACTGCATAGGCATTACTGTTCTCCCACACATTTGGTGTGGTATTGTGGGGAATCAGTTACTCGGACCTCGATTCACCTCTGCGGTTGACTGGGGAAATCTACCGCGCATTCTTGGAATGCGAATTGCATGGTCTGCTACATGATATCCCTTTTCCAACGCGAGTGAACTTATGGTTTATGCACAATAGTGCTCCTGCGCATTACTGCCGCAACGTAAGGGCGTATCTCAATTTTGCGTATCCAGGTCAATGGATAGGCTGCGCAGGGCCAACTCCTTGGCCAGCCAGATCACCGGACATGAACCCTCTGGACTTCTTCAAGTTGAGAGACAGCACTTTGAACATACATTACACTAAGAATTGTGCAAATGTGTAAAGTCTAGAAGAAATTGCTTTACATTCTTTGCTGTGTTTGGTTTTAGTTCACAAAACGTGCGTAAGTGGACTGCCGAGGATATGGGTTTAGTGACTTCGGTTGTTTTTGTATTGAAGTCCAAATGCACTGTACGAAAGTGATAATTAGTTTACATTTGGTGTGTTATCCTTTCTTTGTTTGGGAGCGTAAGTTCCACGCAAACTGGCGTTAACTCTGGAATTGAAGGTTTTGAGAAAAAGTTGTATAGAACGTTTTAGTCTTAGTTTCATCTCTACATTACACACACAAAGTATTTACAAGTAATAATGAATCACTCTGTATATTTGCGGAGCTTGATAACACCGACTAAGCGACGTATTAAAAAAAAAAGAAACTTATTACCAAAGTTGCTCAAAATGCCCATCTCTTGCCTCAATCCTGCGTTGTATGCTTTGATGTACTCTGTTGAAAACGCCTGGAGTGTTTCGTATTTGTTCAACTGCATTAATTTAGGATACGCTCTCTAGGAACGTCAACATTAGGTACAGGAGCTACATAAACTATAGATTTCAAATGCTCTCAGAGACAAAAATTCATTGGATTTAAATCTGGCTTCCGGGCAAGCCATTCAATTGAATGGAACCTCCACGACAAATCCATCTTTGTGAAAAAGGGCGATTCAAATGACGACGAGGACAAACTATAAGACTAAAGTGAACTGGAGTGCCATCATGTAGGTTTCATATTCGGCGGATAACGTTCTGAGGTACAGTACCAGAAAAAAATAATGGGTCGAGTTTTGATGACAGTCCTCCTGTATGTAGGCAACAAGTTTCGCAAGATTGTCCATTAGTAGCAAATATACAGGCGTTCTTGTTTACTGCACATGCACAATACGTTGTACCTGGAACTCGGTAAAATTAGGCGGCCCATTTCTCTCTCTCTCTCTCTTAAGGAACTGTAGCCTGTAATATACGTTTAGTGGTGAAATTCGTTTCTGAGAAACCACCGATGATAGTAATAATAATAATAATAATAATAATAATAATAATAATTTTATTTTATTTATTTATTTTTATTTATTTACTAATATTTAATGTGCTATGGAACAGAGCGGGGCCAATAATAGTTCACCACATGACAATTTATGTATGTATTTATTCACACTGCAAATGGGTAAATACCCGGTGGCAGTGGTAACTAATTACACCCAATAATTACAATTAATAATAAATTCATAATATTAATAATAAAATAATAGTAGCAATATATAATAATATTAACAAAGAGCATCCTAAATTAAATGAATCACTTAATATAACATAATTAATTAAAGTAAATCTAATTTATATCTTAACCCTAAGTTCGAACTTAAAACCACGAGTATATATATGTTATACATGCACAAGTACCTTTCAGCACTACACTCATTTCGCTATCAATTCACTCACTGCACTGGAACTATGAAACATTTCACTGACACTATCTGATTTCACTAACACTTCAAAAACATTTCACTGTTCAATTTCAATTTCATAACAAGGACAATAATGATAGAAATTACAATAAAAGTAAATAGAAATAATTATTAAAATAATGACAATTAAAAATAATCGTAATTGAAAATGAAAGGATGGAATCATATAAATGAATATAATACAAATGGCATAAAAGATAATTAGAATAATATTACAACACATATCTAAACGAAAGACGACACAAAACTCGAAAAGTATATAATACACATCAAATGGATCCAAGTTTCAATCCATGCAATTAGCATATTTTATACATTTGCAGTCCGGAGAGAGAGAGATTTAGAATTTCTATTGTAAAAAATTTATGAAATCTTAAACCCTTAGCAGGAATACGAAGACTGATATTGCTTATGAAGGATTCACAGTCAATATCACCCTTAATCACTTTACAAAAAATAAATATTCATAATTAAGATCTTGACGTCTGGCAAATAAACTTCAGAAATTGAAATAATTGCAGTTAACCTCATATTTATAATCATCAGAAACAGGTAAAAATCTAAAAGAACACAAGGAAATAAATTTTCTTTGAATGTTCTTCAATTTAGCTGAGTATAATAATAATAATAATAATAATAATAATAATAATAATAATAATAATAATAATAATAATAATAATAATAATAAGAAGAAGAATAATAATAAAATGATAATAGTAGTAGTAGTAATAATAATAATAATAATAATAATAATAATAATAATAATAACTGTATTGGTCATTAAATATACATGCAATAAGCCTTGTTGTAGCAACAAGTGGGAGTTACCAAATTCGGTCTTGTTCTAATGTTATAACTAAGTTGTTATAACCATGCACATCTGATACGCTCATAAAAAAAAGTTTCTTCAGGTAAATATAATTTATGCACTCGTAGATGTACTTGTACATATACAGGGATATCATTTTATTTTTACTAACATTTTTAGTATTAACCTGGCTATGCCTTTAGAGAAACGGAAACGCCGTTTGCTACCTCCTTCCACGATTGTAGTTCGATGATAATGGCGTAAAACACAAACAAATCACTCTACTAGGTATAGGAGAGAAGAAAAGTAGTTCATCCATTTACGTAAATTAAGAAATATCGCTATTTTGAGTTTGATAATTTTCATTAGGTTTTTGTTTAATAAAAATACAGTACTATATTAAGAATAAGTGTTTTTACTCACGAACTGAGTTATCCATGCGAACGTATTCATTATGCAGTGTACATTACACTGTCTGCAGCACATTAGCGTAAAATATAGAGAAAGAAGTTAAATTGAAAAAATAATCATAATATGAATATTTAAAGACATTTTTGATGCCGTTCATTTCGATACAGGCTTCAGTTCTTTTGTGCATATTATCGCACTATAGACTATTGCATCTAATTCCAATTGCCAGTTTCGTCCTTCGTACTAGTAACTCATGTTGAAATAATTCTGTACCTACTCTATAAAAGAGTACCTTACGTACTGTAAATTCAATCTTCACTTCTGCCCGACCCGCACAGATAAAATTACTCAGACATGCTATCTACTGTCCGTCCAAGTGGTTATGTCGCAGGATCGTAGAAAGGAGGGAAGTCACGTGACAGTTAATTACTTAACGAGGCCCTTTTATTTAAGTTATTTTGAACAGTTTTATAATATTACGTAAACGTCCAATTCCTAACAGAAATTAATGTTTTCAGAAAAGAGCCCATCTTTTACAGAGGGGCGAGCAGAGGCAAGTGGGAGAAATCGGGATGCAACGTAGGCATACGGACAGTTCTGTGCGAAAATATGATTTAATATTGAAAGCTCTTTCGTCACTGGAACACGCGAACATATTTCTGGAACGTGCTATATTGACTAACTAAGTGCTGTTTACTATATGCGGCCTTGGTTCTGTGTGGAGGACAGTTGGAACTTTATTAGTAGAAGGGGTGGGAGTGAAGTACATTAAAAAACTCAGGTACAATAAAAATTGAAGTAAAAATAAAAATGGTTTGAATAAAAGAAAAGGAGACCATTGTTGAAGCATTTGACACATTTTAAATATTTTACATATTCAAAACATTTTAAAAGTTACCTACTAAAGATACTGAACACGTTTTCTGGTCTAAACCGTAAAACATAGAGAAAGAAGGAAATGTGTTAGTAGAAATCTTACACTTAACAGACAGAGAAACGGCTTTCTGAACATCGCTTTTTCGGTATGAGTGATTCTCAAAATATGAAAACTTTGAAATCGATTTTTTACAGCATGTCCACCGCTTTGGAGTAGTGGTCAGCGTGTCTGACTACGAAAACAACGGGCCCAGGATCGAGTTCTGGTTGGGACAAGTTGTCTGATTAAGATTTTTCCTCAACACATTAAGGAACAAATCCTGGGTAACTTTAGACGACGCCGGATCCTGGGTTCATTTCTCCGTCACAACATTCATCTGCTTCTATCCTGCCTACCTCCATACTCATATGTAGACTTCGTTGAATTGCCACACGCAGCATGCAATCAGGTTGCCGATGTACGGTAGTATAGAGGAGGTGAGCGACCGCCCGGTCTCGTAGTATAAGCAGTTCATGTTAAGAGTTGTGACCGGTCCAAATAGATGGAGCAGCTACAGCTAATGTATACCTATTTAAACACTTGTTTTTGCATTACTGTGGTTGGAATAGTCAAAGCTTAACATATGTTCAGTGCAGACAAGAATTCAATCAAACATACTACAATGAGAGTGTTGCTGTTCCAAATAATTGCCCCTGGAATACCCTTACCCCGCAACCAGTCTTGAGCCGTTGGAAAACGTGGTTGGATTCTGTTAATTATTATGCAGAACGTTACGGCAAAATAATGGAGGTAATTGATACATTGGATAGCACAGACAGTAAAATCATTGCCTTTTGAACAGCTTTTGGAAGATATTCTGTTCATTGATTCTAATTTTAAAATCGTGTCCAAAAGCATCATCCTGTTAGAATCGTCTAAACTACAACTCTCACAAGCCCTTAATATAGTGCATAAAGTATCACAAACCGTTACCCAAAATAACAATTCACTAATTTCAGAAAAAGCGAATGTAAGTTGAGAAACATTATTGCTAAAAATTCTGCCTATTCACAACTTCGTATTATAAATACTATCAGGTCACGACAAGACATCTGAAGTTGGTGTACTGAAAAGTAGTGACTTCCCGTTCTTCAAATATGCACCTATTACATCGTGTGATGTTGAACGTACATTTTCCCAATATAAAAACTGTAGTCAAATGTCATATCGCGACACGAATTAATTTTAACAATATATAACATTTAACAAGTCGTAAAAAAAAAATATTACACAATTTTATCAAACAATCCAGTCAACTTGAAAAACTTTATGACACTATTGCAGTGAGAAGGTTCACCAAGAGATCTTGCTGTATCGTTGGGGATTTTTAGTTGTTGTCGTAACTGATTGTATTGAGGACAGTCCTGGATGATGTGTTTCACAGAAAGAGTTTCACTGCAAGTGTTACAAACTGGAGGAGGTTTCTTCTTTAATAAATAACCATGTGTGAGCTTGGTATGTCCAATACGTAGTCGGTTGATGAGAACTTGATTCCTGCGTGATAGATGATTAGTTGGATATGATAATCTGAAAGCAGTTCTAATTTCCCAGAGTTTGCTAGTAGATGTTTGAAGCCAGTTGGAGTACCATAGATCATTTAACTTTGTTTTAAGATGAGTGGCTATATCACTATTCCAAGTGGCTATGTCCATATCCTATATAGAAAGACGAGTTGCTTCTTTTGCTGCCATATCGGCTTGTTCATTTCCATGCAGACCCTGGTGGGAAGGAATCCAGAGTATGATAATTTGCTTTGATTGATTGTAGATTTCAGTGTGATAATGTTGAATTTCGTTGATCAGTGGAGATTTAGAGGATGAGTTATGTAGGGCTTTTATGGCAGATTGAGAATCCGTGAAGAGTAGATACCGATCGCTATCAGGATGTTTTAGTACATTCTCAAAGGCCTTTTTAATTGCATATAGTTCAGAAGAGTAAACTGTATAAAATGTTGGTAATGTATGCAGCATGATGTGAGTAGGATAAACTATTGCACATGCAGTGCCGTCTTCAGTTTTGGAACCATCCGTATAAATATGAAGGTAATTTGGATATTTTCCACAGATTTCGTTGAACAGTAGTTGATAAATGTTTTTATTCGTTTGTTCTTTTGGATATTTGCATAATTCTGTGTTTACATATGGTACTTTGATCCTCCAAGGTGGTATATTTGTTTGTATTTCTCTAGAAGATATCCGAGGGATTTCTATATTTATTTCACTCAGATATGTCTTTAATCTTGCAGAATATGGTACTGAATGTGTTACTTGTGGAAGAACTCTATGATTAAAGGCACAGGAGAAAACATACATATACATTCTAGAATTTGGAAAGGCAGCTGTCTTGAGAGCATAGGTAATGCTTAGTTGTTTTCGTCGAATGTGTAATGGCGCTTCACCAGCTTCTATAAGTATAACTGGTGGTGGGACTAGTTCTAAATGCTCCCAAAGCTATACGTAGAGCTGAAGTCTGTATGGTATCAAGCATTTTCAAAATAGTAGGTTTTGCTGAATTATATACTATAGCTCCATAATCCAGTTTGGCTCGAATAATGGACTTATAAGAACACATTAATACATGGCTGTCTGCTCCCCAATTGTTTGCAGACAGTACTTTCAGAATATTAATTCTGCGAAGACAATAATCTTTGAGGGCCTTGAGTTGAGGTAACCATGTTAGCTTTTTATCAAATATAATTCCTAAGAATTTTAATGTTGTTACAGTTGGAATTATTACGTTGTTCAAATGTAGATTAAGGGAAGGATGATCAGCTTTTTTCCTTGAAAATAGTATACTTTTGCTTTTGCTTGCAGATAATTTAAAACGAGTTTGTTTTGACCATCTTAGGATTTTGTTAAGGCATATTTGTAGAATTTCTTGTGTTGTAGATACATTTTTACCTCTGCAGAAGATGATAAGGTCGTCTGCGAAGAGGCAGGCTTTAATAGGAGAATTTATTACAGAAGTTATATTATTAATGGCAATCAGAAAAAGCGTTACACTAATTACAGATCCTTGTGGTATTCCATTTTGTACAGGAGTTTCTTGTGATAATGTATTTGTCATCCTTATTTGTATCTTTCGATCTTGTAAGAAGTTGTATATGAAAGCTAACATATTTCCAGTAACATTATTTCGAAGGAGAAGATTAATTACATGTTCATGCCAAACCATATCATAGGCTTTATGTATATCAAGACTAACAGCAATAAGATGTTGTTTATTCAGGAATGCATCCAGAATTTCAGTCTCTAAAGTTTTTAAACTGTCGTTTGTTGAGTGGTGTTCACGGAAACCATTTTGTTCTGGAGTAAAAAATTTAGTTTTCTCTAGACACCATCTTAAACGTTTATTAATTATTTTTTCTAATAGTTTACACATTGTACAAGTAAGGGCTATTAGTCTATAGTTGTCAGGTAAGCGATGATCTTTGTTCGGTTTAGGAATTGGGACTATTATAGCTTTTCTCCAATTGTCAGGAAATACTTGCGTTGTCCATATATGATTAAATATATTAAGGAGGTATGTTTTTCCATCCATAGGGAGTTGTTTTAAGAACTCGTATGGTATATTATCGGGACCTGGGCTAGTGTTTTTCGAAACATCTATTACATCAATAAGTTCCTTGGAGGAGATTTTATCATTGTAACTGACCATGGTATGACGAAATATGTTACTAAGATCTATTGCAGGAGAACTATTTTTAAATTTAAAAAAATCTGCTTCATAATGAGAGTCATTGGATACATCAGAAAATGTTTCAACTAGAATATCGGCAATATCTTGAGGAGAGTCTACATAAGTTTCATCACCAGTTTTTAAGATCGATGCAATAGGAGATGATACTTTGTTGCCTCGTATTTTCTTCAAACGTTCCAAAATTAAATTTTGTGGTGTTTGCTGTGACAGTGAAGATAAATATGACAACCAGGAAGCTCTCTTGCTCTCTTTGATGGTGCGTCTAGCTACAGCTCTAAGTTGTAGAAAGGTCAACTTGTTTTCTAAAGTTGGTCTTCTTTTATACTTGTAAAAGGCTTTGTTTTTCTTCTTGATTGCCAACTTACAGTCTTCATTCCACCACGGTTTGCTTTTAGCAGAGAATATATTTCGTTTAGGAATACTTGTTTCAGCAGTTTTAAGAATAATTGTTGTAAATCTATGAATTACATCATTAATTGAAGTGTTGTTGAATTCGTGATTTGGAATTAATTTAGAGATATTATTTTGGAAATCAGATTTATACTTTACCCAGTTACCTTTGCGAAGGCTCCATTTTTTAATTGGTATGTTACATTGTTTTGTAGATTCTCTTTGTAGCAATATTGGAAAGTGATAGCTTCCAAGGGGAGTTTCATAGGCAGACCAATGATAGAGAAGTGCTATGTCAGGAGTACAGAGGCAAAGGTCAATATTGCTGAGAGTATTATGGCTGACACAATAATGAGTTGGTCTTGTAGAGTTTAGTAGAACTAGATCTGTGTTGTCAGTCAAAGTTTCTATTATTCTGCCTCTCTGATTTGTATAAGAGCAACCCCATAAAGTACTGTGAGAGTTGAAATCACCCAGAAGAATAAAAGGTCTTGGTAACTGGCGAATCAGATCTTGTAATGCTTGCAAATTGAGAGTCTGACTATTGGGTAGGTATATGTTACATACACACAATGTTAATGGTAGAAGCAAAAGTACTGCTACTGCTTCAAGGTTGGTATTCAATTGGACTTTTTGGTGAGAAATTGTCTGTCGGATGTATGTAACAACTCCCCCACTTACATGTATAGGATTAGGACGATTTTTATGGTGAGAAGAATATTGTTTAAGTTTTGCCACATATTCATGTCGAAAATTAGTTTCTTGTAGGCAAACTATATCTGGTTTATGTAAAGTAATTAGCTGCTGGAAATATTCATAATGAGACCAGAAGCCGTCTATGTTCCATTGAAGCAGGAATGTATCCATCATAATCATAACAAAGAAGAGGTGGAGTTGTTTTCTCATGTGAGTGTATCATGTTCGGGAGCGTTACTATGGCTTGTTAATTTAGTAAGGATTCTTGTAGTTTTGTTTTTCATATTCTGAGATTTGAAATGCGGGTAGAGTTTATGAAGAGTATCAATCAGGCCTTCAATGTCATGTGTATGAGATTTGGCTATGTCGAGAATATCAGTTGTTCCTACAGCATTTTCATAGAAACTTTTAAGCTGTAGAAAGTTTAGGACGTAATCATTAGGTGATGATTCTACTATTGTCCTTATTGAAAGTAGAGATTCGTTAATACTTGGACTGTTTAGAGTCTTAGCTTTCTTTTTAGGAGGTTTGGACTTTTCCTTCTGCGTGAGAATTGGGATAGTAGCATCTTCAATTGGAATGTTATTTAGGAGTTCTTCAGAGTCATCAGAAAACTGAATGGTAGAGTCACTAGACGTTACAGCTCTCTTAACATTCTTTTGTTTGTTGCTATTTGGGCTTAACCTATTAGGTAAGGGAGAAAATTCTTCTGTATTTAGAAACTCTAGTTCAGGTTGAGTGTGTGAATTAGTATTAATTTCAGGTAGTTCGGAGTCCTTTTTGGTACAAACTGATTCTTCTGGTAAGTTCAGTTGGTCTGCAGAAGAAAGAGAGTTAGTATTGTTTGAAGTAGCTACGGGATCTTTGATTACTACAGAGTCAGTTTCAAGCATATCGTCAAGTCCAGAGGAAATCATGTCAGAGGTTAAGGTTACCTGATCAGTACTTGGTATAACAGAATCAGTTAGGGATTCGGTGTGGTTTGTTTTGCATTGTCTCGCCAGGTGACCTTCTTGTTTACATAAAAAACAGGCTGGAGTATCAGCAGAAATGTATATCCAATAGTTAATCCCATCATACGAGATTAGCATACTTTCTGGAAGTTTTTCAAAATCATCAGGTTGGACATACATTTGACGTCGAAAACTGAGTATATGAGAGAATCCTGGGGTTGATATACCAGCCTTAATATATTCAATTGGAGACGTTGGTTTGACATCAAATTGTAGTAAACTTTCCTCAATTAAACTATGTGGAATTACAGGACACACGTTGGATAGGATTACTCTCTTATATTTAGTGAGAAAAGGTCTAAGTTGTAATGATTCATTATTGATCATGATTCGTTGATATTTTGTTGTAAGTTCTTCCACAATTTTCTTACTTGCTAAATATATACAGATTCGGCCATTCGATATTCTGGATATGAATCGAATATTGGAAGGATCAGTAAGTTTGCCGACAGCTAAAACATAATCTTTAATTGTTATATTATCACTAGATTCAATAATAATAGCTTGGTCTCTACTAGGGGTTGATTGAAGTACCTTAGAATAAGTTACTTGATTCGAAGGAGTGTCTTTTGGATTCATAATCTTTGAATTAGGATGAAAATTATTTGTTGCGGAATCTTTGTTACTTAAACTCTTGTTCTGATGTATTGAATTGTCATTTAGTTGAATAGAAACATCTTTACCGCTGAATTTCTTTGGTTGACATTGTTGGCTGCTAATAGCAGCCATCTCGTAATTTTAACCTACAAATTGTAGGCTGGGCTATTTATTATTCAGCTATATAAAATTTAACTTTCAAGACTCACCAAATCTATATGTCACTTAAAGAGAAGAAAAACTGAAGATTATTTCAACACTGCTTTGATGACTTACACTTAACTTAGAATTGTGATAATAATAAAGATTAACTCGGAGAACACTCAGAACCTGGAGCTATCTTCACCATGGCCCACTCTAATAACCGTTTAGACATTATCCACTTCAATGATCATTCGTTATATTTCTTGAATACAGGATACAGGTTTTATTGTAACCGCAGTATACTGCTCAGTGTTTACATCAGAGACATACTCCATCCGTTGCACGGCCCCTTCTCCTACAGTCTATACCGCGTGTGTAGTAAACCTTACGATTTTCGTGGCAATTCCACGAAGTCTACTCATATGTCATTCTATCATACGATAAGGTTACCAGAATTTTTCCACGATTTCCGGGGACAGATATTGACGTATAAAATACTAATTTTAACATTTAGTTAGTTTCCCATTTACTTCCATTGTTTTTACTTACTTACTTACTTACTTACTTACTTACTTACTTACTTACTGGCTTTTAAGGAACCGCGAAGTTCATTGCCGCCCTCACATAAGCCCGCCATTGGTCCCCATCCTGAGCAAGATTAATCTATTCTCTATCATCATATCCCACCTCCCTCAAATCCATTTTAATACTATCTTC
This sequence comes from Periplaneta americana, assembly GCF_040183065.1. Lineage (NCBI taxonomy): Eukaryota > Metazoa > Arthropoda > Insecta > Blattodea > Blattidae > Periplaneta > Periplaneta americana. Next base: position 120,740,820 of record NC_091132.1, on the reverse strand, counting down.
CATCTACGTCTCGGCCTCCCTAAAGGTCTTTTTCCCTCCGTCCTCCCAACTAACACTCTATATGTATTTCTGGATTCGCTCATACGTGCTACATGCCCTGCCCATCTCAAACGTCTGGATTTAATGTTCCTAATTATGTCAAATGAAGAATACAATGTATGCAGTTCTGTGTTGTGTAACTTTCTCCATTCTCCTGTAACTTCATCCCTCTTAGCATTCCTCTCTCAAAGTGAGAGTCCAAGTTTCACAACCATAAAGAACAACCGGTAATATAACTGTTTTATAAATTCTAACTTTCAGATTTTTTGACAGGAGACTGGATGATAAAAGCTTCTCAACCGAATAATAACAGGCATTTGCCATATTTATCCTGTGTTTAATTTCCTCCCGAGTATCATTTATATTTGTTACTGTTGCTCCCAGGTATTTGAATTTTTCCACTTCTTCAAAGGTTAAATTTCCAATTTTTATATTTCCATTTCGTACAATATTACATAATCATATACTTAATCTTTTCGGGATTTAGTTCCAAACCTATCTCTTTGCTTGCTTCCAATAAAATTCCCTTGTTATCCCTAATCGTTTGTGGATTTTCTCCTAACATATTCACGTCATCCGCATAGACAAGCAGCTGATGTAACCCGTTCAGTTCCAAACCCTGCCTGTTATCCTGGACTTTCCTAATGGCATCCTCTAGAGCAAAGTTAAAAAGTAAAGGTGATAGTGCATCTCGTTGCTTTAGCCCGCAGTGAATTGGAAACGCATCTGACAGAAACTGACCTATACGAAATCTGTTGTACGTTTCACTGAGACACATTTTAATTAATTGAACTAGTTTCTTGGGAATACCAAATTCAATAAGAATATCATATAAAACTTCTCTCTTAACCGAAATCTTGCCTTTTTGAAATCTATGAATAACTGATGCACTGTACCCTTATACTCCCATTTTTTCTCCATTATCTGTCGAATACAAAATATCTGGTCAATGATTGATCTATTACGCCTAAAACGAAACTGATGATCCCCAATAATTTCATCTACATATGGAGTTAATATTCTCAAAAGAATATTGGACAAAATTTTGTACGACGTCAACAAAAGTGATATTCCTCGAAAGTTACTACAGTTAGTCTTGTCCCCCTTCTTAAAGACAGGTACGATTATGACTCCTTCCATTGTTCTGGTAGTTCCTTTGTTGTTACATACTTTAAATAATTAAGATATTCATTCTATTTTCACACTAAAAATATTCATCCTACTTAACTACTACCGGTATTTTACTACTATTTTTCAGAATTGTGAATTTTTTAAGCAGGTCGCCTCTGAATTCAAATGTTGCAATAAACTTCTGACAGATCAGGTTGAAGGTGGTTAAGATAGCAAGCATGACTCAAACAGTTATAAACTCATTCTGAACTTTTGGCATATATTATATTATGTTCATAAAAGAAACATTACTTCCACGACTGCCTCTGATTGAGGCTATGGCTGATATGTACATCTATTATCAGGCAGTACATCTCACTTGACGATATGTGTCAGAGGAAGAACAATAATTGTTTGTATGTACATCTGAAGTCTGATTAGCTAATCAGCGATGTATGCAATGAAGAGAGAAAGGAACTGGCAATCCTACCCTATTATCTCCTGGCCTAGTTGCCTCATAAGTGGTGCCTTGTTGGTATCAGTTGTGAGGTTCAGACCTGTTTTCGGACAGTTGACTAAACAACAAACAGCAACTTCCACGAAGAAACAATGATAGTTCAATCATTTTCTGAAGTTCTACACAGAGAATCATTTTCTCAGAGAAAAATTGGAAAATTTCACTCAATTTTGAGCAAAGAATAGCATTTTCTTCATTTCACTTTGCCATTTCCTCTGAAGTCACATATTTCTTGAAGCAATCAATTTTTTTTGTGAAAAGATGAAGAATGGGCGATTCTTATAGCATTTTTCGTGCTGATTTCAGGGCTGTTTTCAAAAATTTTCTATCACCGAGGGTTTTTGAGTAATTATATGAAATATATTTCAGACTTTTCTAGTATTGATACCTTGTAACATTTTACCTAAAATCATATTTATTTACCTAAAATGTGTGTGAAATAGATTTTAGGCTATACTTCGTTTGAGAAACATCTCTTTTGAGTGTCCAAAAGTAGTCTGACAGAATATTTGGGCTCCATTTTTCCTGGTAGCGCCTTCCCATTTCAGAAAAATCCTGATGAAAACGCTGCCCATGTTCGTCGCTCACTACCCGAAGGTTTTGAGGAAAGAAAAAAATAGATGAGAATATAGGGAAAATACGGAAATTCTACTTGAAGTAAATAAAGCAATAGGTTTGGAAGTAAATTCCGAAAAGACTAAGTAAATTATATGATTATGTCTCGTGACCAGAATATTGTACGAAATGGAACTATAAAAATTGGAGATTTATCCATCGAAGAAGTTGAAAAATTCAAATATCTTGGAGTAACAGTAACAAATATAAATAACACTCGGGAGGAAATTAAACGCAGAATAAACATGGGAAATGTGTGTTATTATTCGGTTGAGAAGCTTTTGTCTTCTAGTCTTCTGTCAAAAAATCTGAAAGAATTTATAAAACAGTTATATTACCGGTTGTTCTGTATAGTTGTGAAACTTGGACTCTCACTTTGAGAGGGGAACAGAGATTAAGGGTGTTTGGGAATAAGATTCTTATGAAAATATTTGGGGCTAAGAGGGATGAAGTTACAGGAGAATGGAGAAAGTGACACAACACAGAAATGCACGCATTGTATTCTTCACCTGACATAATTAGGAACATTAAATCCAGACGTTTGAGATGGGCAGGGCATTTAGCACATATGGGCGAATCCAGAAATGCATATAGAGCGTTGGTTGGGAGGCTGGAGGGAAAAAGACCTTTGGAGAGGCCAAGACGTAGATGGAAAGATAATATTAAAATGGATTTGAGGGAGGTGGGATATGATGGTAGAGACTGGATTAATCTTGCTCGGGATGGAGACCGATGGCGGGCTTATGTGAGGGCGGCAATGAACCTCCGGGTTCCTTAAAAGGCGGTAATTAAGTAAAGTAAGTAAGTAAGTAAGTAAGTAAGTAAGTAAGTAAGTAAGTAAGTAAGTAAGTAAGTAAGTAAGTAAGTAAGTAAGTAAGTAAGTAAGCAAGTAAGTGAGTAAGTAAATAAGTAAGTATTATTATTATTATTATTATTATTATTATTATTATTATTATTATTATTATTATTATTATGTATCAGTTCTGAAAACTAACAAGAAAATATAATGTGCTTAAAACTTCGGCAGTAACAGGTCACGTAAATCATGTTCGTGTTAGTTCAAAGCAAATACGAGCAAAATGTAATGTTTAATGATTTGGACATATTTGTATTTGACGAACATAATAAGAATAAACACAGGGTAATGGTCTTGACTGAAGCAATTTCGTGGTTTGGTGAGTGATTGATTGCTGGCAATTAACCTGTGACCAGTGGGTCCACTTGGGTGTGCGTTATGCGTCATGGAATTCTTGGCAAGTAGCTGTGGCACGCAACGAAACATGCTGTGAGTAACCTATGAGGTCGGGCTGCTCCATAGGAGCCACATATGATTCAGAATTCATTACAGCTGACACTGGGGTGCAGGACCCCAAGTACAGCACTTTGCTTTTATACTTAGAGTACATCATCACCGTCGTCATCAATAACGTCACCATTAAAAATACATCACCATATCTCCATGATCACTATTATCATTACTATCGCCACCATCATCGCAATCAACATCATCACTGGCAACGCTATAATTATTTCATTCATGGACCTATTCAGAAGAGGAATGTGAGTTTCGTTGAATTTCAATTTATCACTACAAAATTATCGTTTTAAGTTACAACAAAACCTGTATGGTATGGCCATGGCCATGGGTGGGCAACTCGTGCTCTCCAAGTGTTAACACAATCTCAGTGCAGGTAGAACGGACTCTGTACTAGCTATACTGTCTGTGTGCGGTTCTTTCAAGACACAAGTTCGATCGCCTCTGCAGTAAGTGGCGGCCCATTTTAAGTGAAAAACAATGTAATTCCCAGATCATTTCCCTTTAGTTAGGCCTACGAGTAAAATGAGAATTTTTTATTAAGAAGAGAGGTAAAACTTTTATTCTATTACACCTTGTTACGCATGACATTTTATATTACAAATAAACAGTGAACATTTTAGTAAAGAAATACTGTCTGCATCTGCTTTAGAACAGCTAAAGGTAAAAATGGGATATCAACAAGGTGAGACTGATATCAAATATCGTTAGCACGTTGTGCGTGCGAGTTACAGAATTGCACGACACATAATCGACTACCTAAGAGCATTTGTGGATAAATTTGAAATGTGGTAGTATCATGTAGAACATAGACAACTTAACTTTCTTTGACTATAAACTATCTTGAAGAGTGATCAAAAAATCTTCTTATCAAATATAAGACCCTACTTCAAGACCTACAGCAGAATTCACTGCTAAGTTTGGAGAAACAGTGACAATTGACAAGGAATCGAAAATTTTCTGAAATATTATTGGCTAACGTCGATAGAAAATTCTGAAAATTTATAGTTTGAATTAATAAATCTACAGAACAGCACGACACTCAGATTCCAGCAAAATCAGAAATCGAACTGTTCGTAATGTTGCCTAAGTCAGAATTTCCAAATATACTCTTTGCTTCCATATATATCTACTGTATGTGCTTGAGGCAGAGTTTAATATAAGAAAGAAGTGTAAAAGCTCTCAAAGTAAAGAAAGAGCTCAGAAGTAAGCTTATTTCATCTGCCGTGACATGTAAAAAACACTTCCTTGAATGTGTTATTGTTTGCTAATATAGACTATTACCTTTCTGAGAACAGAGGAATACTCTATAATGTATAAAGACTTGTAAATTCTAGCGTTATACTGTTCATATAAGACTTATAATAAGAAATATTAACAAATAATGTAATAATAAATAAGTGTTGCAGCTATATTTGTTGTATCTTGAAAAGGTTGTATTCAGTTTGTCTTTCCAGTACTAAACTAATTTAGGAAGCTAGAAAACAATACAATTTTGTTATGTGTTCAGGTACAGTCTGTCTAAAATTTCTATAATTATTGTACCAGCATCATTCTGAAATTCAAATCATGGAATAGATATCACGTTCACCTGCATGAGCCGTCAGAGCGCACCGTGGCTTTTGCAGCGAAACTACAAACAACTTGTAACTGCTGCGGCTGGCTCCGTCTGTCTTTCTCTCTTTCAAGGTTTTTTAGCACTTTGAGAGCACGAGTTGCCCATCCATGCACATGAACATACAAATAAGAGGGGGTGACAAGACTTTCGGACCTTGCTGTACAATAAAGGCAGGGAGTAACTGACATTTAGGTAGTACGTACACATATTGTATCAGTAATAAATGAAATAATAAATCTGTCGTCGATTTGCAAAAAAGGACATGTCCAAAATAACGAAGTATTGGAAAATCGCAAAAACTGTAACTAAGTTAACAAATTAAAATGTTCATATATATTTTTTTCTAATTAGATCACTATGGGTACATACATTCAGGATCCATGAACATTTTAATTTTTTAAGTATGTTATGGTTTTTTGTGATTTCCCAACATTTTGTCATTATCTCGTCATGTCAGGGATTGCCGAACGGTTAATCAATTTAAATTAAGAATTAAGAATTACATACTTTTCCATGAAATTAATTTGTGAGTGTTAGCCGATTTTTATAGGTTATTCTGTGCATATAAATTGTCATTTAGGCCTATCATAAAGTAGAAATAGGATATGAATTGTACATAACTTAATTATGTATCATGTTCAGTTAATATTTCATTATAGCCCGTGTAAGCTTGTTAATGTGTATGAAAATGGTTTATATATTTAAGTATGACATTATTATTTTTGTCATTGTTACATATTTCACTTCTGGTAGTGTGGAAGAGAAGGCCTCATGGCCTTAACTCTACCAGAATAAATAAATAAGTAAGTAAATAAATAAATAGATTGATAAATAAATAAGTAAATAAGTTAATAAGTAAATAAGTAAGTAAATAAATAAGTAAATAAGTAGGTAAGTAAATAAGTAAATAAGTAGATAAGTAAATAAATAAATAATTAAATAAATAAATGAATAAATGAATAAATGAATAAATGAATTAATGAATAAATGAATAAATGAATAAATAAATGAATGAATGAATGAATGAATAAATAAATAAATAAATAAATAAATAAATAAATAAATAAATAAATAAATAAATAAATAAATAAATAAATAAATAAAATCGACGACAGAATTCAACACTCAGCACAAGTTACATTTAACGACTGGTGTTTGATGCAATAGCAGTACTTCTCTGATAAGTGAATCTTTTCTACAAATGTGTTGTCATACAATTCTGAGCATGAGTATTTCTGTGATGTGCCTTTAGGTAAGCATTAATTTTACAATGTGTGCTTGCAGACTATTTTTTTTAGCAATATAAAGAGAGTAAGTGAGAAAATCCTCTCTATTGAAGCATGAGAACCCGCCGAAGTGAGACAAAAACTGATAACAAATCGTGCCCATACTAACACATTCTCCTTGAGTGTAGGAAAGGTAAATTTTAAATATTGCAGAAACAATATTACTCATATTTTGTTTGAAAACCGAGACATTTGGCGTCCCGGACATACTCTTTCGGAACAGTGGGACAAATATAAAAAATTCGGGACTGTTTTGGCTAAACCGGGACATCTGGGAGGCCTAATCTAATAAAATTCAAAACATACATATACAAATACATTAGGCTAAATATTATTCAGCGGTAACTTAGGAACTGAGGTTCCTGACTCAGAGGTCTGCATCGGACGTTTTCGCTCGAGCTCCAAGTAGTTCATAGCATAATCCGATAGGAGCGCACATGCATGATGGGTAAAATTGTCGAATCCTCGAACTTATAAGCCGAGCGTTAGACATTCGTTCTTGTTACAGTGATGAACTGTGTAGTAACATCATGGATGTTTATCATTTCAAAACTTTGCACTGTTTAACTAACCTCTCCATAGTAGGGGAGAGTCGGGTAGTATCGGACATCGGGTGATATCGGACAGTGAGTTTCTTTCATCTACCACACGATGATAGTACCTGATTGACATGGTTACGTTTCTGTGATGTCGCATAGACAAACGTAACCATGTCATTCAGGTACTACCATAGGGTGGTAGATGAAAGAAACGCACTGTCCGATACTACCCGATGTCCGATACTACCCGACTCTCCCCTACAACTACAAAACTTGCTTTAAAATGTAATATAAATGTTGTAGGTAAATGTTTTTTTTTTCCCCCCACACAGGAGTTATTTTGTTTTTGCCACATCTGATAGATGTTATTGGATGTAAATGTAATTATTATAAACGGTGAACATAATCACGATAATGCAAGAAATGTATAAAGTTTTCTAGTAATAATAATAATAATAATAATAATAATAATAATAATAATAATAATAATAATAATCTCTAATAATTAGTGTATCAATCTTTGCGTCTGTAACAGTTGTGCAGCATGATTATTCGTTATATTATATTTTCTGTGACGTTATCTCTGTACTAATATTGTTATTAATTTACTGCTATATAGTAATATTTTGTAAAACGTTTCTACATTGTCGCAGTATATAGGCGGAACACTATGCATGGACCTATCATATTATATATGTGGTAAATCAAATATTGAATAATTATTAATTAGGAATAATAACTGTATATCGAAGTTTTTCATACTATTTTATTTATAACTTCATGTTACTGTTTTGGTACGTTCCATTAAACGTTTGTCATAAACGCAGAAAATAAAGCCTTATTTTTACCGTGTGAGCAAAACATATGTGTACCTTATCTGTCGCCTTCCATACAAGATAAGACATGTCGGTGAGATGACTTTGTACTGTGCTTCTATTTATTACGAGCGTATCACGACCGCTCTTATCTCACTCGAGCGTGCGACATTCGACCGAGTTCAAGCGAGCGATTTAACTCCAATGCAGCACTCTGGTTCCTGTATTCCAAAAGAATTAAATCTGACAGAGATCGAATCGAAGTCATTTTGATGAGAAACCGTAATTTGACTGAACTTGGGCTGGATCGCATGTGTATAAATTCTTTCCGTCTCCACGCAAGTTGTACATCGGTCGCGGAAGTCGACCCGTGGCTGATGACGGACGGGATGCGTTGACTGCCTGCCAGGAGTCAGTTGGGACGCGCACTGCGAGGTTGGAAGAAGCGGTGACCGAGGTTCGTGCAGGCCGCTCCCTGAGGGGCACCGCCTCGACTGAGGTGGGCACACTGACCGAATTGGCGGTACATCACATCACACCTTAATTGTTTCTGTGTAAGGAAGCACAGCTTGCATATGCTTATGCATTCTTACTCCTCTGTCTTCAGTTCAATTAATATTACAGCAAAAACAGTCGTTTTTTTATTGTAGTCTGTTACGTTCATTGTTCTTTTCTTGTACTTTGAAAGGCTGAAGACACTCGAAAATATGATAGAGTTACCCTTCTTCGCTTCTATTCTTGATCTTCCATTACCACGTCATTTCTGCCTTATGATTGACTGAATTATTCGCTTTCATACAAACTTATACCAGGACATCACTTTATTTTTACTTGCATTTTTATTGTACACTTAGCGGCAAAAAGAATGGGCCGGCCGACAATTTCGAAGTTACGGAGACATAACATTGCGCATGCTCGTCTCGTCAAAGCCATAGTTCACTAGGTAACACATAATTAAACCATTTAAATTTGCTGTATTTTGTTTAAGAGTCTAAAATATGTAATAAAATCGAATGGCGGGTTGATTCTAGATACACCAGGGCCCTTGAAGAGTGAAATAATAATAAAATTGATAAATATAAAATCAACCGGAGCGAATATGAACAGGAAAACCACGTATTATATCGAACTGATAGTAACAGTCACTGTAGCGTAAGTCGTTACGGCATTGGTATATTGAACAAGTTGATAGTAGTAGCTCAAGGTTCGAATCTCCCCCACTCTTCTTTTTTTTAATTACAAATTTGCCATAATGTCTCGCAAAGCTATAATTATGTGGCGATGTCTTAGAATATGCCCAAACTCTAATAAATAATAAACCTCCCTCTTTCTCTTTCAAGCAATACTGCTATTTGCTAATACAACGGAAAACGATATCCAGAAGGAACACTTTTCTTCCAGCAGGATAATCATCCGATACACACCGCCAACAGGATTCAAAGATGGTTTACGAGGAGGCGTGATGTCGACCCAGTCGACTGGCCTCCAAATTCACCAGATATGAATCCGATTCAAAATTTGTGTGCTGCAGTCAAAAGGATCCTACGCTCTAATTGGGTAGAACAACCACCCGTTCGGACACCTGAGGAATTGTGGGACAGAGTTCTAGATGCGTGGGAGGAGGTGGCCAACAATTTAGACCTGTTCCATAATCTTGTGGACTCCATGCCGCGCAGAATGAGGGCAGATGTTGACGCAGGTGGTTTGTGGACGAGATACTAGTCCCCACCACAGGCCTTGTTTTGTTAATATATTAACAAATTGTTTGTTTTTGTTAATTTAATTATTTATTTGTGTTTGATATGCGTCCGGTTTTTTTAGGATGTGAAACAAGTATTTTTGTTTATACAGGCCAGGTCTCACCTATTAATAGCCCACAGGTGATGGGCAATAATATTTTTATAAGGCAGGCATAACGAAGTTTGTTAACAAATGCCATTTCACATTTAAACTAATAAATTAATTGAAAGTTAAAATAAAAAAAAAATAATTTTACCATACCGGGAGGCGAACTCAGAATCTCTGGTACAGATGTCAGACTTCTTACCACTGGGCCACACACTACTCGTAAGGTTTACTACATTATAGACGGATGACTTTCAATGAAGAGACACCACAGCAATGCCTTGCACTGGGTTACGTTTACACGAGTGAACAGCGCGATAGAACTTAGCATTTCTATCGACCAAGAGTCGGCCCATTCTTTTTGCCGCTAAGTGTACCTGTGTTTCTGAATGTACTTGATTCCCACCCCTTTCACTAATGTTCTTGCTCCCGTCAGCCACACAAACTTACGGCCGCTGTTGCATTCGAAGTCTGCTAGCAGTGAAGTAAACAGTACAGAGTATAGTGTGTTTCAGAAATATGGTTGCGTTTTCCATAGAAGAAAGAGCCTATATTATTGAAGCTTATTTTCAGGGGCAGGTATTTATGGAGATTAATTTTATCATTTGTGTTTTTTAATATTGGTGTCGGAGGAGATTGTTGGAGATTGATTTCTACTCTTATTGGATATTAATGGAAATTTTGGAAAATACAATTATTTCGAAATTAGAGTATTAAATCAGTATGAATATTACTTTCCAAATAATTAACATTAAAGGTTCATTGGATTCTGGTAAAGGTGCGTAATGGTCAATAAACAATATTTGTTGGATTGAGACTGTATTTAACACACAGTCATTAAAAACGGGGGAAAAAAACTTGCAACCCTGAAATTAATACTTTCAAATTATTAGTGAAATGTTGAATTCTCCGTTTTTTGAGTTCACTAATGTAATCATAACACCTGGAATACCATGTAATGTAGCCTACTTGAATGTGTAACAAATTCAAATAAAAAAAATGTCCGAAAAAAGAACTCAGAATATGAAATTCGCTAAAAATCGAGACAATTATAATAATTCGCGAATGTGATCATATTTCGCTATAAAAACTCTATTTCGCGATTTGTCGTGGTTGTTTTGTCCCATATTATTAATCAGAATCATTTAATTCGTAAAGATTAGTAAAAAATATATTGTAGGCCTATATCTATTATGTCGTGATTTTCGCGATCTCCGTAAATACCTGCCCCTGCTTATTTCGCACAGGTACGGTGTGTAGCATGACTGAATAACTTTATCTGTGTGGACTGAGCAAATGTGAAGATTATAGTTACCGAAAGTACGGTAATATGCTGAATAAAATAGCCAATATATAATGAATAAAACCGCCTGAAGAGTTGAGTTTGTGAAAAAAAAAAAAATGTTACTACTCTACCGTATTTTGATAAAATACCGTAAAAGTAGTGATCAGTGTTCCGAGTATAGCCAGGTTAATGTTAAAAATGTTGGTAAAAATAAAGTGATGTCCCTGTACTTAATAAGGTGAGTGTATCACTCCATGCAATTCCATTAGGGTTATAACGTGACTTCTTTTGCCGTCGCTAGATGGCAGCATAGTGAAATTGATAAATGTTGTCTTGAAAGTGCATTAGGGTGCTCAATATGTTATAGCTATGTGATCAGAGATTTAACGAAATGGTTCCTAGCTGTCATGTAACGTTATGTTTACGTTTAGGATTTCGTGCACAATAGAAATTTAAAACGCTAAAAAGTACTAAAGGATGATTTCACATTCTGCCCAGCAGTGATGGATTGTTGTTCGTCGGACGGGATCGTGAAACGGACGGGCCCGGGGTCAAATCCTGGTTTAGACAAGTTAGAGCCTTTTCACTCTAGGACATAGGTGACGGTCACCAGTGACGGTCACTGAAAGAGATACATTCGTTTGAATTGAAGTGTTCACATCGCGACACTGCAGTGCCTGACCCAGTCACAATGACGCAACAGTGACGCCCTCTTTACATGTGACGGACAAGGTCACTGTGTCCAGACCAGTCACAACCCGACATTCATTTCTTTGAATTGGAGTGTTCACACTGGAACACCGATCACAAGACACAGCTTAGAGATTTCCAACAAAACACTCACTCAATACTCGAGCACAGTGAAACCACAGTCTAGTATATGCAGTCGCGAAGCTTGGGGTGATTTTTTGCATTTCTCGCTTTAGTTGCTAGCCGCTTGGAGCGCTGTGTGTACTAGGAACAACAGACTGTGTCACTGCCATTGTGATCTAATACAGGCCGTAAAGCAGACCATGTGACTCGCTTAACTCGACCACGAAAGGCGGCGTTTCAACCATATAAATTAATTGGAATGCATAAAGAGTAACATTTATTTCTTTAAAATGTAGTGTAATTGCATTAATAAAATAAAAAAAAAAAAATGATTAGGAGACACTTCAGACATAATTCCTTGCGAGTTAAGGTGTAATATTATTTTTTATGTGAAAATTACGTTGTTCGAATGTGTAATACCTGCATTTATTTGGATTAAATATTGCGAAATTCTTGTACATGCATTTATGCACGATTCAATAATTTTCAGTTGCACCGCACGAATGTTGAAATTATAGGTTATGTTTACTGTCCCAGTTGCCCCTTTCTGTTTAATTTTAGTGGTCTCCAATCCCCTGCCATTCATATGGAGAAATATTATAGGTTATGTTTACTATATCTTATATTCCTAAATTCGCAATTATACATTAAGCATAATGTCATGTATGATACTCCGCACATTCAATTTGTCTGTATTTTAATACTACAATTGAGTATTGAATTATTGTATTTATCTACTACCTAAGAGACGAAGTAACAATCGTACGTACACTAATTTCATAAGAGTGGTATGATAAATTTTCTGTCTTTATCAAGGAAGGTAGATGTGCTATATTAAAATCACAATATAAATTCTTTTTTTATTAAACCTCAAAATAGCTTCCATTCTAAACTTAGCATGTTGACGCGAAAAGATTATGTTAACATGTAAAATTCTCTTCACATTAAAATAACACAGTTTTGTAATTATTTCTGCACCATATTATGCAACAAGAAGTAAAGGGAACTTATGGACACATTACACTAAATAAAACTTAGCTATGATACACAATAAACTTATAATATAATAATTCACTGAGCTCCATACACTGAAATAGAAAACCCGAACATATATTACGGCCTGGTCTAGATCGAAAAGGCATTGACTGTACCGTATTTCGCATTGTTGTGAAAAGTTGTGTAAACTGTGAAATGTTCGTTATCGGTTGTAATAACTGTAAATGGCTAAAATACAATAATTTGAGTAATAATATGGGACAAGGAGACGTTTGTAGCACTATAAATTCCAAGAAAAAGAGGTCAGAGTTATCCTTCCGAAAGATCCAGGAAGGTGAGTTTATAAAATATAATATATACTTTATGAAAATAATATATAATCCTTATGTTTTTCGTATTTCAATAGTGGAAGGTGTTAATTTTTCAAAAGAACACGATATCAAAAGTACAATACATTTTATCGTCTGCTAGGGAAAGAGTCTGTGATGAGGCGATAGTAGCGATCCTGGTGGCTAGCAACTATCTATGGATGCATATTTCAACTGTCTATGTTTGCATATTTAGTAAGTATTGAGCTTCGCAACTGTTTATACTAAACAGTGGTGAAACTATTCATAATCCAGCCATGAGTTTACATTTGATTATCACAGAAGATGTTATAAGTGAAGTAGAAAGCTGAAGCAGTAATTAGGAGAGGAAGAGACCGATTTATTAGCGAAGTGATATCTCCATATTTCTATTACATGTATTCGCGGGGATGTTCTGGCGACTTCGTTAGAATTAGCTTCCTCACACAGGTGTTTCGTCACTTGTCAGCATCGGACAGATTTAGGGCCACCTTGAGCGGGGTTTCGTATAGACTCGATGAAGCATAAAAGCCGGAGTCGGACTAGACCCGTGGGAAAGATACTGCCAAGCTTGGGTTTTCCAAAGAACGGGTATTCTTGTGAGATATACAAACTAATTAGATGTTATGGGAAATCCAAAGTTTAAATTTAGAGATGACATATTTCGCGCCCAATAAGAAGAGATCTTGGTCCAGCTTATGAGGTCACTTTGGACCAATAGGGAATAGATTTTAGGCCAGTTAGTGACGTAGTTTTTAACCAATAGAATAGTTAGTTTTAGCGTAGGATAGATTTTTATAAATAAGGGTGACGGGGAGCGGAGATAACGACTACTATTCCGCCGCGGAGCGGAGATCAAAAAAACAACTTCACATCGTGTCGGCGGCCCTACATACAGGGCACAATAACTACTTCATTTGGTGTCAAGGACTACTATTCCGCTTCGGAGCGGAGATCATCAAAAAAACTACTTTACATCGTGTCGGCAGCCCTACATACAGGGCAGAATAACTACTTCGTTTGGTGTCGACAGGACTACTATTTCGCTTCGTGTCATAGTGTACTGGACAGAGTATTGAATTTGTAGTATCGGATAGAGCTTATTCAGAGCCGCCATAGAGTCGATACAAAAGGCGATCAACGATTGAATTATATGTCAGCCGGAAATACATATTCTAGGGTTTACCAAGTGGATAGGACAATAAACTTATAGTTTTGAAGTTTACGCTGCCTTTTATTTAAGTAGCCGGCTTGGTATTATTCCCGACATCAACCTATACCACAACCGTACCTCGGCTACCCTGAGTGAATCTCACGCAACATCGAGACGCACCCACCCTCAAATGGCGCCCAACGTGTGGTCACAATAACCACTCACCCTCAAATGGCGTCCAACGTGGGAACTCAATAACGACACCACCCACAAATGGCGCTTTCCAACGTGGGGCTCGAAGGAAGACAGCTGTTCCAGTGACCGGCCCCGGGTGCGAACACAGCACCAAACAACGAGGAGGACCGGACGGAGCAGTTCAGCCCTGCATAGCCGAGGAACGACGCTGGAAGGCGGGAACAGAACCAAGCCATCGCGACATCACGACAACACTAGAGAAGACAACACGGGGACCACCAGAGAAGGCGACTCGGAGAGGCTGTGGCAAGTATGAATAGAAGTCGTATAAATGTGTATATATGTATATGATATTTTGGGGGAATAATTATAAAGTGTATATGTTTCAATTTCTGGTGTGATATTTTGGGTGTATATATATATATATATATATATATATATATATATATATATATATATATATATATATGTATTTTTTTTGTGTGTGATATTTTGGGGGAAAGAGTGAAATAAGTGTATTGCGTAATTTGTTGGAAGTGAGTCGAGTGCAAATACAGGCCTAGTTAGATTATTATTGGGAAAGCGAGCGTCGGATAGATGACAGAGTAGCATATAGATGATACTACGTAGCCATAGGAGTAAGGTAGTTAGGAAAATACGAGAAAGACGAGGAAATAGAAACAAGGGAACCATGGAGCAAAGGAAGGACGAGGAAATTATGGAAATTAGGGAGGAGGTCGAGAATAACGCAGGACAAGAAATAGAGGGAGAGCGAACGGTGGAAAAGCAACAGAGTAGAGACAGTGGCAAAGGGGAAATGACGCTAGAACAGTTATGGGAGCAGATGAGACAATTCATGGAAAATAAATTAGACAACAATTCAAGGGAAAGTAGAGAACAGATGAAACAAATGGAAACTAAATTAGAGAATAACTCAAGGGAAAGTAGAGAGCAGATTCTGAGGGAAAGTAAAGAACAAATAAAACAAATGGAAACTAAATTAGAGAATAACTCAAGGGAAAGTAGAGAGCAGATTCTGAGGGAAAGTAAAGAACAAATAAAACAAATGGAAACTAAATTAGAGAATAACTCAAGGGAAAGTAGAGAACAAATAAAACAAATGGAAAATAGATTGGGGGAAAGTTCGAGAGAGATTAGAGATCATATTGCAAAATTAGCGGAGAGAGGAAACAAGATGGAGGACAAAATAGAGAAGCTAGAGGGGAAATTAGCCGAGAATGGGATCGGAATGGAGAACCAATTGAAGATAGCTATGGACAGGATGTCAGAAAGTATGAAGGATTTAGAAGTTAGAGTTAGAGATAGCGCTACTAGAGAGAATAGCGACCTAAAATCAGCTGTTGAGGAAACGATAGTGGAGAAGGTTCGAGAAATTCAGAATTCGGTGGAAGAGAAAATAGGTGAGATGGATCAGGAAGTGGACGGTCTCAAGCGAGCCATAAAGAATAAAGAAAGGGCGGATAACGAATGTTTGGAAGAATTAAGAAGTAAACTAAACTCAATAAACGACGTACTAAATGGGGGTAGTCCCGCAAATTTAAGCGGACATAGCAGCTCGGACCGTGCAGTTTCTAGACAAGAGGGCACAAGTGAGAGCCCGGCATCAGGTAGCAACATAAATGTAAGACATGTTAACAATAGTGTTGGTGAGGAATGTCAGACCTCACGGGATGATGTGCGTAGTGAGTTGATAAATGTAAACGACAAGGCATATTTAGGCCGTCCTCAGTACCCCACCCACATTATGAATGAGATTGGTTACCCTATTTTTGATGAGGTTGAATTTTCAAACCCACATAATTACATAAGTGAGCTGGAAACGTACTTTAGAGTAAGAGGGGTGCCGGATGACTTAAAAATGACTGTCGTACGAAAGAGCCTAAAGAGCCGACCACTCAACTGGGCGCTAGTGGCCCTAGGGGATAATGTCACTTATGAGGAATTCAGAGAAAAATTTTCGGAGAGATACTGGGGACAAAGACAACAACAAAGAATTAGGAAGGAAATTAATCAGAGCAGGTTTGACGCGGGAAGAGGCGTCTCTATGATAGACTATTTTCTTGAAATTGTTAAGAAAGGGAAAAGCCTCAATCCGCCAATACCGGATTCAGAGCTGATCCAAACTGTGATTTCGCAGTATCCCGAGAACATAAGATATAATCTGATCGTAGCAGGGCCCCGAGACTTCGGGGAAACAATAGATTTATTGACGGCGCTGGATGGTTCGGACGCCACGCACTATGAATGTAGTGGACAGGCAGATTATGAACATGGCAAAGGAAAGGGTTCAAGCCCCACCGACCAGAAAGCGGGGAAGGGGGCAAGTACAGCCTTTTCATCCCCAAGGAAAGGAGCCCAAAATCAGAGTAGCTGGGGTTGTGATAGGAGCCCCAACAATGCATATAGTCGATACTATAATGGCCATAACGGAGGGAAAAGTCCCAACAGGGAGAGAAGGATTGACCCGTCCTTTGGGGGTCCTTACAATAATAGTAGGAATAACCAGAGTAGTCATAACAGGATGAGGAACAATCGAGGAGGTGTTGGTCCCGTGCGTAGGGTTAACCACATACGATGGTACACGGGAAGACAAGAAAATGGAAATAATAGGCTTAGAACCCAACCACACTGGCTTAGGAACAGAAATTACAGACAGGGATTCTGGCAGCCTAATTTTAGCAGGGGACCGCAAAATCGAGGTGATTGGAGGAGACAGGAGCAGGAGAGAGATAGGCGAGGCGTCCTACAAGAAATGGCCTCACAAGGATGCAATAGGTCACCTACACAGTGTAACGTGGGACAAAGCAGGAATAGAGACATGAACGGACGTCAGCAAAGTCCGGTCAGAATGAGTATGGGCCGGGAGCCTATAAATTGTAGAAATAGAGACGAGGTAGCAGTGGAACCGACTGCATCGCACTCGGGAAACTGCTAGACAGAAGTCTCAAGGGTTCGGAGATTTCTGTAGCTAAGTGCAATAAGTCACTATCCAAAGAATCCACCAACGCGGTAAGCGTAAAGAGACAGAGCGATATTACTAACCCAGAGTTAGAAAATAATGGGACTTATGTATTGCCTTATATAGACGCTAAAATATTTGGGATAAAGTGTTGTGTGTTGTTGGACTCGGGCTCCACAAATAATGTATGCAGCTTGGAATTTTTTCAAAAGGTTAGGGGTTCAGGAATAAAACTGCAAACGTTACCGATATGTTCACTGTACTGTGCGGGCGCCCTAAGCAAGAAGAAGGAAAAGGTAAAATATCAAGTATGGTTCGAGTTAGAGTGCGGAGACGTGAAATTAAATGCTATTTTTCTTGTGATACAAAGGTTGACTACCGACATCATTATTGGAGTAGAAAGCTTCTATGAATGGCACGCGCTATTAGATTTCAGGGAAAACAGACTAGGGGTTACGGCAGGTAACGACAGTGTAGGCCATGTCCCATTCAGTAGCAATAACGCTCGAGCTGAGGTAGATGAAAGAACCGCAGGAGAGATTGAATTACAGGAAGAGTTATTTTTTGTAGAGCACCTCAAAATTTGTAAGAATGTAATTATAGAGGTTAATCCGTGGGAAGGTAACGAGGTAACTAGGGGAGTGTGTCAAGTAGACTGCGGAGAATGCGAGTTGTGTATCGGCGAATTAGTCCAGGCGAGACAAATAGGACGTAATCTCATTAGCGGTAGGGCCAGATATTGTAATGAGAGTTCGCCGGGCGATCTTAGGCAGGTAGTCGCGTCTAACAATAGGAGGACAGATATTTTCGAAATAGTGAGAGATAAAGTTAACCAGGCACACGGCCTGAGTGAGAGTGAAAGAAAACGCTTAATGGATGTTGTAGGCAGCAATTTAAATGTCTTTTCAGACGCGCCGGGTCTGTGCAGAGTGTATACACACAAAATTAAGGTGGTAGGAATGGAGGAATTTCGGCATAAATGTAGACCCATCCCCCTATCTTTAAGGGATCAGGCAGACGAAGTCATAAATGATATGTTAAAAGACGGAGTTATAGAAGTATCGGACTCGCCTTATGTAAATGCATTGTGCTGGGTTAGGAAGCCCAATGGAAGCTTAAGAGTAACGATCGATGGCCGACACGTTAACTCGTTTTCAGTTAAAGATAATTTCAGGACGGAGTCAGTGGACACTTTGTTAGGCCGTATCAGTGACTGTTCTATATTCACTAGTTTAGACTTGACCAGTTCGTATTGGCAGATTCCGCTGGACGAGGACTCGAGAAAATTCACAGCGTTCCTACATAACGGGAAAGTTTATCAGTATACCCGATGCCCATTCGGCATCGCGAGTTCGGGATCTGCGCTACTAAGGGCACTTGACATAATTTTTGGTGATTCGACGAAAGGTTTTCTGGCACAGTACATTGACGATTTTCTTATATATGGCAATAATGTTGATAGGCATATTAGGGATATTGATTTTGTACTTACTAAATTGAGAGAGGCTGGTATGACAGTCAAGCTGGGGAAAACAGCATTTTTTAAAGTTGAGACAGTTTTCCTGGGTTACGTAATTTCGTCTGACGGAATTAGACCGGACCAAGAGAGAATTCAGAGCATTTCGAGGATCCCGCCGCCGCGGAACCGGAAACAGGTTCGTAGGTATCTAGGTATCCTACAATACCAGAATCGGTTTCTCGTCAATTATGCTAAGCATGTAGCCTCACTCAGAGCATTGTTGAAGAAGGATACACCCTTCAGGTGGGGGTCGGCAGAGCAGGAAGCATTCGATCGAACGAAACTGCTTTTCGCCGACTCAATTCTGTTGGAAAGGCCTAACGACAGCCTACCTTTTCAGATTTATACGGATGCGTCTTCATATGGATATGGAGCAATTCTATGTCAGACAGATGAAGATAATAAGCGACATGTGATTGCCACAGCTTCTAGGGGACTGTCGCGTACCGAAAGCAACGCATCAATCACGGAACTAGAGATTTCTGCTGTGTACTTCGCACTACAGAAGTTCCGTCAGTATATCTTTAATAGGCAGATCATCATATTTACTGACCATGTAAGCCTAGCGTTTCTGAGTAGATGCAAATTGACGAACTCTAGAATATCTAGATATGTGCACGAAATTTTGGCTCATGATGTGACGATTAGACATATTCCGGGGGCAGACAATATCTTTGGTGATTGTCTCTCTCGTTTGAATTCCAAATCGGGGCTACCGGAAACTATCACCGCCCCCGCGTACGAAATTGCCGTGATGAAAATTGATTCCACGAGGAATGGAGCTCTGACGGGAAAATTTCGGAAAATTGCAGATTTGCAGCAGGAGGATTCCACGATAAGGGCCTTAATGGACAAAGCTAGAGAAATCTCACAGGTGAAAGATGAAGTGTATGGATTGCGCTCTGGTATCTTGTATAAATTGCATGGTAGGGATATCCAGAAGTGGAAGATATACATACCTGCGAGTATGGAGGATGAACTTATAAATAACTTTCACCTATCTATGTGTCACTCTGGGAGTGATAGGATCATTTTAACTATGTCAGAATCATTTTATATTAAGCAACTGTCAAAGAAGGTTAGAAGGGTAATATCTCGTTGCGAGGTCTGCCAGAGGGCGAAACCTCTAAATGTAAGGTATGACAATGTACCACAGGTCATTATCAGGGGTAAAAAGAATGAACTTGTAGCAGTGGACGAACACGGTCCAATGCCCACATCGTCCTTCGGACACAGGTACATATTTGTTACGTACGATGTCTTCACAAAATTTGTAAAGATTTACCCTTTAAGAAATATCTCTAGCAAGTTGTGTGCTGATAAGCTGGTTAGAGACTACATACCGACTTACGGCCCGGTAACAGCGGTGCTCAGTGACAATGTGTCGGTACATAAATCGAAAGTGTTTTGCAAAAGGCTGGAAGATGCGGGCGTGAAACTATACAATTGCTCCGCATACTTTCCCAGCGGTAATCCCTGCGAAAGAGCGCTTAGGGATATATCATTGTACCTCCGTATTCTGTGTCACCGAAACCATAAGGACTGGTTTAGGCAATGTGAGGTGATTGAGAGAGTCATGAACCACTCTATCAATCCAACGACCGGAATAGCTCCGATCAAACTTATGTTAGGGATCGATCCCGATCCCATGATAAAGAGTTTGCCGCAGGCAATACAGGAGGGTGAGCCTCCTAGTGATGAACTACTGTGTAAACTAGCTTTCGACCGAATCAGGAAAAAGGCTGAGTATAGACTCGGTAAAGTTAAAAGATATCGCCACAAATGGGAGCCCTCACCCGGCGATTTGGTATTGCTAAGGGACGTGAAGTTATCTTCCGCCCTTAGAGGACGTTACTCACGCATGGAGCTACTGTACAAAGGGCCCTACGAAATTAAAAGTAGATATGGAGACCATAATTTCGAATTGGTAGAAAGGGGAAAAAGTAAACCTGTTGGAAGGTACCACAAGCAACTCTTGCGGCCTTTCAAACAGGAGAGGCTAGGAGGCAGGAATGAGAAAGAGTAGGATGGTTAGTCTCACGCGTACAGCTAGGTGAACCTGTACAGGGCGGCTGGTACAACCAAGCACGCAGAGTGTGTAATTGATCAATTAATAAATAAATGTAAATATGTGAATGAATGGTATTGTACATATGTAAATGTGGATATAAATTGTACATTGTTGTGCTTATTGTGTGAGAGTTGTGTACATAGAAAGGCTTGTGAAGATATATGTAATATTTATTGTAATTGTTTGTAGTGACATTGTAATCTCACTGTATTGTCAATAATGTGTTACCGGCTGATCGCGTGGGGGAAGTATGAGGCTAGTTATAGGCAGAAAGCGGGGACATCTCATAACATTGGAAACTCTTTCGGGAATTTCCAATGGTTATGTAGATGGGCATTTGAAGCAGTAATTAGGAGAGGAAGAGACCGATTTATTAGCGAAGTGATATCTCCATATTTCTATTACATGTATTCGCGGGGATGTTCTGGCGACTTCGTTAGAATTAGCTTCCTCACACAGGTGTTTCGTCACTTGTCAGCATCGGACAGATTTAGGGCCACCTTGAGCGGGGTTTCGTATAGACTCGATGAAGCATAAAAGCCGGAGTCGGACTAGACCCGTGGGAAAGATACTGCCAAGCTTGGGTTTTCCAAAGAACGGGTATTCTTGTGAGATATACAAACTAATTAGATGTTATGGGAAATCCAAAGTTTAAATTTAGAGATGACATATTTCGCGCCCAATAAGAAGAGATCTTGGTCCAGCTTATGAGGTCACTTTGGACCAATAGGGAATAGATTTTAGGCCAGTTAGTGACGTAGTTTTTAACCAATAGAATAGTTAGTTTTAGAGTAGGATAGATTTTTATAAATAAGGGTGACGGGGAGCGGAGATAACGACTACTATTCCGCCGCGGAGCGGAGATAAAAAAAAACAACTTCACATCGTGTCGGCGGCCCTACATACAGGGCACAATAACTACTTCATTTGGTGTCAAGGACTACTATTCCGCTTCGGAGCGGAGATCATCAAAAAAACTACTTTACATCGTGTCGGCAGCCCTACATACAGGGCAGAATAACTACTTCGTTTGGTGTCGACAGGACTACTATTTCGCTTCGTGTCATAGTGTACTGGACAGAGTATTGAATTTGTAGTATCGGATAGAGCTTATTCAGAGCCGCCATAGAGTCGATACAAAAGGCGATCAACGATTGAATTATATGTCAGCCGGAAATACATATTCTAGGGTTTACCAAGTGGATAGGACAATAAACTTATAGTTTTGAAGTTTACGCTGCCTTTTATTTAAGTAGCCGGCTTGGTATTATTCCCGACATCAACCTATACCACAACCGTACCTCGGCTACCCTGAGTGAATCTCACGCAACATCGAGACGCACCCACCCTCAAATGGCGCCCAACGTGTGGTCACAATAACCACTCACCCTCAAATGGCGTCCAACGTGGGAACTCAATAACGACATCCACCCACAAAGCCGATCTGCTATTTGAGATATCAAAAGCGATTACTATAGCAATAAAGTGATGAAAACGAATGCTTGGCAAGAAATTATAGCTAAGTTTGTGCCTGATTTCAAAGAGAAAAATATGGATGAAAGAGACAAAATTGGTACCGTATTTAAGTTGCATATTTTCTTTCCCACTGTAAAGAATTTTAAATTACATTTCATGTGATGCTAAGAAACGATGTATGGCAATATGGTTTGTAATATTGTTACCATACTAATTTACAATGAAAAGTTATATTTAACAGTACGTAACATTTAGCATTGAACTACGAGTATGCACTTCACAAATATAACGATAGGAAAAAGAAACTTAAATGAAATATTGACATGTAGGAACAACAAATGTTCACATAACATTTCTAGTAATCTTTGTTATACTTTCCAACAGCACATGAAGAGCAACGATTAACTTATCAGTGACATTTTTATAATATTTTAAAATATATAATATACTACTACCAGTTAAAATCTGTCAAATATGCATGTAAGATATTGCTTAAATCTAATAATTCCTTCCTACATGCTACAAGGCAATTATCCCAAGATATTACATCCAGTCTCACAGCACTCAATATCACCGAATCAGCAAATATTTTAAATAAATACGGCACTGTAGACACGCGAAAGGTACGGCGTTTGAGAACTGGAGCCAGAAAAAACATAAAGGCAAAGGCGTGCTCTTATACCAACAATATACCCCGGCCAATAAGTGGATCCGGAATCACAAGGGTCTTTCCTGTAGTGAGTGGAGGGACGCGATCAAGATGAATGCGAACGTGTCAGCTGTGCGTAGTGTACCTGGCAGGTCTTCGGGCAGTAACCTCTGTCGACATTGCGACAGGGAGGTTGAAACCCTTGCCCATGTCCTGGGGGCCTGTCCACACGGTGAACTTCTACGAAATACGCGGCATCATACAGTAAGATCTATCATGGCAACTGCCTTAAGGAACAAAGGTTATTCAGTATATGAAGAAGTACACGGCATATCCAGTGAGGGCAGTAATCGAAGAATCGACATAATTGCATTTAAACCTCCTTCTCTTGAAGGTTACTGTGAGATTCGAATCGCACGAACACCAGCCAGAAGAAGTACGCGAGGAAAAAAGGAATATATATGAACCTTCCATCAGTTTTTATAAGGACAAATACCATCTGGAATCCATCGACATTACGGGACTAATGATAGGAGCCCGTGGGACCATACCCCGGTTCCTAGTCGACTTCTGTAAATCTTTTAGCCTGCATAAAAATATTTTAAGAGATCTAACAATTGCAGCACTCCAAGGCTCAATAGCTATTTTCAGGCATCATACATATGGACCATGACTAATTCGCATCTCCTTGACGTTACTTCGTTTAATATCATGTGTTTCAATATAATTCAAATTGTTATTTTTCACTTAACAACAATGTATCACTAAGCCTCAAGGCATTTACTCTATTGTATCATGGTACTCTTTGTCGATGGCAACCTGTAGTGGTTACAGGAAGAAATTAAATCAAAATGAATTAAAAGAAATAAAACCACAGTACCTCAAAGTAAGAGAAAGTTTTTCATCTGGTGAGATACCTTTCCTTAGTATCGTGTCCATTCCTGTGATTTCCGCTTTCACATTTTTCTAGTAGTTCATCAAACTAAGTTTTTGACATTCGGAAGTACTGAACAAATTTCCTGTCATCTTGTCTCTGGTCGTCATACAGAGTGTAAACAAGTCTTTCTCCAGCCGATCACGTAGCAGTGAATGTCTGGGTAATGAACGTTTTTTCTTCATTCTTCATCTTCAGTAGTAACAACAAAAGGTTCTAACTCGAATCCATTTCACTAACTAATCACAAATTGTTTTATCAAAAGCTACTAACTAATCATTTGGCAATACTAGCTGTGTTCGACACCAGTGACCCACGAGTGTTCACTGCAATCACTGGTGACCGTCACCCGTGACCGTTACTGGTGTCCCAGTGTGAAAAGGGCCTAACCTGACTCAGTTTTTTCCGAGGTTTTCCCTCAACCAATTGAAGCAAAATTGTTGGGTAACTTTCAGCGTTGGACCTCGGACTCATTTCGCCGTCATTAATTCACATATCATCATCATCATCATCATCATCATCATCATCATCATCACCATCCGTACCATAACCCGGGTTAAGTTCACGGTGCGGCGTGCTGTACTTGTACAAGAGCGTGGCCGTTCGTCTACCCAATCATTCACAGAATAGTAGTGGTAAGCACAATAAGAATTAGGCTGCAGTGCAAGCCTTCGGGTCCCTCCTCCGTACAAGAGAGAAAAAAGAAAGAAAGAAATGATATAAATGATATAATAATGAGGTATGTGGAAATTTTTCTTTAACTTTGTTATTAACTTTGTTGGTAAGGAAAAGTAGCTTATATTGTAACACATTTCACATTTTATTTTATTTTCACTGAGGTTTACAAAATTATTATAGTAACATCTTAATTAATTAGTACACTGTGTTGGGAGAAGTAGATCTTTACCATCTATGCTACAAGTTCGCACAAAAGGAACAAGTTCTATTTTTTAGATGTTTGCAATGGGAACAAATTCGGGAATTGATTTTGTCAGTTCTAACAATGGATCCCTATATTTGACCATTTCATAACAATTTCTTTCACCTACAGCTAGCACAATATACGTAATTTCTTCACTGTTTATGGACTTTCATGTTTTTAATTCCAAACAACTAATCATATCATTTGCCTTCTATTCGTCACACATTTCGAAATACAAATCACTGATCGTTTATTACTCCCATAAAATATATATAATCTTTCCCTTTTTGTTGTCGAGACTGTAAACGTGGTTTTTGATTTGACCGTCAAGACAACGTTCTTATACATCTTGATTACACAACTTTAAACACTATATCACTTAGGAATATAATATAGGCTATTGTGATTACTTTCACGTGTTAATATTTAACTAAGTTTATAAATACGTGCTTAACTAGTTTCAGCTCGGGAGCCATCTTCAGAACTGGTGAGGTCCTTGCATCTTCCGGTGTCTTCATTTGGTCTGCTGGGGGCGCGTTTGTGTAGTGTGGAGTCAAATAGTGTTTCTGAAATTCAGTTGTGTGTTGAGGATATATTGTGGGTGTCTTTTTGTGTATCTGTATATTTCGTATTGTTCTAGTGTGTTTAGTTTCTGATTTTTCGGTTCAACTTAGTTTAATATTAACACGTGAAAGTAATCATCATATATTATATTCCTAAACAACGTTCTTGTTAGCGCAGCACACATTATTCTTTAGAACTTTTTTGGAGTTGCCGTTGTCACAGAAATAATGTCTTTGATAGAAACATTCACATACTGAAATTCCAGAACAGAAAACACAACTTTTCAAAATTAAAAATGTATGTATCTCCCGCTCATAGTAGCAGAATAATAGCCACCGGCGTAGTTCAGGCTGCAGGCACGTTTGTCAGCTGATTCGGAGCTGCGCTCTGATGTAGTCTTGATTGCCGCTTGGGCTGCTTACATGTTTGGGGTGTTTTCCCCTGAGGATTTCAAGATCTGTAAGTTTAAAATTGTGTAATTCCATGGAAAATCCTTAACCTTATCTCGCTAAATACCATCTCACTATCACAAATTCGATCGACACTAAAGAACCGACTAAAATAAATTAGTGTCGGTTTTAATTTATTATCAACTGTAAAAAGAATTGTCTGGAAGGGACCGTCCAGAGGAAGTGCTGCTAGATTGCTCAACATAATCTTCACAGGGATCTATGCTTAGAGTGTCAGCTGTTGCAAATTGATAACATCCAAAATCATATCTGTTAACAGATCATATGTTGTCAATCTAAAATCACTGTTGATCGTGGAAATTGTAGCCGCTCTGTCGTAAGTTTCTTCTAGAATCTGGGATACCTGTTAAAGATTTGCAGTTTCATCAGGATGTGGACGTGACCACTTTACTACAGCTCGATTGTAATACATTTCAAATGGCTGAAGAAAGCCAAGTCAAGTGGATGAAGGCGTTGAGCTGTGTGCCTTGGAAGCTGCAGTATTATAATATATATGCAGGATGATTCACGAGGAGATACCGCTGCTTACGGGGCATATTCCCGAAGGCATTTTGAGCAAAAAATGGTATATAAACATGGGTCTTATTTTCAATATTTTCGAGCTACATTAATTTGAAGTTGTTAAAAATTTGTTTCAAATACCAATTCAACAAACCACAGCAAACTTCTGATTGTATGTAATAAATAACAGCTCGCTAGTTTGCAATATTATATTGCCTATATTGATTTACTTCGAATGAATTGTATCTGTTGTTCTGTACCTTGCATGTTTTTTGCTTAAATGTTGCTCACCAGTGTAGTAGAACGGAAAATTAACGTTCTACTCTCTCGGGTGTTCACTATAATACTAATCCGTCACTGCAAACGAGAAACAGTCAGGACTTCATACCCTTCTTCAGTTTTGCGGTTAATGAATTGAATGTTATCCGGGTTGCGTTCACTATGGATTAGGCGCAAAATGTTTTCTGCCTGGTCTAAGGCTGTGATGCCCGCGGAAAGATAAACATGGTGTGGCTGTATAATTGTCACTCAGCGCATTTCGTCACGATTGCACAAAAAGCCCAATTTGGCTGAAGTACTTAGGGATGCTCCATGCCCTGCCCGATATTCTGAATCTCCATGTCGCAACTCATTATTCGTGAGACATAGAAAATCAAATTATCATTTTAGATTGTTAAAACATGCATAGTACAAAGTTAGGCAGTTATTTCTGTATTAGAAATGCACTCTATATATTATATTACGCAAACATGAACACTTATTTTGTGCCCTACTATGACTGAATGTTTACATGTTGACGCAAAGAGTAACTGCGCGCTCCATCCCCCATTCCCCTCGATCTACACAACACAGTCGGCCGTGCGTTCGTAACTTCATTTGTCTCGGTGCTCTAGACCGAAGCCTGGTTATTACCGATACATTACAATTTATCAAATACACTATTTACATAAGATGAAAAATGTATACTTATTTACAAATACAGTTAAGTGGGGCTGAATAGTCAAAGTTGAAGTTATTTAAGTATGGAGTCAACTTGAGCCTTTCATACAAGAACAAGGGGCAGTCGAACAATATTTACAATTTTCATTATTTAAAATACAGGGACATCATTTTATTTTTACTTCAATTTTTATTGTACCTGAATATTTTAATGTACTTCACTCCCACCCCCTCTGCTAGTAAACTTCCAACCGTTTTCCACACAGAACGAAAGCCGCGTATGCAGTCAAAGTCGCCTTACAGTCATAGTAAGCAGTACTGAGTTAGTGAGTATAATACGTTCCAGAAATATGTTCGCGTTTTCCAGTGACGAAAGAGCTTTCAATATTGAATCATATTTTCGCACAGGTACTGTCGTCCGTTTCCTTACGTCGCATCCCGGTTTCTGCCATCCGCTTCTGCTAGCCCATCTGTAAAGGCTAGTGGCTGGGCTGTCTTAGCTCTTTTCTGAAAACATTAATTTCTGTTAGGAATTGGACGTCTACGTAATATTATACAACTGTTTAAAATAACTTAAATAAAAGGATCTCGTTAAGTAATTAACTTTCACCTGATTTCCCGCCTTTCTACGACCCTGCGACAAAAACACTTGGACAGTAGATAGCATGTCTGAGTAATTTTATCTTTTCGGATCGGGCAGAAGTGAAGATTGAATTTACAATAATATGCACAAAATAAATGAAGCCTTTATCGAAATGAACGACCACCATTTTCAAAAATGTGTTTAAATATCCATATTATGATTATTTTTCAATTTAACTTTATTCTGTATATTGTACGCTAATGGGCTGTAGACAGTATAATATACACTGCATAATGAATACGTCCGAATGGATAGCTCAATTCGTGAGTAAAGACACTTACTGTTAATACAGTATTGTATTTTGATTAAACAAAAACCTAATGAAAATTATCAAACTCAGAGTCGCGATTTTTTCCAAGTTTACGTAAATGGATGAACTACTTTTCTTCCTTCCTATATCTAGTAAAGTGATTTGTTTGTATTTTACACCAGTATCATGGAACTCCAGTCGTGGGAGGGGGTGGAAAACGGTGTTTCCGGTTCTTAATCGTTAATTCAAAGGTATGGCTAGTTTAATATTAGAAATGTTAGTAAAAATAAAGTGATGTCCCTGTATAAAATATTTGAAGATATTTGGCAAGTTGTCAATGTCCCTTCAAAAATTGTGTTAGAGTAAATTTTGTTTTAAGTAGGTCTACTTAGAGGGTAATATATCTTAAACTGTTGGAAAAATAGATTTCTTATTGTACTTTCCTTTTCACTCTCTCGCCAATTTTGAGACCATTTCTCAATAATATGTTTTCGTATTTTGTTCTTTACAACGAAGTACGATAATACTGTAATAAACAGTAATAATAAGCATCAAATAATAATAATAATAATAATAATAATAATAATAATAATAATCTGTTAACAGGTAATTTTAAAATTGAACACAAGAAAGACAAATAATACGTTTTTCAAAGTGATGTAGTGTTAAAAGTTGTGTAATCAAGACGTATAAACAGATTTTATGCACTTGTGGAATTATCGTCGGTTTCACCTCGGGCGCTAAACTTTCCATTCGTGAATAAAATCTAATTTTACTCTCTCATTCTATATAGTACTATTATTTCTAAGATACGCAATTTTACATTTAAAATTGTGTATATTTGAAAGTTCTCCATTTTATAGCAATACTTAAATAATAATAATAATAATAATAATAATAATAATAATAATAATAATAATAATAATAATAATAATAATAATAATAATAATAATTGTCAAGGACTGGGAATTTTTTGGTCGTTCCTCCCTGTTCTCTTGTGAGGGTTATGAATGAACATTATATATCCACAAATAGCGGATTACCCTGCTCATGTGGTCAGCATGGTGCATTATCATCTATTAAGACAATACAGGACAAACAGAAGTCCTATTGAATGTAAGAATGTTGTGACAGCGACATTTTACTTGAACTTGAAGCGGTGACAGGTGTTGCTCTCTGGCGGAGAAACAGGTAAATGCTGCAGCGGATCTTTAGTCTCTTGTTGACTGACTGGAAGGCAGCAAGGCAGGGGCCAAACCAAGCCCTCGGGTTGTACGGGGCAAGGACAATAGTCAGGTAACCCGCCTGTGAGATCCTACCGCCTTGATCGTTGACCCAGTTTTCAGTTCCGAGGTGTGCGATTGTTTGGCGAATCGCCGCCACCGGCTGGCGACACGTGAAATGAACGGTAATAGTCTTAACTAGTGCTTCTTTCCTGTATTTAATTAAGGACTGCTACAGTTGATCAGTCTTCGTCCATCACCTTGTAACACATAGGGTATACTTGTAGAATTGCGATACTACCAACGTCCTTCGCTGCACGTCAAGTAGTAGCATGTTTAAGGCTCATTCCAATGAAAATTAAGCATAACGTAAGCGTTAACTTAAGAATATAAACGTTACGGTAAAATCAAGATCAATGAAAATTAAGCATAACGTAAGAGTTAACTTAAGGATATAAACGTTACGGTAAAATCAAGATCAATGAAAATTAAACATAACGGAAGCGTTAACTTAAGAATATAAACGTTACGGTAAAATCAATATCAGTGAAAATTAAACATAACGTAAGCGTTAACTTAAGAATATAAACGTTACGGTAAAATCAAGATCAATGAAAATTAAACATAACGTAAGCGTTAACTTAAGAATATAAACGTTACGGTAAAATCAAGATCAATGAAAATTAAACATAACGTAGAAGTGGCAATTTAGGATGATCTAAATCAAGTTGGTAAGTTTTTAAAGGTGAGAATTGTCGAATGATCTAAATCAAGTTGTTAGGATTTTTAAAGATGGAAATAATTGATCAATTTGAAGAGCGTCTATATAAGATATATATTGTGGCACCGGATACAAAAATTGTGAGGTCCACATTACATGGATGTAAATGTTGGCAATCAAATACAATACAATACAAACATAACGTAAGCGTTAACTTAAGAATATAAACGTTACGGTAAAATCAAGATCAATGAAAATTAAACATAACGTAAGCGTTAACTTAAGAATATAAACGTTACGGTAAAATCAAGATCATTGAAAGTTAAACATAACGTAAGCGTTAATTTAAGAATATAAACGTTACGGTAAAATCAAGATCAATGAAAATTAAACATAACGTAAGCGTTAACTTAAGAATATAAACGTTACGGTAAAATCAAGATCAATGAAAATTAAACATAACGTAAGCGTTAACTTAAGAACATAAACGTTACGGTAAAATCAAGATCATTCACGATAGGAACATAAACATAACAGCAAACATACTTGGTAATCATGGAAAGATAACAACGACGCCATTTCCTCATATTCTGTCGTATACTTCAGCGCTCCACGATTGTGTTCTGTTTGCAAATCAAGTAAGCATATGCATGAAAGTTTGGAGTTTGCAAACTTTCATGTTAACGTCTTACGGTAATGTTTATGTCAATGCTTATGTGAATCATTGTGAATGATCGCATTTGGTAGCCTGGGCGCAAACTTCTGTGTTTATGTTACGGTTATGTTTAATTTTCATTGTGAATGGACCTTTAGTTATTCGTTTAGAGAATCCGGAACAATATCAAAATTCTCAATTGAATGTTGTAAGTCCTTTGGAATTCCTTTAAAAATTGTAAAAATTATTGCCGTAGGCGTAATGAAATATTCTGTTTAGATTTTACGTAATCACCTGTACACCTAAATTATATTTTGTCTGATTATTATTAATAATTATTGAATAAACATACATTCCTAAGAGTAGCTTCCTTTTGAAAAAAAAATAATAATAATAGGCTATTGATAATACAAATTTTTATTTTTATTTGTTTAGTAGGCTGTGTCTTTTGGCAATCCTTACTGAAGGGCAGCTATCCTTGTGGGATTTATATATCTTCAGTGCAGTGATTTGTAAAATTGATCTCCTCCTATAGAAACTGGGTGTGCGTCCCTGGTTTAACGTTTGTTATGTATTCTTTCAAGTAGTAGTCCTGCTCGAACTGTCAGGACTAGGGTTGTCACCAGAGGTCTACATCGGACGTTTTCGCTCGAGCGCCAAGTAGTTTATAGCATAATCCGATAGGTAGCGCACATGCCTGATGGGTAAAATTGTCGCGAGCGATAAATCCTCGAACGGTATAAGCCGAGCGTTAGACATTCGTTCTTGTTATAGTGATGAACTATGTAGTAACATCATAGATGTTTATCATTTCAAAACTTTGCAGTGTTTAACTAACCTCTCCATAGTACAACTACAAAACTTGCTTTAAAATGTAATATAAATGTTGTAGGTAAATGTTCCCCCCCCCCATACACACAGGAGTGATTTTGTTTTTGCCACATCTGATAGATGTTACTGGATGTAAATGTAATTATTATAAACGGTGAACATAATCACGATAATGCAAGAAATGTATAAAGTTTTCTAGTAATAATAATAATAATAATAATAATAATAATAATAATAATAATAATAATAATCTCTAATAATTAGTGTATCAATCTTTGCGTCTGTAACAGTTGTGCAGCATGATTATTCGTTATATTATATTTTCTGTGACGTTATCTCTGTACTAATATTGTTATTAATTTACTGCTATATAGTAATATTTTGTAAAACGTTTCTACATTGTCGCAGTATATAGGCGGAACACTATGTATGGACCTATCGTATTATATATGTGGTAAATCAAATATTGAATGATTATTAATTAGGAATAATAACTGTATATCGAAGTTTTTCATACTATTTTATTTATAACTTCATGTTACTCTTTTGGTATGTTCCATTAAACGTTTGTCATAAACGCAGAAAATAAAGCCTTATTTTTACCGTGTGAGAAAAACATATGTGTATCTTATCTGTCGACTTCCATACAAGATAAGACATGTCGGTGAGATGACCTTGTACAGTGCTTCTATTTATTACGAGCGTATCACGACCGATCTTATCTCACTCGAGCGTGTGACATTCGACCGAGTTCAAGCGAGCGATTTAACTCCAATGCAGCACAAGCCTTGTCACCTTGCAAAAACGAAAAGTAGGGAGCTTCATATGACCTAAAGGGAGAAGGGCCGGGATTGGAATACAACATAATTTGTGCATTTTCCATAATATGTAGGCCTAATATGTGTAATACAGTATGTAGGCCATTAGGACATTCTTTTTAATGAAAAGTGATTCATACATATGCTTTATATTTATCCATTGCATAGTGTATGTGCAATATATGATTATCGTAATGTTTCATATTACAATACGAGTTTGCTAACGAGTCGAATATTGTAATACGAAGTTACGACAATTATGTAGTACAACGTTTTATCCACTTTGATAAAAAATAATTGTTTAATAAAAGTAATTTTATCATGAGAGGCCTGTTGCATAACGCTAAAGTTACAGACTTTATTAGTGACAAATTAGTAAATAAGTAAAACACCAGTTGATTCTGTTGCGTAAATTTATATTGGTAAATTTATCATAAGTAACAAACACTAGAAACAAAATTACTAACAGTTTAATTTGTTTTACGAACGAATTGTTGCATAAAATGTGTCATTCGTAAAATATTTAAAATCACGAGCACGTTTTCTACCAAATTTTGTGCTTGAAAAACGTTATTAATAGTGTAGAAATAATATTTTTAATCTAATACGATTTCACCTTAATGTAGTTACAGTAAATCTATAAGTAGACGCGGGAGAATATTTAGGCCAATGATAAATATTGTTTAAAAAAATCCAGTTTGAAGATAGGTATCGCATGGCAAGAATTGAATCTGAGACAATACTTGCTATAGTAAAGCTTCATTTCATCATCATCATCATCATCATCATCATCATCATCATCATCATCATCATCATCATCATCATCATCATCATCATCATCATCATCATCCTGTCAAATACTAGTCCCAAAAGAACTGTTACGGGCTGAAAAAGCGATATTTTTGGCATCTTTTCATGGGTCGATCAAGTGACCGTTTATTTACGTCCTGCAACATAGAGGATTTTGCCTGTAGCCTAGAGAAGGCTATTTTAACAGTAATCAAACACTGTATTTGAAAGGTAATATGTAAATATATACTATAGCTCTCTTCATAAAATTCTGTCAAATTGCACCTTGCGTATATTTCCAAACCTTGTTCAGTGGTACATGACCAATGATTGAGCTTACATGTGCAGTTTTCCATTTATTTGATTTTACTTCCTTCGTTGAATCTGAAGAAAACGGCAAAGTAATGTAGTCTTTTCTTCTCTTAATTTATAAAGAAACATGATGCGAAAACTGCGCCATTTTTACAACAATAAAATATATAAAAAATGTTTAATATTTTGTGTGCGTCATTGATTACGATTGTCTTTTTTCTTTCGTATTGAATTTAATTCAAGATTAAATGATACTTGAAACTGATTTTAGTATCATAATACTACATTGTCCGAAATACAATATTTTAAAACAGAATTTGTCAATATAGCTGCCTTTCACTTGTAAAGTGTGCTAGTCATAACAAATTAGTAAAATGGTGTTACGCAAGAAAAATTAATAAGACTTGTCATTTGTCATCTTATATTGGCAAATTGTTATTTTTTTATTTTTTTATTTTTTCTTTTTTATATGGGTCAACCTTTTTTTTAATAAACCACTCGATTTATAATCATTGCCATGAAATAAATAAACCACTCGATTTACAATCAATTGCTATGAAATAAATAAATCACTCGATTTAAAATCATTGCCATGAAATAAATAAACCAATCCATTTACAATCATTGCCATGAGATAAATAAACCAATCCATTTACAATCATTGGCATGAGTTAAATGAACCAATCCATTTACAATCATTGGCATGAGATAAAGAAACCACTCTATTTATAGTCATTGCCATGAGATAAATAAACCACTCGATTTACAATCACTACTATGAAATAAATAAACCACTCAATTTACAATCATTGCCATGAGATAAATAAACCAATCCAATTATTGCCATGAGATAGATAAGCCACTCGATTTACAATAAAATTATTTCCATAAAATAAATAAACCACTCGATTTACAATTATTGGCATGCGATAAATAAACCACTCGATTTACAATCATTGCTGTGAGACAAACAAACCCCTCGATTTAAATCATTGTCATGAGATAAATAAACCACACGATTTAAATCATTCCCAAGAGATAAATAAACCACTCGATTTACAATCCTTGCTATTTTTTTATGTACAAAGTTTGCTGTTTTTTTCATATTTTTTTTCTTTTCTTTTTTGTCCTTTTATATTTTTTTATATTATTTTTTTTTTCCGATGGCAGGAGTATACACATTTAACTTTCTTTTTTTCCACATTGTTATTTTTATCCGTCACTAATATATTCTATGCAATAGGCCCCAGGACTTCCGTTATTTATGAAATCCAAGTTTGGTTCAAAATTCTCACAAGAGTGAGGACGGAAAAGATTAATACATGCATGTTGATAGTACTACTTGTTATGTATTTGAGTTGGACGATCCTCAATGTTGAGGTTTTCCTCGGACGAAAAATACAATATATATATATATATATATATATATATATATTATAACATAGCTTTCAAAAATATTTCATTATGCTTCTTCAGAATTCTCTGTTTCCAGCATCTTCTTCTCGGATTCCAAGTTTTCGCATACTACATTATACTTACTTATCTGTCCGATTCCAGTGAACGCATTCAGTATAGGGATCTGCGACATATCAACGACGCCTCTTTAATTTCTGACGCGTTATTACTGCCATGGCGTGAAGTTTGGACTCTCCGTACAGTAGACGAAAAAGTACAAGCTTTTAACAACCTTGTTATTACATTATATGACAAACATGCCCCAATAAAAACTAGACGCATTACGAGACCTCCAGCTCCCTGGATGACTACAGAAATCCGATCATTGATGAGAGACAGAGACGAAGCTTTTCGGAAATTCAAGAGACTAAAAAGTGACATAGATTTCTTGCGGTACAAGCGACTAAGAAATATGACCACACAGACGATTAGAAATGCTAAGCTTAGACATGCTTACAGCCTCATTGAACCTGATATTAGAGCATCCGATATGTGGAGAAATGTTAGGTCAATGGGACTGGGACAATCTAAATCACAAATTGACAATACTATTTGTCTAGATGATTTAAACAATTACTTCACATCCACCACTACCCACGCACCTGACGCCGCAACGAAACAACAGACTATTAATGAATTAATCTCTACACCCGCCCCAGCACGAGACAAGGTCTTCTTTTCCTACATAACACCTTCTGACGTAAAATCAGCACTAAAGCGCATCAAGTCAAAATCACAAGGAGTAGACAATATAAATATAGAACTTCTGAACAAAATTATGGACATAATTCTTCCGACACTAACCCATATATTCAATGCATCCATAATGACTTCACATTACCCAGACATATGGAAAAAGGCTATTGTTCGTCCCCTTCCTAAAATTAAGTTACCTGTAACACCTAATGACTATAGACCAATTAGTATTCTTCCTGTTCTCTCAAAAGCTTTGGAAAGAATTGTGCACAAACAACTGACAGATTACCTCAATACTCACAATATTCTTGACCCTTACCAATCAGGCTTCAGAACGGGACACAGCACATCGACTGCACTGCTTAAAGTGACTGAGGATATACGTGAAGCTTTAGACAAAGGACAGATAACAATACTAACACTTTTAGACTACTCCAAAGCCTTCGACACTGTAGATGTTGACTTACTAATTGCAAAATTAAGAGTACTGCATTTTTCTGATAATGCGTTAGCGTGGATGGACTCCTATCTTCGTGAACACCAACAGTGCGTGTCTATTAATAATCGTTATTCCACTTGGCGTACCACGAAGACTGGCGTACCACAAGGCTCTGTCCTAGGACCTTTACTATTTTCTATTTATATTAATGATATTTCTCCTAATCTAACATCCTGCCGACACCATATTTACGCTGACGACATACAAATCTATCTGCATACTCGACCTAACTACATAAATGACGCCATAACTAAAGTTAATGATGACTTGAATTCTATATCCATATGGTCGAAAACGCACGGACTTAATTTAAATGCAAGTAAATCGCAGGCAATCTTAATAGAACATCAAAGATCGAAGTGTGACAAACAAAATTTGCCACCGATAATTGTAAATAATACTACTATTCCATACAGTACGACTGTGAAGAACCTTGGTATTTATATGGATTGTCACCTGGAATGGAATGAACAAGTGAATCACACTTCCAAAAAAATATTTTCCATTATTCACTCATTAAAGCGACTGAAGAACTTTCTTCCTGATAAATTAAAATTAATCCTTGTACAAACACTCGTGATGCCACACTTTGACTACTGCGATATTATATTAAGTAACCTAAATGCAAATTTGAGCAACAGGCTACAACGTGTGCATAATGCGTGCGTCCGTTATATTTGTAATATTCGTAAGTATGATCATGTTTCCCCGTCTTTCCAAACTCTGTCTTGGCTAAGGCTAAGCGATCGACGAGCCCTGCATTCTCTTGTTCTCTTATTTCAAATTCTGCGCACCGCTACCCCAATCTATTTGGCTTCTCGTTTTCAAAATTTATCCGCATATCATCAGCTAAGTACAAGATCTCATTATAACAATTTACTCATTATACCCTACCACAAGACATCTTTATATTCTTCATCCTATACAGTTTCAGTTGCTAGAAATTGGAACTCGCTTCCGAGTGATATAAGGGGTTGTTGGACAATAACTTCATTTAGGTCAAAATTACATAAATTCTTACTTAACAGATGAATTGCTGATTAATATTTGTTACTTATAATGAAACTAACATCTGTCCATTCTTATTATTATGATCTTTAATTTCTCTAAATAGATTTACAAAACCTCTAATGGCAATTACATTAATATTCTCATTATAGAAATAGAAATATATATATTCTCCCTATAACATAGTCCTAGTAAGCTTATATTAAATTAATTTTCATCATTTTACTAGCTATCTCAAATATTAAATTAATTATAATTCATTGAATTAAATTAGCTCATAAATTAAGTTACTACTTTACCTTATAGATTTATCTAAATTTAAATAAATGTGTAGTGAAGATTATTGCTGGAAAACCTTTTAAGTGTAGTGAAAATATTTGTAATTTAAATTTATGTATTGTATTGATTAAGGCTGGTTGAGTGGAAGAGAAGGCCTTATGGCCTTAACTCTGCCAGCGAAAATAAAACATTATTATTATTATTATTATTATTATTATTATTATTATTATTATTATTATTATTATTATTATTATTATTATTATTATTCCACAGTCTTTCTCGGTATCATAACTTAAACACTCGGTCACAATATGATAACACGTTAGAAATACCGCTCCACACATCATCTCTTTATTCTTCATCTTTCACTGTTGCTACTTTTCGTCACTGGAATTCTCTGCCGCCTGAAGTCAAGGGCTGCCGAACTTTAATTTCTTTTGAATGTAAATTAGAAAAATATCTTATGATGAGTTCCCAGACCTAACGCGTTGCAAATATTTAATGGAATGTGTTCCACTGTATTTATTTTTATTCTTTGTTTCTTATTTTTATCGTGTAATCATGTAAATCGTGTTTATTTATCACTTAACACCAATATGTATCCCACTGTGTTGTTTTTTTTATTATTAATCTATTGTTTTGTGTACATTTTATTCAATTGTCGGTTTCTGGTTTAATTATGTGAATCCTACTTAACTGTAATCTAATATTAATATGTATACTAATGTGTTTATTTTTATTTTTACTGTGTAAATTTTTTATTGAATTATCGGCTTCTGTTTTTATGTGATTCGTATTTGATTCTAACAACATTAATATGTATTCCACTATGTTTATTTTTATTTTATGAGGTAAATTTTTATGTAACTACCTCTTTTGATCTCATTAAGTACTTAAATTGTATCAGTATGTAATTACTTAATTCCGATCCAGTTGTATGTTCAACTATGTAAGCAAGTTTTAATCCTGGTTGAGTGTAAGAGAAGGCCTTACGGCCTTAACTCTGCCAGGTTAAATAAAGCCATTATTATTATTATTATTATTATTATTATTATTATTATTATTATTATTATTATTATTATTATTATTATTATTATATCTCATATCTCATTCGTCCATTCCTTCGATGTTTTGCTTTTTCTTCTCATGCGTTCTACCTTCCACTTCATTTATTGTCCTTGGTAATCTGCTGTCAGGCATTCTTAATTAAAATCCACGTTTCAGCGTCATACCATATAGGCCCATGCTGTGTATTATCTGTAAATAATATGTTTTGTTTTACATAAAATATAACGGTGCACTTTAGCCGAGCGTCGGCGTAGCGTCGCTTCGAATCCCAGTGGTCCATGTGCTGGTAGATTTTAGCGGAGTACTTTCGTTTTCCCTTACCAGCATTTCATAATTTCTCCGTTAATCATGATCATAATGTGGGGCTATGTAGTTCACCTCCCATTGTGCACAGTGGGCAACCCCTTTGGCAGCAAGAAGAACTAACACTTCGGCGCGTCTCTCCTAGATAGGAACGCTTGCGCTTGAGTGAATGACTAAATTCTTTGTAAAAAATATTATTTTTCTATAAAATATTGTTGAACATTCCAAGGTACTTTCCTTCCATAATTTATTTTACTTTCGATTTCCAAATTTGATGCTGCGTTTTGTTTCTCTTGATTCTAATGGGACAAATTGAACACTTTTTATATTTGTAATATAATAATAATAATAATAATAATAATAATAATAATAATAATGATAATAATGATAATAATAATAATAATATAATAATAATAATAATAATAATAATAATAATAATATGGTTGTGAAACTTGGACTCTCACTTTGAGAGAGGAACAGAGATTAAGGGTGTTTGAGAATAAGGTTCTTAGGAAAATATTTGGGGCTAAGAGGGATGAAGTTACAGGAGAATGGAGAAAGTTACACAACGGAGAGCTGCACGCATTGTATTCTTCACCTGACATAATTAGGAACATAAAATCCAGACGTTTGAGATGGGCAGGACATGTATCACGTATGGGCGAATCCAGAAATGCATATCGAGTGTTAGTTGGGAAGCCGGAGGGAAAAAAACCTTTAGGGAGGCCGAGACGTAGGTGGGAAGATAATATGAAAATGGATTTGAGGTAGGTGGGATATGATGGTAGAGACTGGA
Source organism: Periplaneta americana (assembly GCF_040183065.1). Lineage (NCBI taxonomy): Eukaryota > Metazoa > Arthropoda > Insecta > Blattodea > Blattidae > Periplaneta > Periplaneta americana. The sequence continues at coordinate 120,700,961 of NC_091132.1, read as the reverse complement.
TTAATCTTGTTCAGGATAGGGACCAATGGCGGGCTTATGTGAGGGCGGCAATGAACCTCCGGGTTCCTTAAAAGCAAGTAAGTAAGTAAGTAAGTAATAATAATAATAATAATAATAATAATAATAATAATAATAATAATAATAATAAAACTTCTATTTCACTACAAAAACTGCTGTTTGGCGGTATGGTCGGCACCTCTCTCAGACTGCCTTTTATCCCCAGAAAAGACCCAGTACTCAATTTGATTGGTGAATGAGTGAACCTCGGGGTCGTTCTGGAAGTTTGGTCACGAGAAAATCCCGAATATACAGGGTGTAAGGGGTATAAGTGCAATTATTTTAACTGATGATTATTCATGTCCTAAGGAAGAAAAATTGTCCTCACAATTGTTTTCTATTTGCCATATTTAACGAATTGTTAAAGTTTACAATATGCAACGTTTGACAACGTTGCTGGTTGGGAGGAGGGGGTTTACAGGTAGGCTACACGGGACAGACATACCGGTACAAAACAGATGCTCTGTTCTAATGCAGGGCCGGACCAGGCCAGCTGTTGTTTACATAAAACACGCAGCAAATACAAACTTTAATCTCATTAATAGAACATTATGGTAAATTTCCATTTTATTTATCAATATTGCTCCATTTCTTATTGTACGTCTAAAAAATAAACAAATATCGTTTACTGCACAAAATCACACGAACGTTTTTTTTTCTAGTGCAACATTTTAATCTCTCCCGCTTCCATAAAGTAGTAACATTTTAAAGAAACTTAAAGTTTTCAGTTTGTCATATTTTAGAACATGAAACTTGACGAAAAATCACTTCTTGCAGATAAACCATTCATAATTGGTTGTCTAAGTTCACTTTAATTTCGTATCAATATGAACTCGTTAATTACATTTGAAAATTGTACAAACCGATTTATATCAGATTTTCCACGTGTCCACCGTCGTTCTGAAGGCAGGCATCACATCTTCTGCTCTAATTATTCTGGACACGTTCAAGACTCCCAGTTTCTAATAATCGTTGAGAAACTGTTACAAAAGTTCGCCGGTTAGGTAACCTTCTTTGCGGAAAACGTTGACGGTACATCCTTCTTGCCGCATTTGAATTACGACGACTTTCTCCATAAATTAATAACATACGATATTCCTAAACTGTGAATGACATTGTAAGTTGTTTATTGAATACCCTGTACTGAACTGCCATCCGTTCGGCAGTAGAGCTATGGACAGGGAGCGTGTACTCAGCTGATTCGTACTTACGTCTGTGCAGAGTACTGCCTGTTGAACACGTTGCACACCCCTCACGCCAGAATATTAACTAATTTAAGCATGCATTTTTATTTAATTTTACGAAAACGTAATAGAACACACAAATATTTATTTAAACTAATATTAACTCTTTGCTAGATGTATCTACTGATGTAATTGTTTTCGTAATTTTACTCACGATATAAGCAGTATAATGCAAATAAAATAAGCAAAGAAATATTTTTTTTCTGGTAAAACTATCTAGTTTTGACCGTATGTTGTATGGACATCTTTTGATCCTGTAGACCGTCCACGACGACTGTTAAAGGGACGGCACTTATACCCCTTACACCCTGTATACATAAGAGGTCATAAATTCTAATTGTTCTCGACTGGCATTGTCGATTAATACAATCAAGTATGGCAATGAATCGATGTTATGTACTTGAAAAGGTAATGTACAGTATTTCGTTCACATTCTCTTTCATGGAGTTTATAAATTAAATTAAATAAGAAAGAAACTTACATATTTTTGTGATATTGACTATAATATGCTTTATTTTGTGGCAATACTAAATGAAAGGCAGATACTCTCATGGGTTTCTATAGGCTAGAGCTCACCTGCTTGTTGCTGGAGGCCCTTGCCCTAATGGGATGTAGTGGGCTTACTTATTTATTTAATTCATTAATTCTGAACTGTAAGCAGATATTGCAGTGTTGTTCGGTTTTCTTGTGCACTAAACGGCGGAAAGTCACGTTGGAAAATATAATGGTAATTTATCCTTTCTTTGATTTTATTCTCGATGTTCCATTACAGCATCACTCCTGGCTTAAGATTCACTGCATTATGCCCTTTGACGTCTACTAAAAATCTTATAATTTTACATCCATCCGAATTTGACGGTAGTGCCCGTAGCTTTGATGTCAGTGTTATGTTGACATTGTGAATATATTCTTAGTGCTATTTTTAGTGGATATAGAATAACAGTCTACGCCAGCGGTCATTAGCACAGTGCACCCTCGAGCTAGCGTCTCTTACCCGCGGATAAGACATTGTACTAGCGTGCATCCGTGGCTGCTAGTGGGTATGTTTCCTCTCTCTCCCTTCTGCACGACGCACAGTGTACAGTTTTCCCAATCTTGATGGACAAAAATCAAATTTCGACTTTTTAATTTAAACATAGGTGAATATGAATTCATGTTCTTTAACATTTGGAGAATGCTGTGAGAAATAGCTTTTACTGTTTTATCAAAAGCAAGTTATATTTACAAGGTTTTGAACAATGAGTTTTTTCTAACACATCTCGCTCCGGTTCAGTCTAGACAGAGAGGCTTACCATGTGGATGAATAAGTGGCAATTGGTATTGATTTGTTATGTTGTGAGATATGTAGTCTGTTCAGAAAGATACGTTCTTACTAATGTAACTTCAATTTCAATTTTGCAAGGTATTTTTCTTCTTACAGTACGGTTTAAACATTACAATTAATATATATATATATATATATATATATATATATATATATATATAAAGTTCTCCAAATATAATGTGAGTTTTAGTATAGCCGGTCACATCCGGTTACAACAATTCTTTTACCATTTAGTACAGTATCATTTAGAGCGTTGAATCCTTGTTTTAAAGTTTGCGCATTCTTGCGCATTTTTCAGTAATTATTTTTTTTTCAGTGGGGCATACGGTAACGCGGTGGCAACTGTTTCACGTTTGGCTTAACAGCAGAAAAGAATAATGGAGTAAAGAAGTTTTTAATCACTGTGTGTTTAGGCCTACAAAACTATTCAGATGACATCGAACATTAGGTTAAAATACATTGACACATTTTTATTCAACCTTAACAAACTCACCGTGGATCAGAACGCAAATCTAGTAATTGAAGAAAATTAGCTAATAACTTCTCTGAATTCTAACACATTTTTATAAAACTTTCTACAGCCTTACAGGTGGCACATATTTTTTGTGTACAAATTGTGTTTACGTTTGTACAAGAAAAACTACCCCTTTATAGCGACTGCATTGAGACAAAATTAATAACTTCTCTACTATCTAACATATTTTTATGAAACTTTTTACAGAAGTTAGAGGTAGCATACATTTTTTGTCTACGGAGTCTGATTACACCGATCAACACATTTTTACTTTTTGCCTTGCTCAGAAATAAAAATAGGTGAATATTACTAATATGTGTGCCCTAAATCTGAATTTAAAATCCAAATTGCCCCATCACGTACCATTTTCCGGGGAAAATGAATTGAATTTTTAATCACAAAACTTGTTTGTTTTTAATATCTCATTGCTACTGATAAAATTACAACACACTAGGGATTCAAAATTCCTCATAATACTTGAAAAATGTGTACTGGATACAAAAATGATGTTACATGGTTTAAAACACAACAACAATAAAAATATTCCATGCGTATAAGAGAAAAATCTCGGAATTTGAATTTACATTTAAAATAATTTTCTGGATGACTTCTGTTTATAACTAGACTCGGGACTGTATTTTACAAGGAACCAACAATAGTCTGCAAGCATGCTGGATGATGATCTTCCTTTATATCGCCTTTCCATTTCAGATATTTCTTGATGAAATCTTTCTCCGCTCATCGCTTACCGCTCCAAAGTTAGGAGGAAAGAAATCCAAATGAGAATGTAAAAGTGTATGTTGAGAGGCACATTACACTGCATTTTGTCATATACATATAAAATGGTTGGCACAACAAGTTCTATGTAGTTCTCTGTCCTAGAATTTAAAAGGAAATTTGAGCAAACGTCTTTGAAAGCGCGCCATGCCATTCTTTCTGTAACGGAAAGTTTTTTTTTCAAACAAAGGGTCAGCCATAACTTTGCGAATTTGTGGACCGATGAAAATGCTCTCTTTTAATTTTCCTTCACTCAAACTGGTAAACTTTTCCTTTAAATACTGAAAATCACACCCTTGTTTGTTCATTGCATAGATCTTACTTTGAACTGTTATGAAATTTACTTAATAGAAGGGACCAAATATCTGTTTATTTATTAGAAGTACAAAAGAACATGCCAACAACCATAAGAAACCGGAAATAAGTCATAAACTCACAAAATGCATTAGCTTTTGTTTTGGTTTATACCCCTAACACGCGTCAGATATTTCCTGGGGAACACTTATCGAAAAGTGAAATCATAGGATAATCTTAAAAGCTTACGTGACACGAAGAAAAGAGATGCATTTTCGGATTCAGCGCACATCAAACCGAAAGGGACACATTATTTTTAGTCGGAGCAAAATTCTTGTTGTTCAGTGTTATGTTTCTATAAGAGGAACAGCCCCTTTAATAACTTCACTCCTATACAATAAAACTATTTTTTATGAAATTTTGTACAACAATTAGGCCCAAGGTAGCATACAGTTGAAATTAGAGTTTGTATACAAAAAATATGTTACCTGTAACTCATGTACAAAGTTTCATAAAAATCTGTCAAGTAGGAGAGAAGTTAATTTTGTGTAAATACACCCTCTATAAAGGAGTAGTTCCTCTTACTCAAACGTAATCAGAGTTTGTATACAAAAAATGTATGCTACCTGTAACTTCCGTACAATGTTTCATTAAAATCTGTTAGATAGGAGAGGTTATTAATTTTGTCTAAAATCACTCCCTATAATGAGGTAGTTCCTCTTACTCAAACGTAATCAGAGCTTTTACACAAACATATGTGCTACCTATAAGACCTGTATAAAGTTTGATAAGAACCTGTTGAACTCCAGAGAAGTTATTAATTATGTCCATCTAGATTTGCGTTTTTGCACACTGTGCGACGGTGCATATTGCTCGTTACCAATTTCAGCGAAAGCTGACGACCACTGGTCTACGCCGACATGCGTTGAATTATGTAGGATATTTAATTATCGAAAGTTTTGTAATCTTAACACACAGCATTTATTTGAATAATCAAATTTACTCTATATTAAAGATATTTTATTAATTTGTCCTACAGAATAACATCTGTAATATTGACAATTAATATTTGAGGAGAAAAATTCGCTTCGGCGCCGGAGATCGAACCCGGGTCCTTGGTTCTAATGTACCAAGCGCTCTGACCACTGAGCTACGCCGAATTCAATCCAGACCACCGGGTCGAATTCTCCTCCTTCGGTGTTTCCCTTTGTGTTAAGCTTTATAAATTTTTCAGACGTTAAGAAAGACTCCTATTGCTCTCATCATAGCATTGAACCGCTGTATCCTAATAGAACCATGGCTTGAAACTTCACAATCCTTGTAGCTGTAGTAATAAAATCATTAACGTTTTAATTAACAAAATGCTAACTATATAAATTTAAAAAATAACAAATAAAGAACCTTATTGTTTGCCCAACACATTGACGTTTTTTTCTACATCAAATACTTCAAATATTTATAATTCTTTAAAGTTTGAAGAGACTTTTGAATTACTTTATACTTTAGATTAATACTCACTCACTCACTCACTCACTCACTCATTCACTCACTCACTCACTCACTCACTCACTCACTCACTCACTCACTCACTCACTCACTCACTCACTCACTCACTCACTCACTCACTCACTCACTCACTCACTCACTCACTCACTCACTCACTCACTCACTCACTCACTCACACACACTTTTTCATCCATTCATTATTTATTTTCTGCTTTTGTTTTTCCTCATTTTTAAATAACATCAATGGAATTTGATAGAAATTTTGTCGATTAACCTAATAAGTGGAAACTTTATCATTTCCACTCACACACTTCCAAGAAAATAATATGACAACAATAACAAGGCTATTGTAAGTTTTAGAAGTGAAATATTAGATTAATAAAATGAAAATGAACGCACATTTTTTCAAACGCTCCAAATTCTTAACTTGCTGAAGTGTAAAATCACACACAAGTACAAGTATGTGTATATATATATATATATATATATATATATATATATATATATATATATAAAGTAATAATAAATATGTAGCCGAAATTTTTCTGGTAATTTTTGATTTTCCAAAAATAATTGGTCCTAACATATATAATTAGCCACCCTGAAACCGAAAATCGCTTTTTTGAAATTTTTGTTTGTATGCACAGTATGTATGTCTGTCTGGATGTTTGTTACCTTTTCACGCGATAATGGCTGAACTGATTTATATGAAAATTTGAATATAAATTAAGTTCCTTGTAACTTAGAATTTAGGATATATGGTATTCAAAATATTTTATTTAAAAGGGGCGTTATAAGGGGGCTTGAATTAAATAAATCGAAATATCTCGCTTATTATTGCTTTTTGTGAAAAATGTTACATAACGAAAGTTTATTTACAAATGATTTCCGATACGTTTTATTCTATGCAAAATTTTGATAGGACCGATATTTAAGGATATACAAGACTTTTAAATAACAATAGAATACATTTTCACCGCCGCCTCAGATTATAGCGTTGTTGTTCCTGCATTAACTCCTATGTGGAAAATATAAACTTTTGAGTAGGAGAAAAAACACATTTATTCATTCCATGGCAATGGTACATAGGAGATCGTGAATTCTTACATTTTCGAAAGAAGGAAATATAATTACATATCACTATATATTCTGTATCACTATTTAAGTTATTTGAAGGGTTCAGAACCATAGTGGGCCAAGCGCCATTTACTGAAGACGTAGAAAACAATGGTTAAAATTAAGTTATTACCATAATTCAATGGAAACATATAGCAAGTAATATAAAGTATACACATTAAAACTAAATTATGTCAATGTTCATTAAACTATGGTTGGATGTAATAACAATTAAGAAATATGTTAAAGGAATTGTCATTGCACCAAATGAGTGGTCTCTGGATCAAAATGATCGCATTTTAATTACTTAAATACAATTTAAATTAAGTAACATATTAAACGATTTATCCTTATTTATATATATATATATATATATATATATATATATATATATATATACACACACACACTTATGTATGATAAATGAAATTAAATAAAGTGCTGATATTCCGGAAATGAGGAAGAGTGAGATCCAGATAAACGAGGTTACACTGTCAGTTGTCACACTCTCTCACGTACTTCCTAACTACAGTACGTATCCTGGTGAAGAAGAGGAGGAAAGACCGTGTTTGCCTGCAGTAGGAGTGCTTGAACAATATTTGTATTCTTCCTGGGATATATTTACTGTGGCAATGGAATGCATCATCATCGTAGGCTCCTGACGGCCTAGTTTCGATCAGAAAGAATCGACTTGAGTGTTGAGGTTAACGGTACACCAGTCTGTAGATGACGTAACAACCCACTAATTGAGAAGGATAACAGTCCCATATGCTGTGATGAATTTTTTATGCTCATATGTTGCGAATTCCTTCTTCTTGGATCTTTTACCTAGAGACCTTGGACTGAAACTGACAACGAAGCCCACATGTTCGCGCAATGTAAATGTGCTAGTCGTACAAGAGCAGCAGACCATTGTAATGGCTTTTATTAGTGCTCAGAAGTGTGGTGCGGCATCTGCTAACTTGACGCAGCGGAATTCGTTTTGTTTAGCTGGTAAAATGCACTTTTGTGCTTAATGAGTGAGAGGCGAGAAAATGATGTTAGCCTGTACACAGAAATAGCTGTGTTTTTGTTTATTTGCAATTATTTATTTCTTAAGTAAGATTTTTAGTTACTTATTCAGTTAACCATTCATATGGATAACAGGAAGAACTCGCATAAGGAACAGAAAGGTATAGAGAAAAATAAATATAGACACTTATCAGGAATTTAAAATTACTCCAAGTTGGGGTGGTAGTAGTAATAGTATCTTAATATATAAAATTGAATGTGGGTATGTATGTATGTATGTATGTATGTATGTATGTATGTATGTATGTATGTATGTATGTATGTATGTATGTATGTATGTATGTATGTATGTATGTATGTATGTATGTATGTATGTATGTATGTATGTATGTATGTATGTATGTATGTATGTTTGTATGTATGTATGTATGTATGTATGTATGTATGTATGTATGTATGTATGTATGTATGTATGTATGTATGTATGTATGTATGTATGTATGTATGTATGTATGTATGTATGTATGTTTGTATGTATGTATGTATGTATGTATGTATGTATGTATGTATGTATGTATGTATGTATGTATGTATGTATGTATGTATGTATGTATGTATGTGTGTTCTCTATACAAATCTACATGCTTTGACCGATATGTGCCAAAGTTTGCACATTTAACCTTCATAACCAGGAGAAGAACATAGGCTACACTAAAATTGTGGAAATAGAAGTTAAATTAATTAAAAATATAAAAAATAAAAATAAATACATCAAATATTCTTGTATAACATTAAAATGCAAAATCTTCTACAGTCAACTGTTTTTTTTATTATTGTCTGTTGTATTCAACATTGGCTTTCACGAGGCCATGGAAATTATAACACGAAATTAAATGACATTGTCGATACACATCATGATGGCTAAAACTAGATAATCCGTGCAATAAGTATCTTTACCCAGTCCAGGACCGTATTATGAATTTCTCGATGCAGTTGTAGATAATGAGTAGACTGTGCTTTATCCAACTGAATTCTAGAATTCTTTCAAACTACAAGGATTGCTACAACATAATTTACTTAATATTGAATAACCAGAAGTACTATTGCGAAATATTGACCCACCAAAATTATGCACCAGCAAGAATTGGTGTGAAGAACTCATGCGAAACGTAATAAAAGTGGCAATATTAATTGGAAAAACGAAAGGAGAAGATGTTTTTATCTCACGTATTGCTATGATACCCATTCGATTTTAAGCAACTGCAATTTCAGTGCGACTAGCATTTGTAAAGCCCATATTACAATGAAGCTCAAGGACAGTAGCTCTAAGTTGCAGAATTGACTTAAAAACTGCGTGTTTTTCACATCATCGACTATATTTTATACAAAGGAGTGCAAAAAAAAAAGAAGATTTTACACATCAAAAAGCAATTTAATGATATTTCTGTCATGTTGCTAATGTAGTATGTGAATGTACGTAAGGCGACTGATTTTTCTATTATTTTATTTGTATTTCTGGCGGTGTGGAAAAGAAGGCCTAATGGTCTTAACTACACCGGAATAAATAAATAAAAACAAATAAATATATAAATTAAAAAAACCGTTGAACGTCGGGCACATGATGACATGTTTTCTTTTTGGTGCCTGATTTACAACTGTTTTAAATTGAGTTAACGCTGGCAGGCATTTCGCTAAGGAGTTCATGAATTTATGTAAGTGATGTTAACTAAAGATCCATCTTATCTTAGTAAAGACAATTCGTTTTGGTTGTCTATAGTTAGGTTTCCGATATTTCCGAAAATGTAATAACCAGTTTAATTAAAAATAGATGCAGAAAGGAAAACCCGTGCAACGCCGGGTACTTTAAGCTAGTATAAAATATAAATGGAAGAGTCGAATAAAATAATCGACTTAGCATGTGATGTTTCAATGTTCGTAATTCATTACGGTGACTCACCCATTCTATTTCCCACGCAGCTACATGATTTTTTCCATCACATGGGGAAGAACCTTGTAAATGTGTCGTATTGATCTTAAAATACTGAAAATATTATGCATTTATAAAAAATGACGAAAACATGCACTTCCATGCAACTAAAACCATGCTTAATAAACTCAAAAATTGATAATTCGTGTAGATAATGTGTAATAATATAGTTATATCCTCCACGAAGAAATATGCAAATGCATAACATTGTCTTCATTTAGAATTGATCGCTCTTTATAGTTCGCATATTTACAGTTGATGTTGATTTCCTTTTATACACGTTATTCACTGTCATTTATAGCTACATTTTCTAAAATTTTTGTCATTATTTCTTGCGTTGTCTACATTCCCTTACAAGTTCTTTTACACTTTTGTTTGGAACGTTATGCTTCAACGGGTGTACCATTTTTTTCATTATTTATCTTGTCTTTTCACTTCCGATAAGCACGCACGTACTCTGCTTGCGATTTTTTGTTTCAATAACAAAGCAATACCGACCCTTGTAAATATTATAAATTTCAATCTTCACATTTAGATAAATAACGAATTCTTCAATTTTTTTTTTAAATTTCGTAAAGGCCTACATATCCAACTGACTTGTAGGCCTATAAGTGGACTCATCTAACTTGCATGACCGACTGTTAGCTCATAAGCGTATGACGTCATTATTGCCTTTTATACACATTCCATTATTTTGTAAACTTCCGTCTATCGGCTTAAGCAATAATGAAACGTATGGTGCTGCCCCTATAATCAACTTCGGGAACTTCATCTTGAACTTCATTTTACACAAAAAAATTACACATTTCCCAAGTCTGTAGGTCGAATATTGGCGTTTCACGTCAAAATAATTACAAAACTAAGGCCCGGTTGCAGAAACACCGATCAAATATGATTGACGATCAAGGAGGGTTTGATTGGCCATCAGTTCTATTTCTGTTGCAGAAAGAACAATCAGTATTTGATCGGAGATCAATCTTCCATCAGATTTGATCAACCGATTTTTGCTGATTAAGTGACTGATCACTGATCAAGTATTTATGTTGTTCTCTTTATAGTGCAGTTACTGCAATTTATATAGTAAATAGTTACAGCGTAATAATATTGTTTTCGACATAATGGATTCTTCTGATGAAGAAATTTTAGAATGAAGGAAATATTATTAAAAAGAAGGCATTTCCGTGATAGACATTAATTGCTTTTATGTATAATGACAGAGAATTTGAGCAAAGATTTATGTTAAGTAAGGATTAGTGTGTGTTTTGTTACTTAACAAATATATGCGGACAGACAAATCGAAACCTTCCACTTTCTCCTATGAACCAAGTTATAACAACATTGAGATTTTATGCTGTTGGAATTTTTCAGGCGGTCTTGGGTTATCTTGTTAGGGTCCACAAATCAACTATTTGCCGAGTAGTTAGAAATGTTACGTATGAAATTGTTTTGTTATGGCGGGGTTTCATAAATCCCCAAACTTCAAACAGGGAACGATTTGATATCCATGTCAGGATTTCCAAGAGTAATTGGCTGTATAGACTGCTCACATCCCCATCCATTGACCTGGTGGAAATGATGCCGAACTTTATCGAAATAGAAAAGGTTTATTTTCTGTGAATGTACAGGCAATATGTAGTCTACACCATCATTGAAATTCTGGAATGTTGTAGCCCGTTGGCAGTGTTCTACACATGACAGCACAATATTTTTAATGATTATGTTACCAGCTCACTTTGTAAATAGAGAGATGGGAAATGGAATTCTTTTAGGCTATGGAGGCTATGCTTGTTCCAATTTCTTGTCAGCTCCTCTAGCAGATCCCACAACAGAAACCCCCTCACGTTTTTTTGTTTGCTTCATTTTCTTCACTATATTGTAGTCTATATAGAAATAGAATCCGCCTATTTCCTTTCTACAAAAAGCAACAAAACAGCAGAGCATTCACTTGTTTTCCTAGTGACCGCCCACTTGATGCATTCGTTTCGCGACTTTTAAAGAGCATCAAATCGGCTGTGGTTGCTAAATAGCGCTGTTGTCAAATGCGCTTCTTTCTCAAATCAGCAATTAGTAAATTGAGACAAGTTGATTGGAGATTCACGTTTGTGCAACGCAATGAAAAATCAAATAAATCAGACATCAACTGATTGGTGATCAGGGATTGATTTGATTTGCATTTCTGCAACCGGGCCTAAATGAACTCCGTACGCAGGATATTTGTAGAGATGATGGGTTTTAATTCTTCTCAGCAAGTAATAGAAAATAGGTAGAAAGTAGAAACATTTTTTCTTATATTCTCTCACAGTTTCTGATTTTTTCTATCATTTTTCTCCCGTACCAATGTTACTCGTATAACATTTTAATTAATATGAATTACTTTTTTTTTTAGTTCTTCGCAAAAAGGGATTAACCCCCAAAATATATGGCCCTGCTTAATTTATGAAGAATGCAGTCCATAGAAGTGCTTCCTTGTGAATTTTTCGTATAGCAACTAAGTTTATAAAGCTATTCAATTCACTAAAAGCATCACACGTTATAATAAAAAGAAATTTGAGACTCTAAGCCAGCAAGTTAAACAGCATAGAGTGTATCCAAAAGATAAATTTTATACGAAATATTAATACTATTTAACAATTTTCAGATTACTGGCATAGCTCAAATAGTAAGAAGTGAAACTCATGATCCAAGGCTGCGCACGGGCATAGGTTTGAATCCCGCTTGGACTGATTATTTGGTTGGATCTTTATGAAGTTGTTCCCAACTCTAAGGCGAATGTAAGGTATAATTTCATAGCTAATCCTCAGCCCCACCTTTAAAAATTCCATCTTGCTATTACTAATTCCATGGATGTTAGATAATCTCTTAGTTCAAATAGCGTCCTTAAATAATCTACTTATAGATTTCTTTTATTCCTTCGAGGACAATACGCATTTATCCCGAAGTCCGACGCCTAAGTTACGTGTTTGTAGCAAAGTATTTTTTTGTGATTTATATCGAATTAAAAATATAATAGGCAACAATAATTTTGTTTGAATTTATAATTGAATGCCAAAATAGTTCACACGTACTGTATGGTTTTGCGGTTCAGCAAATTTTACTTTATCACAGTGCAAATTCTTAAGGATCTGTCTCTTTAAAAGAAGAACGTCGAAGAAGATTATAGAGATGCTGGAAGTACGAGAATAAGGTTCGAGCCCAGATGGCCGTCAGTTTTATTATGCTTTTAAAATAACCGTTGTTACAAGGTATTACACAGAGACCGTGAAAGCTATTATGTTGCTTTGTCAAACACAGTTTCAACTGTCGGCTCAAACAAATTGTTACCAGGTATAAGATATTTCATAATATATGAACTATGTCTTCATTTCACCTTTCTTCATACAGGGTGATTCACGAGGAAAATTAACAAATTTAGGATACGATATCTTACTCCACTTTGAGTAAAAAAGTTCATATGAACATAGGTCCGTTTTCGAACGATGGCGGAGCTAGATGCATTTTTTTGGTAAAACGTCTCGCCCCAATGTGAATCAAACGTTACCATATGCTGCTGGCGTGAGACAATATCACCAATGAATGACGTAACATCGGAATCGGCATTGTAAGCGATGTAGATAAAAGAAGACAAACAAACCGGGTGGTGGAGCATTACAAATACGCTATCACTTATCGGTTCACAGCAGTTCAGTCAGCTACCTACAGTACAGTAGTTATACAGGTACAGTTATCGGAAGTGTTAAGTTTTGTTTTTCAAGATGCCTTATAAATTTTCGACTGCAGAATACGCCGATATTGTGTATGATTATAGTTTGTGCGATGGAAGTACCTTGCATGCTGTCGCTGAATATGAACGACGCTTTCCGAACAGAAGGGTACCATATCGAAGAGTATTTACTGTCTATGGGGTTGGGTGAAAGACTTGTATAGCAAAGGAACGGGGAAACAAGAGAGGCGCTAATCGACCGTATTTTGGATGCGGCATAAAGACAGCCACGTGCAACTCTCCCGAGCGCAACAGTGCACTGAAGCAGGAGGAGGTACATTTGAAAACGCGCGAAAACATCGATCCCGACTTCTAGAATATTAGATATGAATGCATACGTGAATATAAACTTTAAATTTGTCCGTTATATGTCTCTAAATGACTAAATGCGAGTTAGTACAATGGAATCTCAGAAGTTTTTGTGAAATCAAAGAGCCATATCTCCGTAACCGTTCGAAAACGGACCTATATTCATATGAACTTTTTCACTCAGAATGGCTTTAGAATTCATATCCTGAATTTTTTACCTTTCCTCGTGAATCGCCCTGTATTTCATAATCATTCCTATCATCATATGTTGCTGTGAAGAGATTAAATCTATGGAATTCCATTGTCGATAGGATGGACAGCTCTAACTCTGCTATCTTTCCACTGAAGGGAACAAGAGTTCGACTTATGGTTGATCCTGTGAGGTTTGTGGTCAGCAAAGCTGCTGTGAGAGTGAATTTCGATTTCACGTGCCATATTCATTCCAAAATTATTCCATTATAATCGTTTAATAATCAATGAATAGATTCTATAGTTGCTGAGGTACGTTAAATATTTCATTTATAAATCAGTATGAATTGGAACAGTCTTTTGATATACTGGTTAGTACGAACTTACCGTCTCAGAATTTTCTACATGTTGAAAGAAAATTCAAGAAAGAATCACAATAAAATTGTTATCTTTGTCTCTCAATAATAGGGAAAATTTGGATAACACTTATTTAAATGCTAGCAATGGAATTAAAGTAGTGAAAAATTGGCTTGACTCTAATCTCCTGTCCTTAAATACTAACAAAACCACCTATATTCCAGTTTCTTTAACAACGAAAAGTTTACCTCCACCTATGAATAATTATCACTTAGTAATACATAATATTTCATGTAATGAATTAACAAATAATTATTGTAACTGCCCACATCTAACACCTTCCACACAAGTTAAATATTTAGGAATTATTATAGACCAGCATTTACGTTGGGATAAACAATTGATTTCGTTTGTACAAGTATAAGAAAGACAATTTATAAATTCATAATACTTCGAAATTTTGTCACTAAGGAGGCCGAGAATAATATTTTTAGCTTTGGTACAATCATTAATACAATATGGTATAATAAATTGGGGTGGAGTAGCACCATCTGTACTTAATCCATTAATTTTATTACACTGAAGATTATTAAAAATTTGTCTGACCAAAAATATGGATTACCCAACAAATTTTATTTATACAGATTTTAATGTATTGCCTATTGAATAAAAATTTATAAACATAGTTTACTAAATTACTACCACAGAAATTAAATAAATCATATATCTAATCGACATGAATATCGTACTCGAAGACAAAAGTCTACTTTCCCATTAATTGAGCCTAAATGTCATACAAGTGCAGCTCTTAATCATGGTGATAGTTTCGGCCGAAGACTTTATAATAAAATTACAAACCATTTTCCAAATTTGAAATATTTTAAAATTGAAGCTTTTAAAAAAGAAATTTGTAAAATTATCCATGATATATAATATTAACAAATGTATTTTTTTTTTCCTTTTATTTCTGTCGACTATATTCATGTTTTTATTGAATATCACTGGCTTCTGTCGGATTGTCTATTTATATTAAATGTGTATTTTTCTCTCTTTTTCTCTTTCTTCTTTATTCTTGCTCTTGTGTTGTATTTATTGGTTTGAATTAAGTTACTTACTGTATTTAGTGCATCAGTTATTCCTAGATTTCAAAAAGGCATATGACTCGGTTAAGAGAGAAGTTTTATATGATATTCTTATTGAATTTGGTATTCCCAAGAAACTAGTTCGATTAATTAAAATGTGTCTCAGTGAAACGTACAGCAGAGTTTGTATAGGTCAGCTTCTGTCAGATGCGTTTCCAATTCACTATGGGCTAAAGCAAGGAGATGCACTATCACCTTTACTTTTTAACTTCGCTCTAGAGTATGCCATTAGGAAAGTCCAGGATAACAGAGAGGGTTTAGAATTGAACGGATTACATCAGCTGCTAGTCTATGCGGATGACGTGAATATGTTAGGAGAAAATCCACAAACGATTAGGGAAAATAGAGGAATTTTACTGGAAGCAAGTAAGTAAATAGGTTTGGAAGTAAATCCCGAAAAGACAAAGTATAATCTATGATTATATCTCGTGACGAGAATATTGTACGAAATGGAAATATAAAAATTGGAAATTTCTCTTTTGAAGAGGTGGAGAAGTTGAAATATCTTGGAGCAACAGCAACAAATATAAATGATAGTCGGGAGGAAATTAAACACAGAATAAATATGGGAAATGCCTGTTATTATTCGGTTGAGAAGCTTTTATCATCCAGTCTGCTGTGAAAAAATCTGAAAGTTAGAATTTATAAAACAGTTATAATTGCCGATTGTTTTATAAGGGTGTGAAACTTGGACTCTTACTTTGAGAGAGGAACATAAGGGTGTTTGAGTATAATGTGCTTAGGAAAATATTTGGGGCTAAGAGGGATGAAGTTACAGGAAAATGGATAAAGTTACACAACACAGAACTGCACGCATTGTATTCTTTACCTGACATAATTAGGAACATTAAATCCAGACGTTTGAAACGGGCATGACATGTAGCACGTATGGACGAGTCCAGAAATGTAGATAGTGTGTTAGTTGGGAGGCCGGAGGGAAAAAGACCTTTAGGGAGGCCGAGACGAAGATGGGAAGATAATATTAAAATGGATTTGAGGGAGGTGGGATATGATGGTAGGGAGTGGATTAATCTTGCTCAGGATAGGGACCGATGGCGTGGCTTATGTGAGGACGGCAATGAACCTCCGGGTTCCTTAAAATCCAGTAAGTAAGTATATATCAGTGAATTATTTGGAATACGGAACAAGCATTAAAACGCTTAAAACCTGAAGAATGAAAGGAAGGGTGGCTATCCGTGTCAGTATATTCCATTATTGATCCCGAAACGTCAGCTTGTAAGTTTTAAAGGAATGTTACTTAGACATTTCCTTACAAATTCATGCAGAGTGAAAGCTGCTTCCATCGTCGCATGCACCTCTGACTGGCGGCCTCAATTGACTTACTAATTATGCTACGAATAAAATAAATTATGTCATAACATTTTTACGATTATACAGCTTTGAAAGAAGGAGCTAGGAAATCAAGACTGGTTATTATTGTAGCTATGTAAAGTGGTGCTTTGTGCATACCATAATGGGTGGTAAGAACAAACATGAGTGTATAGTATATACTGGACTCTTTTTAGTAAATACTCTTGTTAGTAATAATAAAAATATTTGAGTACCTACTCATTTTTGATTACATACTCATAACATGGAAGCATAGTAGAATATACTCAAGTGTCCATCTTGTACGGAATATATACTCTTGTTCGCTAAGAATAAAAGCTAATATATTCTCATTTTTATAAGTTCGTTCTCATGTTATTCTGAGTATGGTTTGTAGCAGGCTCAATTCTGAGTATTTATTGATTTATGTTCAGTTTAAAGTTAAATTAAAAAAAATGGCACAATTTATTAAAGATGTAGTACCTCATGGAAAAATATAGAAAAAGACGTGAACTTCAGAAGCCTTTAATACCTCACAAAAGTGAATATGGAATTGGTTAAACACGTATTTGTTATTCATAAAAAACATGATCCATAAATATATGAATTACTATCAAATTGTATAAGGTTAGATTGTATTGTTAAATATAATGAACAATTACAGTTTATTTTGTAAAATTTGAATTGCAAAATGGAATTTCTTGTAACTTTAAAATTATACATATATATATATATATATATATATATATATATATATATATATATATATATATATATATATATAACTTTAAAGTTACAAGTAATTCCATTTTGCAATTATACATATATATATATATATATATATATATATATATATATATATATATATATATATATATATAATTTTAAAGTTACAAGTAATTCCATTTTGCAACTCAAATTATATATATATATATATATATAATTTATAATATAATTTAATAAACCCTGATACACAAGGTACAACAAAAATCTACTTTTATAAACTAATAATATAACCTATACGTTTTGGGAATTAATAAATTTTCTTAAGTTTTAAAAGGTGTTCCTTAATTTTGGTTTTCAAGACCAATATTTTTGTTAAATTATTAAAACTAATGAAAATTATCTTTTTTTCTATTATATTTTTTTGTGGTATTTGCGTTTTTTCTTCTAATCATAAACATTTACTTGTTACGTTATTAAGTCTAGAATTTATTGTTTTAGTTTTATTTTAATATTATATATTTATTTGAATGGTTTTAATTATATATATTCTAGAAATGGACTGTAATCTCAATCCAACATCGCGTAATGACGATTTCCCAGTATTATTTTCTTGTTTCCTGTTTTATTAACGTCTCTTCTGATTCACTCTCTCTTTCATGCTTGTTTATTTATTTATTTATTTATTTACTTATTTATTTATTTATCCAAAAACACAAACCCACTATAGCATGCCGATAGCATGTGAAAGTATATATATGTATATATATATATATATATATATATATATAAACTGAGCATCACGATGCAGTGTGGTCAAAGAGGATAGGTAACACGAGTATATACTAACTTTTAAATGATCAAGAAGGCTGTTAAGATGAGTATATATTCACGTTAGGTAGAATGTTGTTATTCTTACGAAAATGAGTATGTTCTAGTATTTACGAGTACATAGTCACAGAAAGTGCTCGTACTCCTAAATACAAATCTTGAGAAAATACTTAAGCTTTATTCTTACTACCCAATGTATAGCCACCGAAAGTGGGACGGAACGCTTTTTGGCTGTCGTATACAGATCTTAAAATACTGGCGCTGTAATAGGAATAAAATTCTTAATATCCACGGAATTTACTGCCGCAGAGGGTCATGGTCGCCCTGTGTGTTTTATTTTAACCAGTTTGGCGCCAAATGACGGATGAATTCACGTCTCCAGAACTTGTTCAATCGGCCATTCTACATGTTCAGTTTTTGGGAGGGGAAGGAGAGGGAGGGGGACATTCACATTTCTCAATTTGTTCCCTTAACAAGTATAACGAATATAAGAGGTCATAGCAACTTGAACAGACGCTCTCCAGCAAATTGCACACACGAGGAGTATAATGATGCGAGATGATCGAATAGATGACAATCAAACTTGCAGCCACATACGTTACAGTATTTCCTGTGTCGCTATGTCATATTCGGTGTATGCATAAATATGTATTTATACGAGGAAATAAATACAGGGTGAACTGTAAGTAATGCCATTAATTTCAGGGGGTTATTCTGCGAGATATTTCAAACAACAAAGTTTAATACAATTTTGCTCGTTTTTGCTTCCTTTCATAGATAAAAATTATTCTATATGAAACATTTAATAGCCATTGATTGAATTTCCAATATGCTTAGTCTATTTAAGAAAGCAGTGTATTGTGATAATAAATGATTGAAAGAATCTGAGTTTTGTTCTTTAAGGATATACGTGAACGATCACAAATATTATCAGAAACTGCAGGCTCTAAATTTCTAAAATTTTATAAGGAAATGGACTCACAATTGGACAAAAATTACAAGGTACCACAACAAGACTTATTAGAACTTAAATATCTGATAAAAGTATAAAAAAAGGTTCCTAATAATATTTTTTAGAATTCACTTTTTACTTTAAATTAAATTTTCCAAAATTTGAAAATTTTACGCATATTATTTCATAATTCCACAGCCATTAGAGATAGAATTCTGAAATTTTGTACACTGATTTAATATGCATTTGTGCAAAAGTGTTTTTGTTGTTATCTAATTCCGGGCTTTGGCAACGAAGCCATTAGAGTTCTTGCTCTCCAATATTTCTCTGTGGTGGATCCATCAGGTAGACCTTCACAGGTTTGTAGATGATCTTCAGTCATTTCTTCTTCTTTGTTGCATAGAGGGCAATGTTTGTGCAAAAGTTAGACTACAATAATGCCCATTTCTTTGAAAATAGAAAAATTAGGTCACAAAACATTATGTAAATTTTAATATGTTTCATATACGACAAATAAAAAATTAATTGCATTAAAATAAACAATTCTACATGTCTGAGAGTAGTCTACTTTTCAGAAATAAGTGTTTATCACATGTACAAAAATATTAAAGATGTCAGAGAGACCATAACAATGTTATGGTTACCAAATGATGTAACTGCAGATTTTTTTTGTCTTTTTCATACTTTGATAAAACTGGTTTGAAAAATATTATAATTAACCTTTTTTATATACGTACCAAATAACGCCACCTTAACGCTTAAGTCACTGGAAATAAGTTATGTACAAACACAAAAATTATGACAAAGAAACTTTAATTTCATCTTTAGAAAATAGCACAATGAAAATTGTGATATTATATGCTGGAGAAGAATTACAGCTCAAATAGGAAAACTTTGTATACTGGCGTTATTAGGAACAGTTTATCCAATTAACGCCACCTATTTTTTAGTAACCTATACACTTATAGTTATTAATGAATTGCTTTCCCTAAGTAACACAAATTGAACTAAGCAACTAAGCAACTAAATTTGAGTTTCTGTTAATAAAAGGTACAAAATCAGTAATAATGTCTTCATATGTATAACTTATACAGGCACATCATTTTATTTTTACTAACATTTTTAATATTAACCTGGCTATACCTTTGCTACCTCCTTCCACGACTGAGTGCGATGATACTGGCGTAATATACAAACAAATCACTTTACTAGGTATAGGAGGGAAGAAAAGTAGTTCATCCATTTACGTAAACTAGAAAATATCGCAATTTTGAGTTTGATAATTTTCATTAGATTTTTGTTTAATCAAAATACAGTACAGTATTTAACAATGTATGTTTTTACTCACGAACTGAGCTATTCATTCGGACGTATTCATTATGCAGTGTATATTATACTGTCTACAGCACATTAGCGTACAATATAGAGAATAAAGTTAAATTGAAAAATAATCATATATGGGTATTTAAACACATTTTTGAAAATGGTGGCCGTTCATTTAGATACAAGCTTCAGTTCTAATGTGCATATTATCGCACTATAGACTATTGTACCTAATCCCAATTACCAGTTTCGTCCTTCGTACTAGTAACTCATGTTGAAATAATTCTGTACCTACTATATAAAAGATTACCTTACGTACTGTAAATTCAATCTTAACTTCTGCCCGACCCGCACAGATAAAATTATTCAGATATGCTATCTACTGTCCGTCCAAGTGTCGCAGGTTCGTAGAAAGGAGGGAAATCACGTGACAATTAATTATTAACGAGGCTCTGTTATTTAAGTTATTTTGAACAGTTGTATAATATTATGTAGACGTCCAATTCCTAACAGAAATTAATGTTCTCAGAAAAGAGCTGGCGAATAAATTCTGGTGGAGGAAACCGGGATACGACGTAGGCAAATGGACGACAGTACCTGTGCGAAAATGATTCAATATTGAATGCTCTTTCGTCACTGGAAAACGCGAAAATATTTTTGAAACGTACTGTTTACTATGACCGTGAGGCTACTATGACTGTATATGCGGTCTTGGATCTGTGTGGAGGACGGTTGAACTTCATTAGAAGGGGTGGGGGTGAAGTACATTTAAAAACTCATGTACAATAAAAATTGAAGTAAAAATAAAATGATGTCCCTGTATAAGTACCTATGTGCATACGCACATGCGCACATGCCTAGCTGGCTGGCTTTTCGAGATCCGGATTGGGGATGGATACGCACTTAGACTTAGGCAACATGGCTCAATGTGCGCCCTATATGCAATTATTGTTCCACTCCGATAGGTGCGTTGGGTGGTATCTGTGAATCCGATACTGATGAGAGGATTATCTGCCTCAGCTCGCATCCCTAAACGAGAACCTGAAAGGCCCGGAGCCTCAGTTTCTCAAATCTCATATCAGCAACTTTGATCCGTGTCACCTCAAAGACTTCTACTCAGCCTATTTTTAACTAATGTAGAAGAGAGATGAAATTTGTAGAAGTGCAGAGTGTTTTGGTGGATGAAAAGAAAAAGGGGGGGGGGACGGAGCAGCCTGTGAAGAAACCCTCTGCAACGTCTGCTTGATACTTAATAATTTTCATCAAAACTAGGTCAGGGATCGAACCTGTGCCGCTAGCACTGAGCCACAGACGCGATTTACATACGTAGAGGGAATGCATAAGTTGAAGAGGTGACTGGTTTAAAGATTGCTGCTAGTCTTTCAATCTCACATAATCATTCATTTTATTTCTCTTGATGTTCACTGTAATCCTTGTTGTAAAATATAACACTTTTTAAAAAACTCAACATTTTAAAAGTGTTAACATTGTTAAAAAGGTAATATACCCTGTATGACGGACGGCACCATGGCAGTAGTCCAACAGACGCTGACGAAGATACGATACCAGTGTCGAAACGGTGCCGTTTATATAATTATGTAAAGATATATTACCTTTTTAACAATTTTAATACTGTCATTAGGGGTTACTTTGATATTGGGGGCTACTTTGATAACCACTTCGATCGATTGCTAAAATCGAATTCGCGCGAAAGATATCAGAATGTGGCCAACTTTGGATCTCGTGTTGGCAGCTCTGTTAAACTAGTTATGAGATAGCGACAGTGCTATATAAATACTACATGTTGTAGAGGAGAAATTAAATATTTTGTGGTTTATAAAGTGAATGAGGATTTCTGATACCTGCAAAACTTTGAAGCTACACAGGTAATCATACTTATAAATGTTATTCAATTCTATCTTCAAATAAAGTAGTTCTTTGGCATTTAAAGTGTTGCTTGTCGTTCACTTGAATGTTGCAGTATGCACACCAGTTACGTTGAAGAATCACGGGGTAACTTTGATAGAGAGGATGGGGCTAAATTGATAATCTAGTCAAACATTTAAAATTATATTTATATTGTTTCAGACGTTATCGCTGTCCGTCCAGAGCTACTATGGTGCGAGATTATAAAAAGGAACCAGGTTCTCGTCAGTACAACAATTTTTCAGATTCTTCAGAGGAGCCTGGAGACATATTTTGATGGAGTGGAAAGAGAAAATCCTCGATTTTCAACTGTACCGAAGGCTAATTTTCCAAGCTTGTTGAAGAAAGCATTGATCCACATGGATAAGACAAAGTTACAGACAAATACTAATAAACAATCATTTCCCGGAGATAAAGAACAGTCTGAAATAAAACACATTTTGATAAAACAGTCCCTTTTCTACTGGCATTTGTCCTTGCAATAAGAAAGAAGTCCTCAAAAAATTCCGGAGCCTGTAGAAGTTGTTGAACAACAGGTTGAGAGTTGCCTCATGGCAATTCTTCAAGAACACTGATTTGGGAATTCTAGTACAGCTGGCTCTATGATGAGAAAAAAGAGAGGCGACTCAATGTTTAATCAGGGAAGAGTATAGTTACTGCGTCTACTTCAAACAACAAAGGCAGCAATGATAACGAAGAGCCTCAGGTGATTTGTGTAAATAGGCAGATCAAAGTTTCAGGCCCCAAAATTCCAGAAGATGCTAACATATGAAATAGAATCAGAAATCCCAAAAGCAGGAAATTTTGTCCTTGCTAAATTTCTTTATAGTAAAGATAAGAAAATCTTCACACATGTCTTTGAAATTGTGGACATGGCATCAAATGGGATAGTGATTCATGGTCTCAAAAGAGCTGATGAGAGTGAAACAAAATTTAAGCCAATTGACAGAACATTTCTACTATTTCAATGCAACACTTCATCAAGATTTTACCTTCTTCAGTCGCAGAAGTAACTGACAATTCCATGATTTATGTGTTCCCTATTGTTCTTGAATTCAAGTAAATTCTAGTTTTGTTTCCATTATTTTTATGAAAAGTTGATTTAGTTTGTAGTCTAGATTAATTATGAGATTGGTAATGTTTTGATAGAACAAATTTGATTTCAACAATTTATATAATTTTCTATGTCTATTATAATGTACAATGAGCCTTTGTACTTTTCTTGCAAATGAAATACTAATGTGGTATGTGAAATGTCCTTTAAATATAATTTCATTTGCTTAATTTGCCCTGATTTACCTCTATAATAGCAAATCTCACAACTAGTTTGACTCTATTATGTCATCTTCGGGTTACTACGGAAATCTGGCTTTAAATAATGGTATATCAAAGTAGCCCCCATCACAGTTCAGCTTTGATAGTATGGTCTTTATTTTTTTCACGTGTACAAATCAACACATTTATTTTCTTAGAAATAGGATAGCAAGGTAAATACAATCTGATATCTACATATTTTTTATATGTTAAATTACTAAAAAATTAAACTGTAACCATGAAAAATGTAAGTTAAATCTATCACAGTAGCCCCACTTGACGGTACCTTTTAAGTTATATATTTTAAGTGGGTTTTAAGTTGGCTTAGGCAAGGAAGATCCTGTACCGATAACATTTTTATTATGAAACAAATTATAGAAAAACGCAGAGAATATAATAAAGAAACTCACCTATTGTTTATAGACTACATGAAAGCTTTTGATACCATAGATAGAAACATTCTCCTAAAAATACTTGAACATAAAGGGATTCCTAATCATTTACTAAAAGTAATTAAGAGCATGTATAATGGATCAAAGATATGTATAACTGGAGATGAAAATAATAAAGAATTGGTTGATCAAGGATTACGACAAGGATGCAGTTTATCCTCTATTCTCTTTATAGACGAAGCTCTAAGAGAGTGGAAAATTAAATAAAATAATTATGGTTTTGACATAAGAAGAAATAGTATAATATCTATATTATATGCGGATGACCAAGTAATCATAGGCAATAATGAGAATAATTTACAGAAAGCGGTACATAAACTTCAAAAAATAGTTGAAACATATAATTTAAAAATATCGACATCAAAAACTAAAGTAATGGCATTCAAAGTTATAAATCCTGTAAGATCCAAGATAGTCATTAATAACACTCCTATTGAACAGATTCGCCGCTTCACTTTCTTGGGACGTGATATATCTTACCATGGTGAAATTTATATTGACGGAAAAATAGCAAAATTTAATAAAATGAACGGCACAATTAGAAGAACACTTAAACGAAAAGTAAGGAAGGAAACTATAATGAAGTTTTATAAAGTGATAGCGATACCAACATGCTTATACGGCAGTGAGACATGGACCATGACGTATTCCGAAACAAATAATGGAATACAAGCCAAAGGGAAGAAGAAGTTTAGCCCGTCCAAGGAAACGCTGGATAGACCAGCAATTAGAGGTGTAACAGGCAATAAGCCTAAATACTTGAAGATAAGAAGAAGAAGAAGACGTTATAAATTTAAAAAAAAGTTACATTAATTTTACTTGATTTGATAGGTACTTTTCCTGTTGGACATACTTTCATCATTCAGCCATATGAAGCCAGTTGTGTACAGTGAATGTAGAACAATCTACCGACAGAGTCATTGCCTAGTGTGCGATATAGGAGGCTGGAGGCTTGTCTACGCTACACCCGCGAAGAAATGGGAGGATGATGGAGGTTTGTTGGGATGTCACAGGGGAACCACAGCTCCCAGAGAAAACTCCTGTGTTTCTGGACTACAGGCTTGCCCAACACAAATAGTAAATCAGGGGTAAACTGGGGATCGAATCCGGATCCACAGCATTATAAGACCACCGTGGCGGCTTCTATCTTTGTGTAGGCTAGATCACCTAATTCCATTGGAATGCCATCTGAAAACTTTGAAAGTAGGAACCATTGATAGTGGTGTGGCCTCTGACATAACCTTTTCTATCCTCAAAAATGAAGTGAAACAGTTAATAGTTCTTTCCTTGGATTATGCTCGCTTTCAATCGAAACTGGTATATTTTGTGGTAACCTTGGTGACATCTAAAGTGTTAAAAACTAGTGCTGTTGATCGATCAAAATATTTAATCGATTAACTATTTGAATTTAATCGATTAATCGATAGATTAATCGAGTTTTGATCGATTTGAAAAAAAATGTTTTAATATACTGTAATACACAATTATTGTTAAATTTAACTTGTGTTCGGTGATAAGATAAGTATTAAATGGTGTATATCTGTTTATATTGTGTCGTTATATTACAAAACAAATATTTTAATTATTTACTAACATAATTATTATGAGACTTATAATTTATTGTATCAATTTCTCCGGGAATTTTTTAGACAAACATAAATAACAAAAGTATGAAGACTCACCTAGTTAATATTGCTTCATCCATGATTTTAAACACGTGAGTGCATTCACATGCTCCGAATTAAGTGCCGCTCTACGTTTAGTAACAATGTTTCCTGCATCACTAACACGAAAAAACTTTCTTTCTGTTAATCATTTCTCCACGATCGTTCAATTTAAATCCAAACATTTAACCGAGTTTACCTCTCAAATTCTCATATGACATAATAGAGTTTACACTTTTCACAGACCACAGAAAATCTTTTTTTTTTTTTTTTCCTTTATCAAACAACCATCATATACAAATTCAGTACAGAAACTGCAACTTTTGCAAAAGTAGGAACAGCGGTCGAAACAAAAGACCGGTCTCTATTGTAATCGAATTACCAGATTTTAGAAAGAGAAGAAGATAGTTACGCTCTCACTTGCACACAGTATAGACATGGCCTTTTTATAAGGGATAAGGGGGACGAATTCCAGAAAAGTATGTATTTCATATGCTATGAAAATGAGCTGACAACAAGGTAGAAGTTTTCTTGGAAAACCATAAAACTTAATACCTAAGGGTTTCGTAATGTGTTTCAACTTTCAATAGAGGTAGACTAGTCACTGTCCTCATATCTCCATCTCTTTCTGAAGTGTTTGTGCAAAGATTTTTCCTACGCTACCTGGTTTGCAGTTAGAAAATAACAGTGCTATTGTGCTTTTAAGTAAGAAATTTCCGAGAGAGGAATATTGTCGGAATTTTTAGTATGAGTTTGTATTTAAAAAATAATAATTAACAACTGATTAATTTTAATCGACTCGATTGTTCGATTAAATATTTTGATCGATTAATCTTACAACAGAAATTGGTCGATTAATCGATTAGGTTAATCGATTAAATCCCACAACACTAGTTAAAACCGCATGATTCAGTGACTGATACTCTTTCAAAACCAATCTCAGTTTTTGAGTCCAAGTATATTAGCGTTACATACAACTATTTGATGTCTTTTCAACTTACTTACTTACAAATGGCTTTTAAGAAAGTCGAAGGTTCATTGTCGCCCTCACATAAGCCCGTCATCGGTCCCTATCCTGTGCAGTGGCTTATACTAGTCAAAGGGTTTGGGCTACCGCTGACCCTATTATTACACAAAATATATTTTAAAATCCCTATAATAAAATTCCTTACATATTTATGTGAATTCCAGACGTCTTGATTGGGACGAAAATACGTTGATGACTTCGTCATTGAAATTATAGTTGGGCCACTTGCAAAGTTTCTGTAGAAATGACTTTTCAATGGACATCAGTGCCAAGCCGGATAAACGTTCTTGTATATGAGTTGATCTACAGTAGGATTTTATTCTCTTCAACGCAGAAAATGTTCTTTCTACCGGTGCTGACGTAACTGGTATTGTCACAATTAATGTTGCCAATTTAAGGACTTCAGGAATAACTTGGTTCAGCTGGTTTTCATATATGGCAGATAATATTTCATGGATAGGTTTGTTCGAAAAATCAAAGATTTCTGCTGAATATGTTACACTTAATTCATTTTTCAAACGCACTTGATCAAAGTGACTGTTATAAGACTGAAATAATTTGTTTAGTGCCTCATTCGGGAAGTTTTCTCTATAAGCAGAAAAATTTTGAGAATCTAGAAGATGTGTGAACTGAAGCTTTCCATAATCAGAAAATCTGTCAGTAATTTCCATGTGCATACGATCTAGTATGCTGTAGTACAGCTGCCTGTATTTCAATTCATCATCATTTCCATTTCTTCTCTTTAATGGTGGTTCCATTGTATTGGCTGAAGAATTTTCATTTTCCATATTACTCCATATGGACGGAAACCCACTACGTCTGAACTCGGATATAGTATTTTTTAACTTTGATATCTCTTGCAAGTAGTATGCTATGTCTAGACTTTTTGTCTGAAGAATATTGTAGAGCACATCTGTATGTGCGAACACTCTAGCATAGACTTCAAGAAGAAATATATTCTGAAACTGTGTGAAAAAATTCTAATATCCTTGATCCTGCACAATTACAGCATCATCCCAGTTTTCTTCAGAGTCATTACAAATGATATTTTTAAAGAAAGCAGTCCGTTTTCCTCTGTATTCCTTTACTGTATTTACAAGCCGAGATGTAAAATTCAATCTAGTTGGTGCTACTGTTGGGAGTTTCTTGTTCATAAATTCCTTGAGTTTTCTGATCTTTTAGGAGATGATGAGAAAAATGCAGCTAAAACCGACAGTGTTTTGAAAAAAATGCGGCATTCTGGAATGGATGAAGTAGTTTGTTGCAAAACTAAATTGAGAACATGGCTGTAACAATGGACAAATAGTGCTTGAGGATACTTTTCTTGAACTTTTGTTTTCAAGCCATTAATATTTCCCGCCATAACTGAAGTACTATCGTATGTCTGTGCAATTAACTTATTGCCGACATTGTATTCTGCTGTAACACCTTCCATATGCTGAAACAATGCAGCAGCAGTTTTGTCCGAACTGACATTTGTGAATCCTATAAACCGTTCTTGAACATTGGCAGTACTGTCGACGTATCTTAAAACAGTGGCCAATTGACTCTGATTAGAGCAGTAACTTGTTTCATCAACAATAATGGCCACAAAAGGTTTTATGTTCTTTATCATAACCCCACTCATAGCAAATATTAAGTCATTCTGAATTGCGGGAGAAGTACCACGAAATACTGTTGAACTCTCAAGATGATTGGCCAGTAAATGGTCAAATTCACTTAAGGAACTTAAATATTCAATATAATTTCCTATATTGTCTGATTTCACACTCTCGTTATGACCCCGAAAAGCCAATTCTTGTTTTCTTAGAAAGCAGACTGCGTTAATAAGACGCAGTAAAATCTCCCGATTTTTTTTCACAAGATCATTGTGTTGGTTGATGTGAGAGCTTTTTGCTTATCTAGCAGTAAATCAATTCTTGTCTTTCCAAAGTTTGCAAAGTTCATGCTACTACAAATATGAGCTTTTGATTTGTCGTATTCTAGGACTGCCGTTCGAAGGGAGTTCATATTAGAAAACCCCTCTTTTGACCACACATTAGTTTCGCGGCTAAATAACAAACATGCCAGCAAAATAGTTTAGACAGTTTAGAAGTACCACACAACCAATTCCACTTACCATATGATGTTGAAGTGAAATGGCGTGTGTACTCACGCTGTTTTTCTTTTACGTCCATGGACAAATTTAACTCATGAGTTGGTCTTTCCATTTTCACAATTTCAACATTCTCGTTGTTATGTACGACGGTTAAAAAGGCACTTTTAATAAACCTTTTATTATACAGTCATTTTCAACACAAACCTCTCCAGAAACTTGTTCTGCCATATTTTTCACAATATCACTTAATTGGGAAACTAAAAACTTAATAATTCACAATTAATATAACTCTTAGACACTCGAACAAATCACAGATTTAAAATAATGCACTGCAAGAACACAATCACATTCAGAGCTAGCGTACTAAGCGTATTATTGCTTCGCGCCTGCGAAGAAACCGATCACGAGAGCGGCAACTCACGGCCTACACTGCACGATAGAAACAGTAGGGAGCGGGGGGGACGGGCAGTTGTGCGAAGGACAGCGTGAGCGTAACGGTCACAGGCTACCTCACGTAGCAAGCGGTTTCTCCAGCGATGCCGCCTTGACAACTTGTTTCTTTTCGAGAGCAGAGAGCGCATATAAATCTATTACTTTAATTTTAATTACTATGGTAAAACTAATAATACAAAATTATTACATTATGTTATATTATAAACTTTTTCTTTTGTAATTTCCTTGGGCTACCGCCGGTAGCCCCGGTAGTCCGCAAAATACGCCCTTGATCCTGTGCAAGATTAATCCACTCTCTATCATCATATCCCATCTCCCTCAAATCAATTTAAATATTCTCCCATCTACGTCTCGGGTGGAGTAACGGCTAGAACGTCTGGCCACGAAAGCAGGTGGCCCGGGTTCGATTCCCGGTCGGTGCAAGTTACCTGGTTGAGGTTTTTTCCGGGGTTTTCCCTCAACCCAATATGAGCAAATGCTGGGTAACTTTCGGTGCTGCGGACTCATTTCACCGTCATTATCATCTTCATATCATTCAGACGCTAAATAACCTGAGATGTTGGTACAGCGTCGTAAAATAACCTATTTAAAAAAAATCTACGTCTCGGCCTCCCCAAAGGTCTTTTTCCCTCCGGCCTTCCAACTAACACTCTATATGTATTTCTGGATTCGCCCATACGTGCTACATGCCCTGCCCATCTCAAACTCTGGATTTAATGTTCCTAATTATGTCAGGTGAAGAATAGAATGCGTGAAGTTCTGCGTTGTGCAACTTTCTCCATTCTCCTGTAACTTCATCCCTCTTAGCTCCAAATATTTTCATAAGAACCTTATTCTCAAACACCTTTAATCTCTGTTCCTCTCTCAAAGTGAGAGTCCAAGTTTCACAACTGTAGAGAACAACCAGTAATATAACTGTTTTATAAATTCTAACTTTCAGATTTTTTGACAGCAGACTAGATGACAAAAGCTTCTCAACCAAATAATAACACGCATTTCCCATATTTATTCTGTGTTTAATTTCCTCCCGAGTGTCATTTATATTTATTACTGTTGCTCTAAGATATTTGAATTTTTCCACCTCTTCGAAGGATAAATCTCCAATTTTTATATTTCCATTTCGTACAATATTCTGGTCACGAGACATAATCATATACTTTGTCTTTTCGGGATTTACTTCCAAACCGATCGCTTTACTTGCTTCGAGTAAAATTTCCGTGTTTTCCCTAATCGTTTGTGGCGATATAAAAAGGTAAAAATTGGAAAATTAATGTCTTTCTATACAAATATATTCAAATGTTCAGGTGTTAAAAATTGAATTCCTTAACAAGGAATTTGTTTTCTATAGAACTAGCAATTCTTCAATGGCTACGAAAAGTAGATATAGAAAAGAAGTGTACAATAAATTAATTGACAATATTCGCTTATTTTGTGAATGTTACGCGCCCTTGGGAAGCCTCATCACACCTGTTACTGATGCTTTGGTAGCGGGACTTTCCGGTTCCCGCCCGTCGGCAGGAAGAGCGAGGGGGGAGCAGAGGGGAAGTTTGACCTGGTGAGACTCGGCCCCTGTCCCGGGGGCACACTCATGCAGTCTGGATTGCGAGCATGAATGATTGAATGAATGAAGAAAGGAATGCTTCACTACTTGGGATAGAAAATAACACGCAGCGAAACACTTTTTCTTCTACCATCATCACATAATCATATTTACCATCACCGTCATCACCAACACTACCATTATCACCATCATCGTCCTCCACCGCTACTACCAACATAATCATAACTCCTCACATTGTGACCATCATCACTATCACCACAATTCTCACCACTACCACAATCATCACCGTTGCATTACCACCCTTACCACCACATCCCCTTAATCACAATCACCACCATCTCGTATCACTATCGTTATCAGTATTGATATTACTACTGCCAGATCACTATCACCACAATTCTCATTACCACTACTGTCACAACGGCTACCACAACCACCATCATCGGCAATTCCTACCACCATTATACCACCCATGTCATCACTACCAACATCACTACAATTACCGCCACTTTTTTCGTTTCATTTATTGTATTCCATATTACATCAACATTGACGTTTGAGATATAAAACAAGTCAAAAGTTGTACAAAAATGTACAATACATAGCAAGGACATGCCACTACCAGTCTTACCATCACCATTACCATCAATATCGTCGTTACCAATACCACCTCCATCACTGCCATCATTGTAGTTTCAGTGAATAAGACTTCATCATTTTGTTCAGACTCCTAAAACGCATTCAATTGTCTCTTTGTTATTGTGGGCCCTCAAGATTTGTGACTGGAAGTTAATTTCACCATTATACTGTTCTGGATACAATCTGTGTGATCTTTCAGTTTTTAGAATGTCCTTTTGATGTTCAATATTTTCCAAGTTAAGTTCTTTCTTACGTCAGCGTTAGGAGATAAGAATTCAAGTTGTGAAACGTAATTGAAATTGTAAACGGACATAAAAAAGAATAGAAATAATATGTGGGACATAGGACCGAAATAGATATAGGTCTGATAATAAATGACATTTAGTTAAATATCACAAGTGAATGTCCAATCGAAAGATCTAATGACACGATGAGATAGCTTCAATATTGCCAAAAATACTTGGAGATGGAACAGTTCGGAAGAATTAACACTTAATCTTGAGGTTGATAATGATGATGAAGAGAAGGAGGAAGAGTAAGAGAATGAGGATGTTGAGAAAGAGGTTAATGATGATAATGACGAGGAAGAGAGTGAGGATTATGAGTATGATGGGGAAGATGGAGATGGTGAAAAGTTGATGATAATGATGAAGATGATGAGGAAGAAAATGGGAATGAGAGGATAGGGCTGACAATAATGGTGGGAAAAGTAAGAGAATGACGGTGATGAAGATGATGAGAACAAATTTTGAAGATGATTATGATGAGGAAGAGAATAAAATGATGTAAACTTCGAGGATGAGGTTGGTGAGAATGATGGGGAACAGGAAGAGTATGAGAATGATGAAGATAATTAGAATGAGAGTGGTTATAATGATGAAGTTGATTATGAGGAAAAGGAACAGAATGTGGATGGTGAGGATAATGAAGAAGTTTGTGAGGATGAACAATGAGAAAGAGGAAAGGAAAGGGGATGATGATGAAGATGACAAGGAAGAGAAAGAGAATGAAGATGAGAATGAGAATGATGATGATGAAGGTGAAGATGATGAAGATGATGAAGAGGAATAGAATGAGGGTGACCAGAAAGAGAATGAGAATGATGAAGAGAAAGAAAATGATTATGATTAAGGTGATGAAGGTGAGGTTGATTATAACGCTGAAGATTATGGTGAGGAAGAGAAAGAGGATGGGGATGATAAGATTGAGATTGATGACGATAAGGAAAAAGAAAAGAATGAGAATGATGAGGGTAATGAAGATGAGGTTGATGATGCTAAGATTGGTTATAATGATGCAGATGTTGAAGAAGAGAAAGAGGATGAGACTGGTGAGAATGATGATGAATAATATGAGAGTGAGGATGATGACTATGGTGATGGCAATGACGAAGACAAAGAGAATGAGTTGATGAACATAGTGCGGAAGAGTAAGAGGAATAAAGATGATGAGGTTTTTGACGGTGATAAGGTTGATGATAATAATGATGGCGATGATGATGATGAGAAGAAAGAAAATTAGGATGATGAAGATAATGAAGGTGATGTGGAAGAGAAAGAAAATGACGATGAGATTAATACAGATGTTGACGAATATAAAGTGAATGAGGACGAAGAAATTGAAGATGATGTTGAGGAAGAAAATGAGGGTGATGAAGATAATGAAGATGATGTGGAAGAGGAAGGGAATGACGATGATGAGGCTGATGAAGATGAGGAAGAGAAAGAGAATGAGAATGATGAGATTGATAAAGCTGGTGAGGAATATAAGGGCTATTCCTTTGTCACAAGTGGGGAATTTGCATTGCACTTTTTCTGCTCCTATGACAAATATTTAATTCAATAGGAACATAAATGAAAAACCACTATATGATATGCACTCTTGACATTGAAATCTTCCATCTCGTGAATTTTAAAGAAATCTTTGCCTCAGTTTTAATAATATTCAGTTTTGAAATCTTGTCACAGGTAGGATCAGAAATGGACATCAAGTATGATACTGTATGAAGTTGTATTAAAATTCTGTGAAGTGCCTGGTAAAATAAATTCAAAACACTTTCAGACTGATACAAGAGGAGTTGTACTTCACCATTATCTGCATAAAATAAGAATAATTAGATTTACATTAAAAATATAAATTGTTAATTGTTGTCACGGGTGGGACAGTCAAATGTCACAGGTGGGAAATGGTGTGATTTATTCAATTTATCCTATTTAATATGTGTCCAAAGGTTCACTGAAATCATAGAAAATACAATTTCTAACACAGCTATTTCATTACTGGTTGGGGAAGGACGCACACAATTTGTTCATGTTAATATGTGACACATCAGATTCATGAATTCTGAAAACTTATCCTGATTCATCAACAGTTCGTATGCACATTATTTTCACACCACCATCCTCATCTATATTACTTTTGCAGATGGCTGCATGCTTATGATTTGATATACAGTTTCCTAGTCTTACTAATAAATGCCACTAGCACAAATCAGTCTTGGTTAATTTTATGAGTTGCTGATGCTGTTGTTTCTATGCTATGTTCTTGCAGTTTTCTGCAATCGTCATTTTCATATTCACTGTATCTATTAGAGTCAGGATAGTGCTTAAGTACCTTGTATTTCACTAGTTCTGATAGATGTGTAAAACCAATAATGAAGATGCCAGAATCATAGCCCTTGAAATAATGCTTTGACTGCAGTCAGGTCAGTCATGCACTACTAATTTTCTAAATCACAGCAAATGATCTCTAAAAGTTCTATATACTATTAGAAGCAAAGTGCGGGACTTTCTTGTTGATGGCAACGACAAAGAAGCTAAAGTTCGTGTGAAATTTACACAATGTGTGGAATTTCACTTGACATAAGGGTATCCTTTGGTTGAAATTCATAGAATTTTGAAAAATTTATTTTGATTGATGGGTGTTCTGTTTTCAACACATTTTATGCTTCTTTAACAGTAACAATCATGTGACGATTTTGTAGTAAATTATCCTCTTGCCAGTTTTAGAATGTTCACAGACATTTTTTATACCAGGAACTTGCCGATTGATATGATCTCCTGAGCGAATATAATGTTGGCCCTCTCTTTTGCCAGTATTAGGTATGCATTCCAATATAAGCTTTTATACAACAGCAAATTTGTTCCTCAGAATGTGAGAAAGAACTATCTTAACTCTACTTAACAAGTGCCTGGGGAGCCCTAATTTGGAACAACGGACTTTTTTTTTTTTTTCTTTTGAGCTCCTTCACATCTGTTTCCTTTTAATGCAATACTCGATTCTCTTACTTCTCTTCTCATTTTTTCCTGCCATCATTTGTCCTTCTCTCTTTCCCTTTCTTTTTGACTTTCATACTTCCTTTTATCGTCTACTTTCCAGGTCCTTTGGTGCGTTCCCACCTTCTTCTTGTGACGAGTTTTAAGCAGCACTAGACACTTGTAAGTAGTGAAATTATGTGTGCGATACTGATAATGGTCTGAGATCTGTATCTGTTCTCAAACTGCAAATAGAGTGGAGTCGTGTTCGATTTCCGGAATAGAATAGAAGATTTGTTTTGATTCTTTGGAGACTGTGTTGTTGGTCGTTCT
Organism: Periplaneta americana; assembly: GCF_040183065.1. NCBI lineage: Eukaryota > Metazoa > Arthropoda > Insecta > Blattodea > Blattidae > Periplaneta > Periplaneta americana. The sequence goes on along the minus strand of NC_091132.1, from coordinate 120,665,495 downwards.
GTTTGTCCTTGTCATAAGCAGTGGGTTTACCCCATGCAGACCAAAGAGGTTCTTTTTACAAAAGTCTAATGTTTGCTCAGAAACTCTCACAAGAACGAAACTGTGTTCGGCTTTTAAATCGCGATCGAGGTCTGAATCCTTATGCGATTTCTAAAACGAAGTCGAGACGCGGCTTGAGAAGAAACTGAGGTTCGTCGGTTTTATATATGGCAACGCAGCTAAGAATCGACTTTTATTCCTGTACACAGTCGTTATTAGAAATAAATGAACATCGGGATTAATATTTTTATTGAATTGCAGTAAGTCACGTTCTTTTGTTCTCAGTTAAGGTATTGTTATATTTAGGGAATATACGTGCGTTTAAAATACTAGAATTACTTAGTATTTAACACAGTCTAGTATATAGTCTACAGTCACGAAGCTCAATACTTACTAAATATGCAAACATAGACAGTTGAAATACGCATCCATAGATAGCTGCTAACCACCAGGATCGCTACTATCCCCTCATCACAGACCCTTTGCCCAACAGACGATAAAATGTATTGTACTTTCGATATCGTATTCTTTTGAAAAAATTAACACTTTCCTTCCACTATTGAAATATGAAATACGAGTACATAAGGTTTATACATTATTTTCAAAGACCGCTAAAATTAGACAGAAATGGGCAACTGGTACAGTAAACATAACCTATAATTTCAACATATCTAAATATTCATGCGGTGCAACTGAAAATTATTGAATCGTGCATAAATGAATGTACAAGAATTTCGCAATATTTAATCCAAATAAAGGCAGGTATTACACATACGAACAACTTAATTTTCACACCAAAAATAATATTACACCTTAACTCGCAAGGAATTATGTCTGAAGTGTCTCCTAATCATTGTTTTAAATTTTATTAATGCAATTACACTACATTTTAGAGAAATATATGTTACTCTTTATGCATTCCAATTAATTTATATGGTTGAAACGCCGCCCTTCGTGATCGGGTTAAGCGAGTCACATGGTCTGCCTTACGACCTGTATTAGATCACGATGGCAGTGACACAGTCTATTGTTCCTAGTACACATAGTGCTCCAAGCGGCTAGCAACTATCGCGAGAAATGCAAAAAATCACCCCAAGCTTCGTGACAGTATATAGTAGACTGTGGTATTTAACAGGGAACGGATTTTTAGGTACCAGAATGATATTACCCAAATAATTAGCACAAGTCGAGCGTTTATGTTGTAGTTTATAGTTTGTTCATAACTACTACCAACATTAACAACCTGAAAACCCGGTTCTAAGGAATTAATAACCTAAATATTAATTGGATTAAAATTTCAAATGAAACTAAAATGTAGTATGGTTCTGTTTTCACATATAACTTAATAGGCTAGTACTACGTGGAAAGCCCCAGTAGCATAAAACTTAAAATAAGAAGACAAAATCACGTTAGCTTCATATTCTTGTAGGCCCATAACATTTTCGAGTATTAAATGAAATGTCCAAAACTACTGTACAGACTAAGAATTAAGATATATCGTCCTATAGGCATAAAGGTATAATTAATATAAAATATTATATCTTACTTCCCTGAAAGCAACAAGAAGGTGTAAAAAATTGTCAATCTGTCGCCTCTTGCATTTCGTTGCAGATTATTATTTAGCATTCTTGCTAAATTTTGCGTTGATTTCTTCGAAAATCGAAATATTCACCTGAAATTACCGTCGTTATGTAGTTACAAAGGATTATTCCTCTCTCATCACTCTAATCCGGAGATTTAATACTCGTAGACACAAATTTTCCTTTGATAATCATCCAGCTGATCTACTACCTCCATCTTGTATACATGAAGCCGTGGTTTTAAACCTGCCCCAGCCATGGTCTCTGCTTCAGACCATGGTTTCGAGCCATGGTTCAGAAAAATGAAAAAGACCTCGTTTTATAAATCCAGACGCAGTTTAAAGCCATGGTCGTGGTCTAGACCTCGTTTTAGAAATCGACCCATAAAGACCAAGACTTAAAAAAATGTTGATTGTGATGATGACGATGATGTTGATGGTGACGATCTGCTATTAATGGTTAAATTGTATCTCTGCGAATAAGGAAGTGCGCCAGGTTTAGAAAAACAAACATGTTCGAAGACCTCCTCCGCAGGTCACAGAGAACACTGTTATGCCATTGCCAACACTTTCGTCGTGAGCGAGGCAGCTAACAAGAACGAACCGTGTAGCAAGTCCATTGTGAGCGTGTAGTATCGATGTTAATAGGTTAACAGTCACGTTCGAAAGGACTTCACTTTATGAGTACGGTAAACATTGGAGCAGGTGTCTAGTACAACCACTCATATACTTATGCCCCAAAAATAAACACACTCTGCCCATAAATATGTTAAGACGGTCGAATATTATCTGGGTTTGTATCCCACATGTATCCATTTGAATTGAAATCGTGCAGTACTTTATGTAACGTTCCTTCTAAACTACAGAGGCTATTCGAAGACAGCAAAATAAGAAATTAGTAACATTTGTGGCTACGGAACCCTCTCAGACACTATGCATTCATAATTTTGTAACTGTACATTTTTATTTAATAGACCGTAAGTTTATATATTAAGTATTATTATTAAAATGGATTTGAGGGAGGTGGGATATGATGATAGAGACTGGATTAATCTTGCACAGGATAGGGACCGATGGCGGGCTTATGTGAGGGCGGCAATGAACCTCCAGGTTCCTTAAAAACCATTTGTAAGTAAGTTTATATAATTGGGGAGAGGATGGTATTTTTTTTAAATTTTTTTCTTATTTGGTGTAAAATATTAATTTTTTGTATGTAGAGAGCTCACAGCTGTAGCAACTCAACCAAAAGTAAATATTTTGAAAAAATTTACTAAAACCGATATATCTAAACCGTTTTTAAAGACAGATTCATCCAGTTTTGGCAATGTATTTGCAAAAGCATGCTCTACAAACTGTCTGTAACAGAATTTTAATATTAGTCCCTGCGTTTGTAAAATAAACAATTAAAATTTAATAACAATTTTCTGAATTCCTTTTTTGCAAACAAACAGACGTAGTTTTAAAATGAAATCAATAACAAAATTCTGTTACAGAGAAAAGTTTCCTAATAGTCTAAAGAATGTGTGTTCTAAATTTCATGCATGTATCTTTAATAGTTCAGAAATTATATCCATTTTTGTCTGGCAATGTAGCAAAAAAATGAAGTTACCGTAAACCGATAAAAGGGGGCGAGTGATTTAAAAATCCATAGCGCAGAAAGCTTAAAAATGGCGTCTCAACAGCCGATAAGGGCACAAATATCCACAAAATATTATGCTATGCATTCCACACTCATCACAGGGTATTTTAAGGAAACAATTTTTTTTTGAAAATTTACTCATTTTTGACCAAAAAAATACCATCCTCTCCCCTTAAAGGCACAAAGCCCACTCGCGGACGATAGGATGATAATTGTAATTCTTTACTATTTACATTACACCCTTTTAGCTGCAAACATAGTCTAAATCAAATACGGTAAATGATAATCATACAGAGAGTCATACTCGGTAGATTGGAGAAAAATTCTCTCCGGCACCGGGACTCGAACTCGGGTTTCCAGCTTTACATGCTGGCGCTTTGTCCACTAAGCCACACCGGATTCAAGTTCTGATGCCGGATTGAATCCCTCTCATTTTTAAGTTCTATCTACTGTGTTCCCCTTTGTTGGCCTACCCTCGTTTTCTCCGTTCTACCGATTCTTCACCATATGGAAACGTGAATTACTGCACGGAAACTCCATATGTACCGTACTTCGGTACATAATAATAATATGATAAAGCGTAAGTAATTCAAGATTTAAGACGGCGCCATGTTCCGTCGGACCCCGGCCACCTAGTCACTCGTAATGAGTGCACCTCTGTACTTGTAGCTGAACATTGTGCCTACCATCGCATTTGAAATGTGGATATGGAAAAGAATGGAGAGCGTGAAATGAACAGAAAGAAACGAAGCTGTGCTAGAAAAAGTGGATGAAGAAAGAATTATGCTGAAATTGATCAGGAAGAGAAAAAGGAATTGGCTGGGTCACTGGCTGAGAAGAAACTGCCTTCTGAAGAATGCACTAGAAGGAATGGTGAACGGGGGAAGAGTTCGGGCATAAGAAGATATCAGATGATAGACGGCATTAAGATATATGGATCATATGCGGAGACAAAGAGAAAGGCAGACAATAGAAAATAGTGGAGAATGCTGGGTTTGCAGTGAAAGATCTGTCCTTGGGCAGAACACTATGAATGAATGAATGTTTCAATGTCCAACACTGATCCATATAGAGTTCACTTAACACTTCCCCATTGTATCATTTAAGCTCATCTTACCGCCACCATAATTTTGATTTAGGTTAGGAACTACATAATAATTATGGTATTATAAATGTATTGTTTATCGTTGCAATTTTACATTTAATCTTTTGACTGTTATTATGTTAATTTCAGTGCTAATGAGGAATATGCTATTAAAATTTAAGTTTATTGTAATAAATGTATACCTACAAATGTAATAATTGCATTAGTATCTATTCATTTGCTTACAGAATAGTGATATATCGAATCGTTTCGATATACCGATATATTTTCTGCAATATATAGGGTAAGGTTGCCTATATCGCACCACTCTAGCATTTATAATTTTTATTGAACAATACAATTTTTATTTTCTGCATTCCTTTACAGAGATACAATCCCAGAACATTTACCTTTCATGTAAAAAAGAATCCTTGAATTTGATGTAATATTTTTTAATTAAAATTACATTTTCGGAACACTTGTCAGTGGAGCCATTTAGGCAACTAGTTTCCTAAATAGCACCTGCGGTTTCTTAAATCGCACTTCTTTATCTGCAGGGAAGAGGATGAAGGAAAACTTTTAATATTGAACATATTGAAAAGTATTTGAATGAATAATGTAATAAATCAAAATTACAAGTTTATTGAAATCAATGAAAGAGAGTAACGCATCTTCAAATGAAATTGAAAAAAAAATAGAGCGTAAATTACGTAACATTTAAACTTTCTGAATGCGTTTTTTATTGTTACACATTTGCCATGTGCTTCACCAGGCAGTTCAGACTGTAAACTGCGTCACCTTTCCTCCATGATTATCTCGAAGCCACCTAAGAACTGCTTCATGGTATAGCTGTCTGGAATGATTTGAAGATAGAAACATCTAAACATCTATGAGTATTATGACGAGGAAGCTGAAACAGGAGCATACCATTTTCCCGAGATAATCTAGCTTCTAAATTCTTGGAATGGGTCGTATAGGTGGACATAAAGAAGCAGCACTTTTTTCTATGGCAGGTTTGAGTGGCAAATAAAATGTTTGAGCTATTCGACAAATAGTTCACTGTTGATGTAACCTAACTTAGAGCAAACAAATAACGATCCTGGAGGAGCACCAGCTGATAATGAAGGATGCACTATTTGACGTTTAAAAATTATCACAGGTAGCACAAAATACCTGATGTACTTGTACAACACACACTTGTTATATTAACGCCCTTTTCACCATTTGATATTGCACCAACCTGATGCATTCCTAGTTCAGTTAAAATTTTTGGGGCCTTCTTTTGTACGGTAAGAATTGCTACAGTTGCTCTTATCGCACCGGTGCGAATTAGGCACCTACAAAGTGGTGCGAATTGAGAAACTACGCCGTAAGTTATTATTTCCTTCATTCTAGCCTATAATCACCACATGTTCGAAAATCCTACTAAGTTAAATGTTCTTTAATATTTCTTTTAACCAATAACATCTTAAGATTGTGGATTCCTTTGCATACAAATCCGTTATTTAGTTACAAAATGTCAGTTAAATATACATCCACCTCAGCGATTATATTAGATACATTATCACCACGCTGCTGACACAAAGAAGTGGCAGAAATCAAGTGACATGATGGAAGTTCATATGGTAAATTGTAACAATACCACTAGATGCCACACTAATACAGTAATTTGTTTTAAACTAGCAGTGGTGCGATTTAGGAAGCGGTGCGATTTATGCTACTCTACCCTATCGTTTATCGATATTAGGTTTGCAATATAGTGCAATATCAATATATCGGTATTTAAATTATTTCCTCCATCTCTAACCTGTACTACAAAGGAACTTGATACCTTGAAACTTACTGAAACAGTAGGAATGTGACCAAAAAAATCATATTTTAATTTAATAAAGGCAATAGTGGTTCTTTATTAAAATTGTGAATGGATATAGCCTATATTCCTTTTCTGCACATCACTTTTAAATGGTTGAAAATTTAGTATATTATCGTGTTCACACCATTTATTAAAATAAGCTTCATCTCTTGCTATGAGCTCCTGCACAATTAAATACAAAGTTTTACTTCGGAATATGTATGATAAGAACTTTCTTGTGTTAAATATTATTAACGTACCTTGTTAACATGTTTCGACCTATTTTCGGTCATCTTCGGAACTGGTCGTTGTTGGTCTTGGCGCCTCTTGTTTCCTGTGTGGGTATGTTCGAAGTGTAGAGTCAAAGAGTGTATGTGTTTTGAAATTGAGTTGTGTGTTGAGAATATCGTTGGGGTGTGTTTTCGTGTGTCTGTATATTTCATATTGTTCTAGTGTGTTGAGTTTCTGGCTTTTTGGTTCTATGTGCAGTATTTCCATGTCTGTGTTGATGTCTCTGTAGGTGTGGTTGGCATTTGTGATGTGTTCTGCATATGTGGAGGTGTTTTGTAATTTTGTTATGGCTGTGATATGTTCTTTGTGACGTGTTTGAAATGATCTGCCTGTCTGTCCTATGTAGAAGTTGTTGCAGGTGTTACATTTGAGTTTGTATACGCCTGTGTGGTTGTATTTGCTTGTTTGTGTGTTGAGATGTTTTTGTAGAGTGTTGTTTGTTCTGTATGCGATGTTATAGTTTAATTTCTTGAATGAGGTTGCAATTTTATGTGTTTTTTTTTTCGTATGTTAGTGTGATGTATTTTTTGTGTTCTTGTGTTTGTGTTGTATTCTTTTGTTTTTTGTGGTTTTGTTTTGTCTTACGTATTATGTTGCCTATTATGTTGGGGTTATATCCGTTTTCTTGTGCTATGTATTTGATTGTGTTTAGTTCTTCGTTGTAATCCTGTTACATAATACGTATATTATATGCTCAAACATTCATGTATAATATTAAAATGAAATTTTCTACAGTCAATTGTTCTTTATTATTGTCTGTTATATTAAACATCGACTTTCATGAAATTATAACACGAAATTAAATAACATTGTTGATACACATCATGAAGGCTAAAACTAAATAATTCATGCAATAAATATCTTTACTCAGCCCAGGAACGTATTATGAATTTCTCAATGCAGTTGTACATAGTGAGCAGACTGTGTTTTATCCAACTTAATTCTTGAATTCTCTGAAACCACAAGGATTGCTGCCATATAATTTAATACTTAATATTGAATCGCCAATAGTAGGGCCTACTATTGTGAAATACTGACTCACCAAAATTATGCAATGAAACAAGAATTGATGTGAAAAAACTCATTCAGAACGTAGTAATAGAAGTGACAATATTAACTGGCAAAACGAAAGAAGATGTTTTTGTCCACGCATTCTTATGATACCCACTGACATACGTTTAGATATAAGTAACAATTTCAGTGCGACTAGCAATTTTGTAATGGTCATATTAAAATAAAATTAAGCTCAAGGAAAGTCGCTCAAAGTTGCAGACCTTAAAAAATCCGTGTTTTTCACATTCTCAACTATATTTTATACAAAGAAGTAGGGAAAAAAAAGATTTCACACACATCAAAAAGAAATCCAATTATGCTTTTGTCATATTGCTAATGTAGTATGTGAATGTACGTAAGCCGACTGAAAATAACACTATCAGGTCAAATAGTAAAAATAAAAATAATATCATACGTCTCTCAAAATAGTTGTTCATGTCCGAAAATGTGTTACTGCGAAATTATAACTGCATAATCACGTTGCCAATGTAGTATGTTATGCGTTGTGGAAATAATCTCTTAATTCATAAAAAGACCGGTATACGTCTCTCAGAATATTAGTCTCTATGTTAAGAAATGATTTATTGCGAGTTTATATTGTATCTGTATTCTGTGTATCAAATAAGAATTAATGTAGGCCTAATATGTTCTGAATTTGTGAGATATAGTTTCTCAAGTCATATTAAAAAAAAAAATAAGCATGCAGAAGTCAAGGGGTAAAAAATCTTCCAATATAAATTAAATTATATATATATATATATATATATATATATATATATATTGATTCTTTGGTACGACCGAAAAGTCTAACAATCAGTTTAATTTAAAAAAAGAAGCAAAAAGAACAACTCTGGCAACGCCGGGTGCTTTCAGCTAGTATTTCAATAAAAAATCAAATTCTATTTACAATATTTTTTGAAAAAAATTTACGTCTTAATTGTACAGCACTGCATGCAAAGAGGGTCATGTAGAAGTGGTCTACGAAGAAGATGAAACTGGAAGTCGGGTAAATAGTTTGGTTCAAGGTCGGTCAGCATCGGTTAGAACACTCTTCAAGTGGTAACACACTGATTGGGTTCGACTCTTCACGCAGTTTGGTAAATGATCCCTCGAGCTATAACTATGTAAACAACTTACTGTCAGATTTTCAATTAAGAGCAAATACTATCCCATGAGAAGTAAGACAAAACTTTGCCAAACTCGTCACATGCCTGTGTGGTCGCTCCGACACCGTTACTTTAGTGCGTGTGTGCCTCAGAGTCAACAATACCTGTGCTGTATTCTCTTTGAGATTTGCTTCCGTGCTACCTTCACAAACATGTATTATTCAGTCATAGTGCTCTGTCCAGGGCAGGTCTTTCACTGCAAACCCAGAATTCTCCAATCTTTCCCACCTATTTTCTGCCTTCCCCTTTAGTCTCCGCATATGATCCATATATCTCAACCATGGGGAAAAATGTCTCCGAAGGGCCACTGCACTCAAAGCCGCCTTACCTCACTCCACCGACCCTCTCCTCCGCCTGGTGCTTCTCTAGACACGCTTCATTCAGTGGCGGTTCGATCTCGGGACGTCAGTTTCAGAAAGAGTGGTAGAAAGAATCTTTTGTTACTTACAAAAAGAAGAAAGTCTGTTGCTTAATATGTAGTTTAAAATTGCGCATATAAAACGCTTCAATATTAAGCGCCACTTTGATTGGAAGCATAAAGCGGACTTTGGTGATCTTACAGGTATTTATTTACAATTTTAAAAGCTATTTTCGTAATATTTGTGAAAAGATACAAAACAAGATTTGTTTATGGTATTTTCAGGATTTAGATACTTATTATTTTATTAAGTATCTGGAACTGAACTTATTTAAAACTTTGAGTGCATATTAGGCCTACTTGATGCGTTCTCTTTCCAAGAAAGATTTTCAGAAGTAACCGCAATGGACATGGAGATGTGTCTGTTCAATAATCTATTTGTATTTGATGTTACCCAAGCATCAGAGCCATTACAGAGATGAAAAAGAGCACACCACTAAAGTGTTTAGGAAAAAATGGATTAGATCTCTTTAAATACCTACCAGAGGAGCAATTCCCTAATCTACGCACATTTTCAATGCGTGTGGTATCTATGTTTGGCTCAACTTACTGTTATGAGCTGTTTTTCTTTTCAAAACGAATATGACAAAAGTATCTCCAGGTCTAGGATCGCAGACATGCATTTAGTTTCAGTATTACGGTTGAGTTGTTCTATTTTAGAGCCAAATATATCCTTTTTAGTTAATAACAAGAAATTTCGAGGGCAATCAACAACAAAAAATGAAAACCAGCAGTGTAGGCCTATAGTAGTATTTCGTGTCATTCATATCTCATACATTTTGTTTAATATGTTTTAAAGTTAAATGACAGTGGAGCTTAGTTTTACTTTCTTTAGTATATATAAAAAGAAGCAATTGATTTTGTTGTTCATCATATTGTGTTTAATATCTTTTCAAGTTAAATGACAATGGAGCTTAGTTACTTTATTGGTTTCAAAAAGAAACAATTTATTATGTTGAGCATTGTATCTTTTAATATATTGTGCAGTTAAATGACAATGGAGCATTGCTTTTTTCTTTATTGTTTTTAAAAAAGAAATACTTGATTATGTCGACCACAAGGCAGTTCAAGAATTTTTTGTGCATATGATAAAGGAATAGTTATACAATTGAAAAATATATAATTTGTCTAATCACAGTATGTGGCCGTCATAATTATTGTATGATTCGTGTACTTCCTGTAAAGATTTTGAAACAAGGAATAAGAACGGAGAAACTACTGATGGGCAAGGTGTGTCGAATCCACCACTGCACTTGACTTAGCAAAACAACTGCATTACCCCTCGCCTGTCAATCAAACGAATGTGGGGTGAGTAGGAACGTTCCCTCCCTACTTTGCTCATAGTCCCCATAGCTGATATATCTTAATGTCGTCTATCATCTGATATCTTCTTATGCCCCGAACTCTTGTCCCGTTCACCATTCCTTTCAGTGCAACCTTCAGTAGGCCTAGGCAGTTTCTTCTCAAACAGTGACCCAGCCAATTGCTTTTTCTCTTTCTGATCATTTTCAGCATCATTCTTTCTTCATCCACTCTTTCCAACACAGCTTCGTTTCTTATTCTGTCTGTCCACTTCACACGTTCCATTCTTCTCCATATACATATTTCAAATGCTTCTGGCCGTATCTCTTCACTTCGTCGTAATGTCCATGTTTCTGCCCTATACAATGCCACATTCCACACAAGGCACTTCATTAGCCTCTTCCTTAGTTCTTTTTTCAGTGTCCCGCACAAGATGCCTCTTTTTCTGTTAAAAGCATCTTTTGCCATTAGTATCCTTCTTTTGACTTTTTGGCAGCAGCTCATGTTATTGCTTATAGTACACCGGAAGTATTTGAAGCTATCCACTTGCCCTACTGCATTATTTAGAATTCGCAAGATTACCTTCTTTATTTTTCTTCTTATGACCATGGTCCTCGTCTTATTTGCATTTATCTTCATCCCGCGCTGCTCACAGCTGTCATTTAGCTCCTGTAACATATCTCTTAGTATCATTTCCACTTCTGCTAACAATGACATATCATCAGCAAATCATATATTATATTATATTATATTATATTATATTATATTATATTATATTATATTATATTACATTATGTAACATTATATTGTATTATATTATATTATATTACATCATGTTACATTATATTACATTATATTATATTATATTACTGGTAAAACTCATGTTCTGGGAATAATAAGTTAATTAAGTAGTAAAATATCGCTGCAATCGAAAAGTATTGGGAATAAATTTGAATAAGAAACAAAAAAAGTTTCCTTTCTAGGCAGGATTCGAACCACAAAAGTCTTAGTTACCAGTCTGTCGTGCTCTGGAGTGAACAAGGCTCTGAAATCAGCTACAAGGGTCGGTCCGGTTCTTTTTTGCCACTGCTGTACACAAAAATTACACATATATGACATACAAATATATATTACATAGAAATTACATACATATTTACACAAAACTGACATATTACATGGAAGTTTCATACATACGACATAAAAAAGACATAATATAATAATAAATTGAACTTCCCTTATGAAAAATTTGCCAGATTATAAAAAATACGTAATAGATACAAATACATAGTAGATATTACATTACAAATACATTAATGTATTTGGATTTGAAAGTGAAATATGGGTATTGAGTGCAGATTTTAAAAGGGAAATGATGGCAGTAGAATTGTCTTAATTGCAAAGAAGTGAAATAATTTTCAAATTGGAGCATGTGAGAAGGTAAGGTATTACTAGAAAGAGAGATAGTCTGGAAAACAAAATTAGAACTTTGCACAACAGTTATTGTCGGATTGGTTTGAAATTTCTCATAGGCGTCAATTAAATTTAGTTATTATTTATTTATTTATTAAATGTCGATTAATAAAATGTAATTAGCATTTCTATGAAATATTTATATTAAGATTCTTCGGGGCATATTCACATTCACTTAGATTAAAATATGCTGTAATGGTAAATTCATGAAATTAAAAAATAAATTATGAGACTGTATTTACACGAGCTCAAAAAGTTAATTAATTTTTATTCCCAAGACTATTTACAAGCTTTGTAGCAAATATGAACTAAATATTTTGAAAACTTTGACGCAAGAAGCCTTTTTAGTGATGTCAATATAAAATGTGTTTAAAAAATCTAGTTTCAAAATTATTTGCCCTATTGGTACTAAATTTTATACAAATGATATTATTGTAGGTCTTGAAGTTTCACAAATTTTGGATGAAAATTGTGGAAGTTTTAAAAATCATATACCGCTATATCTCCATGAATGAATATTACAGTGTGAAGAGCAAATAAATCTTATTGGTGTCACCTGTGAGGTCCAAACCTTTCTTCGGACAGTTGAATAAACAACAACAAATACTATAGTAATATTTATAACGCTTAAAATTTGAAGTGAATTTTAAATTACCTGAAACATATGAATATAATAATATTTATAAAAGATGGTGTACTCAATTTCTTTATTATACAGTAATTACATTGCACAAGATGTCTTTGTATTCTAAAAAGAAATATAACATTTTCCCATTTCTAATTTTAAGAAGAAAAAAATGATTCATCTGTTAATGACTTCTCATCGAAAGGAATCGTGGTTTGTGTCAAAGAAGATGCTATAAGATTTGTGATGGATAAAGCTGTTAGGATATAAATTATCTTCAAATACTTTAATTTCCTCTGTTATTCTCAATTGGCCATTATACACGGCCGTTTTATAAAAAAAAAATTATAATCTATGTGTCTATGAACAAATTATAACAATATCACTAATTACTATTATTTTCATCATTCGTCATTTGTAGTCATAGCATCATATTATTTCTGTATTTCCTAAAAAATTGAGTCAAACTTACACAAAATGATTTAAAATTCAATTATCCTCCCAAACCTCTGCGCTGTGGATGTCACAAAACGCCTTTCATTAGCGACTACCTATATCGCACCAAAGTTGAAGAGGTTGCCTATAGACGTAGGATTCAGCTTTCATACAAACCTGGCCATTATCCAAACGAATACGGCAGCCACAATTTAAAAAAGGATTTATCTACGAGTACATAACTTACCTTACCTAATATATTATATCCCTTCTTTCACGAGGCTGTGCCTACCTGCCTGCCTTCTTACCTCCCTACTTAAATACTTATCTATATACCTACTATAGGCCTATTGCTTTTCACTCGACTTAATTTATACGTCTCGTTTTCTTCGTGGCTACAATATCTTGTCTGAAAGAATGTAGCCTAAGATTTAACTTACCGTAACTAACAGTGGGTAGTAAGAATAAAGCTTAAATACTCTCTCAAGGTTTATACTTTTTAGTATGAGTACTTCCTGTGATTATACACTCGTAACCACTAGAATATACTCATATTCGTAAGAATAAAGACATTCTACCTAACGTGAATATACACTCATCTCTACAGCCTTCTTGATCGTTTAAAAGTTAGTATATACTCGTGTTACCTATCCTCTTTGACCACATTGCACCGTGATGCTCAGTTTTTTTTATAGACTTTTACATGCCATCCGCATGCTTTAGTGGTTTGTGTTTTGCTTTTCATAAATAAATAAATAAGTAAGTAAATAAATAAATAAACAAACAAACAAACAAATAAATAAATAAATAAATAAATAAATAAATAAATAAATAAATAAATAAATAAATAAATAAATAAATAAATAAATAAATAAATAAATAAATAAATAAATAAAATTAACAAATAAATAAGTAAATAAATAAATGAATAAATAAATAAACATGAAAGAGAGAGTGAATCAGATAAGTGACGTTAACCCAGATAAAACTGACGTCCTATATATAGGACACCGGACATTTCACACAAATATGTTAATAACATTGACTATGACAGACTAAATATAAGAAAAAAAATTGGAGGCAATTTATAACACATAAGGATTATGGTATCATGATTGCCGACTATGAAAATCTTACACAACAATGCTAAAAAAATAAAACGTCCGAGTCCTATATATAGGACGTCAGTCTTATCTGGGTTAATAAACAGGAAACAAGAAAATAGTACTGGGAAATCGTCATTACGGGATGTTGGATAGAGATTACAATCCATTTATAGAATTCCAGTTATGCTAATTCTATTTTTTATTATAGAGAGTTATATATATATATATATATATATATATATATATATATATATATATATTTAAAGTTACAAGTAATTGCCTTTTGCAATTCAAATTTTACAAAATAAACTGTAATTTTTTAATTATATTTAACAACACAATCTAACCTTATAATTGGATAGCCATTCATATTTTATAGGTTATGTTTTTATGAATAACAAATACGTGTTTAACCTTTTTCACATTCACTTTTGTGAAACGTTAAAGGCTTCTGAAGTTCACGTCTTTTTCTATATTTTTCCATGAGGTACTACATCGTTAATAAATTCTGCCATTTCTTTTATTTAACTTTAAACAGAACACAAATCAAGAAATATTCAGAATTGAGCTGCTACAAACCATACTCAGAATAACATGAGAACGAACTTACAAATATGAGAACATACTAGTTTTTATTCTTATCAAACATGAGTATATATTCTATACAAGATGGACACTTGAGTATATTCTACTATGCTCCCATGTTATGAGCATGTAATAAAAAGTGAGTAGGTACTCAAATATTTTTATTCTTACTAACTAGAGTATATACTAAAAAAGTCCAGTATATACTATATACTCATGTTCACTTTTACCACGGAGTGACTGAGTCTCAATATTACAACTAAGCAACGTTACTTAATCGCGAATGGCTCGTGTTGTTCTGGACGGATAAAAGGCCACGACAGTCATGAACTAAGTCGCATGAAAAGAGGTATAGCCTGCCTAATTACGTTCTTTTATTTCTCTACGTCATTTCTCCGTCTACCCAGCTATCTGTCTATTCTGTCTGTCTGTTCTCCTGTTAGAATTTCAATCTCCCCAGCTGTGCAACTCTCCGTCTGTCTATCTACACGTCAGCCTTTCTTTCCGTTTGTTTGTGTATGTCAGTGATGTCAAAGCAAGCGCATTTTTCTGACCTTGACGTCGTGCGCGGGCATTAAGCGCTAGATATGCTAGGAGGAATAAGCAGCCTGTTGGATTAAGAAAACATTGGTGCACAAACTTCAAACGGAACGTGAAATTTTATGTCGTTATTTTTATATGTCTGCTTTCTGTCTGTTATTTTCTATATTGTCTGTAAAACAAAAGTACTAACACCTATTTCTTAGCCTAATATTGCACTTATGTTTTAAACGTTAATAACGTAATAAAGAGTTAAGAACAAATATTCACACAAATTCCATCATAACTACAACTATACTGTACTAAGTGAATTAAACACATCATTCACAAAGAAAATGTTATCCCAAAGAATATGACATATTAAGTTGAAATTGATATTGATGGTATATTTAGCCTTATAAAAGTAATCAAAACAATATTATAGTACAAATCAAAGTTGTCTAGGGATATGTTTTAACTGTAACTAATATTACATAATAAAACTCTTATCGCATTATGCTTTTAGATGATATTGGTGCGCAACTTTCTGTTATCAGATTATTAAATTATCTCGAAATCTGCTGAAGCTATAGAGCTGACGTTTTACCAACACATAGGCACATATTTTTTGTTTGTGATGTAACAGTATTTGCTTTGTTAATTCATTTCCTTACAAACATTTTTCATGCGAATATTTTCAAACATTTTAATACACTATCTTCAGTAATACGTAATTACGATATATTAGATTTACGAAAACATTGTTTTAGTACCTGTAAGGCTACTAAACAAACATATCTGAAAATTTCACTTTTCTGTAAAAAAGTTGAGAAAATATTCCTTTTGAATAAAAAAGCAAACTTGTGAAAAATGAACATTAAAATTAAAACATACATTCTTGTAATGCACTTATACTTCTCAGACAAATCTAAAAATTAACATGGATACAGTTTTGATAAGTTCTCTTCCCTTTATCCATTGAATCAGTGCTGGCCATCCCTGTACAGTATATCAGGGATGAGACGACATTAGCTCCCAATCACGGTAGAAGAGTTCGACCTTGATCACGGGCGCATAGCGCATCCACTGTAACGTAGACAACAGGGATGTACAATACATGCACATGCAGCGAATAAAGGCAGCAATTATTACAATAACTTGCGTTACTAAATTTCTGGCTATGTAATAGAGCTAATTATTAAGTTATTTAATATACATGTACATATATATATATATATATATATATATATATATATATATATATATATATATATATATATTACGCAAAGGGAAGGTTTTTTAGGAACAAAAAGATAAATAGGAAAAGTTAATTGTATGTAAACCATTTTATTGTTAAAAGCAATTATTTATTATGTAAATACTTTACTTCATTGGTTAGGAGAAACTAATAGGGTCTACCTGCTCGACGTGTGTGATCTCTAAGAACTTTTGAGTATTTGTTGAAAAAATAATAATGGCAATATTGATTGAAATAGAGTATATTGATTGTGTGATTGTGAAAATGTAGTCCTTACTCTCCAGTCGTGATTATGTAATGAGTTTTCTTAGAGTGATTTGTGAGATGCACGTAACACGAAAAAAAGAAATTGATTAAATTAAGATATTGAGAGCCATCGTAATTTTTGGGGTCAATCATTTAAGGGGATATGTATGATTTTTAAAACTTTCAGTCCACACCTGTGGAGTAACGGTCAGCGCTCTGACCGCGAAACTAGGTGGCCCGGGTTCGAATCCCGGTCGGGGCAAGTTACCTGGTTGAGGTTTTTTTCCGATCAAATGCTGGGTAACTTTCGGTGCTGGACCCTGGACTCTTCACTGGCATTATCACCTTCATTTCATTCAGACGCTAAATAACCTAGATGTTGATATAGCGTCGTAAAATAACCCAATAAAATAAAATAAAAAATTAAAAGTTTCACAATTTCGGCCAAAATTTATGAAATTTAAACTATATAAACAGATCTATAATAATATCATCTGTACAAAATTTGGTGCAATTAGGTCTAATAGTTTTGAAATTATATTTTTAAGTATATTTTATATTGACGTTACTAAAAAAGCTCCTTGCATCAAAGTTTTCAAAATGTTTAGTTCATATTTGCTAAAAATCCTGAAAATAGTTATGGGAATAAAAGTGAATTAGCATTTTGAGCTTAGTAATAGTATAAGTTAAAGTGCAATCAAAGATAAAATATTATTTCTAAATTAAAGAAACACGTAATAAAAGTAAATATCCAGAAACAAACAACAAATAAAACATAAACAATACAGTCCACACTTGTGGAGTAACGGCTAATGCGTCTGGCCGCGAAAGCAGGTGGCCCGGGTTCGATTCCCAGTCGGGGCAAGTTACCTGGTTGAGGTTTTTTTCCGGGGGTTTTCCCTCAACCCAATATGAGCAAATGCTGGGTAACTTTTGGTGCTGGACTCCGGACTCATTTCACCGGCATTATCACCTCCATCTCATTCAGACACTAAATAAGCTAAGTTGTTGATAAAGCTTCGTAAAATAATCTACTAAAATAAAAATCAACAATACATTTAAAATAAATAAAAGGAATCTAGATACTATCTACTGACCCAAATGTAAATTAATTTACCTTCGATGTCAATTCCGAAATGAATTTATTTCTCTCTTCTCCTGAATAATGCCTATATTTTTTTCATGTTGCGTCTCATAATGCTGTTTTATGTTGCTTTTTTTGCAAATGATATATATATTTTTTGCGCAACAAACATGGACTTCATCACCATGTTCGAAGCATAAATATTGTATCTTCTACTCTTCCTTGAAAGCTTTAAGCGCTTCCGTTCCGTCATGATGCTCTGTGTTCTAAGATCTGTACATCCTTTAGCAATGTTTACAGGTAAAAGAGCTCCGCGCGCGCGCAGTGGGCATAAAATAGCTCTCGCCCGCAGTTATTAGTATCCATCGCAAGACTGCTGTATATAGTTCGACCAAGCGGCATATACTACCTCTTTCGTCCGTCTCTTTCCTTTCCGCTGTAAAGCGCTCAGGCTCTCCTGGGCTCTAAAGCGTGCGCTTGCTCCTATGGGCATCAGTTGACATCAAAGGTGTATGTCATACTACAAGTCTCCATATGCCCTTTCTGGTACACAATAAGCCTAAGTTTAGCTTTCTTTTCAATTGTCGATTGAACAACATGGTTGGAGTCCTATTGTGTGAGTCAGAATTTAACTTCGGATCTCCTCCACACATCACACATTGCTAACACAAAACATTGAAGGCCTATTCAGAATTGGAACTCATTACCTTGGTTTGCACGCATTGCGTACATCACGGTTGGCTGCAAGAACTTAATGGTGAGTTTAATAACTGTTGACGATACAGCACAAACAATGACAACACAACTTGCAAGTATAGGGAAGATTACCTCAAAGTACTAGGGATATTCCATGTATAAATTAAGTGTTTAATACATGTATTATATTGTATTATGATTATTGTCATGATGCTTACCATCTCGCCATGAGATTATGCCAGCCATTCGGTTTGCTTACTGGGGATTCTGTCCCATGTGGATCCTGTAATATTTTCGGCAGATAATATTGCTGCTGTCAGATATATATTCTACGAGTAATGCAGTTTCTTATGCCATCTTCATTCCAGCATCTTTTAATTATTTAAAGAACGTTAAGTGTAGAATTATAATTGAAATTCTGTTTTCATACCTGGTTAATCTGTTTGTGCTATGAAGGAATTATAACATAATATTAACTTATCATTACTGACTAACATTTCAAAGGGACGTTTAATAAGTCCAGGCCGCGCCACTGTTTTTGGCATGTGAAATAAGTAATGAGAACATTCAGAGCGAGTGTCTTAGATTTTCAGAAGTCTGTGGGCATTACAGCCGACAACTGTCATTGGCAGATTGTTGATGTAACGTATATTTAGGAGTTGGTACCATTCCAGCTACAGTGGCAACAGAAGCTCTCTGACTGGCTACTGTACTCAAGGACATACCACAGGAACGCTAGCGTAGGGAAAGTTAAGTGCGAGTATCTTACTATTACCACAGTTAGTGGGGAGAAAGATTGACAACTATGATTGGCAGATTGCTAACGTGACATGTATAGGAGGTAGAACCATTTTCAGCTACAATGGCAAGAGATGCTCGTAAACTGAGCGTTGTATCAAGGACACACGCCGAAAACGTTGGCGCCAGCAATAATGTTACCACTTTTTATTATTTTTTCTCTGAGTTTCTTATTTCATTTAGGACTAACTTTAAATGCAAAATTAAATAACAGTTATCATGTTTCAAGTACCCTTTATAATAATTGAAAGGGATGTCAAATAAAATATTTCAATCACAACAACTATCTTGACATCTCTATGTTAATCTGCGTTGTGTAAAATGGATGTTAACCATTAAATTGACGAAGTATCCTTTTTATACGACTATACTGAGATGACAATGATCATCTGTATCGAAATAACATTAATTTCGATACAGGTTATCATTTCGATACAGATTTCTTATTTCAATATACAGAGTGTTTCGGACCACCCGTTAAGTCATTCATTTCGGAAACTAGTGCATGAAAATTTTCGAGAAAAAAATTTTATAACTAAACCACATGTGAACTTTCACTAGAACTTGATTTCATCAATCAGCTCTAACAGGAAGTAGGGTCAGTGGCGTATCACTTTGAATTTTTAAAATGAGCGTCGGGTCAAATAGGATACCATTTGATAGAGCTTTTCGAAACAAACGTTTTTATTATTTCCTACTCTGCCAGTCACTTGACCACGCCGAAATATTAGGAGTCACTGACAGTGTTAGAAGAAGAGTACAGGTGTGTGTTGCTCAGTACGGCAAATAGTTTGAAAATTTATAAAAAATTAATGGAATTGTCAAGCCTTTCAGTAACATGTCAACAATAATTGTCTTGTTTACATTTTCGTCTTGTAACATTTCTCAATATTGACATTCCTTTTTTGTACGTTTTCTCATTGAAAGAGTAAGAATTAATAAAAACGTTTCCTATGAAAGTTGTTTGTTTTGAAGAACTCTATCAAATGGTACCTTATTAGACCCCGACTCCCATTTGAAATTTTAAAGTGATACGCCACTGGCCCTACTTCCTGTTAAGGCTGATTGATGAAATCAAGCTCAAGTGAAAGTTCACATGTGGTTCAGTTATAAATATTTTTGTCTCGAAAATTTTCATGCACTAGTTTCCGAAATAAATGACTTACGGGTGGTCCGAATTACCCATTGCTTTTCGTACTTTTTCTCATTGAAAGAGTAGGAATTAATAAAAACGTTTCCTATGAAAGTTGTTTGTTTTGAAGAGCTCTATCCAATAGTACCCTATTTGACCCCTACTCCCATTTGAAATTTTAAAGTGATACGCCACTGACCCTGCTTCTTGCTAGAGCTGATTGATGAAATCAAGCTCAAGTGAAAGTTCACATGTAGTTTAGTTATAAATATTTTTGTCTCGAAAATTTTAATGCACTAGTTTCCAAAATAAATGACTGTTACGGGTGGTCTGAATCATCCTGTATACCATTGATTTCGAGATGTTAAATGCTTTAATCAAACTGCAAAAGTGTGGTAAACTAAATTAAAATGGAAACAACCACAAAACTACATATTAATTTGCTCACTTTTACAGCTTCCTCTATTATTTCCATTTCATCAAAATTGCTTGAATCAGACATTATTCAATAATTTATTTCAATAACGTTAAAGCTTACAAAAATAACTGTGATTTCATTTATTTATTTGTGTACCTACAGGAACTGCAAATAAGAATCACTTGGATTCTTTTGTTTTCCACTGCCTCAAAGCTCACTGTTTTGTTTTCCACTATCTAAAATCATGCTCACACTTTCATATCTTAATATAAAGAATTATGTATCTAAAGATTAATTTGAATTTTTAATGAATTAATTAATTTTATGCTCGACCATGCCGAAATGTAGTAATTATACACCTGGTAGTAGCCTTTAATGCACCTCATTAAAGTACACCTATTCATTATAATTCAGTTGTTCAGCCAATGAAAAATCACCATTGTACCATTATGAAACCGCAAGTATCGATTATTCTCGGACATGCAATCGAAAGACAATTAGCGAAAAGTCACGGAGGCTGGAAATCCAATACTGTCGCAGAAGGTTATATTCTGTTACTATAATAATTAGCGTTAATTGTAAATAATATTCAAATAAATTCAATTTGTCATCTCGTTTTTTCAATTCTAAATCAAATTCCAGGTTATATCAAGCCTAATGTTCATGTTATTCTCTAGATTATATCAAGGTCAATGACACATTCGTTCCTCGGAAAAAAAAATCAATATTTTCGCGTCTGCGCACATCTCACAATTCAGGTCAGTTCCGCTGCTCACTTACATAACCATAACATGAATACTTCTGAATAATTTCAAGTTAGAAATATGATCGAGCATAAAAAGTCTTATGAAACTTACCTATAATGGTAATTAAGACGCTCGTATGAAAATTATGAAACTCGCTTGCGCTCGTTTCATAAACAAACATATTCGCGTCTTAATTACTACCATTATAGGCTCGTTGCATAATGTACTATTTGTTAACCTTACTACTGTACAAGTCGTTGAAAAACAGTTGTATGTAACTCTCATATAATGGCTATTAAGACACTCGTGCAGTTTTCGATGCTTGCTCCGCTAGCGTCGAAACTGACTCTGGTACTCCGACACTCGTAGCTATCATATGATAATTGCATAAATAACTATTATGATAACATATATATTATTTTAATGTACCGAAGTACATATGATATTTCCATGCATGATACCATGTTTTAGTTTAGCTTATGCTATAAGTTTAATAAAGTAACAGAAAAGAAACTAGCAGGAAATTTAAATTTATGGAAAATTACAGGATTCTATAATACTAGTGGCTTATGCAGCAAATACTGCAAACTAAGTCCATAAGAAGTTCAAATAAAAATTGTTCAGATTTATTTTCAATGAAGAAACCAGACATTTTGAAAGTTATTTGCTTCCATAATAGTAAAACATACTCCCTCTGAATGTTTTTTTTTATCCAAATACTCTTCCTTGAACCTATCCGTCTTCAGTTCTTGAGTTTCAATGCGAAATCGCTAGTAACAATGTCAGGACGATCAGCGAGTTTTTCATGTGGGAGTAATGCAGTAGCTATTTCAGGTCATTGCGGATTGTAGGTGAAAGTTAAGAAAATGTAAGGTTTGTCATGCTTTGAGCAAAAGACTTAGGATCTTGGTATAGCTGCTGCATATTTCGTGAACTACCCTGAAATGTAGAGGGCAGAATCACTTTTTCCCACTAAGAGATCTTGCTGAGGTGATCAAGAGACTACAAAATCTTGTAGGCCTCTTATTTTATTAGTAGGCCTAAGTAATACCTTTTGGTCTTTATTTAGGAACTGTAATTTTTGCGCTTCCTCCAGACAATACTGATGTACCAAATACTGCTGGATTAATTTGTGTAACAATGAATGTTATCCCATATATTTTCTGTAATATAGGCTGTTGTGAGGAAAATGAGGCGAATGATATGTCAGAGTTTTAGAATCTTATATGCGCCCTAAATAAAATTGTCCATTGTAAATCGTTAGCAGTTTCAGTGTTTAATTCGTTGCTGGTTGCGGGCAATAAACTTACTCATCACGGTAGCAAGAAGTGAAATGGCATGCTATTTTCCCTACAACAAAATATGCTTGGCAGGGATCACAAACTAATCGATTAAACCAAAGAAATATGAAATTAATTTTGATGTAGTTTAAAGACGCAGCTAAAATAGGAAGCATGACTAAATTACTACCAAGGAAAATTAGAGCATCAGACATATAAATATCTATATCACACTGCCGATAAATATATGAAAAAGACCCACACTAGTTGATTAATAACTATAAAAGTATTTCATTTTTAATAACAATATTTTTACCTTACTTAAGTTTTATAGTTTTCAGTAACATATATAGACGTTACTCAGTAAATTATAGACATGAAAATCTAATATAAAATATTCTTTCTCTGTGACTACTTACTTAAAGCCCCAAAAGGTTTCACTTTCATATCATCAGTATACCATTATGTGTTGCGTTAATAATATATCATTTTTAATGGTAATAATGTCATCAAACATTCTTAAGTTTTGTAGTTCTTAATATTCAATACACATCTGTACCCTGAAAACTACAGACCAGAGAATCAGACCTGTAAATTATTTTTTATATGTTATCAAAAAATTACACAAATGAAGATCGACATGTTGGCATTATGATGTGAAAGAATCTGAGCCATCTGAACTCTAACTATGTCAGCAATCCTGTACGTCATGGCCTTCGTGCAATAGTCTATTTTTTATTGTAATGTGTGTTTTGTTTTATTCTGAAATGCAATTAATTAGTTCTTAAAACTGACGAAAGATGGATTTTGGAAAATAGAAAAATGATTTAGGAAAATTGACATTTCACTCAAAACTACCAGTTTTCTGAAAAACTTTGGGTTCCAAGCTTCAAAATGAGGGGTCATTTGTTAAAATCCGTTCATCCGTTTTCTCGTAATTTCCATTACCAGTTCAAATTATTGTATAGATTATACAACAAATACAATATGGATATTACGTTAGTTGTTTTCTTTGCAATCCGACTCGGTTTAATAAATTAGTGTGAGGAATAGAATTCCACAGTATAAAATACTGTGAGTAATTTCACTCATCATCATGCACAGTGCATCATGTGGAATACATTTTGTGGTCAGGATTATCGCGCATTTTTACAATTAGAGAAAGCTAGAATATTGTCAAATTAAAATTGATGAAAATCTCATTACATTAATATTCTCATTATATCAAAAAGTTGTTAAGGGAGGATTTATGAGCTTTTGCACTTCCAGTATTATTGCTTTTGACTTTCTAAAGCAAGAAGACAAGAACATCAGTTTACTCTAATGTAGCTTAAGAGTCTCCCGCAAGGAATCATATGCCGGTAGGTACAAATTTTGTGCTACACATTCTTCACAAAGCAGTAATTCTCTTGTGTTTCTTTCACCACACGATAATATTTAATCGATTTATTTAATCGATTAATCACATTTGATAGGATAATCGGATTTTAAAATTAATCGAATAATCAGTTCGATTAATCGTAAATCGACAGCTCTATTTAAAATAAATGTTAAATGATTGTTTTTGTTTAGTCAACTGTCCGAAGACAGGTCTGAACATCACAAATGATACCAATAAGATACCGCTCATGAGGCAACTAGGGCAGGAGATAATGGGGTAGGGTGGCCAATTTCTTTCCCCCTCCGTTGCATACATCGCCTACTAACTACATAATACACTAGTCAGGCTTCAAATGCATACAAACAATTGTTCTTCTTCTGACACATATCTGAAGTGAGATGTACTGCCAGATAATAGATGTACAGTAGTGGCAAAAAAACTGGACCGACCCTTGTAGCTGATTTCAGAGTCTTGTTCACTCCAGAGCACGATAGACTGATAACAAGACTTTCGTGGTTCGAATCCTGCCTGGGAAGGAAACATTTTTTTTTGTTCCTTATTCAAATTTATTCCCAATACTTTTCGAATGCTGGTAAAATTCACGTTCTGGGAATAATAAGTTAATTAAGGAGTAAAATATTGCTGCAATCGAAAAGTATTGAGAATAAATTTGAATAAGGAACAAAAAAAGTTTCCTTCCCAGGCAGGATTCGAACCACGAAAGTCTTAGTTACCAGTCTATCGTGCTCTGGAGTGAACAAGGCTCTGAAATCAGCTACAAGGGTCGGTCCAGTTTTTTTTTTGCCACTATTGTACATATCAGCCAGAATCTGAATCAGAGGATAAAGTAAACTATTATAATCATAAATATATTCTTACCGTCTTTGAATAGCGTCTGATTTATGAAAACGATCTTAGATAAAAATTATATTTACAATAATTGCCATGTTATCATCTATGAATGTTAAATAGACAATTAACCTATAATTCCAATATTGTCCGTTATCAGTTTCATCTGTCTTCAAAAGAGAGCTAGAGCTCTCCATTGTTTTCTATTACGGAGGATTATAATAGAAAAGTATAACTGTATTTGAAATATTCCCTGTCGGTTAGGACTATAAACTGATCTAACATAATATCTGCGTCTTGTTGTTAAAATGATCTGTCTTACTATTATACTTTAGTATGCGAAATGTTTTTATGCAGTTTAGATAAAGTTGAAGAATGTCCTATCGTTCGTGCCGACTTGACTGCGGTCCAAGCGGAATTTCAGAGCCCTCTATATGTAGGACCAACTCGGTGCTGGAGTGATCAACACTAAAAAAAAAAAAGAGAACTCCAGGAGGGCGATTCAGGAAGTGACGTGCATAGAATTGAGGCCATGCAGTCAGTGAGGAGACTGCCATCTTGGAATGCCGGCTGACCTTGACTTAGACAAGTTGAGATAGACTGATGTATGGCGATACAGCGATGGTCAGGTGAAGAAGATCCCCCCCCCCCCCACCACAACATTAATCTCTCTCGCTCTCTTTCTCTCTGCCCCTTAC
The DNA here is from genome assembly GCF_040183065.1 of Periplaneta americana. Classification (NCBI taxonomy): domain Eukaryota; kingdom Metazoa; phylum Arthropoda; class Insecta; order Blattodea; family Blattidae; genus Periplaneta; species Periplaneta americana. The sequence goes on along the minus strand of NC_091132.1, from coordinate 120,639,746 downwards.
GTTACAATCCTTTGGCTAACATTCATTCTTATTATTTGCTACGAAGTTTTTTTTTTTTTTTCGCAGTGACGTAAGAGAAATTATGTTCCATCGTTCAATATATCGGTCACTTTCTTCAGAACAAATTACAGTGTCTTCATCCGTAATAATACCCAACAAATGACAAGTGTCATATCTTAAGTGGACATTCCATCAAAACCGCACCTTTTACCTTGAGGTCAATAGCGTTCACAGACATGTTAACGTTCAAGAAATCCCACGCTGCTGAAGGTTGTCATAAATCAGTTCGCTGACATTTCAGAGTTTAACAGACACCAAATAATAATTGTGATGATGACAATAATAATAATAATAATAATAATAATAATAATAATAATAATAATAATAATAATAATAATTGTCATCTTATCTCTTCAGTAATTGGATACTTCGGTCCGTTGTCACTAACAATACGTTTATGAACGAACTTTAAACTTTAGTAAGTAGCGAGATGCTTTTAGCCATTCTCATTTAATGTATATCTCATTTATTTGGGGACATAATAAGAAAACTGCTTTGAGACCTTTACAAATGATTCAAAATAGAGCTTTAAGAAATTTATTGGGTTTTAATTATTTGACTCCAGTTAAATATCTATATAAATTTTCTTTCGTTCTACCAGTTGAATCAATTATCAAATTAGGTGCTGCCATTTTCATGTACAAAGTTATTAACAATTTAATACATAGTAATATTATATTTCAGTTTAATAAAGATATACATACTTATTTAATAAGACAAAAAGACAATATATATTTTTTTCAGCATAGCTCAGTAACTTATGGAACGAAAGGACTTAACCATTTTTTAACAACAACTTTTAACCAACTTCTTTTAGAATATAGAATTTTATCAAATTGCGGTGTTTTAAGAATTGTTTAAAAATACGTTTTTGGGAAGACTATTTATTTTACAAATTCTCAGTTGATTTATTTATTTCATGGTTTCAAACTTTTCTTCTTTCTGCACAAAACTTTATGTTATCTTACTATTTGTTCTTATTTTGCTTTCCTTCTTTAATAAATTCTTGTCTTATTGTTTGTTTTCACAGACTGTAGTTTCATGACGTTTTCAATTAAATTGTATAGCATATGTATGTGTTCTTGTATAGCCCCTACATATGAGTTATACTCGTTGGGGCATACTCAATAAATAAAAAAAAAAAGTTGCAGAACTTGAGATTTATTTATCTATTTATTTATTTATTATTTTGCTAATAATTGTAACATAAAATATAATATAGCCTATACAGAAAAACTTTAGCTCACCCCTGAAAAAGTAGAACTCGTGCTCAGGGGCGGATTCCTTAATTGAAATTAATAATTATACAATACAATTTGTCTTATGTCTATTGTGCAATTATAGTATATAAATTTAAATTTACAATTTTTCAATTTTTATAAAATCCATACATAACTTTTTAAATTTAATACTAGTACTATTAGAATTGACAAGATTAGGATATTTAAATATAAATTTATTATATATTCTTGGGCCTAAATTACTACTATGATTAAATACTGTAACAGTGTTGCATTTTGGTTCAAACAATCTTAACGAATTCATATCTTTTGTTTCATAACTATGAGAATACAATTCAAAATTATTTCGATTTTTATGTATGAATTTTATTAATACAATATAATAAATTTGTCTTACGTTAACTACATTAAAGTCTAGAAACAAATTTTGAGATGGAAAATCAATAGGTTTATGAAGACATATTTTATTTATTTTCTTCTGTAATAAATAAAGTGGATTAAAATTGGATTTAAATGAGCTACCCCATCCTATAATTCCATTGCGCTGAATCTTAAAATGCATTTCTTTTCTTCGTATCACCTAAGGTTTTTAAAATATACTATGATTTCACTTTGTGATAAGCTCTCCCCCAGAAAACATCTGGCGCGGGTTGGGGATTGTAAATCAAAACAAAAGTTAATACATTTTATAAGTTTATGACTTATTTTCGGTTTCTTATGGTTGTTGGCATGTTCTTTTGTACTTCTAATAAATAAGAAGATATTGATCCCTTCTATTCAGTAAATTTCATAACAATTCAATGTGAGGACTACGCAATAAGCAGACAAGAGTGTGGTTTTCAGTATTTAAAAAATAACTTTACTATTTTGAGTGAAGGCAAATTAAAACAGGGCATTTTTATCCGTCCACAAATTCACAAAGTTACGACTTACATTTTGTTTGAGGAAAAACTTAACGTTACAGAAAAAATGACATGGCATGCTTTCAAAGATATTTTCTCAAATTTCCTTGGAAATTCTACGGTATACAACTATATAGAACTTGTTGTAGAAACCATGTCAAGTGCATACGCGAAAATGGGGTGTAATATGTCTCTCAAAATGCGCTTTTTACATTCTCATTTGGATTTCTTTCCTCCTAACTTTGGAACGGTAAACGGCGAGCATGGGGAAAGATTTCATCAATAAATATCTGAAATGGAAAGGCGATATAAAGGAAGATCATCATCCAGCATGCTTGCAGACTATTGTTGGTTCCTTGTAAAAGACAGTCCCGGGTTTAGTTATAAACAGAAGTCATCCAGAAAATTCTTTTAAATGGTAAGATCAAATTCCGAGATTTTTCTCATTATACGCATGAAATATTTTTATTATTGCTGTGTTTTAAACTCGTAACATCATTTTTGTATCCAGTACACATTTTTCAAGTATTATGGGGCATTTTGAATCCCTAGTGTGTTATAATTTTACCAGTAGCAGTGAAAAATTAAAAACAAAGTTTTTCCATAAACAATTCAATTCATTTTCCCCGGAAAATGGTACGTGACGGGGCAATTTAAATTCTAAATTCAGATTTAGGGCACACATATTAGTAATATTCACCTATTTTTATTTCGGAGCAAGACAAAAAGTAAAAATTTGTTGTTCAGTGTTATCATACTTGTCGATATGTGTCAGAGAAAGAACAATTATTGTTTGTATAAATCTGAAGTCTAACTAGTGTAATATATAGCTAGTCGGCGATATGTGCAATGGAAGGGTAAAGGAACTGGCCTCCCTAACCCTTTATCTCCCGATCTAGTTGCCCCATGAGTAATGGTTTATTGATATCACGCATGAGGTTCGAACCTGTCTTTGGACAGTTGACTGAGCAACAACAACAACAACAACAACAACAACAACAACAACAACAATAATAATAATAATAATAATAATAATAATAATAATAATAATAACATAATTTCAAAGATTACTTCCTTTTCTATCTTCTCTCGAAGGTTAATAAATGAAATTATCCAAGTATTTCAGTGAGAAAAATCTTAAGGCGGTCGAGACAAAAGTTATATACCAGTATCGAACTCAAGATCGTTGTGTTTTAACTAAAAAGGTATAGCTTGAAATTATTGGGAACGTGTCAGTCATATTAAACTAAGCTACATCAGAATTGTGAAGGGAAATGAAGTGGTGAGATGACCATGAAATAGGAAACCGTGAAGTTTATATTAGCCACTTTATCGGAGCTTCAAAATAGTAATTCACGTGTGACGGGCCAAGCCTGGAAAATAACCGAATCATGCTGTTTGAAGTTCGTTATGTACGCAAACAAGTTTAAACAGTGATGCTCACTTTCCTTTATTTCTCTCTTTTTCTCCTTCTTCGTCTACCGTCCTTTTCTTCCCCTATTCCTCCAGTTCCTTCCTACTTCTCGTTTCGTTCCCTTCTCATTTCCTATTATTTCTATTTACTACTTTCCTTCTTGTATTTCCTGTACCTCTCTCTTCTCATTTCCTTACTCCTACTCTCCATTCTCTTCCTAGTCTCATTTTCTTCCTAATCGTTTTCTCTATTGCCTTTTTCCTTCCTACTATTTCTACTTATCACTTTCCTTTCGTCTCTTCCTCTACAACCTTATTCTCTTTCTTCCTTATTCTTCCTATTTTTCCTTTACTTTCTCTTACTCATTCCTGATTTCCATTCCGCTTTCCCTTCCTTTTTACTTATATGTTTGTTCCTCTCATTTCCTTTACACTTTCGATTTTTCCTCTAGGCCTCATTTTCGTCTTATTTTCATTTTTTGCCTCACCTATTTACTTCTTACCATTATTATTATTATTATTATTATTATTATTATTATTATTATTATTATTATTATTATTATTATTATTATTGTAAAGATACAAATAAAGTGCAATTCTACACAACGTTACACAGTATCAATCTCATCAAACTCGTAAATTCATAATGAAGATAAAAGAAAATTCCATTAATACTGTAGTATGTTCATAATATTATTACCTACTCTTTCTTTGTGTGTGTTCAGAAATATGAATTATAGAGAAATCTGATATTACGTATAGTTAAATTGTCTAACATGTCCATGGATGGGCAACTCGTGCTCACAAAGCGTTAAAAAAACCTTGAAAGAGAGAAAGACAGACGGAGCCAGTCGCAGCAGTTGCAAGTTGTTTGTAGTTTCGCTACAAAAGAAATTCACTGCCACGGTGCGCTCTGGCGGCTCATGCAGGTGGTCGTGATATCTACTCCATGATTTGGGTTTCAGAATCACGCATGGTACAATAATTATAGTAATTTTATACAGACTGTACTTAAACACACATAACAAAATTATATTATTTCCTACCTTTGTGAATTAGTTTAGTACTGGAAGTACAAACTGAATACAACCTTTTCAAGATACAACAAACATAGCTGCAACACTTATTATTTTATTATTACACTATTTGTTAATATTTCTTATTATACGTCTTATTTGAAACATAGAACGTGAGAATTTACAATACTTTATATATTAAATAGCATTTTTCTGTTCTCAGAAAGATAATAGTCTGTATTCGCAAACAATCACAAATTCAAGGAAGTTTCCTTTACATGTCACGGCAGATGAAATAAACTTTCTTCTAAGCTCTTTCTGTACATTGAGAGCGCTTACATTTCTTTCTTGTATTAAGCTCTGACTCAAGCACATACAGTATATATGTAAGCAAAGATTATATTTGGAAATTCTGACTTAGGCAGCATTATGAACAGTTCGATTCCTGATTTCGCTAGAATCTGAGTGGCGTGCTGTTCTGTAGATTTATAAATTCAAACTATAAACTTTCAGGATCTTCTATCGGCTGTAAGCCAAAAGGATTTCAGAAAAATCTCGATTCCTTGTCAATTGTAACTGTTTTTTCAAACTTACCAGTGAATTCTGCTGTAGGTCATGACGTAGGGTCTTATATTTGATAAGAAGATTTTCTTATCACTCTTCAAGATAGTTTATAGTCAAAGAAAGTGAAGGTTTCTAGGTTCTACATGATACTGCCACATTTCAAATTTATCCATAAATGCTCTTAGTTAGTCGATCATATGTCGTGCAGTTCTGTAACTCTTACGCACAACGTGCTAACGATATTTTGATATTAGTCTCATCTCGTTGATATCCCATTTTTACCTTTAGCTATTATAAAGCAGATCTAGACAGTATTTCTTTACTGAAACCTTCACTGTGCTTATTTGTAACATAAAATGTCATGCGTAAGAAAGTGTAATAGAACATAATACAAGCTTCACCTTCCTTCTTAATAACATAATCTTTCTCTTCCGACTCATCACTAAAGGGAAATGATCTGGGGATTATATTGTTTTTCACTTAAAACGAGCCGCCTCTTACTGCAGACGCGAGCGAACTTGCTAGTACAGAGTCCCTTCTACCTGCACTGAGGCTGTGTTCACACTTTGAGAATACGAGTTGCCCACCCATGAACATGTCAGTTGTTAAAGCGCGTTGTTTTTTAGGGATGGCCTTCTTCATTCCAGACGAAAATTCACCATTGATTTCGTTAGCAAATTTGTGTATATGACGCGAATTTGTGTTCTTTGTTGGTAATACGTCCTCAGTACCTTACGGCTCTGTAAATGGCCTCTAATTTGGGCAAGTCATGAACGAAATTAAGAGAAACTTTCACTTCCAAATTTTCAAAAGGCCTTAAAACAAGGGCACAGAAGAGTACACAAGCTTTTAGAAACTGTCTTTAACTTCTTTCGGTATCGCCCGACGTCTGGCTCTGGCAATAAAGCTGTGTCTTTTAAGCGAAGAAGTGGAAGAACTATAAGACAGCACAGAAAACATTGCTGACATTGTACATAACCGACACATTTATTTGTGACAGGACCCACTATTTGGAAAATAATTTGTCCAAACGTCAATTGAACAATTTGCAACATTGCGTAAAGTATAAATAAATTTTATTTATTCATTTTTTTTATCTCAGTTGGTAGAGCAGCTGGCTACGGACTGGAAGGTCCGGGGTTCGATCCCAGGTAGTGACAGGATTTTTTCTCGTTCCCAAACTTTCAGAACGGCCCCGAGGTTCACTCAGCCTCCTATAAAGTTGAGTACCGGGTCTTTCCTGGGGGTAAAAGGCGATCAGAGCGTGGTGCCGACCACACCACCTCATTCTAGTGCCGAGGTCATGGAAAGCATGGGGCTCTACCTCTATGTCCCCCAAACGCCTTCATGGCATGTTACGGGGATACCTTTACCTTTACCTGGTTATTTAACGACGCTGTATCAACTACTAGGTTATTGAAATTCTTAAATTAGTTGAACCTAAATATTTCACATCTGCTGCTTTACTACACAGTACAAATTATGGTCCACGGCTATATAATTCGATAGTAAAAATTCATCCAGAATTGACTACTTTAAGCAATGAAATTTTCAGATCCAGAATTAAAAAAATTATTTGACAGACTTCCCTATATATATATTATGTACCATGTACTGGAAAACAAGTTTATTTCTATCCTAAGTGTATTTTTCTATTTTATCTTGGTTACTATATCAACATGACCTGCACTAATTATACTACTAATAATAATTTAATATTAATCCATCAATCTCAATATCGTCTCTTTTTTCACTCAGTTATTACTAGTATTATTATTTACTAATTTTATTATCATCTTTATGTGAGCTTTTTTCTTAAGTATTTTGTCTACAAAGTATGTGTATCTATGTAACGGAACTGTCCCCGAACATGAGCTTTGCTCTCTCGGGGTATTTTAATGTAACGTTTTTATGTATAAGTTATTATTAAATAAAATCTAAAAAAAAAAAAAAAATTAGCGTCGATGGAATTGGTGATAATTTACCTGACATTCGCCTTACGGTTTAGGGAAAATCTCGGAAAAAACACAACCAAGTAATCAGCCCAATCGGGAATCGAACCCACGCCCGAATGCAACTCCGGATTGGCAGGCAATATTTTCTTTTAATTTTTATTTATTCGTTTATTTTCCATTGTCATTTTAGTGGCATGAACTTGTATATTAGCTACGCCACATTGAACTTTTCTGTTTACGGCACTGTGTTGAAGCACGATAACTACAGTAACCAATGATTTCCATTAAGAAACTGCCTTCCATGGGAGAGCTTCTACCGACCTGCAGGTAAAGGAATTCTTAAAGACTGGCAATACTGTGTATTTTAATCAATGAGGTGCTTGTGTGTGAAAGAGACACAAATCTCGCACATAGGGTAAATTCATACCGGTCTGAAATCCATATTTAGGAGGACAAAGGTAGAAAAATGACATGCAAAAAAATGAAATAAAACCCTTATTATTTTTCCTATATAACTGAGTAACACTGAATTGATAATCTTAATCAGCGGAGGTGGCTGCAGAGCGAGATAAGAAGCCGGTAACATGCCACATTACGCCACCCAGCATTCTTACTCAGCAAGCGCCTCGAGTCTGCCGTTTTCTTTGTGCTGTAACTCTGTTGTAAGTGGTCGATTCCATTCATATTTGGTACCAACAGGTCAAGTAGTTCTTTAGGTATGTAACACTGTTTGTTTTTGTTACATTTATTGTTATTATAGCATATCAAATTATCATGAATGGACACGGGACAAAATATAAATATAACCATTGAGTGCAGACTTTGCTAAGATAGAGAAAAAAAAACCCTTTGTTCCGTCCCAAAATGATATTTTTTCACTTCCTTCAGTATTTACCTCTATTTTAAATCGTCTTAAGGTGCGCAGATGTGCGGAAGTAATAATTATGCGCACTATTCTTTCGAGGTGCAGTAGTGCAATTTTTCTCGGTTGCAGTTATTTCAATATCTGTTAACCGAATCTGCTTCCGCAGTACAATTCAGGGAATTCAAGATGACAGCTTGTTAATTATGTATCAACTAAGCTTCCCGAGTGCCCAAAAGGTGCAATAGTACCTAAAATGTTACATTTTCCCCCCATATAATTTATCGCTGGAGAGCAAGAGGTTAAGGAATATGCGTTTTTTAAACGAAATGGACATTGGCTTAGTGAGCTACTTATTAAATTAGGTTCTCATCGTGATAGTAATGAAAATTTATAGAAAACTTACCCCTTGAAAAAGTCGTGGCTGCCCAAGAAAGCTTTTCCATTATAGCAAGCATGAGGTCGAAACAAAGACAATCCAGAGAATTAGAGCTTGTGTACAACAGAAGATTACTACCTGTAACTACTGTATAAAATTTTATAAAAATCTGTCAAGACAGAAGAAATGTTACAAATTTTGTATAAATGCATCCCCCTGTAAGGGACACTTCTCCTTGTACCAACGTAAACAGAGTTTGTACACAAAACAAATGTACTAAGTGTAACTACTGTATAAAATTTCATAAACATTTGTTATATAGGAAAAAGTTACTAATTTTGTCTAATTGTGCCCCCTTATATAGACCAACGTAATGAGAGCTTGTATACAAAACATATATGCTACCTGTAACTACTGTGTAAAATTTCATAAACATATATTAGGTAGGAGAAAAGTTACTAATTTTGTCTAATTGCGCCCCCTATAAGGGGTAGTTGCCCTTCTGCCAACGTAATGAGAGCTTGTATACAAAACGTATATGCTACTTGTAATTGTTTGTAAAATTTCATAAAAATCTGTCAGATAGGAGAAAAGTTACTAATTTTGTCTAATTGCGCCCCCTATAAGGGGTAGTTCCCCTTATACTGACGTAATGAGAGCTTGTATACAAAACGTATATGCTACTTGTAACTGTTTTGTAAAATTTCATAAAAATCTGTCAGATAGGAGAAAAGTTACCAATTTTGTCCAATTGCGCCCCCTATAAGGGGTAGTTGCCCTTATAGCAACGTAACGAGAGCTTGCATAGAAAACATATATTATGCTACCTGTAACTATTGTGCAACATTCCATAAAAATCTGTTAGGTAGCTGAAAAGTTATTAGTTTGTCTCTCTAAATTTGCATTCTAGACCACTGTGCGGAGGTTAGATAATATTCACGACCCTTTGCCAATCTCTAGAATAGGCCCACCCAAGCGGCCTACATGCGACATAAGACGACAGCTTCCAGCCCTTGCCCTTCCTCAAGAGGTGCTAATACATACATGGGCATCGTGCCTCACTTGAGAATTAGTGCCTCACTGACCTTCACAGAGCTTATCGCTCTGAGTGACATCATCTTCACAGTCCCCGTTCCTCCCTCACGTAGCTCCTTAGCTCCTAGGCGTGGGCAGGTTCTATATCAGTTTCATAAGCAATATCAGTGGTGGCATAATGGCATTATCAAAGCAGTGTGTACGCGTTAGAAAACGATTATTTCATGAGAAATGGGAGGAAAAGTTTTTTTTTTTTTTGCTGTTTAGAAGAGGAGAACATACGATGTATGTTATGCTCGAAAATCCTATTAGGCATTAATAAATTTAATATACAACGACATTACTCTTTATGTCATAAAGAACATACTGAATTAGAAGGTAAGACACATTAAATGTTATTTTTCGTACTATTCCGTAGAAAATTTATGATCTTAACATTTGCATAGTATACTAAATAGGACATTATACCTTAAACACGCTGCATTAAAAGGTACGAGGAATTAAATGTTGTTTGTACGTATTAGTTCCAAAAGAAATTTATAAAAAAAATACCAAATGTGCGTAGAAAACGAAATATGGTTTTCTGAAATTATTTTAGGCCGAGAACGTACAAAGCTATTAAGTAATCCTGAGAAACGCCAGAATATTGAAGAAAATAAACGTAGACAACGTGATGGAATATTATTGGCTAGTTGCGCAATTTCTCGCCTGTGATTTAAATCAATTCAGCGACGGAGAAACAGTAAAGAGGTTTATGATTAAAGCTGCCGAATTAATTTGCCAAATTGAATAAAAGTTTTCGAGTCTCTCACGTTAACCAAGCGCTTTCCTAATAATTCGCCACTGACCGCCTTAGGGCCGTATTCATAGACATTTTTAGCGCGGGCTTCCGGTGGATGATCAGCGCTTTTCGTATTCATAAACCAGTGTTAGCGATAGGATATGATTTGAATTGTGTATTAGTAACCAGGGGATAGCCGGGGCTAGCTTAGTACGCTCGTAGCGCGTGCTGCGAAATGTCTATGAATAGCACCCTAACGATTACGATAAGGTGACGCAGGTCACAGCAGTTTATATTTCCCATCCTACTCTGCAGTCTCCTCTCATAGTAAACAAACTGTTTCAAATCGAGTGCCTCACGTAACCGAAAATTGTGCCCATGTATGTGCTAATAGAATATAACTTCATTTTCGTATTTTACGTCTTTTAATTTCGCCATATCTTTCGCTCTGATAGGAAGCGAGGCGGAAAGTTGATTATATAATGGGCAGGCATCAAGTTCATAGCAGTCATCAGATCAGAGCTTCATAATAGTAATTCACGTTTGGCAAACCAAGCGGTGAAGGGAACTGTGTTGTACTTATTGGCCATCGTAACAAACTCTATCACTAACTGCATGAGTGCGTGTTATCTCTCACTGCATGGCGTGCAACATCTACCAGCAGACCTAGATTAAAATGTAAACCAAAACACACAAGCGACGTTAATGGCGCTATCAAACGTCTTGCAGCAGATGGTGTGTGAGCACGTGACGCGGCATCGTGACGGGAGAGTTTCATTCATTGACACACAAACTCAGTGCAACATACAAAAATAAAGTTATTACCGGAAAACTGCGAGGGGCATTCGAAGTAAGTCATAACGAACAGCTGTGAGAAACGAATTCTAACAAACAATATTTCTGCCATCAATGTGCAGTAGTGTGTCAGCTTGTTCATTCTGTTCTGGGGTCGAATAACATGCTGGGTTTACAGCGGCCGCGTTATTGCATCAACAAAACAATTGCAGATTGGTTATCAGAGCGCAGATTTAGGTAGTCGAGTGCAATACTATTTTAGAGTATTTTCCTTTTACGCTGTTCTCTCGATGGAAGCTAAAAATATTATGTAGTAGCCTTGTAATTGTGTAGGACTATAGCCTACATATCGGTAATGTTCTTTTAAAGTAAGTTTCCAATTTTAAATTACCATAATTTTGACAAATTTCAACTTTCTGTAAAAATAAAAACACAAATTTGTTCTTAAAGGAATGGGAGTTTATTATAAAAAAAAAGGGTCAAGATTTAGTTCCCTAAGGCCACTTCCAATGAATATTCACACGTTTATCACTAGGATTGTGGCGCTGGAAATCAATTTAGAACACTTTTATCTCAGCCACGACACATTTCAATTTTTATTGTGCAATATAAATGCAATTATCACTACAATGACACAATAATTATTGCAGATAACACAGAAACAACTTCGGAAACGTAATTAACAGAGTCGCAGTTTAACTTCACTTCCACTAGATGACTCAGAATTCCAGCAGACGATATGGTACAGGTGTAGCAGGGATGCCAATATCGGCAAACGAAATGAAAATGTGAGGAATGTTACAACAGGTGTGCTAAACGTTAGGAATGTTACAATAGGCGTGTAGCATGTTAGGTTAAGTTAGGTTAGGTTAGGTGTGTAAGATAATATGAATAGTTACCACAGTTCACGACACTGGAATCATTATCCCACTCCACCTCAAATAACGTCACAACAACGAAATATGGCCGCCTTCTTCCTTCAAGTACGACGATTTTCCTATATATAGTGAGGATCACGTAAGAGTAATTCCTAAAATCTAATTTGGCCGTCTCTTCAGTACTGCCAACTAATAACAGATATCACCAAAGAGGGTAAAATCACAATGCTTCCTCTTGGACTTCTCGCAATTATGTTGGTAATTGGTATTAGTATGATCTAATATTATAATTTGTCAGGCAACATGAAATTTATTGCTTTGACTAAAGAGTTTACGATTCATGAGACCTAACCTAAAAATGTATTTACTTGTATTTTCATCAGTTTGCTTTACTGTAAACCGAAATCATTGTTGCCAACATAACAGTTAGAAAATAACTGCCAGTTGTAGTATTTGTCAGTACCCGAAATTCGAAACAAAGTTGGTAAAATAAAATTGAACTTGAGAGCTAGAAAATCACTATAATCCAGTAGCATATGTAGTAATAGCGGAAAAATGGTTAGGTTTCACCCTTAGGGTATTAAGTAAACTGATCCAGACTATAAGTAAGGAACCTATTTAGGGCGGTTTGGGAGGGACCACAGCTCTCCCAGTGATCACATCGAATTTCTACTACTCTACACTACAAAACTAAGGTATTTTCAGTGTTTGTTTTTAATTTCCTATACTGGTAATACCAAACTGAAACTTCACAAAAAAAGAAAAAAAAATATGACTACAGTGTTGTTGAATGAGAAATAGTCGATCTTCTATGTTATAATCGGCATCAATAAGTGCATTTCTAGGAATTCTTTCAGTGAAATCTTCTCAATGCATTGAATATTGTCTATTTCATTCTTAACAGTGCTGAACGAGACCAATACGAACTCGTAAAAGCAGAACAAATGTAAAAATTATTGCTGTCTGTATCCTTAACCAAATTGTTTATATAAGCGTGACCAACCATAACAACGAATATTGCATATCGAAAAAAAACCCTTTAAAGTACACTGGTATCAATGGAACCAAACTGTTAATATGCTGCAGAAGATACAGCCATTTTAACTGAGAACTTACTTTAGAATAACCGTAAACAGAGTGGAAGTGAAATAATCCTGCAGGTTTTCAGAGCGAATAGCTCATGTTGCATGTAACAAAAAAGTGCAACACCATATTGGTGAAAAATTCATAGTTTGCACAGAATTGTCTCCTTAGACAAAATGTTTAACACCCTCTTATTCGGTAACTATTGAAAGTAGGATCGTGATTTTTGTCCATATCGATAGAAAATCTAATAAAGAATCATTTATCCCTCTGGCGTATTTCAATAGCATGGACGGTTTTCGTGTAAATTTAATTTAAAAACCACTAATTTCAAGCCACTGAACATGCGAGCAGATTGCAACATCTTAACCAGAGAGGGAGATGGAAGGTAGGCCTACTTCATCTATGTGTGTATGTACTCTATATCAGTGTTCCGCAACCTTTTTCTACTCACGGCACATCCTAGGCAGGCCTAGACTCAACTCAGCACACCAAAATGCTAATCCCCTCAAAAATATACGGTATGACTCTATTAATATAATTAATTAGGCTCTAATGGCATCAAATTTATTGTTATTATTATTATTATTATTATTATTATTATTATTATTATTATTATTGTTATTATTATTGTTGTTGTTGTTATAAAACAGAAATCGTCTCTTGCATTTATTAACAATTTATGAACTTTAATTCACTGTAGAAAATAAAGATTTCAAAAAGGCATATGACTCGGCTAAGAGGTATTTGGTATTCCCAAGCAACTAGTTCGATTAATTAAAATGTGTCTCGGTGAAACATACAGCAGCGTCCGTATAGGTCAGTTTCTATCTGATGCTTTTCCAATTTACTGCGGGCTAAAGCAGGGAGATGCACTATCACCTTTACTTTTTAACTTCGCTTTAGAATATGCCATTAGGAAAGTTCAAGATAACAGGCAGGGTTTGGAATGGAACGGGTTACATCAGCTTCTTGTCTATGCGGATGACGTGAATATGTTAGGAGAAAATTCACAAACGATTAGGGAAAACACGGAAATTTTACTTGAAGTAAGTAAAGCGATCGGTTTGGAAGTAAATCCCGAAAAGACAAAGTGTATGATTATGTCTCGTGACCAGAATATTGTACGAAATGGAAGTATAAGAATTGGAGATTTATCCTTCGAAGGGGTGGAAAAATTCAAATACTGGGAGCAACAGTAACAAATATAAATGACACTCGGGAGGAAATTAAACGCAGAATAAATATGGGAAATGCCTGTTATTATTCGGCTGAGAAGCTTTTATCATCTAGTCTGCTGTCAAAAAATCTGAAAGTTAGAATTTATAAAACAGTTATATTACCTGTTGTTCTGTATGGTTGTGAAACTTTTACTCTCACTCTAAAGAGCAGCATTGGTTAAGGGTGTTTGAGAATAAGGTGCTTAGGAAAATATTAGGGAGTTAGAGGGATGAAGTTACAGGCGAATGGAGAAAGTTACACAACACAGAACTGCACGCATTGTATTCTTCACCTGACATAATTAGGAACATTAAATCCAGACGTTTGAGATGGGCAGGGCATGTAGCACGTATGAGCGAATCCAGAAATGCATATAGATTGTTAGTTGGGAGACCGGAGGGAAAAAGACCTTTGGAGAGGCCGAGACATAGATGGGAGGATAATATTAAAATGGATTTGAGGGAGGTGGGATATGATGATAGAGACTGGATTAATCTTGCACAGGATAGGGACCGATGGCGGGCTTATGTGAGGGCGGCAATGAACCTTCGGGTTCCTTAAAAGCCATTTGTAAGTAAGTAAGCAAGTAGAAAATAAACATGTCTATTACTAATAATAAAGTAAATAACTTTACTTAGTCTTCAATGCGATATTTCGGCCTGCTTAGCTGCATGCAGTGGCTGATCCGTGGCGGAATCGTTGACAGTGCAAGCCTCATTTCTTCATCGATGAATTTGAGTCTCTCTCACTTTGATGTTTTAATTTCAGTTAACGTCGAGAAGGCCAGTTCACACATAAGTTATTATGTAGTTGAAAGTGGCAATGACATATTAACTGCTATCTCGGAGATAGCCGGGTATTCACTCTTTATTGACAACCCAAAATGTTTCCAAAGGCACTTCGAGAAGTTTTAATTTCAATGTTCTGTCTGCTTTTAAATCTGCCAGTTCCTCTTTTACGGGTATTTTATTCGGAAGATGTTTTGAATCCTCAATGGATGTACCACGAACCCAGGCGAAATCTTGAACTCACTCTCCAAAATAATTCTTGAACTTCTGCTGCAAGATTACTAAATCTTCTTTAATTAAGTCCAACACTTTAATTTTAATTTAAATGTTATTAATTTTAATTAATTTTATTAATTTCTTACAATAATAGGTAAAAGTTCGCGTCACACCTTTCACCTTGTGAAGGCACACCGGTTGCGGAACACTGCTCTATACAAATCTACACGCTTTGACCGATATTTGCCTAAGTTTACACATTTAACCTTCATAACCAGGAGAAGAACATAGGTTATATTAAAATTGTACAGATGAATGTTACTTATATAGAATATGCAGAGATAAATTCAATTTTGATTAATTTCTTTACTTATAGCGGGTAATTGACTATTCGTAATGTACCCTTATGAAAAGTCAGTTGTGTAGACCAATTTACCGACGTTGTTAAGAGTGCTCCAAAGGAGGCTGATCTACTCTACACCCGTGATGAGATGATAATCATAGGCGAAGTAAACCGATTTTCTTGGGGGTGGGACACGATAGGATTAAAGCTAATTCACAAATACGTATTCTTATCATGAGCATACGAATGCGCCCACAAAGACAAATATTGTACATAAAATGAAATAATAAGCGTTTATTATGCCCTTTGAAACCAATACCTTGCTTAGCTAAGTACAGCAAAATGTAATTTATATCAAATAAATATTGTCGATTTTTGTTAACGGGATCCTAAGATCCTTGTGTGAATTAGAAAGCTGTGCCATCACTGATTCGGTAGAATGTTTCATATTTTGCCACTTCGTTATTTATCATTTGTATGGTCACTAGTTGTAGGTTGAATGTCATCACCCGCATAACAGCAGATCGATCAGCACTTACATTATTATCCATAGTATTAGTAGGTTCTTCATTATTGTAAAAGCCTACGTTTACTTCCACTTTATTCTGTAACTTTTAAAAAAGGAATGAATATCTCGCGAACTCATTGTCACATGAAGCGAACTGAATGAACTTTCTCTAGATTTCTAGAAAATGTTCCGGGTTGTCCCAATTCCTTCTTACTCATACCATAAAAAGACAAATTACAAAATGAATACCTAGATTTAAAAACATAACGTTCACGTAAAGGTTCTTTTTGTACCTTGATTTGCAAATTAAACCAATCATAACTCCTCAGAAGAAGTCTTATCTTACGTCGCTCATCAAAAGTCTTTACATTTTCACAACTCGTATCTGTGAATATAGGCTGATTCATCGCAAAACTGTTTATAGCATTAATTAAAATATGACTCAAATGGTTTCATTTTTGTCTGTACTGTAAAGTACTGTTCTTGTAATAACGGCTTATGCATACAAAAGCGGCACACGACATTGGCATTTTGTGATATTGTCACACTCCGTATGTAAACAGCACATTCATATAGCATTTAACAGAAATGTGTGGAGCCAATACAGATTTTTGTCCGCTTTAAAGATGGTGTCTACCTACTTCACTTCCCGTCGCAAAGTTAGCAGTCTAATGCCCGTTTTCTGGAAAGACATACAGAGATATCTAAGATTTAACATGCTGATATGTTTGAAACGAGTTTCCGAAACAACAGTTATCGTAATCTTTACAGTTATCTGTGCTTCAACTGGTAACTGTGCCTCAGCCTGTAGTTACCTGGCTATTAGTACTGATTCGAACAAATACCGACATGCGGCGCCACTGCATTACTGTTTCTTTAACTATAATAACTGATATTAAATAATAATATAAACCGCAATTAATTAATTTACTATATTATCAATATAATTTAAAAAAATTGGCGTTTTAATTACGTAACTTACGGTATATGTTCTACTTTCTATGGCATATTATGATAATAATGTGCTTGTAAAAACAATTTCGAATATCTTAAGCTTAATTTTCTTCATAAACTTCAGATTCTATGTCGCCATTCAAGGAATATTTTATTCTTGGGTATTCTTCCAATGCCAATGGTATTTCGGTCTCCAAAAAGTACATTTTAACATATGAAAGCATTCATATGGACGAATGTAACATATTTTACAATACCAATATGGCTGCCATAACCACCACAGCTGACTGCGGTTCCAGTTTTGTAGCAGAAATTACATCTAGCCCTCGCTCCACTAGTATTATTTACCTCGATGATCACGCCAACAACAATTATTGCTTTTTTAAACATATTACGACCTAGATGGAAGTGTACATGTACACTATCGTTTACCACACGGTTCCTTAATTAAAAAGCCTTACTCCTACTAGTACAGAGCTCACTGCCATATTACTACTGAACACTTCTGCAAATAAAAATAACTAAAAAAATCACTAACAAAATACTAGTGGAGACATCTATGGACAAAAAGAAATACTGAACTTGAAGTTACCTCAACTGTTAGTTACAATATCTGATAAATCTACATTTAACTTTTTGGAAACTCATGAAAGATATCAGTGCAGTCAAATTTATAAGTGCAGTTAAGTAACTGACAGTTAACTGAGGTGTACCAGAAACCGGACATAGATAACATAGAAATGTGTGAGCGTGAATCTGAACTATCACGGGAAGGTGGGAGATGATGCCGCAATCAAACTTAATGTGAGGAAAACTGAGATTCCATCTGTAACGAAACAATACATGTCAGTTCCGTATCTGCTTTATTGGCAGTTTTGTGCCGTAGAAAAAGGAGTGTTTTTTTTCGAAATCTAAATAGAGGAGGAGCCTTGGTTGACATCGAAACCTGCCGAATGGGTTGTTCAGGGTGAAACGAGCCGTGGCAGAGAGGGCCGCATGTATGTGTGTCGAGACAAGACCCATATCGAGTATCTGTTGGTGACATCCACGCTCATCACGAATAATTTTAACCGAGTCACTTAAATTCTTCACTTTAACCATGTTAGTTTGCATAAGCTGCCATGACTTTTACCTAAACAGGTGCAGAAGCAATATAATCCCATCTAATAGCCCATCCCCGAATTGTTAGTTTAAAAAAACTGGAATTCAATTTTTCAAACTCATGCTTTAGGATTTTTTTGGGGGATTTTAGATCTTCTATTTAGGAATTTGTAGCTTTTTACGAGAAAAATGGAATATAAGCAACATACTACTAATATAATGCAGTGACTATTAGACTTTTATTACAAATCTGTTATTATAATATTATAAGTCTAAGAAGTAGCCTGATGATTGACATGATGACGATGATATTAATAGTCAATTATTCTACAACACTACAGCTTTATTAAGTTACTAGCCGTACCCGTGCGCTCCGCTGCACCTGTTAGAAATAAATACTGTATGAAGTAATTACATAATTAAAATAGGATATCTGGTCCAGGGAACATTCGTGTTTGATAGAAGGATAAATCGTTTAATATGTTACTTAATTTAAATTGTATAAAAAAATTAAAATGCGATCATTTTGGTCCAGAGACCACTCATTTGGTGCAATGACAATTCCTTTAACATGTTTCTTAATTGTTATTACATGCAACCATAGTTTGATGAAGATTGACATATCTTTTAGTTTTAATGTGTATACTTTATAATATTTGCTATATGTTTCCATTGAATTATGATAATACTGTAACTTAATTTTAACCATTGTTTTCTACGTCTTCAGTAAATGGCGCTTGGCTCACTATGGTTCTGAACCCTTCAAATAACTTAAATAGTGATATAGCATATATAGTGGTATGTAAATATATTTCTTTCTTTTGAAAATTTAAGAATTCACGATCTCCTATGTACCATTGCCATGGAATAAATAAATGTTTTTTTTTTCCTATTCAAAAATTTTATATTTTGCACATAGGAATTACCGCAGGAACAACAACGCTACAATCTGAGGCGGCGGTGAAAATGTATTGTATTGTCATTTAAAAGTCTTGTATATTCTTAAATATCAGTCTTATCAAAATTTTACATAGCATGAAACTTATCAGAAATCATTTTTCCAAGAAATTTTTGTTATGTAACATTTTTAAGTTACAACGAACTTAATTTATATTCCAATTTTCATAGAAATCCGTTCAGCCATTATCGTGTGAAAAGTTAACAAACATCCAGACAGACAGACATACGAACAAAAATTTCAGGATGGTTAATTATACATGTTAAGACCAATTATTTTTGAAAAATCTAAAATTACCAGAAAAATTTTGGCTACAGATTTATTATTAGTATAAGTTTAGATATAGATTACACCCTCAAACCACTTATTTAATTAATTTTCCCTTACAGGTATGTTGATTTTGTGTTACTTAATGCTAGTACCGCGTAGTGTGGCCAATCTGTTTAGACTAAAAATCCCTAAAATGCCTTAATTTTTCCCCTATATTTCAATAAAAAATCCCTAATTTTTAAATATAATTTCAGCTTAAGATTGAACAGTCTAATCTTTATATAACAAATAGAACACAATTAAACATCCAATATAAGCATTTAATTGAATATTTTTGCACTCATTAGCCCCCGTAAAGTACTACCAATCAAGGGGAACTTGCAAGTTTTTATTTTATGAATATCCCTAATATCCCTCTTCTCACTACACAACAACTACAGTGAGGGATGAAAGATGGATCATCAGACGAATGTTCAACGATTGCAGATTAAGTCCAAGAAATCTGGTTGCAGAAATAGAACAGCATGTTCATAAGAAAGTTTGTGCTTAAACTTAGGAAACACAACTTACATGGAAGAGTGGCCAGAAAGAAGCCTTATATTAGTGAGAAAAACGAAGCAATTAGACTAGAGTTCGCAGAAAATCATTTATAGATGGATGCTGACTTCTAGAATAGAGTAATTTTTGCTGATGAGAGTAAATATAATGTGTTTGAGTCAGACGGACCTCATTATGTGAGGAGGAAGCCCGGAGAAGAGCTGCTGGAGAGAAATCTTAGCCCAATTGTTGAAGGGGTGGTGGTAGTGTGATGGTATGGGGATGTATGGCAGCATCAGGTATTGGAAAGCTTCATTTCATAGAAGGAATAATAAGAAACGGGATTACGTACAGATTCTTAAAGACAACTTGAAAGCTAGTGCCACAAAATTAAATACACAAGACAACTTCATATTTTACCATGACAATGAACCAAAACACTCGTCGTATATGGTAAGAGAATGGTGCTTATATAACTGCCCGAGAGTGCTAAAAACTCCACCTCAGTTACCAGATCTAAATGTGATTGAAAATCTCTGGACCAAACTGGACAGAGAAATTTGAAAAGTCCCATTTCGAACAAAGCAGATCTGAAGAAGGCTTTAGCAGAAGAATGGGAAAAAATAAGTCCTCAATACACACAAAAGCTAGTGGAATCAATGCCGAACTGTCTAAAATATGTAATAGCAAATCGGGGATTACCAACAAGGTACTAAATGCATATAATATGCTTAGTTTTCATTGTCGTAGTGGGACTGTATCATTTTCACTGTGAGCTTCAATATTGTACATGTTTATTTATTGTCTGCATCGTATTTGTGTTTACTATTATTTGATTATTCGGTTATATTTGTCAGATAAAAGGAAGCTATCTGAACAAATAAATGACTAGTTAAGTTTGTATTTTGGTAATATTTTGTTATAAGCAACTGTTTTACGAATGAGTGTCAGGTGTACCATTTTCACTGTGAGCCACTGTAGAAATAATTTCTGCGGAGTAATCTTAATTCGTTCCCGTCTACTCTGTATATAGCGGTCAATGGATCTGTGGGGCAGGTTCTTCCCGAATAATTCGATTTTCCTGCCAGTCCCATTACACCTTTGTTTCATGATTGTCGTACTGTATCGCCTCACCATCTCAGAATAGACATGTGCTTGCATACAATTACCCTGACAAATTGTTAAAAGCTATAATACAGAATAAGCTTGCGTGTTGCATCATGAGTGGTATTGTCGAGTCACTCTTCGCCCCGGCCGGCCGCCATATGATGGCACAGTCCAGTCGACTACTGACCTGGTTTCCAGGCCAAGCGGCAGCACTACACGTCCTTCAGGGCTGCTGCACGCCCGCCTGTTGCACAATGGGGTTTCTACCTGTGTGTGGGGGCGAGGGTGAATTGAACCTTCTTATAATTATATATTTTTTGTTGTGACGTGGGAGAACCGCTACCAAGGACGCCAAGACTTCTCAATCAAGGTTACTCTGCTCGAACTTACCTTTTCGTTTTATTCCTTATCCGATTTGATACCGTTCTTTATGCGCCAGGTTTGATACGCTGAAAGTGATCGCCTTAGTCTCAGCACTTCACATAACATGCAGTGCAATATTTTATTTCTTTATTTTAACTTGTATTGAGCATAAATGTCTCGCCAAGTGTGAAAAGGGTTGTTTTATCAATACTTTATCATATGATCAATAACCTCCTTCCATACTTCCATCTCAATTCCCAACTTTTTATTATTTATTTTTTCATTTTTTCTCATCTGCTTATTCTTTCTCTTTCTTTTATTTTTGCATTTCAGTAATTGAGACAGGGAGATAAAAAACCCACTAACTCCAATTTTTTACATTCTGAGGGCTGTCACAGTCTACTATATACAGTCACGAAGCTTGGGATGATTTTTTGTAATTCTCGCGATAGTTGCTAGCCGCTTGGAGCGCTGTGACTACTAGGAACAATAGACTGTGCCACAGCCATCGTGATCTAATACAGGCCGTAAGGCAGACCATGTAACTCGCTTAACCCGATCACGAAGGGCGGTGTTTCAACCATATAAATTAGTTGGAATGCATAAACAGTAACATAATGTATGTTTCTCTAAAATGTAGTGTAATTCCATTAATAAAATTTAAAACAATGATTATGAGACACTTCAGACATAATTCACTTGCGAGTTAAGGTGTAATATTATTTATGGCGTGAAAATTACGTTGTTCGTATGTGTAATACCTGCCTTTATTTCGACTAAATATTGCGAAATTCTTGTACATTCATTTATGCAAGATTCAATAATTTTCAATTGCACCGCACGGATATTTAGATATTTTGACATTACAGGTTATGTTTACTGTCCCAGTTGCCCCTTTCTGTCTAAATTTAGTGATCTCCAATACCTTGCCATTCATATGAAAATTATACGTTATTACTATATATACCTTACTAGCCGTACCCGTGCGCTCCGCTGCACCCGTTAGAAATAAATATAAAGTAATTACATAATTAAAATAGGACATTTGATCCAGGGAACATTCGTGTTTGATAGAAGGATAAATCGTTTAATATGTTACTTAATTTAAATTGCATCCAAATAATTAAAATGCGATCATTTTGGTCCAGAGACACTCATTTGGTGCAGTGACAATTCCTTTGACATGTTTCTTAATTTTTATTACATGCAACCATAGTTTAATGAAGATTGACATCATTTAGATTTAATGTGTATATTTTATTTTACTTGTTATAGGTTTCCATTGAATTATGGTAATAACATAATTTTAACCCTTCTTTTCTACGTATTCAATAAATGGCGCTTGGCCCACTATGGTTCTGAACCCTTCAAATAACTTAAATTATATTATATAATATTGCATATTATATTATATTATATTATATTATATTATATTATATTATATTATATTATATTGCATTATATATATCATATTATATTATATTATATTATATTATATTATATTATATTATATTATATCAGAAGTTACTGTAATAACATTATAGCATTATGTCCATCTAAATAAACTACACTTTCCAATGGTGAAATAATAATTAATTATACAAATCGGTTAATTTAGCTTCTGTAGGCTATCTTTCATAGCTTTCGATTGTTGCTGTCCAAGGCCCCTTATAGACGAAGTCATTTGCTTTTTAATTCGTTACATGGCCTTAGATGGCAGTTATTTTAATTTTAAAACTCATTTATGTCATTAAATATCAGTTCCATCAAAATTTTTCAAGGAATAAAACGTATCGCAAATTATTTTTGAAGAAACTTTTGTTATGTAACATATTTCACAAAAATCAATAATAAGCGAGATATTTCGATTTATTTAATTCAGGCCCCCTTATAACCCCCCTTTTAAATAATGTATTTTGAATGCCATATAGCCTAAAATCTAAGTTACAACGAACTTAATTTATATTCCAATTTTCATCGAAATCCGTTCAGCCATTATCGCGTGAAAAGGTAACAAACATACAGACATACAAACAAATATTTCAAAAAAGCGATTTTCGGTTTCAGGGTGGTTAATTATATTTGGGTTTTGAAGTATTTAATTGATGAAGAATGTAATTTTACACAATATGAATAGGTAAATATATAATATTTAGAGTTAGTAAGACAGATGATAAGTTTTTTCTCTCTCCTGTAAAATTTGGTTTATTGGAATTAGGGAGTTTTTAATTTCCCAGTCTCAATTCTTTTATCTCTCCACTTCATTGTCTTCGTGTTCCGCGTCGTAGATGTGTGGTGTAATATCCGCAAATATCGAACTTCGCCATATTCGACAAAATGAACCGAACATACTGTCTGTCATGCACGACGATAATGTGAAGTATGAAAATGAACAAATTTATTTTATTTAACATAGTGTCTGTCATGCACGACGATAATGTGAAGTATGAAAATGAAATAATTTATTTTATTTAACATAGTGTCTGTCATGCACGACGATAATGTGAAGTATGAAAATGAATTAATTTATTTTATTTAACATAGTGTCTGTCATGCACGACGAAAATGTGAAGTATGAAAATGAAATAATTTATTTTATTTAACATAGTGTCTGTCATGCACGACGATAATGTGAAGTATGAAAATGAAATAATTTATTTTATGTAACATAGTGTCTGTCATGCACGACGATAATGTGAAGTATGAAAATGAACAAATTTACTTTATTTAACATAGTGTCTGTCATGCACGATCATAATGTGAAGTATGAAAATGAACAAATTTATTTTATTTAACATAGTGTCTGTCATGCACGACGATAATGTGAAGTATGAAAATGAATTAATTTATTTTATTTAACATAGTGTCTGTCATGCACGACGATAATGTGAAGTATGAAAATGAACAAATTTATTTTATTTAACATAGTATCTGTCATGCACGACGATAATGCGAAGTATGAAAATGAAATAATTTATTTTATTTAACATAGTGTCTGTCACGCACGACGATAATGCGAGTATGAAAATGAAATAATTTATTTTATTTAACATAGTATCTGTCATGCACGACGATAATGTGAAGTATGAAAATGAAATAATTTATTTTATTTAACATAGTGTCTGTCACGCACGACGATAATGCGAGTATGAAAATGAAATAATTTATTTTATTTAACATAGTGTCTGTCATGCACGACGATAATGCGAAGTATGAAAATGAAATAATTTATTTTATTTAACATAGTATCTGTCATGCACGACGATAATGTGAAGTATGAAAATGAAATAATTTATTTTATTTAACATAGTGTCTGTCACGCACGACGATAATGCGAGTATGAAAATGAAATAATTTATTTTATTTAACATAGTGTCTGTCATGCACGACGATAATGTGAATTATGAAAATGAACAAATTTATTTTATTTAACATAGTGTCTGTCATGCACGACGATAATATAAAGTATGAAAATGAAATAACTTATTTTATTTAACATAGTGTCTGTCATGCACGACGATAATGTGAAGTATGAAAATGAATTAATTTATTTTATTTAACATAGTGTCTGTCATGCATGACGATAATGTGAAGTATGAATATGAATTAATTAATTTTATTTAATATAGTGTCTGTCATGCACGACGATAATGTGAAATATGAAAATGAAATGATTTATTTTATTTAACATAGTGTCTGTCATGCACGACGATAATGTGAAGTATGAAAATGAATTAATTTATTTTATTTAACATAGTGTCTGTCATGCACGACGATAATGTGAAGTATGAAAATGAAATAATTTATTTTATTTAACATAGTGTCTGTCATGCACGACAATAATGTGAAGTATGAAAATGAATTAATTTATTTTATTTAACATAATGTCTGTCATGCACGACGATAATGTGAAGTATGAAAATGAAATAATTTATTTTATTTAACATAGTATATGTCATGCACGACGATAATGTGAAGTATGAAAATGAAATAATTTATTTTATTTAACATAGTGTCTGTCATGCACGACGATAATGTGAAGTATGAAAATGAAGTAATTTATTTTATTTAACATAGTGTCTGCCATGCACGACGATAATGTGAAGTATGAAAATGAAATAACTTATTTTATTTAACATAGTGTCTGTCACGCACGACGATAATGCGAAGTATGAAAATGAAATAACTTATTTTATTTAACACAGTGTCTGTCACGCACGACGATAATGTGAAGTATGAAAATGAATTAATTTATTTTATTTAACATAGTGTCTGTCACGCACGACGATAATGTGAAGTATGAAAATGAATTAATTTATTTTATTTAACATAGTGTCTGTCATGCACGACGATAATGTGAAGTATGAAAATGAAATAATTTATTTTATTTCACATAGTGTCTGTCATGCACGACTATAATGTGAAGTATGAAAATGAATTAATTTATTTTATTTGACATAGTGTGTGTAATGCACGACAATAATGTGTAGTATGAAAATGATAGCATTTATTTAATTTAACAGCTCGATAGTATGTTATAATTACTTTTAATGTTATGGAAAAAAAACATTAATTTAGTGGTTGGATATTATTTACTTCATTTATTAACTGAGTGGATAGTGTAAGGTGTAATTAAGTATGGAATGAAAATGATTTTTTTTTTCAATTTATGAACAGGTATTAAGTTTAGTATATCTTCTTCTTCTTCTTCTTCTTCTTCTTCTTCTTCTTCTTCTTCTTGTTTCATTAGGATCAAATCCTGTTGGTCTTCAATTGGTGTCGCTATTCCCCGAGGCAGATGACCAGCTTTCCAGCCATCTTTTCGGAGGTCGTCCCAGCGGTCTGGTGGTGTCAGGTTTTTCCTTCATGGCGATTTTAGGTAGACGATCATTTTGCATCCTCAAAGTATGATCTCTCCATTCTTTTCTTCTCTTTTTAACCCACTTAGTAACATCTTGTATTCCACATTTGTTTCGGATTTCATTTGTTTTCCTGCCATCTAGACTATAACCTGAAATACTTCGTAATATTCGCATTTCTACTGTTGTCATCATTTGTTGAGTCCTTTTTGTTTCTGTAGCATATGTTAGTATCGGCCTCACACATGTTTTATATATCCTAATTTTACTTTCAACATTCATATTTGTATTTCTCCAAATTATATCCTTCAAAAAACCCGATATAATTGATCCTTTTGTTGCTTGTTCCTTTACTTCTTCTATTAAATTTTTGTTACTTGTGATTTTTGATCCAAGGTAATTAAAGGTCATTACTTGTTCTATACTTTTGTTATATACAGTCAGTTTACATCTAAGTTGTTGTTTTGAGATTGTTAGTGATTTTTTTTAAGTTTATTATATGTAATATGAAAGTGAAATAATCTTAGCATATTTATTCTCAAGTTGAATATTGCAAGCTACAACGAATTAGGGTATGTGTAGTATGAAAATGAAATCATTAGAGAGCGGAATTTTAGCCCTAAAAAGTGGCATTTTAGGCGCCTAAAATAGGCTCTTAAACTCCTTTATTTAGGCTCTATAAAATAAAAAATAGGCTTTTTTTTAAAGAATGTCACTAATATAAGATTAAACATTTATTTAATGCAAAATTCTAGGATTAAAAGGAACTTCCACACATTTCACATTTTACAAGGCTACACATGCATACACAAAATGAAGACAGTCCGTTTTTAAGTTAGTGTTTTTCATTCACCAATCACATTTCCATAGTTTCCTTCACAGTAGGTGTTGATCATCTATCAACACCTATTGTGGCTATTGTGTCGCTTACTACTGTACTTACAAATGGTGAGAAAAAAGGAAGGGGTTGTTATCATATACTTACTAAATAACCGGTTGTTATCTGTTGGAATGAAAGAGAATGCTTATTCGGGTATAACCCAGCGAGTTTGTGTTAAATTGCTGACAGACAGAGGAAGCTATAATAATAATAATAATAATAATAATAATAATAATAATAATAATAATAATAATAATAATAATAATAATAATAATAATAATAATTTGTCCCGCGGGAGTTCTTTTACATGCCAGTAAATCTACTGACATGAGCCTGTTGCATTTAAGCTCACTTAAATACCATTGATCTGGACCAGGATCGAACCCGCAACCTCGAGCACAGAAGGCCAGCGCTATACCGACTACGCTACCCAGGCCGACTGAAAGTTGGAATTTTAGAATTGAAAGATTGTAAGAATGAGAAGGGGTGACCCGAAGGTAGGCTATTTCTCTATTGTGTTTTTCACTGCTAGGAAGAAGTTGTTATCCGTCTTGGAATATAAACGGTATAGGATGTTAAGAAAAACAGTAAACAGTTACGAAAAAGATGCAAAAAAAAAAAGACTTAAAAATAGTCACTAACGTCGAAATTGGCATTTTTAGGCACTATAAAATCCCTTTATTTATACCTATATTTCCACGAAAAATGTAAATATTAAATCTCAAGCCTGTATGTATCAAGGAAAAAATAGGTTTTTGCCTAAATTCTGCTCTCTAGAAATCATATCGATGGTGTTCAGGTAAAAAGGCTTATCCGATAAAAGAAAAAAATTTTCAGAAACAGCTATAATTAAATTTTAACACATTTTTAGTCTGTTAGTTACTTTACATGAAGGAATGTAAACATGATTGTCAAAAAAACATATCTTTACGTTTTGTAATTACATTTAAAATAATTACACTAATTACAGCAAGAAAGTATATTTAAAAATGAGAGTTAAGCCCTTTTACCTAATCACCATTAATATATTTTATTTATTAACATGTTGGATAAGTTATAATGATGTGTAGTATGAAAATGAAATCATTTACTTTTATGGACTTATACAATTTATTTTGTACTAGCCGTACCCGTGCGCTCCGCTGCACCTGTTAGAAATAAATATAAAGTAATTACATAATTAAAATAGGACGTTTGATCCAGGGAACAACTTTTACAACAGCGCAAGATAATCTGCTTCGCTCATTGCCCAATTTTTTTTGCATTGCATTTATTGCATATATATTTTATGTATTTTAACACGATTCAATTGAGCATAGTTAAAATTTGAATTATAAAATAATGGATTGCTAAGCTAACGTACTATCACTGCATACTAAATCAATACACTCTCGTTATTCGTTAATTCTCTGAGATTAAAATGAGTGTACATAAATATTATTTTAAGAAATACAGAAAACAAATGTACAAAATAGCCTATCAAATTTTCTGTGCATAAGAAGCTATTTTAATCTTACCTGTCCTCGATTTACTCAGACGTTACTGTAATAACATTATAGCATTATGTCCATCTAGAGAAACTACACTTTCCAATGGTGAAGTAATAATTAATTATACAAATCGGTTAATTCAGCTTCCGATATTACTTCATACAAACACAGAAACATTGTCTGTAGGCTAAGTTTAATAGCTTTCGATTGTTGCTGTCCAAGGTCCCTTTTTCGATTGTTGTTGTCCAAGGTCCCTTATAGACGAAGTCATTTGTTCTTAATTCATTGCACCGTCTTAGATGGCGTTATTTTAATTTTAAAACTCATTTATCTCATTAAATATCAGTGCTATCAAAATTTTTCAAGGAATAAAACTTATCGGAAATCATTTTTAAAGAAACGTTTGTTATGTAATATTTTTCATAAAAATCAATAATAAGCGAGATATTCGATTTATTTAATTCAGGCCCCCTTATAACCCCCCTTTTAAATAAAGTATTTTGAATGCCATATAGCAATATAGTTACAACGAACTTAATTTATATTCCAATTTTCATATAAATCGGTTCAGCCATTATCGCGTGAAAAGGTAACAAAAAAAAAAAAAAATTCAAAAATGCGATTTTCGGTTTCAGGGTGGTTAATTATATATGTTAGGACCAATTATTTTTGGAAAATCGAAAATTACCAGAAAAATTTCGGCTACAGATTTATTATTAGCAGGGAAAGGATTTATATGTAAATACATATTTACTTATAAAGCTAATATAATTTATATTTTGCATTATCTTTATGTTTCACAATGTGTAGGGTTGAAAAATCCTACTTTTATTTTCCATATTTTTCCATATTTTAGAGTTTAGTACATATTTTCGTTAATTTCCATATATTTTCCATATTTCATATAAAACAGTCCATATTATATTAGGTTTAACAATAAAACAAAACAAAATTCCATTAACTTTTAAAAATACATTTCAACAATAGAGATTTAAACACATGTTCAGTAATCCCTTTAACATCAGAGTTATTTGAAAATTAGCAGTCCTATCAACAATGGGAAAGTAAGTTACAAAACTGTATTAATTTAATTTAAAATTTTTAACAGACTTCAGTTGTGCAGCTCAACAGTTAAATGCCAGTCAGAGTACACATAGGTTCAGTTTTGTAAATCATACTATAAAGACGGTAAATATGCCAAAAGTACGTCATTCAGTCAATTTAAAATCAAAACTAACAAGTTACATTTCAGAATTTAAAGAAGATGGTTTATCAACTGACAATAAAATATTATTTTGTAATTTGTGTCAGTGTGCAGTATCATCTACACAAAAGTTCCTGGTGCAACAACACATTACAACTAGTAAACATCAGGCCAACAAACAACTAAATTCCAAGCAGAGACAATTGTTTTTAACACAACCAACAACATCGAATGTAAGATCTGAGTTTAACATCGACCTGTGCCGTTCTCTCATCTCTGCTGATATTCCTCTCTACAAACTAAAGAATAAGGTCTTCAGGGAATTCCTTGAAAAATATACTCAACATACAATCCCGGATGAGTCAACACTTAGGAAGACGTATGCTCCATCCATCTACGATGAGACAATACAGAAGATAAGAGATGAAATTAAAGATAGTTCAATTTGGGTTTCCATTGATGAGACTCCCGACAAAGAAGGTAGACTTGTTGGTAATGTAGTTATCGGTTTGTTAAGTGAACAATATTCTGAACGAATTCTTTTACATTGTGATGTTCTAGAAAAGTGCAATAACAAAACTATAGTTAAACTGTTCAACGAAGCTATGGGTATCCTGTGGCCAAAGGGTATTATGTACGATAATGTGTTATTCTTTATTAGCGATGCTGCCCCTTATATGGTCAAAGCTGGACAAGCATTATCTGTTGTATATCCTAAATTGACTCATTTTACTTGTGTGGCGCATGCATTTCATCGTGTGGCAGAAGTGGTCAGAGACAATTTCCCTAAAGTAGATTTGTTGATTTCATCAGTGAAAAAAGTATTTCTCAAAGCTCCCAGTAGAGTTAACGTGTTGAAAGAAATGTACCCTGAAATTCCATTGCCACCAAAGCCAATTTTAACTAGATGGGGTACATGGCTAGAAGCAGTTGAATATTATGCCGAACATATAGACTCTATTAACAATGTTCTCCTTGCATTGGACTCTGAAGATGCAGTCTCAATTGATACTGCGAAAACAGTTACCTGTGACATAAGTGTGAAGAATGACTTAGCTCACATTCAGCATACATTTTCATGCATCATAAAAACGCTCAAAAGTCTCCAAAATAGGCACCTTTCACTATCTGAAAGTTTTGAAATTATAAATAGTACTGTGGAACAACTGAATCGTGGTAGAGGTAAAGTTGCAGATGCAGTAAGAGCTAAGGTGGACACTGTACTTTCAAAAAACCCTGGATATGAAGAACTACAAAAGGTTGTTGCTGTGATGAGTGGTGAATCAACAGTGAAGATTAACTTGGACTTATCCCCAGCAGACATTGTGAAATTGAATTATGTACCAGTTACTTCTTGTGACGTCGAACGCTCTTTTAGTCAGTATAAATCTATCCTCAGAGACAATAGAAGAAGATTCACTTTTCAGCACTTGAAAGAAATGTTTGTAACCTATTGTTATGGTAACAGACAATAAAAATTGTGTTTTGTTGAAACTACATTGGAAGATAAGGTACGTCCATTATATTTTTTGTTTAGTTTGATTAAAATGTACCAATATTTAACGTACATAGTCATTTTTTTATAATTTTAAGTCCATATTTAATTCCATATTTTGGTAAAAATAACTACATATATATTTACATATTTCATATATTTTTAGTCCATATAAATCCGTTCCCTGATTATTAGTATAGATTGGGTTGGTGCATAAGTTCGTAGCGTTCTTCTGTACTTTCATTCATCCGCTGTCCTTATTTCCATAGCAACCAAGTATTTATTTACGATAGGAACTTATGCATCAATACAATATTATGTGTTCGTGTTATAATACTTTCACCATTCATGTAGTCACACATCTATTGTTACCGAGCAAATGTGATTTACTTAAATATTATCTGAAGAATGTAATTATAGTTACTTTCTCTCGGTAATTAGTATAGTAACAACTGTCATGTATTTAAAAAAAAATATGATTTACCTACATGCTATTCCTTCCTACATGCTACAAGGCAATTATCCCAAGAAATTACATCCAGTCTCACAGCACTCAATATCACCGAATCAGCAAATATTTTAAATAAATACGGCACTGTAGACACACGAAAGGTACGGCAAGTATTAAGAGAAAAAGCGTTCGAGAACTGGAGCCAGAAAAAACATAAAGGCAAAGGCGTGCTCTTATACCAACAACATACCCCGGCCAATAAGTGGATCCGGAATCACAAAGGTCTTTCCTGTAGCTGAGTGGAGGGAAGCAATCAAGATGAATGCGAACGTGTCAGCTGTGCATAGTGTACCTGGCAGGTCTTCGGGCAGTAACCTCTGTCGACGTTGCGACAGGGAGGTTGAAACCCTTGCCCATGTCCTGGGGGCCTGTCCACACGGTGAAGTTCTACGAATTACGCGGCATCATTCAATAAGATCTATAATAGCAACTGCCTTAAGGAACAAAGGTTATTCAGTATATGAAGAAGTACACGGTATATCCAGTGAGGGCAGTAATCGAAGAATCGACATAATTGCATTTAAACCTCCCTCTCTTGAAGGTTACTGTGAGATTCGAATCGCACGAACACCAGGCAGAAGAAGTACACGAGGAAAAAAGGAATATATATATATATATATATATATATATATATATGAACCTTCCATCAGTTTTTATAAGGACAAATACCATCTGGAATCCATCGACATTACGGAACTAATGATAGGAGCCCGTGGGGCCATACCTCGGTTCCTAGTCGACTTCTGTAAATCTTTTGGCCTGCATAAAAATATTTTAAGAGATCTAACAATTGCAGCACTCAAAGGCTCAATAGCTATTTTCAGGCATCATACATATGGACCATGACTAATTCGCATCTCCTTGACGTTACTTCGTTTAATATCATGTGTTTCAATATAATTCAAATTGTTATTTTTCACTTAACAACAATGTATCACTAAGCCTCAAGGCATTTACTCTATTGTATCATGGTACTCTTTGTCGATGGCAACCTGTAGTGGTTACAGGAAGAAATAAAATACGTGGATGTTTAATTATAATTTCGTAATAAAAATTACCGATCTTTCTACACAAATCAAACTTCACAAGATTTGTTCTAAAATCCATACGCAGCTAAAAGCATGAAGGCATGGAAGAGAAAGGTAGGAGAGGCCAGCGAGCTTGAAGGGTCAAGATCGAGCGAGCTGAATAGATCCGCTTCTTCCAAGTAGACTTCGGTTCTTGACAAGCTCTACAGACTTGAACCGGGCATAGCGCTTGAAATACACGACACTATGGTCTGTCCAAAACAACTTCCGACCTGACAAATGGCGCCTTTAGCATGTTACCATGGCAACCATTCAAATCAACCAATCACAAGAGACGCGTAACCATGGTAACGGGACGGTGTTGCCGTGTCTATGTTTACAAGTTGCACGCGAATACCAGGGCCTAGTGGTGAATACAGTCGCCCGGAATGACTTTGAGTTGGCTGGTTAGCGCGTGCTTTGTGTGAATTAAAAATATTATTTAGTTGTATTATTGTTTTAGTGTATCGATAATTATTGTGTTTAAATTATATTAGACGTATTATCTTCGTTGTCATTGGTGGAGTGTGTGGCTAATGTACATTTTCTAGTTTCTGCGAGAGTTTCTAAACAGGTGACTTGTGCAATGTCGGAAGGCAGGAAAGACAGGCGGAGAACAAAGAATATTGTACAAGGTGCCCCGTTAAAGAGTCAAGCGAGAGAGAGGGTGTGTGATATGTAAGAGAGTATTTTGAGAGGGAGAAAGATAATAGCGGATCTCTCTTACCTTTGGCGCAAGTCGTAATGAGAATTGCTACTTGCGTTAAAATTAATAAGAGCACTGTTATCGATATTGGAAAAGAAAAAAGCCGTGCAGATTTTTAATCATAAATATTTTTATAGTTTACAATTTTTTCAACGTCTTTCTAAGAAGATTACATTGAAGAAGAATACTACTACTACTACTACTACTACTACTACTACTACTACTACTACTACTACTACTACTACTACTTATAATAAACCAATACAAATAATAATATACACAAGTTTTAATGCCTAGTGTTCAAAAAATTGGTTAGAAATGTATGTGTTCATGTCAGCTGTTCATTACTGCACTCCATCGGCAGCTCGCTCGCTTACACGAAAGATGGGCAACATGACAACACTGCTTCCCCTTCTCTGTAAACTGTCAAGTCGGAAGTAGTTTTGGTCAAGGTATAGTAGACACTGTGCATCAGTTATGGATTTCAGGCGACCAGCGAGAGCTGAAAGTTTGTAAAAGGCATGATGCCTGCCTAATACAATCCGTCACTGAGCAATACTCCTCTAGTTTCCATCTTATCTTACAATTCCGGTATTTCTTAATTCATTTTTGTTGTCAAACAGCAAAAAACGCATATTTAAATAATTTTCTTAGAGAATTTTCGTATATTCCGTGGCGGAATGTGACATTATTTATTTTACTTATTTATGTCTTCCCCAACTTGTTAGGTTGCCATATTTATTATTTATTTATTTGTTTATTTATTTATTTTTATTGCTAGTAAGTTGGAAATGAATACATATTAATAATTAATACAATGGAAGATAAAGTAGCCCACTCCTGAATGAGTAAGACTCGTGCTCAGGAGGGGATTCCAATACAGACAAAAATAAAATTAAAATTGAGAGTGATTACAGATTAAATAGTGTTTAATATGTTTAAACCCAAACTATAAATCCAATACAATTTTATTTATTTATTTTTTTATTAATTTGGGGAGGATTCGTGGTTGAAATATTATTGGAATAAAATTTGTTTAATAATCTGGGACTTTGACTCATGCTATGATAAAAAGCTGCATTGATTTTACATTTTGGTTCAGACAAACGTAGAGAATTCATATTTTTATTTCTATATTTAATTATATATCTTTCAAAGTTATTAAAATTTCTATGAAAATATTTTAATAAAATAAAATAATACATTTGTTTAATGTTGAAAACTTTGAAATGTTTAAACAACAATTCAGTTGGGTAATTAATCTTTCTGCTTTTTTAAACAAATTTTTAATACTTTTTTGTGTAGTAAAATTAACGGATAAAGGTTGGATTTATAAGTTCCACCCCAATCTATGATACCATACATAAATATAGATTGAAATAACGCTAAATAAATTACACGTAAACAGTTAATTGAGAAAATATTTCTTAGAACAATAAAGTAACATAATGTTTTACGTAATTTATTACAAATATAATGAATATGATTATTCCATTTTAAACGATTTATCAATAATTATACCTAAGTATTATATATGACGAAGAATAATGGAAATGAGATTACAATTGAATAAAGTATGATAAGAAATCAGGAATTTTACAATATAGTGATCAATATAAAATCTAATGTGGTAAAAGGAAAAAGAAAGTGGCAGCAGCAGCAGCAGTAGTAGTAGTAGTAGTAGTAGTAGTAGTAGTAGTAGTAGTAGTAGTAGTAGTAGGAGCAGCAGCAGCAGCAGCAGCAGCAGTAGTAATTTATTATCCATTATACAGATACAGTGTTTGGACATGGATTATAAATGCAATAACAATATTATACAATAATATTAAGAATTAAAAATTAGCTAAGAAATCCCGTGAAGGGCAAGGGCCTCCTGACTATACAGGGGGGCTTGTCAAGTAGTTCCTGGTTAATCACTCGGGGAATGATGGTCACGTTTGTTCTAAGATGCTGTCTGGGTTAATATTGAAGGGTCCACTGTTCGCAAGTCACTGCTTGGGTTACAAGTCACTTTGTGATGAGCTTCCATTGTCGGTCTTTCACTGTTCTTGACCATAGATGCCGAATCTTGATTTAAGTTCATCCGCCCACTTTGTCTTCTGTCTTTCAGCTTGCGTTTGCCAATCCTTGGGTCCCATGTCGTAAGAATGTGTGTCCACCGGTTCTCGTTGAATCGCATCACGTGTCCTGCCCATTTCTTCTTCAGTTTGTCTGCCGTTTCTGCTGCGTCTTTGAGGTGTGTTTGTCTCCTTATGTCTTCGTTACGTAGTCTGTGTCTGCGTGTGATGTTCAGCATCTTCATCTCCACTTTTCTTTGGTACTTTCTCAGCATGTCCCGCTCTCTTTCCGTTACAGACCATGTCTGTGCTCCGTATAGGAGAACTGGAAGGATGCAGCTGTTCATGACTCCGCTTCTTAATTTTAAATTCTAAGTCTTGTCTGTCAGAATGAAACTGATGCTCCAAAATCTCTTCCATGCGTTTCCGATTCCTTTCTGAATCTCGTTTTGTCGTCTGTTGTGAAAGGACATTAGTTGGCCGAGGTAGATGTATTCAGACACATAGTCTAGTTGTCTGCTTCCTATTGGAGTTGTTAGTCATGACTTTTGTTTTCTGTGGGTTTAGTTGTAATCCTACTTCCGTGCTGAGGTTCTGTAGCTTCACTATCATTGCTTCCAGTTTTTTTTTGGCTGACGTGGGTAGAGTACAATGTCGTCTGCAAACCGTATATTGGAGAGCTTCTTCCCGTCAATAGTTATTCTGTCATTGAACTTTCTCTTTCTAAACACTTCTTCGAGAAGGCTGTTGAACATTTTAGGGGACATAGGATCTTCCTGTCTGACTCCTCTTTCAAGTCTGAATTCTTTTCCTTCCTCGTCTAGTCTGATTTCCTAATTGATAAATCATAATTACAAACAAAATAGAGTAGGCTCAAATTAATAGCAAATTTCAAACTAAGTAAAATTAATAACAGAAGTTTTGAACAGATGGAAAATCTATTTTGGGCAGCTACTAAATGTACATTGCCCAAATACGAACGATCGAGACGAAATTGAAATACAAACTGCTAAGCCATTTATACCCGAACCCACATTTTCTAACGTCGAAATTGCGATAGAAAATCTGAAAAAGTACGAGTCTCGAGGTATCGATCAAATTCCAGCAGAATTAATACAAAAGGGTGGAAGCGCATTATTTAGCGAAATTTATAAGCTTGTACTTGCTATTTGGGAAAAGGAAATTGTACCAGAACAATGGAAGGAGTCCATAATTGTACCTATTTTCAAGAAGGGGGACAAAACTAACTGTGGTAACTTTCGAGGAATATCACTTTTGTTGACGTCGTACAAAATTTTGTCCAATATTCTTTTGAGAAGATTAACTCCGTACGTAGATGAAATTATTGGGGATCATCAGTGCGGTTTTAGGCGTACTAGATAGACTATTGATAATTTTTTTTTTGTATTCGACAGATAATGGAGAAAAATGGGATTATAAGGGTACAGTACATCAGTTATTCATTGATAGGTTAAGAGAGAAATGTTATATAATATTCTTATGAATTTGGTATTCCCAAGAAACTAGTTCGATTAATTAAAATGTGTTTCAGTGAAACGTGCAGCAGAGTTCGTATAGGTCAGTTTCTGTCAGATGCGTTTCCAATTCACTGTGGGCTAAAGCAAGGAGATGCACTATCACCTTTACTTTTTAACTTCGCTCTAGAGTATGCCATTAGAAAAGTCCAAGATAACAGAGAGGGTTTGGAATTGAACTGATTACATCAGCTGCTTGTCTATGCGGATGACGTGAATATGTTAGGAGGAAATCCACGAACGATTAGGGAAAACACGGGAATTTTACTTGAAGCAAGTAAAGAGATAGGTTTGGAAGTAAATCCCGAAAAGACAAAGTATATGATTATGTCTCGTGACGGGAATATTGTACGAAATGGAAATATAAAAATTGGAAATTTATCTTTTGAATAGGTGGGGAAGTTCAAATACTGGGAGCAACAGTAACAAATATAAATGATACTCGGGAGGAAATTAAACGTAAAAAAATATGGGAAATGCCTGTTATTATTCGGTTGAGAAGCTTTTATTATCCAGTCTGCTGTCAAAGAAATCTGGAAGTTAGAATTTATAAAACAGTTATATTACCGGTTGTTCTTTATGATAGTGAAACTTGGACTCTCACTTTGAGGGAGGAACATAGGTTAAGGATGTTTGAGAATAAGGTGGTTAGGAAAATATTTGGGGCTAAGAGGGATTAAGTAATAGGAGAATGGAAAAAGTTACACAACGCAGAACTGCACGCATTGTATTCTTCACCTGACATAATTAAGAACATTAAATCCAGACGTTTGAGATGGACAGGGCATGTAAAACATATGGGTGAATCCAGATATGCATAATTATAGAGTGTTAGTTGGGAGACCAGAGGGAAATAGACCTTTGGGGAGACCGAGACGTAGATGGAAGATAATATTAAAATGGATTTGAGGGAGGTGGGATATAATGATAGAGACTGGATTAATCTTGCACAGGATAGGGACCAATGGCGGGCTTATGTGAGGACGGCAATGAACCTGAGGATTCCTTAAAAGCCAGTTGTAAGTAAGTTGCAAGTAAGTTTAGTTGAATGTTTAAAAATAGCAAATCACAGGCTAAGTAAAATTAATGCAAACAGTACAAATACATTTTTAAATTAAATAGCTAATCCAAGCTAACTAAAATTAACATTAATACCAATGAATTAGTAAAATAAATCACAGATCATAGGCTAATTAAATTGACAGCAGTGTAAATGAGTTTTGAATTAAAAAGCAAATTAGAAGCTAACTGAATTTGACATGCAATATAAAATGAAAGTTCAATTACTGGTAAATTGCAGATTATAACTAACTAAAATTAACAATAATTCACAGAACTAGTAATAGAGCAGAGCAAACGTAAGTCGAGGCGTATAGGAAAGCATTAGGTAGGTACTATGAAGATAGCTCAGGATCTGGAATAAAGATGATGTCAAGTCCTATTAGTATCGAAAGGAAAGTGATTTCCTGCTTATTGTTTCCGGATAAATTGACTGACAGACACCGAATATGAACATAACCTGACCAATAGTTTAGGCAAAATAGCTAAACACAAACAGGCAGACAGGTACAACACAAAAAAGCTGTATTCCGAACAATGGTACACAGACTACTCAACATACCCATGAACCAACAGGATTACAACGAAGAACTAAACACAATCAAATACATAGCACAAGAAAACGGATACAACCCTAACATAATAGACAACATAATACGTAAGACAAAACATAATCACAAAAACATAAGAATACAACACAAGCACAAAAACAAAAAATACATCACACTAAAATACGAAAACAAAAACACACAAGATTGCAACCTATTCAAGAAATTACATTACAACAACGCATACAGAACAAATAACACTCTACAAAAACATCTCAACACACAAACAACACAAACAAACAAATACAACCACACA
Source organism: Periplaneta americana (assembly GCF_040183065.1). Lineage (NCBI taxonomy): Eukaryota > Metazoa > Arthropoda > Insecta > Blattodea > Blattidae > Periplaneta > Periplaneta americana. The sequence goes on along the minus strand of NC_091132.1, from coordinate 120,600,689 downwards.
GGCGTATACAAACTCAAATGTATCACTTACAACAACTTCTACATAGGACAAACAGGCAGATCATTTCAAACACGTTACAAAGAACACATCACAGCCATAACAAAATTACGAAACACCGCCACATATGTAGAACACATCACAAATGCTAACCACACCTACAGATACATTAACACAGACATGAAAATATTACATATCCAACCAAAAAGCCAGAAACTAAACACACTAGAACAATATGAAATATACAGACACACAAAAACACACCCCAATGAAATTCTCAACACACAACTCAATTTCAGAACACACACACATTCTTTGACTCCACTTTACACCACACGAACACATCCTCACAGGAAACAAAACAAGAGGCGCCAAGACCAGCAACGACCAGTTCTGAAGATGACCCATAAAAGGTCGAAACATGTAAACAAGATACGTTAGAATTTAAAGTCTTATCATACATATTCCGAAAAAATAAAATGATGTCCCTGTACATATCAGCCAGAACTTCAATTAGAGGATGGAAAACAATTATGGAGAAAAAATCTAAATATGTCCTTTTTTAAACTTCGAGGTAAGGTTCAAACCCGGTAACCCCCTCTTGCGTACGCCCACAATGATATGCCCAGTATAGCACGCAGGCCACATCGGTGAAAAACCATTTCCAATCGACTAATCCACAACCTGGGTGATATTAAAGTAAGTAAAGAGTTTTATTATAATTGTTGGAGGAATGTGTGTACCATGCAAATCTCGGGAATATACATAACCATGGACGGGCAACTCGTGCTCACAAAGTGCTAAAAAACCTTGAAAGACAGAAAGACGGAGCCAGCCGCAGCAGTTACAAGTTGTTCGTAGTTTCGCTGCAAAAGCTGTTCACTGGCGCGGTGCGCTCTGGCGGCTCATGCAGGTGGTCGTGATATCTACTCCATGATTAGAATTTCAGAATGAAGCATGGTACAATAATTATAGTAATTTTAGACAGATTGTAGATAAACACACATAAAAAAATATATTATTTCCTAGCTTTGTAAATTAGTTTAGTACTGGAAACACAACCTGAATACACCTTTTCAAGAGACAACAAACATAGCTGCAACACTTATTTATTATTATACTATTTGTTAATATTTATTATATGTCTTATTTGAAACAAAGAACGCGAGAATTTACAAGTCTTTGTACATTAAAGAGTATTCCTCTGTTCTCAGAAAGGTAAGAGTCTATATTCGCAAACAAACACAAATTCAAGGAAGTATTTTTCACATGTCACGGCAGATGAGATAAACTTACTTCTGAGCTCTTTCTGTACATTGAGAGCTTTTACACTTCTTTCTTGTATTAGACTCTGACTTACGCACATACAGTATATATGGCAGCAAAAAGTATATTTGGAAATTCTCACTTAGGCAGCATTACGAACAATTCGATTCCTGATTTCACTGGAATCTGAGTGGCGTGCTGTTCAGTAGATTTATCAATTCAAGTTATAAACTTTCAGGATCTTCTATCGACTGTGAGCCAAAAGGATTTCAGAAAAATCTCGATTCCTTGTCAACTGTCACTGTTTCTCCAAACTTACCATTGAATTGTTCTGTAGGTGTTGAAATAGGGTCTTATATTTGATAAGAAGATTTTCTTATCGCTCTTCAAAATAGTTTATAGCAGTGGCGGCTCCTGTATATTTCTTAAGAGGAGGAAAGAAGGTAACAGCGCAAAATGACACATTCTTGAGAGAAACATGCTACAAATTAGCCTACATGCATACATGTAAGACCAGGTAGTGTTAGGGTTGGCCTTCTCTTTTGTATAGAAATAATCTGTTCTTGTAAACTGAGTTTCCTAAATCGTCCAAAATATGTTTTCACTTCCATTCATTGTTGAATAATTGCACAAATTAACAATTACAAGGAAATTCACAACCTCGCAGCATTTTTCGCGCACACTACAGCATCACACGTGTTGGAGGAAGAGACTAGCTACTAACACGTAACCGGAATCGTTTTACGGAAGTGGGAATGGGAAATAATCTGTTAGGAAAGCGAGAACATTGCACCCACTCACGTGGTCTGTGTTGCCACATGTACATTTTACAAGTTCAGTATCACATGATTTTGAAGAATGTTAGTTGATATAAAATCATACTACCATTATTGTTGAAAGCTGCCGGTGACCGATTAATTTTTTATGTTAAAAATAATGTAGTTTGAATTATTTTCAATTTCAAATATATTTGTATAAAACTGACAACTTGGATGTTGTCCTGTCTAGTAGACAATGAATGGAAGTGAATTTCAGGGGTCAAAAAGATCTGCGATACTAACGTAGAACTACTTCATCTTTGTTTTATATAATTCTAACTTCAACTTTCAGATATCCTCGAAAGTTTCAAACCATGAATAGTAGCTTATATAAAGTACAATGAATAATATATTTTGTTTTATAATAAAAAAAAGTTTATATTGTGTCTTTCATAGCTTTGCGTTAAAACTGTTTTTATTGTGCCTCCTCCTAGATGTGTTATAGCCTGGTTGAATGCAGCAACGTTAGATGGCAGCGGTAGCGAGCTTGCTGCACGACCAGTCGGTTTCTATATTTCCCGGCCATGCGCTGATTCAGAGAAGGATCTCCTCCCCCTCCGTTCATGTACTTGCTTTAAAACTCTGCTTCTGTCTCTGGCCGCTAGCGCGCTGTTGTCTATGTGTTTTACCTGCAGTAAAGGAGGAAAGGATTGACTTTCCTCCACACAAACAATCTCGCATCTTTCTCATAGTTTTCTAGCAGCACATGATTGCGCGTCGTTTAAAACTCGATCAACCGAGGTTTTCTTATAGCTGTGAACTTAAAAATTATCGAATCTTCCTCGAATTTCAAGGCATATATTTCATTTGGTGTTTACTTTCAAAAGAAGAAAAATGTGAGGAGGACGTTCCTCCCTTCCCTCCCCCGAGAAACCGCCACTGGTTTATAGTCGAAGAAAGTGAAGTTGTCTATGTTCCACATGATACTGCCACATTTCAAATTTATCCAAATGCTCTTAGCTAGTCGATCATATGTCGTGCAATTCTGTAACTCGCACGCACAACGTGCTAACGTTATTTGATATCAGTCTCACCTTGCTGATATCCCATTTTTACCTTTAGCTATTCTAAAGCAGATCTAGACAGTATTTCTTTACTTAAACACAGTGAAGTGTTTATTTGTAACATAAAATGTCATGCGTAAGAAAGTTAATAGAACATAATACAAGCTTTACCTCTTTCCTTAATAAAAAATCTTTCTCTTTCGACTCATCACTAAAGGGAAATGATTTGGGGATTATATTGTTTTTCACTTAAAACGAGCCGCCACTTACTGCAGACGCGAGCGAACTTGTATACAGACACTACAGTACAGAGTTCGTTCTACCTGCACTGAGGTTGTTTTCACACTTCGAGAGCACGAGTTGCCCACCCATGTACATAACCAACTACTGTCGACGAAATTCTTAATCGTTCTTGACTCTTTGTGGATTGCTAGCGTAGTGTGTAAAGAAGTTAACATTTCATTAGGTAGGATTTTCCTCCGTCCCACTGTTACACGAACCCCGTATGTTGTAGGCTGCCAAAACAACTCGACGTTCCCTTGAATGTGAAACAGCCCGAGGCGCGTTGTAATAACCCAGTAGTATCGGCGCGCAGGAATGCTTCAGCCGCTAACGGCTTCTTAGGAGTCAATCTCGATCAATGTGTATATAGGTCAGCGGCATACCTCGTGGCTAATGTATTCCACCATTTGTTTCTGCCGCGCCCCATATCAGCTGTGCCTCCGATTAGAGCAAAGGGATAGCGTCAAATTGGTCAGAATGATTTTAAATAACATAGTAGGCTATTCGTTTGCGTTACAGTTCGTTCCGAATCTTACAAAGCAAAAATCTGGCAGAAACAATTAAAATAAAAGGGAAATAATTCTCGAAAGAGAGGAAAGACAGCATCAACGATGGTGATGAACAGTGCTTTTTTTTTCTGGAGACTCCACATATGTGGAGTAAAGGCCCAGTCACAATGAAAATTAAACATAACCATAACATAAACACAGAAGTTTGCGCCCAGGCTACCAAATGGGATCATTCACAATGATTCACATAAGCATTGACATAAACATTACCGTAAGACGTTAACATGAAAGTCTGCAAACTCCAAACTTTCATGCTTATGCTTACGTGATTTGCAAACAGAACACAATCGTGGAGCGCTGAAGGATACGACAGGATATGAGGAAATGGCGTCGTTGTTATGTTTCCATGGTTACCAAGTATGTTTGCGGTTTTGTTTATGTTCCCATCGTGAATGATAGTATGGCTTCTTAATTTTACCGTAACGTTTATATTCTTAAGTTAACGCTTACGTTATGTTTAATTTTCATTGTGAATGAGCCTTAACGGTTAGCGCGTCTGGCCGCGAAACCAGGTGGCCCGGGTTTGATTCCCGGTAAGGGAAAGTTACCTGATTGATGATTTTTTCCGGGGTTTTCCCTCAACCCAATATGAGCAAATGCTGGGTAACTTTCGGTGCTGGACCCCGGACTCATTTCACCGGCATTATCACGTTCATCTCATTCAGACGCTAAATAACCTATGATGTTGATAAAGCGTCGTAAAATAACCTACTCAATTTTTTTTCTGAAGAAAGAGATGGTGGAGCTCTATGTAGGAGACGGGGAGATGATTACTGTTCAGTGCACAGGAATTTTGTCGGTTTTAGACTCTGTTTCGTCCAACTTTGAAACTTTCAAGGCCTAAGCGGAGTTCAAAGAAAAATTATGTCCAAACATAAGCTAATTATTAAATTTTTCGGTTCCATGATGAAAAACACAACGAAAAGGTTCCGGACGTCGTTTCGGAGCATTCCGCCAGAAAAAAAAAGCACTGGTGGTGGTGGTGATGAATGATGATGATGATGATAATAATTATAATTATAATAGTAATAATAATAATAATAATAATAATAATAATATAAAAGTTAACTATTAATATAAAAATCAATGACAGTAATCAGTAATGAATGTGTTTATCCAGCCATGATCCAGTGGAACTAGGTTCGATCCCAATCATGAGATTGAAAAATTATATACAGTATGTATCATAGGACTTTCTTCTTTATGGTTGTGAAACTTGGACTCTCACTTTGAGAGAGGAACATAGGTTAAGGGTGTTTGAGAATAAGGTGCTTAGGAAAATATTTGGGGCTAAGAGGGATGAAGTTACAGGAGAATGGAGAAAGTTACACAACACAGAACTTCACGCATTGTCGCGTCTGGCCGTGAAACCAGGTGGCCCGGGTTCGAATCCCGGTCGGGACAAGTTCCCTGGTTGAGGTTTTTTCCGGGGTCTTCCCTCAATCCTATACGAGCAAATGCTGGGTAACTTTCGGTGCTAGACCCCGGACTCATTTCACCGGCATTATCACCTTCATTTCATTCAGACGCTAAATAGCCTAGATGTTGATACAGCGTCGTAAAATAACCCAATAAAACTCACGCATTGTATTCTTCACCTGACATAATTAGAAACATTAAATCCAGACGTTTGAGATAGGCAGGGCATGTAGCACGTATGGGCGAATCCAGGAATGCATATAGAGTGTTAGTTGGGAGGCCGGAGGGAAAAAGACCTTTAGGGAGGCCGAGACGTAGATGGGAAGATAATATTAAAATGGATTTGAGGGAGGTGGGATATGATGATAGAGACTGGATTAATCTTGCTCAGGATAGAGACCAATGGCGGGCTTATGTGAGAGCGGCAATGAACCTGCGGGTTCCTTAAAAGCCAGTAAGTAAGTAAGTAGGTAAGTAAGTAAGTGTATCATAGGACTGATCAGGAAGAGAAAATGGAATTGGTTGGGTCACTGGCTAAGAAGAATCTGCCTACTGAAGGATGCACTGAAAGGAATGGTGAACGAGAAAAAAGTTGGAGGCAGAAGAAGATATCAAATGATAGACAACGTGGGTAGTAAGTACACATCTAAGGGCAAAGTGCCAATATTCGAGATGGAATTTGTAGTGAACAAAGGCGGTGTTGGCTAGCTTCATGTTTTGTCAGAACATTCCCGTTTCCTTGTTCATCTTTTCATCATTCTTCTGTTATTACTTCCGTGTTCCATTTTAAAGTGGTATGTGTTAAGTACTATTCGCATTTAATGAAAAACAAGGAAAACTTAATTCAAAATATCTTGATTCGGACATCGAATCTCGGACCTACGGGTTAAAATTTCATAGTGCATCACAGAGTGAGTCAGTCGTTTAGTAAGTCGATTAGTGAGTCATCAGGCAGCAAATATTTGAGTCCGTTACTGAGTCTGTAATTAGATTAGTAAGTCAGTGAATAAATCCGCCAATGAGTCTGTAAACCACTCCGTCAGTAAGTCTGTGAGTCAGCCCTCAGTAGGTGAGTCAATACGTCAGTGAATCTTTGAATCAGTTTGTGATGTGCTGTAAGTCACTGAGTATATGAGTCAGTCATTCGTGGTACTGGGAATCAAGCTATCAGTGAATCTGTGAATTACTCCGTCAAGGGAATTTTAGTCAATTTGCCAGTGAATCTGAATCACCGTATCACTCTTTTTGTGACTCAGTCTGTATGTGAACGAATATGTAGATTTTAGGTCACCTCATCAGTTTTACTAAGATGAGTCAATGAGTCTGTAAGTCAGTTCGTGAGAGAGTCAATAAGTACTATGTTAGAGTCTATGCGTCACTACTTCACTGAATCAACCGACGAGTCACTCTGTCTTTCAATCAGTCAATGAGTCTTTTAGTATATAATTCAGTCATTGTACGAGTCAGTCCGTGAGTGAAACTATGATTCCTCCATTGAGTCATTGTGTCTGTGATAAACTGTGTCAACGAGTCTGTAAGTCAACTTGTCATTGTGTTTGTAAGTTAACCCGTCATTAATTCTAGAGCAATATTAAATTTTCAGTCAGTTATTCAGTAATTCTGTGAGTGAATTTTTGAACCACTCCGTCAGAGGTCTGCATCGGACGTTTGCGCTCGAGCGCCAAGTAGTTCATAGCATAATCCGATAGGCAGCGCACATGCATGATGGGTAAAATTGTCACGAGCGATAAATCCTCGAACGGTATAAGCCGACCGTTAGACATCCGTTCTTGTTACAGTGATGAGCTGTGTAGTAACATCATAGATGTTTATCATTTCAAAACTTTGCAGTGTTTAACTACCCTCTCCATAGTACAACTACAAAACTTGCTTTAAAATGTAATATCAATGTTGTAGGTAAATTCCCCCCCCCCTCACACAGGAGTGATTTTGTTTTTGCCACATCTGATAGATGTTATTGGATGTAAATGTAATTATTATAAACGGAGAACACAATCACGATAATGCGAGAACTGTATCAAGTTTTATAGTAGTATTTAATAATAATAATAATAATAATAATAATAATAATAATAATAATATAATAATAATAATAATAATAATAATAATAATAATAATAATAATAATAATAATCTCTAATAATTCGTGTATCAATCTTTGTGTCTGTAACAGTTGTGCAGCATGATTATTCGTTTCATTATATTTTCTGTGACGTTATCTCTGTACTAATATTGTTATTAATCTACTGCTATATCAATAATATTTTGTAAAACGTTTCTACATTGTCGCAGTATATAGGCGGAACACTATGTATGGACCTATCATATTATATTATATGTGGTAAATCAAATATTGAATAATTATTAATTAGCAATAATAACTGTATATCGAAGTTTTTCATACTATTTTATTTATAACTTCATGTTCCTGTTTTGGTACGTTCCATTGACTGTTCCATTAAACGTTTGTCATAAACGCAGAAAATAAAGCCTTATTTTTACCGCGTGAGCAAAACATATTGTATCTTATCTGTCGCCTTCCATACAAGATAAGACATGTCGGTGAGATGACCTTGTACTGTGCTTCTATTTATTACGAGCGTATGACGACAGATCTTATCTCACTCGAGGGTGCGACATTCGACCGAGTTCAAGCGAGCGATTCAACTCCAATGCAGTACTCTGCACTCTGTCATTGGATCAATCCATTATTGAAAAAATTATTCAGTCTCAGTGAGTCTGTAAATCAGCCTACCATTATGTCTGTAAATTAGTGAATCTATGACTTAGTGTAATAGTGAGGAAATCTGTCAATGAATCTTTGAATCAATCCGCACATCACTGGATCAATCTATCAATGAAAATGTGATTAAATCCTGAAGTCTGTGAGCCGGCCTGCCATTGAGTCTGTAAATCAATGCGTTAGTGCAGCGTTTCTCAAACTATGGTCCGCGGACCACCTGTGATCCTCGAGTTCTGCCCCTATGGCCCTTCAAAAAAGACAGAAGAAAAAATAAAATTCAAACGAATTGTGTATCAGACTATAGCTGAAATACTGAGAGTTTGGAAATGACACATGACAATCGTCTTTCACTTTTTCTCCCAGTACTAATATTTTATGAAATTTCTTACCCTACCGTCTACCCACTTCCCACTCTACTCTCAGCAACAAAAAAGAGATTTAAAGCACTATGAACGTGGCGTTTCTCGCCATCTTTTCCCTGTATATTTGGCGAGCCTCTAACCCAGCCAGAGACCACTCGAATTCATAACAGAGGGCCAAAGTACCGAACATTTTCATGTACTGATAACTTTCTTAATAGTTTTGTCGACACCCAGTCTGCACATTGGAATGGGCACGTACTGTACGTCGGACACCGATAATAGAACGTGCCAAATTGCATCTTTACTTGTTCAAAATTGGGCATGTTTCTGCATTATTTTTTTTTTATTTGTTTTTCCAGATGACGATATAAGAAATTTTAGACTCCGCCTATTTTAAAATCCGACAGGTTTACTTTTTACACTTGCGTGTTTTGTCTCTAAGTGCCGTTTCAATTTCGCGGGTTTCATACACTCGTTTGGAAGCACTTCGTAACAAACAACGCACCGAGGTTTTGGTTCACTTTCATTGCCGCACCAAGTAAATCCAAGTTCCAAATAACTCTTGTCATATTTACGAAAGTATTTTTTCTTTAAATAGCTACCACTAGTACTAGATATTTCTTTAATGGTGCTATAATTAATATATTTCTTCACACACAGCTTCTGAACTATTAGCACTGCCTAAATGAAGAGTATCATCATGTTCCTTTCTTTTCAAAGATCCGGATCAGAGCCAGTTTTCCATTATGTATAATGGGCACTATTTACAGAGACATGGACAACTACTAGCGCGTACCACATAAGAAGGATTTCAAACTAACTGCTAACAGGCAAGCGACGAATCAACAATGCACAGAATTTGTTATAAGTTACTTGTGATTGGCTACAAAAAATAGAAATAGAAAAGTATTATAATTAATTAATTCTATTTTAAAATATAAGTATACTGGTATTAAAATATGCTACAAATATGATAAATTTACTTTTGAAGGGAACAAGTCAAGGTGGTCCGCGGAACTATTCTGAACTATTATACGTAATGCACTTCAAAAAAGTTTGAGAAGCGCTGCGTTAGTGAGTTTGAGTCAGTCAATTTATTAGTGCAGTGATGTCAAAGCAAGAGCATTTTTCTGACCTTGACGTCGTCCGCGGGCATTAAGCGCTAGGTATGCTAGGGGAAATAAGCAGCCTGTTGGATCAAGAAAACTGTGGTGCACAAACTTCAAACGGAACGTGAAATTTTATGTCGTTATTTTTATATGGCGTCTTTCTGTTTGTTATTTTCTATATTGTCTGTAAAACAAAAGTACTAACACCTATTTCTTAGCCTAATATTGCAGATGTGTTTTAAATGTTAATAACATAATAAAGAGTAAAGAAGGAATATTCACACAAATTCCATAATGACTACAACTATACTGTACTAAGCGATTTAAACACATCATTCATAAAGAAAGTGTTATCCCAAGAAAGACACTGAATATGACATGCTAAGTTGGAATTGATATTGATGGTATCTTTAGCCTTATAAAAGTAATCAAAACAATATTATAATACAAAGCAAAGTTGCCTAGGTATATGTTTTAACTGCAACTAATAGTACATAATAAAACTCTTATCGTATTATGCTTTTAGGTGATATTGGTGCGCAACTTTCTGTTATCAGAATATTAAATTATTTCGAAATCTGCTGAAGCTATAGAGCTGACGTTTTACCAACATATAGGCACATATTTTTTGTTTGTGATGTGACAGTATTTGCTTTGTTAATTCATTTCCTTACAAACATTTTTCATGCGAATATTTTCAAACATTTTAATACACTATCTTCAGAAATCCGTATTTACGATATATTAGATTTACGAAAACATTGTTTTTGTACCTGTAAGGCTACTAAACAAACATATCTGAAAATTTCACTTCTCTGTAAAAAAAGTTGAGAAAATATTCCTTTTGAATAAAAAAGCAAACTTGTGAAAAATGAACATTAAAATTAAAACTTATAATGCACTTATACTTCTCAGACAAATCTAAAAATTAACATGGATAAAGTTTTAATAAGTTCTCTTCCCTTTATCCATTGAATCAGTGCTGGCCATCCCTGTATATAGCTCGACCAAGAGGCATATGCTACCTCTTTCGTCTGTTTCTTTCCTTTCCGCTGTAAAGCGCTCAGGCTCTCCTGGGCTCTAAAGCGCGAGCTTGCTCCTATGGGCATCAGTTGACATCACTGTATTAGTGTGTAAATCTGTCATTGAGTCTGTGGTCAGTTTGAGAATCGATGTCTTGCGAATTCGTGAGTCGGTCAGTCAGTAATTCGGTCAGTGAGTCAGTGAGTCATTCAGTGTATCTGGTGGTCTGTCTGTCCGTCCGTTTGTCCTTCGCCTGTCTGCTAATGAATCGCAGGATCCTCTTCTATTCCAAATTACCCGTTTACCGTTCATAAAATGGAAGAAAGGCTTACAAAGTACGTATTCGGAGATGAACCCAATTGTATTTGAAAGAAGTGTAATAAAACCATTCTGGAGTCTCATCGTGTTAACTGGACAGGTACGAGTTGAAATATCGTGTATAGAAGATTAGTCTCGACCTCTCCCTACATACTACATTCCAACCATTATAAGCATACTGTATGATTTTCGGCTGGTGGCAATGGAAACAATAACCTCCTCACCTGTTACCGCTTCTTTCTCTATAAAAATAAGGGAGAGTCAAGGAGTTTCTTTCAAATGTATAGAAATAACAGGTAAAATATTTTTGTAGCAGAAAATAACGCTTTCACTTTAAAGGTAAGGAACGTACAAAGCATTTTACCTAGTTTCGAAAAGCATTAGACGCAGGTGTATTGTATAATACAGGCTTTTATTTTTTATTTCACTAGAAATATTACGTCTCGCGCACGCGGTAGGATGAGAGAGGTGTGGAGGGGGACTACCACAGAGGAATAACTGTACCTGCTCATTCGGTGTCTGGGTCAGGAGGCGGTCTATAGGGCAAAGGGGGGTTGGTGGGGGAGTTAGAAGAGGGGGACGTTCAATTTGTGGAATATACATCTCAGAAGCAGATGCTAGTAGTAATAACACGACTACGCAAGACAGGTGAATCCTAGCCGAAGAATCGACTGGACTGCAAGTGGACAAGAGCGCGGGATTCGCACGTATTAGTGGGTGCTTACGACCGGCGGAAGGATTATTTTGGGGGGAATTTGAGGTACGTAAGAGTGTGGACAAGTGCTATGTATGACATGTGTTTTAATTGTGATGACATGTGTGGAGATAACCATTCCTTAAGGAAAGAGGATGGTATTTTTTGGTGAAAAATGAATAAATTTTCAAAAACAAATTCTTTAAAATACTCTGTGATATGTGTGGAATGCATAGCATAACATTTTGTGTGTATTTGTGCTCTTATCGGATGTTGAATCGCCATTTTTAAACTTCCTGCTTTATGGATTTTTAAATTACTTGCCCACTTTTATTGTTGTTTCCGGTAAATTAAATTTTCAAAGAAAATTTTTTTTCTTTAAAATACCCTTTGATATGTGTGGAATGCATTGCATAAATTTTGTGGGTATTTGTGCCCTTATCGGATGTTGAGACGTCATTTTTAAACTTCCTGCGCTATGGATTTTTAAACCACACGCCCGCTTTTATCGGTTTCCAGTAACTTCATTTTTTGCTACATTGCCAGACAAAAAGGGATATAACTTCTGAACTATTAAAGATACATGCATGAAATTTAGAAAACACATTCTTTGGAATATTAGGAAACTTTTCTCTGTAACAGAATTTTGTTAATTGATTTCATTTTAAAAATACGACCGTTTGTTTGTAAGAAAGGAAATAAAAAAAATTGTTATTAAATTTTAATTGTTTATTTTACAAACGTAGGGACTAATATCAAAATTCTGTTACAGACAGTTTGTAGAACATGCTTTTGCAAAGATTGCAAAAAATTGTTTGAATCTATCTTTAAAAACGGTTTAAATATATCGGTTTTATTATAATCCTGCATTGGGTATATATATATATATATATTTAAATTTGGGCCCCCAAATAATTTTTTTAAATATTTTTATTTCGTTGAGTTGCCACAGCTATGAGCTCTCTACATACAAATAATTAATATTTTACACCAAATAGGAAAAAAGTTAAAAATAATACCATCCTCTCCCCTTAAGGGAAGAGGATGGTATTTTTTGGCGAAAAATGAGTAAATTTTCGAAAAATAAGATTTTTTCCTTAAAATACTCTGTGATATGTGTAGAATATATTGCATGATATTTTGTGGGTATTTGTGCCCTTATCGGATGTTGAAACGCCATTTTTAAACTTCCTGCGCTCTGGATTTTTAAATCACACAGCCCTTTGCTTGTTGTTTCCGGAACTTCATTTTTTTTCAAAACCAAATTTTTCTTTAAAATACTCTGTGATGTGTGTGGAATACATTGTATAACATTTTGTGGATATCTGTGGTCTTATTGGATGCTGAGACGTCATTTTTAAAGTTCCTGCGCTCTGGATTATTAAATCACACTCCCTTTGATTGCTGTTTCTGGAACTTTATCTTTTTGCTACATTGCCAATTTTTGAAGTATTAAAGATATATATATATATATATATATATATATATATATGAAATTTAGAATACACATTCTCTAGTCTACTAGGAAACTTTTCTCTGTAACAGAATTTTCCTAATTGATTTCATTTTAAAAATAAGTCTGTCTGTTTGCAAGAAAGAAAATAAAAATAATGTTATTAAATTTTAATTGTTTATTTTACAAATGTAGGGACTAATATCAAAATTCTGTTACAGACAGTTTGTAGAGAGTGCTTTTACAAATATATTGTAACAAACTGTTTGAATCTATCTTTAAAATGGCTTAGATATATCGAGTTTAGTAAAATACTGCGTTGGGTACATTTTTGTTTTCAAATCTGGCTCCCAAATTTTTTTTCAAAATATTTATATTTCGTTGAGTTGCTATAGCCATGAGCTCTCTACATACAAAAAATTAATATTTTACACCAAATAGGAAAAAAGTTTTAAAAAGTACAGTCCTCTCCCCTTAATGTGCCTCAAAATCAAGGATTTTCGTACACCGAAAATTTTGTTAATATTGTTGTTTCACATTGTCCTGCAGATAGGCCTATGGAAGTCTTCCTAGGATTTCTGCCAACTTGTCAGAGTTGATTTCATTTCTGAAGTGGGAGCATCTGTAATACAGGATCTATAGACCTCGATGTTAGGATGATAATTTGACAGAAAAGGTTAATAAATTTTGCCCGGAACCCTCTAGTTCAGGAACAAATTCCTTTTACGTGCGCATAAATTTGCAACATTGAATCTTCGGCAAGCATATACCAAGGACAATAACATACAGGGTGCAAGTTTTGGGTTGTGGATGTTACAAAACGGATACATTTTCATGCTATAGATATGAGGAGTTCGCGGGAAAAACGATGAATGTTACATTTCTGTTAAGGATTAGGTAATGATCTAATTGAGTCTATAACTGCAAGATGTAGCGCTGTTTCTATAGAAAATAAAGGAAAGGATTACTGTATTCGTGGTGATAATTCTCCTTTTTGCCATTTTTCATAAGAACAACATTAAATTTCGCAGTGATCCATTGAATTAGATAATGACATCAACCTTAAGAAAACTGTGACATTCATTGTTTTTCCCGCGAACTCTTCATATGGTCCGACTGAAAAAAAAATACACTGCTCAAAATAACAAATGTTAGTCACTTAAAATAAAATTTTCGTAGTGTTATAGGCTCAGTGGTCCACACCTGTGGAGTAACGGTCAGCGCGTCTAGCCGCGAAACCAAGTGGCCCGGGTTCGAATCCCGGTCGGGGCAAGTTACCTGGTTGAGGTTTTTCCGGGGTTTTCCCTCAACCTAATACGAGCAAATGCTGGGTAACTTTCGGTGCTGGACCCCGGACTCATTTCACCACGGCATTATCACCTTCATTTCATTCAGACGCTAAATAACCTAGATGTTGATACAGCGTCGTAAAATAACCCAATATAATAACAATAATATAGGCTCAGTTTATTACTTTTATTTACATTTCTTCTTTTTGTTCATATATAAAAAAATATGTTCGATGTAACGATCTTGGACAACGAAGTACCATATTTTGGGGCTACTATTAAAAATCAATGGTGTATCCTAGATTTGTCCACAAGCTAGTAGGCTACTTGCTATGAATTCTTTGGTCTTCATGGATATTACAAATAGGGCTATTAATGAAGCTGTTATTTCATATAATCCGAATCTTTTTTTGATGTTTTATTTTGCGACGCTTTGCTAACTGCTATGGTTATCTAGCGTCCGAATGAAATGAAGGTGACAATGCCAGCGAAATGAGTCCAGCGCCGAAAATTAGCCAGCATTTGCTCTTAATGGGTTGACCTCGGAAAATAACTTGTCACAACCAGGATTTGAACCGGGATCCTCTCGTTCAAGGTCAGGAACATTTTGAGTGAATTATTGTGTTAAATTGGGAAAGAAAAGAATATTTTCGTTCGCATGTGTAGACTGTAGTGAAAATGTGTTCGTTTTCGTCTTCTCTACGATCTCATATCGCATTAAATTCTTTTTTGCATTTCGATTAATTTAATTTATTCAGTAATAATACAGTATATCAAACATAAAACGTTACATTAAAGTACACCAAAAGAGCAAAGCTCGTTTTCGGGGCAGTTCCGTTTTGATAAAATAACAGGAGCACCTACATAATTATACGTAATGCATAAACATTTCTCTGTTGTTTATAAACTAAAATTTAAAATTCTAATACCAGAATATTACAAACGCATTTAGAATAATAAAATTTAAAATTCTAATACCAGGATCAGATTCTTAAGTGGAGTAGAAAGACATTGACATACATAAATCACAAATATAAACTTTGTAGACTGACATTTAAACACCAGGATAAGATACTTAAGAAGTAGGCTACATAAAGATGATAATGAAGTTAATGACAATAATACTAGTAATAAATGAGACAATTTACACCATAATTTCAGACTGGAGAAAAAGATGATATTGAGAATGGTGGTGGATAAATATTATTAGTGTAATTACTAGCAAATCATATTAATGTAGTAACAAAGATAAGATTCAGAGAAATAATGTAACTTAGGGAGGAAATAAATTTTCTTTACAATACATGATGCATATAAACTATGGAAATCTGTCACTCTGTATATTAAAATTCTGTAATAATTATTGTTGTTTTCCAGTGCTCACAGATATACTAAAATCTATTCTGGAATCTCTACAAACCTGTTACAGTTCACCTATATTTTTGAGATAGGAAACCTGTAACATAGAATTAACTACTTCCGATAATACGGTTACAGGTGAAGTAACAATTTTAAGAATATAGTTTTGATGAAAAAGGCAAATATATATTTTTTCTGTAATCCTTAAAATCCTCTTATTTAGGGACAGCAACGCCTGGCTTTATTTCCCTTCTGAAGAAAGTCTTACTGAAGACTTTTAAAACTCAAGCGCTCTCGATCATGCCTAGTGGCGCATACAAAAACTATTCCACAACTGAAAACGATACGAAAGTAATGTTTTACTGCGCTGTTGCTATAGTATATCATCTTAAGATGACTTCCTAGAATTTCTGACACTTGCACTTATGAAATGAGGCGAAATTAATTACCTCCGATAGAGGTAACTGTAATATCTTGCAAAGTTTATATGAGGATATATTTTGCCTGAAGCCCTCTCTTTCATGGACGTAAGTTGACACGAAAACTCCACCTTTGTAACTTCCCTTCTGAAGAAAGGCATGCCAATGTTTCTTTGCTCTTCAAAACCCATGGTCACCAACCGGATGTAAATCTGCTAACTTCTGTTCTAGTAGTCAACAGTAACTACTGTACATTATCGAGGTATGAAAATTTTTCTAGACTTTGTGTAGGCACGTGTTAAGGATATGTTTTTGGTGCGGGGGGGGTTGCAGGTAGATTCTTTGTTGGTACAGCCAAGCCGAGCCGAGCGGAGTGGGAAGTATTAATCTTCCAAAAATATGCAGACTTCAGTTTGTAGTAGTGTGCGAATATTTCATATAGGCCTATATATTGTTTACCTAGGCCTAGTATGATTTTGTTATTAATATATTAAATATATTGTTGCAATTTTTGCTCAAACATCTCCCTGATGTTAGCTAAGTTAATATTATATGAATTACTCATATTAAATATCTCACCGTTACAAGTCATTTTTATTAAGGAAACATGCTGTGGAAAAGTTTTTGGTTTTATTCTATTGAGATTTTAGAATATGTGTGATTGGTATCGTGAAAAACAGATTCCTATAATGTCATGCGAAAATCATTTGTTGGTGATATCTTAAAATACAAATTCAGTTCAATTATACTAATCACTAAATTTTATAGTAGGATTCTTCTTTTCATTTATATTATTATAGTTTTATTATGATTTTTCTTTTTATTTATTTTATTGTATTTGTATTCCTGGTGGTGTGATGGCCTTAACTTCACCAGAATAAATAAATAATACAAAATAAAATTTTCTACAATATTTTTCTTCTCTGAACGCGTAAGTACGAATGGTTGTATCTCTATCGCGCCAAAAATACATTAGAAAACTAATAGACATACTGCTCTCGTAAATTGGGCGAATGTTTTCAGTATGATTGTATTTCCTTCCAGACTGCCGCTGTCACTGTTCCCTCCCACTCCAGTACCGCGCTAGACTAGTCGGAACCGCATTCCTCTCAGCACTAAACTCCTCAGAGGATGACAGTAACTAGTCCTGCATTATAACGAAAGGCCAGCGTTTGGTCACCGAGTGAAGAAAACAGGTTAGCTGTGCTTTGGGGTATATATGAGAGCACACGCACACGACACGTTCGGTATTGTCAGCGCAGAAAATGATAGAAAAAGAGTAGCGATGATAACATAGTTAGGTGTTGATTATTAGTTTGATTAAAACTGTTCTTCGCCGATCTGTATAGGAAATTAAAACATACAACCACGCCATAAACACAAAACCCAACCCACCTCACCTGACTAGATTATAATAAGTAAGTATAGGTTAGAATGTTTTGGTGGACGAGGGTCAGGCCAATACACACATCGAAGTATCAAGTTTTATGTATGCACCAGTAACTTCTAGTTTTTTTTTATATTTTTTTTCAATTTCCGGTAATCTGGTGTCTTTTTTTTTGTTTTCCATTTGTTTCCTTTGTTTTACTTATACTAATACAAAAACAACACCCATGCCCGAGGCGGGACTCGAACCCACAACCCTTCGGCTCAACTAGTGAAGATGAAGTTTCCCGAAGTACAAACATTTCTTATCCGAAAGAGGAATGTTTTCGTTTGAAATTTTTGAAATATAAATTACTTGTACATAGCCATTCATTGCAGGCCTAATGGATTTAAAGAGGACTACTGAATACCACAGTCGTAAAGGTTATTGTTTATGTTTGAACATAGGTTGTAATTTTTCATTGTTGTCAAAGTCCTGCAATGTTTTGTTCGTTACAATATTATAATTTGTCCACATCTATGCAGTAATGGTCAGCGCGTCTGGCTGCGAAACCAGGTGGCCCGGGTTCGAACCCCGGTCGGGGCAAGTTATCTGGTTGAGGTTTTTCCGGGGTTTTCCCTAAACCCAAAACGAGCAAATGCTGGGTAACTTTCGGTGCTGGACCCCGGACTCATTTCACCGGCATTATCACCTTCATATCGTTCAGACGCTAAATAACCTAGATGTTGATACAGCGTCGTAAAATAACCCAATAAAAATATATATTATAATTTACCATATAGGCCTATTTGTTTTTTTTTAATTATAAACATTTATGAAGCAAGTAAAGAGATAGGTTTGGAAGTAAATCCCGAAAAGACAAAGGATATGATTATGTCTCGTGACGAGAATATTGTACGAAATGGAAATATAAAAATTGGAAATTTATCTTTTGAAGAGGTGGAAAAATTCAAACATCTTGGAGCAACAGTAACAAATATAAATGATACTCGGGAGGAAATTAAACACAGAATAAATATGGGAAATGCGTGTTATTATTCGGTTGAGAAGCTTATATCATCCAGTCTGTTGTCAAAAAATCTGAAAGTTAGAATTTATAAAACAGTTATATTACCGGTTGTTCTTTATAGTTGCGAAACTTGGACTCTCACTTTGAGAGAGGAACATAGGTTAAGGGTGTTTGAGAACAAGGTGCTTAGGGAAATATTTGGGACTAAGAGGGATGAAGTTACAGGAGAATGGAGGAAGTTACAAAACACAGAACTGCACGCATTGTATTCTTCACCTGACATAATTAGGAACATTAAATCCAGACGTTTGAGATGGGCAGGGCATGTAGCACGTATGGGCGAATCCATAAATGCATATAGAGTGTTAGTTGGGAGACCGGAGGGAAAAAGATCTTTTGGGAGGCTGAGACGTCGATGGGAATATAATATTAAAATGGATTTGAGGGAGGTGGGATATGGTGATAGAGACAGGATTAATCTTGCTCAGGATAGGGGCCAATGGCGGGCTTATGGGAGGGCAGCAATGAACCTCCGGGTTCCTTAAAAGCCAGAGTAAGTAATTATAAACATTTATGTATGTTTTGCTGATAATATGTTGTTGTTGTTTAGTCAAGTAATTATAAACATTTATATATGTTTGGTGATAATATGTTGTTGTTGTTTAGTCAAGTAATTATAAACATTTATATATGTTTGGTGATAATATGTTGTTGTTGTTTAGTCAAGTAATTATAAACATTTATATATATTTGGTGATAATATGTTGTTGTTTAGTCAACTGTCTGAAGACAGGTCTGAACCTCACAAGTAAACAATAATAATTTCCTAAACAGTGTTTGTAGTTGAATATTTCGCGAGGTGACTGTACAAGTTTATACATGCTTAGTATTAGCAGTTGTGTCCTTGCATAAAACAGTGGAGAGCTTAGGTATGTGTTCACTAAACTTTTAGTTCGATGTGATCGAACACTAGGTTCTAATTATAACCTTATTTAGTGCAGAAATACGTACCGTATCGATAGCATCATACCAGAAGGGCGTCTCAACAAATGCACCGTTATTGAAATATTTCAATGGAACCTATTTAAATTCGAAAACGAACGTTTGTGAATTACAATGGACATGAGGAAGAATCAAAGAAAGTATCATGTTATGTAGACAAAGATAGGAAATATTATATATTAAAACGACTCTAATGTAAAGTTGCAGATTTGCTGATTCGCCCTTCTGGCATGATGCTCTCGATATGATTGTAAAATAGAGTAGGATGCACATTCTCTTTGGAAGACAGTAACAACTTAATATAAATGTATATATGTTGGCTTCTATGGCCCTTACAGCCCCTGGAGGACCATGGTGATCACTGGTATGTTCTAGAAGTAAAGAGGCAGCTCTTTATTTTAGGTTGCTGTCACACGGGAATTCGAAGTCTGTTTAGTCTATTAACTTGTTCGTTTTTGCTCAAGGCTTTCTCCAACTTTAAGGCCAATGTCAGGTAATTAAATGGCAGATCCTTGGCGTTATGTCAATAAAATATTATTTCGCCATAAACAGATACCACCGGTGCTAGCATTAAAATTAATTCATCTTCAAATACTAGATTAAAAAAGAGCCCTTGGTCTAAGTCAGGCATGTCAATTGATGCCCACAGGAGCAATCGCGCGCTTTAGAGCCCAGGAGAGCCTGAGAGCTTTACAGCGGAAAGGAAAGAGACAGAGGAAAGAGGTGGTATATGCCTCTTGGTCGAATTATATTCAGGGATGGCCAGCACTGGTTCAATAGATAAAGGGAAGAGAACTTATTTTAGATTTGCCTGAGAATTATAAGTGCATTATAAGAATGTAAGTTTTAATTTTAATGCTCATTTTTCACAAGTTTGATTTTTTTATTCAAAAGAAATATTTTCTCAACCTTTCGTATAGAAAAGTGAAATTTTCAGGTATAGTCCTATATATTTAGTAGCCTCACAGAATGTTTTCGTAAATCTAATATACCGTATATATATATATATATATATATATATATATATATATATATATATATATATACGTATTACTGAAGATAGTGTATTGAAAATTTTGAAAATATTCTCATGGAAATTGTTTGTAAGGAAATTAATTAACAAAGCAAGTACTGTTACATCATAAGCAAAAGATACGTGCCCATGTGTTGTAAAAATGTCAGCTCTATAGCTTCAGCACATTTCGAGAAAATAATTTAATATTCTGATGATAGGAAGTTTCAAATATCACCTTAAAAGCATAATTGCGATAAGAGTTTTGTTGTGGAATATTAGTTACACTTAAAACAGATACAGTATCTAGGTAACTTTGCTTTGTACTGTAATATTGTTTTGATTAGTTTATTGATTACTTCTGTAAGACTAAAGACACCATCAATATAAATTCAAACTTATGTCATACTCAATCTCTTTCTTTGGAATATCACTTTCTTTATGAATGATGTGTTTCATCCACTTAATACAGTATAATATTATACTACTATGGAATTTAAGTGAATATTCCTTCTTAACTCTCTATTAGTTATTAAGATTTAAAACACAAGTGCAATATTAAGAACTCAGTGTTAGTACTTTTGTTTTATTATTATCATTATTATTATTATTATTATTATTATTATTATTATTATTATTATTATTATCATCATTGTCATCATCCGTAGCGCGAAATTTGACCAGCTGGTTGGTTACCTTACGTCCACATGCTTCAGCGGATGTGAATGATCATACAACCAGAACAGAGCTATCGTGTGATCAGCAGGATTATCCCCTCTGTCTTTATAGCCAGTTTTCTAAATCGGATTCCACTACTTATTGTAGTTACCCAAATTCATCACGATGCTTGTTTGGGCATTGGTCCCATGTACTGGCCAAAATTTCGTGAGAAAATTTATTACAAGCGTTCCGTAACGCGAGCCATGATGCGTTAGACCAGCGGTGACCAACGGGTACGAGGTGTTTCCTGTACATTGTTGTGTGTTTCATTCACGTACTGAAGGCAAGCAGTGGCGGTATCATGTCGCTCTACAAACTCTCTCTCTACAAGCAGTAAGAGGTGGTTTCGTAAAGAATGAGAAGGGAACTTTTTTTGTTGTTCTGTCGGACAAAATATAATACGTTTACTTTGCTCAACGGTTCAATTAGGAGTATATAGAAACATTAATTGCCACGCTGAATAATGTATTATTATTATTATCATTATTATTATTATTATTATTATTATTATTATTATTATTATTATTATTATTGACTACTAAGTATGTGTTTCTATAATTCTTCTGTACGTGCATGAATATTGACATTTTTAGATCTTCTCCCTAGAAGGATAAAATTGTTAGGTTTTATCTCAATTTTAATCTTCTTAATCGTTAGATGAGGGTAACTATTTATTAGTTATTCATTTAATAATAATATTTTAGAAAAACTGATTCAATATTATGTGCCGACGAACTGTTAAACGCCAGAAATTGACATGTCTTAAGTCGTAGCCAGGAAGAGAAAGATGGCATAAATAAATGTAAGGAAGTCAGCTACCTAATAAAGTTTGAAATATCTTGTGCTCTAAACCCTTTTAATGGAACAGAATTTCTCAAAAGAGTAATGATTAAAATAGCTTAAATAACTTGTCCATAAAAAGTTTTTAATTTTTTAACAAAAAAAAAAAAAAAAACTACGAATTTTTCGACCAAGTATTGAAAGAAGAATTTAGAATTTAGAAAAGTCCTGATTATAGTCAAGAGGAAGGTTGAAAAAAGAAGTAAAAAAATCGTATATTATTCACTGGCTCTTGATGACAGCAGTGACATTACTGATACAGCAAAACTTCAGTTTTTTATCAACGGGATTGATCAAGATGTTAGTACAGGAACCATCACTGGTTGTAGTTTTCATGCCAAGTAACTTTCCTCCATCTCCTTACTTCATTGGCTGTCTGTCGCATGTAATCACTGCAGCTCGAGTTTTGGTCACCGCTGCTTTATGCTAAGACGGTACGAAGCGGGATTATTAAAATTCCTTTTATTTCCTCGAACTAGGTCTTATGCAATTAGGAAACAATTATTACGAAGTAATTAACGAGAAGATTCCGCCCTCTTAAATTTAAATTACTGGTAGTATAAAGGCAGAAACTAAAAGAAATATCGAAATTTTATTTGAAATTCTAATAGTACATTATAAAACGAGCCTATAATGGTAGTAATTAAGACGCGAGTATGTTTGTTTATGAAACGAGCGCAAGCGAGTTTTATAATTTTCATACGAGCGTCTTAATTACCATCATAGGCAAGTTTCATACGACTTTTTATGCTCGACCATATTTCTAACTTGAAATTATTCAGAAGTATTCATGTTATGGTTATGTAAGTGAGGAGCGGAACTGACCTGAATTGTGAGATGTGCGCAGACGCGAAAGTATTGATTTTTTCCGAGCCACAAATGTCGTTGACCTTGATATAATCTAGAGAATAAAATGAACATTAGTCTTGATATAATCTGGAAATTGATTTAGAATTGAAAAACGAGATGACAAATTTAATTTATTTGAATATTATTTACAATTAACGCTAATTATTATAGTGACAGAACATAACCTTCTGCGACAGTACTGGATTTCCAGCCTCCGTGACTTTTCGCTAATTGTCTTTCGATTGCATATCCGAGAATAATAATCGATACTTGCGGTTTTATAATGGTACAAAGGTGATTTCTCATTGGCTGAACGACTGAATTATAATGAATAGGTGTACTTTAATGAGGTGCATTAAAGGGCTACTAGCAGGTGTATAATTACTACATTTCGGCATGGTCGAGCATAAACATCCTTATAATTCCAACCATGCTCACAATAACGATCTCGAACAACATAGGCCTAAGTATGTGACGCAATTATAGGGATTCAATTAATCCCCTGTCAGTTTTTAAATTTATACCATATTATATTAAACAGAACGTGATCAATTACACCGCGTATTAACTTAAAATGACACAGGACATCACGTAGACAATGAATTCGTGCAACATTCGAAATTACGATCCTGGTTTCTACGTAATATTGAAGCTCAGCATCTTGGCATTGTGTACATCAAGGCCGAAACTTAAAATAAAATAGACTCTGTAGTTTTTTAACAAAGACAGTTTTGTATTTACATATTTATATTTGCCATATGTAGGCTGTTTGAGAGTATTGTATTCAATGTATCTTCGAACTACAGGCTACTTCACAGTACTTGCTTTGTGTATTGCGTGTTTCAGAAATAAGTGCCAATCTTTTAGAGATGATTGGTTGCGTCTAGGCTAGTGGTTACCAAACACCACGAAATGGTGACGTAATAGAAATGCAACCCGCACACCACTATCGCACAGAAAGTGGTGTAGTGGATATCTCGTGAGATAATGCAGTGAATGACAATGCAGAGATGGACTGTGACAGGAATCATAACTGGACGCATATGCGTCCGCGCTAGAGAATATGCTATGAACTGAGAAACTTTTATTTGCATTTCATTTTCAATTAATTTTTAAATATTATCTAACCTTTTTTTCACAGTGTTGGAAAACAAATGAATACTGAAATTAACAACTTGCTCGGACACAATATTTCAATGATACCATCCACATAAGACTTAACAAAATGACCCGTGCACTAGGTTAAATGGATTTTGGGATTTTGCGGGCAACAACATAGCTAGCTGGAAGTCCTGGTTGTGGTAAAAGGTAAGGTAAAGGTATCCCCGTAACATGCCATGAAGGCACTTGGGGGGCATGGAGGTAGAGCCCCATGCTTTCCATGACCTCGGCACTAGAATGAGGTGGTGTGGTCGGCACCACGCTCTGGCCGCCTTTTACCCCCGGGAAAGAATCCTGTCGCCACCTGGGATCGAACCCTGGACCTTCCAGTCCGTAGCCAGCTGCTCTACCAACTGAGTTACCCGGCCGCCCCGGGTTGTGGTAATTTCGTCAATATCGTTTGTAGATGAACTTTCTTCTTTCAAATCCAATCTTATAGCGTTTTATCTCGTTTTATTCATAAAATAAGAAACAAATCTGAAATATCCAGAAAATTGGAACTACCTGCATATTACTGATCATAAGCACTTCCATATTCCATGTAACAATAGCATTATAGCCTATGTATAAATGTATTAAATTGAAGGTTGTCTCTAATTTATAAGATGTCATAGGAGCCGATGCTTTTAATTTGTTCGTGTTGTTTTTTTAATTGTATATTGAATTTAGAGGCAAGGGCGCGGTAATCTTTATGACAAAAGGAATAATGATGTATATTTTTTTATTTAGATTAGATTAGATTAGATTTATTTATTTAACCTGGTAGAGATAAGGCCGTCAGGCCTTCTCTGCCCCTCTACCAGGGGATTACAACTATAACATGAACAATAAGATTACAATTAATATTAAATTTACAATTACAATTACAATAAAAATTAAAGTGCGACAAGAATACCTGATTAATGAAAGCTAGACATTTTATCACAGAAGTCAAGAACAAAGAATATTTTTGTATTTACTAAATTACAAATTAAACCTAGAATAACAAAATTCTATAGTGATGACATTACCGGATATTGAGATATTTTGTGGTAGATTAAAAGAACTATTTACAAGAAACCATGTCTGAACGAGTCTCAATTACTGACCAAGTGCCTAGTAAGTTTGCGTTTGAATTCAATTTTATTTCGACAGTCGCTGATGCTAGCAGGTAACGAATTCCAGAGTCTTGGCAGGGCTATTGTGAAAGAGGATGAGTATGAGAAGGTGCGATGGGATGGTATTGTTAGTATTGTTTCATGGCGAGAGCGTGTGTTCAGATTGTGGTGGGAAGAAAGGTAAGTGAAGCGAGACGACAGATACGAAGGAATAGAAGAGTTCAAGATTTCGAAGAGAAAGAGAAGTGAATGTAAATTTCTTTTCTTATCTAGTTTAAGCCAACCTATTGCTTCCAGGGATGGGGTAATATGATCATATTTACGAACATTGCTTACAAAACGTACACACAAATTATGAGCACGTTGAAGTTTCATTTTGTTGCCGCTGGAAAGGTCAGTCAGTAAAATGTCAGCATAGTCAAAATAGGGAAATACAAGGGTCTGCACAAGGGACTTTTTTAAGCAAGAGGGAAGATGAACATTTATCCTTTTTAGCACATGAATAATAGAATACACTTTTCTGCAGGTTTCTGTGATTTGCATGTCCCAGTTGAGATTATTATCCATGTGAATGCCAAGATTTTTTACCGAAGAACTGAAAGGGATATGCACTGTACTTACTTTAACGGGGGAAATGTCGAGTTGCTTTACAGCGTCGGTTTTTATATACGCCATTTAACATTTTACAAGAAATTAACCACGTCACAAGAAATATTGTTCCTACCACGCTTCTTGAAATTTACGTTTTCGTTTTTTTTTTTTTTTTTTTAAAGAAACATTTCGAGACAGTATCCTACAGCAGCCGTGGCGAAAATGTAATGTGCGCCGAGCCACTGTGTAACCTGCAACGTGCATAGTACCTATGGAGGGAGGCGGACACCCGAAGGGGAAGTGAAGGAACTGTCTGACTTATTAACGAATTTTCATTTTCCTTACGCCAATCACTTAAATATAATTTTATACAGTACAAGGTTACAAACTAATGTTTAGTACGTGTAACGAAGAAAGAAATGAACAATAAATGAACAATATCACAACCTAAAATTAACTGTCTTCAGAATGTCTCTAGTTTAGTTACAAACTAATGTTTAGTACGTTAACGAAGAAAGAAATGAACAATAAATGAACAATATCACAACCTAAAATTAACTGTCTTCAGAATGTCTCTGCGACAAAGTTTCAAAATCAGGAATTATGTCACTTACTGCCAGTCGTAGTTGATCACGAAGGTATTTGTCTGTCAGTCGTGATCTAAATTTGGTTTTTAACTATTTTCACTGTTGAAAATAATTTTTCACAAACGTAAGTTATAGCAAACAAGGCTTCAATAGAGCAAGCGAAAGAACGAAGCTTCGGATATTTATTTTTTGGCAAAGATTTGAAAGTTCAACATTTGTCAAATCCTTACATCTAGCTTTCATTTGACATCACATAGTAAATCAGTGAGTTCGAATTGAAAAGCTAACCGCATTATTC
The DNA here is from genome assembly GCF_040183065.1 of Periplaneta americana. NCBI lineage: Eukaryota > Metazoa > Arthropoda > Insecta > Blattodea > Blattidae > Periplaneta > Periplaneta americana. Next base: position 120,573,992 of record NC_091132.1, on the reverse strand, counting down.
GTACATCTGCTGAAAAAGGGTCGACGTACAGAGATGATGATGATGATGATGATGATGATTATATTGATATTAATAATAATAATAATAATAATAATAATAATAATAATAATAATAATGTTTCATCAATAACATGTAGTATAATGCTCTTTTATGTTATACAACCGTTTTGCTCCTAATACTCGTGAACAAATCATACATTTAATATTCTCATCATATTGGCAGCAAAAAAATGCGTCCTCCCATCCTATTTGAAACTTTCGTTTTTGTAGAGGTACATGGTTTCGAGAGAGACATATGCCACTCGCAGGTCAGAGACAAATACAAATGGAACGGAGTTTGACTCCAGTGAGTGAGAGGGTGGGAGTGGGGGTTGGGGAAGGTAGGAAGAAAGAGAAATGCATAGCTATCACTGCGAGCCATAATGTCTCGCGAGTCACGTTCTCGCCACTGCATGCCGTCCTACAGCATTACAAATGTACGAACGTTGCTGATATCTATTTACTTCTAACGAAGTAAAGGGGATAAGAAGAGGGTGGGGGTATGATGTCATCGTTAGGCTTGAGTAGAGGCAGTGGAATGTGTCGCGACACAGATTTTGGCGACCACCTAGGGAATGTAGGCACTATGTATTGCCCAAGTGCTGTCTATCAGCCTGGAGGTTAGGCAGCCGGTGGAGCACTTAGAGATCTGCTTTAGTTTGTCCTCCTTGGTTGGACGATTTGATTGTGTAATCAACACAATGCGGTAATGGCGGACACTTTGTACATTTATTGTGGTATATTCTACAGTAAATTTGAATCAAAACTGAATTTTTACCTCTACTGTCTTGTCTTGTTTAGATACCCTGTGCTTAGGAACCCATATCACTACAATATTTCTAAATTAATTGTTGCCTCTTTCTTCCGAGTGACATACCACGCCAACACCGGTCACATACACTCTAAGCAGCACAATGACGACTTTGGTGTCACGTATTGCCAAAATGACTAATGTTTCTGTTCTTAAAATGATCGCCTAGATTCTATCATTCGTAAAATATTCGGTACTCACTTTCCTGAATCATTATTACAAAACCCAAAATAATAATAACTTAGTCCATTGCTATGGAGTAATGGTTAGCACTCCTGACCCTGAAATAAGAAGAGCCGAGCTGTATTCCTGGTTGAGACATGTTACGTGGCTGAGGTTTATCCCGGGGTTCTCCCTCAACCCATTAAGAGCTAATGTCACGTAACTTTCGACGCTGGACCTCCGGCTCATATCATAGGCATTATCATCCTCATCTCGCTCGGATACTAGATAATCATAGCAACTGATAAAGTGTCATAAAATAACCAATTAAAAATAACTGAGTTACTAAATTTCAGATACTTTCTCTGTCTGTCGATAATGATGCTAGCTAAATTATTGTTCCTATTACCTGCTAGTTTTTGTTGTTGTATTTAACTTCCCAATCAAGCTTAATACGAGGGTCAATCAATATATTTCCGAACTGCACTTGTATTTATTGTATCGTTAAACATACATGCGCGTGTTACTGAAGACCATTACTTCCATATCTGTTGAGTCAGTGTATCAAACAGCGTCAGATTTTCTTTAAGAACTGAGCTTTTACATGTGACTTTGTGCAAACATGTCAAGGACCTATTGCGATTTTTCCTGGACTCTCTCCATAAAACATTATGGCTAGTCTTCTCTATCTTTTAAGTGATAGTTTTAGTATACAGTACATTTCAGGCGTTTCCATGGTTATAGATAACTTCTCCGTTTCCAATGGCCTGTGTGGTTGCCTACATTCAGGGCAGTTCGGAAACTTATTGATTGTCCCTCGTACAACTCCAGGTGAAGTTCAGTCACTGGGTCTGTGGCTGCAGACGTTGCAGGGAACTTTTTCATGATACTCCCATCACCATCTTTCATTCCAACAACATTCTCCATCTTATCCTCATTTCGTTTATCATCTGTAATACTCAAAAATAGGCTAGGGTGAATTCTTGGGGGGAGTACTAAGGGTTTCAGATCTGATATAGGATTTAAGGACGCATGGCTCTGGCTTATGATTATGATATACTCGTCTAGGGATGGAATCTGACTCTGTCAGGGCTGAGGCAGAATGGTCCAAGCCTGTCAACGTCGGATTGACGAATGTCACTCATGCCAGCTGTCGGACTGGAAGAGTCATTGTATGTAGGAGGGCGCACAATGCAGTGGATTAATGCATATGGGTTCCCGATCTTTTCTGACTGACAACACACTTTACTGAAGGCCCACGATATCGTGACACACTTACTTGTTTTTATTAATAATAATATAATAACAACAAGCAGTGATTTTCTTCTGGAGAAAAAAGTGGTGGAACTCAGTGTAGAATATTTTATAGCAAACGGGGAGCTGATTACTGTTCACTGCACGGGAATTTTGTCGTTTTTAACCTCCTTTTCGTTCAACTAAGACTTTCAAGATCTAAGTGGAATTCAAAGAAAAATTATATTAAAAACATAGTTATTCACATTTATTTCGCTTGAATGATGAAAAATGCAAGATAAAAGTGCTGGAACGCCGTTCCAGTACGTTCACCCAGAAAAAAGCACTGATAACTTCTATGTAATGTCGGACATCCACTATTGTAGATAGGTCGATGTTAACACACAATCGAAGATTCTAAGCAAAAGCAGCAACTTGAATGGAATTAGAAAAAAACAAACGTAGGCCTATGTGTCAAAAATCCCACCCTATCTATACTGGGTGTCTGATAAAAGATTTTTATTATCATTTTCGGAAACTCACCTATTGAAATTAATGCGAAGTCTGCGCTTAGTGGGTTGCACAGAATTTCCCTATACGTGGCCTTATGATTTACAGGCCAACACGTAAATCATCTAAACGGAGAATACTTTAATTATAACTGTACATAGATATCAGGCATTGTGGTCCAACAACATGTAACATCGCCTGTCTCCGAATTGTAGCGGAGTTTCCCGAAAGGAACTTTGTTTCTAGAGAGCGGCCACTTTTCCTTTTGACAGCTGTATATCTTTTGTGCTTCTATCTTAATCCATAAACAGCCCAACATTTTCAGTAAAGGTTACATAATACTCATGTTGTTGATTGAGACTTGGTAGACCTCACTTACAAGAAAATGTTGTGACCGGAAAATGCAATATTTCAGTAAAAACCATACCAACAATTTGTAGGGGTTAAAGTATTCTAACTCAAGATAGACAACCAGTCATATTTAAAAAGAAGAGAAAGCTTTTTAAACCGTATCGTCTGAGGTTTCTTGACTATTCATCCATTGAATTTAGGTTATACTTATTTCCATTGTTTTATTTTTCAGTTTGTTTGTTCGGTAATTTCCATTTTACCGCTATATTTACACTTTAATCGACTGGTACACATTTCTCACAAATAAAAAAACAATTGACTATGACTGTGATTAGTTTTATATACGTAAAAAATATGTTCATTTTCGCATTAATCACCGAAATACTTCAAACATAGTGGAAATACAGATTTATTGAACACTAAAAATATTTAAACAGAAAATGAAAGAAGTTTTTTGCTAAAATTCTATAATTTAGCTTATAACTTCTGCATCTCTTCTTCCACTATAATATTGTTTTAAATAAATCTACAAACTATGTTATAAAAGTGTAATTCATTTGCCAAAAATATTTTAATATATATTAATTTCTTAAGTAATCTTTGACAAATTATGTGACATGTACAATGAGTATGAAAAGTATTCGTACAGTGCTGCTTTAAAATGGGCAAGTATGGATTACAAATTCAATGAAAATAATTAAATATAAGTATAAGGTGGGATGTTGGGATGATACTTCACGCCATGATCCTCATCTTCTGCGATCATTTCTGGATAATGCTTCTTCGGATGTTTGTTTGGCGATTGTCGCAATCTGTAACAGCTTGTGAATAGGTTATTGTTTCCTTGCTATTGTTATTAATCTTTACATAGTTATTGTTTCCTTGGTTTCTTTCACTTTGTTTTTGTTACTATCACGACTGGATGATCGATCGTGACAATATTGATGTTGTACTTAAATATCGCTCCATTTAAGACGCTGATGTCAGTCGATCGGAGTGCGTGCGTCTGTCTCACACGAGTTAACCTGATTGAGTTTCGGAATGTGGTCTCAATGGCCCACTGAACAGTCTCTGTTTTTATTGGACAACACTCACGCGAATACATAGTAGAGTAATAGAGGGAAGAACCACAAGCAAAATGGCAATTTTAAATTCTTAACTCATTACAGAACGTCCCATCTAAACTGTAGGCTAAAATAGGAGACAACGAGGTAATAATTGTTATTGTAACTGAAATTCTTTATTTGACATCTATTGAAACCACAGAAGCAATTCGGACTGTGAAATGACATTTGTGATTGTAACGTTTTATGTAATCTTTTTCATGCCTACAGGGAACAGTGAGAAACAATAAGATGGCAGTAGTAATTGTTTTATGTACCGCAGCTTTCCAACTAGATTCTACTCGAAGACGAGAAGATTAAATACTTTTATAGTGAGGGTCACATAAGAACAGTTCCTAAACAGCAAATATTGCCGTCTTGTCAGTGTTGCCAAATGTTATCATATATCACACAATCCTACGTACAAAATGACTTATTTACTTACTGTAGTTTATGTTAGAAGGTTATTTTAAATAATTCAATACTTTGTAACATATTTTCATAGGCAACCTATACGGGAAAGGGATCAACATGTCAAGTATTTTGTCTGGCAATACGAAATTCTTTGGTTTGACTAAACAATTGACTCACAAGACCTAACCTAAAAATGTATTTTGTTTGACCATATGAAATTATTAGTACTAACTCCGAAAACTTACCTGACTATAGCCTTGAATTATAACCACAACGCAACACATTGTCACTAATATCATTATAATTCATTATTCAACAAACCTAGGAATTTTTCAAGAAGAAGAAATGATGTTGTTGATAGTGATGATGATTGAAATTGATACTGCGAAGTCATTGAGCAGAAACAACATTTTGGCATTATTCACATCAACATTTTGCACTACATTTATTAGTGTAGAAATAAAGAGATTAAGAACAAAGCTCAGAAATGGTTTTGAATAGAAAATTCCGTGGTTGCTATTTTCTGGCAGGAGTGTTCATGTTAGTAGAACTTGAAACTTAGCGGTACTCAGTGACACAACGTATGAACTAACATCACATCTGGTTGTGGCGTTTCAAGTAACAGATCCTGGTAGCCGTTGCAATTATAATAGAAGAAACTTGTAGCGTTCCATATCAGGTTTCAGGTTTCATCGGTGATTGAGTTGAGATTTTAGCTTTTCCAACTTAGACGTTTTGAAACTTCTTGTAGGTTCTGTAATCAAGGACGTATCATCGAAGAGATGAAATGATTAACTAACTCTAGTGAAGGTGTTCCGTGGCTTCTCCTCTTATACCTCCCTCCCTCCCTCCCTCCATCCATCCATCTTCCTCGTAGCAGTGTTTTGCGGACTGTATTTCATATGACGTCATCTTTGTCGACCACTGACCTAAGGCAATAGTTTCATAAATAAAACATAGCAAAGGATATATATATATATATATATATATATATATATATATATATATATATATACATACATACATAAATAAGGAAATGTATTGGAAAATAAATAAGTAGAGATAATGGTTAATGATAGAGAAAAATTCGCTTCGCTTATTAACCAATAATAACAATAACAGACAATTTTGTAGGACCAAAAAATTAATATAATCTTTACGTAGATTATTCACCCAACAGAGCATAATTATAAACTGTAGAGTCCCGGCCGCACAAGTCACTTTTATGTACGTATATATCTAGTAAGGCCACAAAGGGAAAAAAAGCAAAGAAGAAAGATTCGATTTGTTGCTGTAGATTGAGCCTCGGCGTAGCTCAGTAGTAGAGTGCGCAGTGCGTAGAACTGAGGCTCCTGGGTTCGATTTCCGACACCGGAGCGAACTTTTATCCGTTAGTAACCAGTAATAACCATAACGATAATTCTGTAGAAATTTATGATCTTTACACAGGTAGAGAAATGTTTAACTGCATAACCAATACCTTCCTTAATTCTGGGATGTTAATTCAAAAATTGAAAATTATTCTTTTAACACTATAATTTATTTATTTTATTTATTATTTATCTATTATTAATATTTGTGTGCTGAACAACAGCCAGAGGCCAATTATAGTTCAGCACAATACACAAACAGAAGATACAAAGGTGCAAAACAAAAATAAATAATATCTTAAATAACAAAAACATACATAAATAAAATTGAGTACAAACAGTAAAAACTAATAATCAAAACGAAACTAAACCTTAAAAGGATCTAAATTGTGCCCATGCAAATTGGCATATTTTATGCATCTACAGACTGGAGAAAGTGATTTTGAATTTCGGTTATAAAAATTTTTTTGAAATCTTAATCCTTTTGTAGGAATACGAAGGCTGATATTGTTTATGATAGACTCACAATCAATATCACCCTTGATAACTTTGCAAAAAAATTGATAATCAATATTTAGACGTCTAGCATAAAGGCTACAACAGTTAAAATATTTACAGGTAATATCATAGTTAAAGTCAGTGGAATTGGGTATATATCGAAAAGCACATAAGGAAATAATTTTTCTTTGAATATTTTCCAATTTAACCGAATCGGTTGAAGTAATGGAATTCCAGGCTACAGATGCATATTCAAGTTTAGAGCGAACCAAAGTAAAGTATAGAATTAATAGTGACTCAGGAGTAGAAAAAGAATAGGTTATAGACCTTATTAAACCAAGCATTCTTATTGAATGATTATAAATATATTGAACATGATCGTGAAAGTATAATTTAGAATCCAGTAGTACACCAAGATCTTTTATAGAATTTTTCCTAATAATACAGGCGTTATTAAGAGAATAATTAAATTTTATGGAAGTAGTTTTTCGAGAGTACGAAATGACAAAAGTTTTTGTTTAATTAATTTTCATTCCATTAATGTCAGACCAAAGTTCAATGGAGTTAATATCATTTTGAAGAGTTTGGCAATCGGCAGAACTATTTATTGAGCGAAAGATTTTGAGATCATCAGCAAATAACAGGTAGTTTGAACTTATTCTTTTACATATGTCATCAATAAATAATAAAAATAATAGAGGGCCCAATGTAGATCCTTGGGGAACTCCACATAAACAATTAAATGGGTCCGAGAGAGAATCACCAAGACGAACACAACATTGTCTATTAGTTAAATAGTTTTCAAACCAGCTCACGTAGTTAGAAGAGAGACCAAAGTTTTTAAATTTATTTATCAGAATATTGTGAGGTACAACATCAAACGCTTTGCTAAAGTCGATATAAATTGAGTCAATTTGACCTTGGGTTTCAACAACAGGCATAACAAGATTAAGGTAGGATACTAAGTTTGTAGTTGTTGATTTACCTTTAGTAAAACCATGTTGTGCTGAATTAATTTTATTCTTAACATAAAATGAAACATATTTGTGGATTATTTTTTTCAAAAAATTTTGAGAAATTGTTTAATATTGAAATAGGTCTATAATTGGAAACAACATTTTTTTTACCATTCTTAAAGATAGGAATAACGGATGCTTCTTTCCAAAGCATAGGGTATGTACCGGTCAATAAACTTAAATTAAATATAAAGGTTAAAACGGGTATTAGAATATTAGAACATCCCTTAATAATAAAATTAGGAATGCCATCAGTGCCCTTTGATTTATTAGGTTTAAGCTTTTTTATGGCTAATGAAACGTCATCAACTGTAGTTTTAGGTAAGGATAAGAAGTCAGTAGAATTATACTCCAACAAACAGAGATTAGAATTAGGCTGTTTTTGAATCGATTTGAATTGATTAGCAAATGCATTAGCAATTTCTTGCTGATCAGTAATGTGAATCCCATTTATTAATAATTCGGTGGGATAATTATTGGATTTACGAAAAGATTCTACGTATTTCCAAAATTTATTAGGTTCATTCTTCAAATTTTCATCAATGGATTGTAACCATTTAAATTTGTCAGATTTAATCATAGCTTTAACTTGTTTTCTGTAATTGGAAACAATTTGATAATGGTGATCAGTTTTGAATTTCTTAAAATTTCTATGTGCTTTGTTCTTTTTCCTAATAAGTATACGCAAGGTATTTGAAAACCATTTAGGATAGTGCGATTTTTTTTACGAAAGTGACAGGAACAGCAAGAGAAATAGCTTTGTTCATAATCTGGGACAACGCGTTAGCAGCAACGTTAACATCAGTAGTTTGATATATGGAATTCCAATCATGATTGTATAGAGTGGAATAGAGTTTCAAGTAATCACCTTGAGAATAATTTATGAAGGTACTAGATAGGCAGTGATCAGGTAGCGACAAATACACTTCAAGATTAATGGAGATAGATGGATGATAAGAATCCTCCAAAACTAGAGAATGATTGGCTAGTTTTACTGTACTATTAATAATATTAGTAAAGACAAGATCAAGTAGATTTTTACTTGAAACAGTAAAATTAATTTGATTTAATCCCAGAAGGCAAGACGAGGAATATAAATCACTGGACTTAATTTTAGAGTAGTAATGAATATCATTAAGATTAAAACCAGTTGACCAATCCATACCAGGACAATTGAAATCACCAATAATTACTATTCTAAAATTATGAGTATCAAGGTTTTTTTCAAGAAAATTGAGGTAAGATTTTAAGTGATTATGACCGAAATCAGGTGGGAAGTAATGATTTCCAATTAATAAATTAATACCATCAGCCATTTTAATTTCAATCCAAACACATTCATTAATAATTTCTAAATCATATCGCCGACAGGTAAAAGGTAACTGGTTGTTAATCGCTGTTAGGACACCCCCACCTATTTTTTTATTGGTGTCCTCATACGTTCTGTCTGCTCGAAACACAGTATAATTGTTAGGGAATAAGTTTGTATTTAATACTGAATCAGATAACCATGTTTCAGTAAGACAGATAATGATATCATTATTACTTACTACATTTTGAAAAATTTCATCAATTTTTGTATTAAGACCACGAACATTTTGGTAAAATATCTCAAGATGATTATTAGAACTGTGCATTGAGAGTTAGAGAATAATATTAAGAGGCATTAACCCTAGAATCAACTGAAGTACCTGGTGGAGCAAAATGCTGCTCAGGTTTAAGTTTACCAAAAAAGGGTGCAATGAGGCATCCCGCAGGCCAAACATCAGAATTATTAATTAACTCGAAATCCCTCTCATCAACTGAGATATGAAAAGAGGAATACGTCTGGTATTTTGTTTTCAATTTAGTTATTTCGAGAGACCTTAATTTACGTTGATGAAAGAGTGAATCCTTAATATTATTCTCGTTTACATTAGGACTAAATCTAGAAACAAAAAGAGATTTGGTTCTGATTCTCTCTGGAGCCATTTCTAAGTTGCTATTAGTTAGAGTGCCAACTTTAGGATCTCGTTTCTTAAATTTTTTGCGAGTGACAGTTTGAAAACCATCAGAGTCTACGTTATTTGATAACGCAACAGTGCTATCGTCTGTGCGTACGACAGCAGAGATTACCTCATTACTGTTATGATGAGTAAGAGCAAATGAAGTGCTCGGTGCTGACTTCGCATGATTGCGAGAATTAACAGTGTCAGACAAAACACTACTGTAGGATTTAGTAACCGGGTGAACAGTGGACTGTTGACCCAATTTAGAGACAATTTGATCAGGCTTACAAGGACAGGAATTTTTTACCAAAATCTCGGCCATTTGTAATTTGAGGGCAGTATTCTCGCTCTTTAATTCACCCATTTCTTTTTCAAGATTTTTAACATTCTCCAGAATAACTGTTAAAGTATATAGAATGGATTCACTATTCAATCGTACCGTCTCTATTTGTACAGAGAGAGATTCCTTACTTTGTAAATTAGGTAGTTCAAGTTCCCTAGTAGGCGAGATGATCTTCTTATCGGTCTTCTTGGTCGGTTTCACGGGAGTGTTATCACCATGAACCGCCTTCGCAGCACTGGTACACTCATCACTCTTGAAGGAGGAAATGCCTCCCTTCATGAAAAAATCGTATTCCACTTCACTCATATTTAAACAGTCAAGATGAAATCTTAGGCCACAAGGCCCAACACACTTTAGGAACTTTTGTCTGCCGAAGAAAGCAGCGCTACATTTAGAACATGTATCTTCACTAGGCGGCATTGTACGCAGTTAACTAAGCGCCTTAAATGAGGACACAGACGAATGTAGTAATAACTAAACACTGTGAAAACAGCGGAGCTACACAAAAAGTCGACTGCACTTCATGACGACTAGAAGCCGAATGATAATAATAATAATAATAATAATAATAATAATAATAATGATGATGATGATGATAATGATAATGATAATGATAATGATAATGATAATGATAATGATAATGATAATGATGATAATGATAATGATAATAATGATAATGATAATGATAATGATGATAATGATAATGATAATGATAATGTTAATATTCCTTGCCTCTCAGTTATTGTAGGTCTTTCTCTGCTCATCCGTCCCCTTAGACCATGTTCATAATATAGTTATAGGAAACCTTACTGATAGTTTCTTACGTTTTCTCTTTTTAAATTGAAAGCTCTAAATCCTGTTTATTGCAACTTCGTTGCAACTAAAAACTGAAGTAAGCAATTGGATTATGACAATGTACTGTAGTATCAACAGCAAAGCGTGTTGTATGAAATGTAATCCAGTCTATCGAATGACCAAAAATGGTGGCCGATTGTGCTAGACTGTATGATTTAACATAAGCCCCTTTGCCAATTCAGTGCAATAAATTGAAAATTTCATACAGCTACATTTTAAGCCAAGATCTTGCATTTGGTCTAAGATCAGGGAGACAGACGAGTCGAAGGATATAAGACGTGCAGAAGAACAAACAGACTGACAAGAGAAAGATGGACATAATGACAGAAGGACGAAAATGACAGAAGCACGGACATGACAGAAGGACGGACATAATGACAGAAGGACGGACATAATGATAGAAGGACGGACATGACAGAAGGACGGACTTAATGACAGAAGGACGGACATAATGGCAGAAGGACGGAATTAATGGCAGAAGGACGGAATTAATGGCAGAAGGACGGACATAATGGCAGAAGGACGGACATAATGGCAGAAGGACGGACATAATGACAGAAGGACGGACATAATGACAGAAGGACGGACATGACAGAAGGACGGACATGACAGAAGGACGGACATGACAGAAGGACGGACTTAATGACAGAAGGACGGACATAATGACAGAAGGACGGAATTAATGACAGGAGGACGGACATAATGACAGAAGGACGGACATAATGACAGAAGGACGGAATTAATGACAGAAGGACGGACATGACAGAAGGATGGACTTAATGACACAAGGACGGACATAATGACAGAAGGACGGAATTAATGACGGAAGGACGGACATAACGACGGAAGGACGGACATAATGACAGAAAGATGGACATGACAGAAGGACGGAAATAATGACAGAAGGACGGACATAATGACAGAAGGACGGACATAATGACAGAAGGACGAACTTAATGACAAAAGGACGGATATAATGACAGAAGGACGGACTTAATGATAGAAGGAAGGACATAATGACAGAAGGACGGACATAACGACAGAAGGACAGAAGCACGGGCATAATGACAGAAGCACGGGCATAATGACAGAAGGCCGGACATAATGACAGAAGCACGGGCATAATGACAGAAGACCGGACATAATGATTGAAGGACGGACATAATGATAGAAGGACGGACATAATGATAGAAGGACGGACATAATGACAGAAGCAAGGGCATGACAAAAGGCCGGACATAATGATTGAAGGACGGACATAATGACAGAAGGACGGACATGACAGAAGGACGGACTTAATGACAGAAGGACGGACATAATGGCAGAAGGAAGGGATTAATGGCAGAAGGACGGAATTAATGGCAGAAGGACGGACATAATGGCAGAAGGACGGACATAATGACAGAAGGACGGACATAATGACAGAAGGACGGACATAATGGCAGAAGGACGGACGTAATGACAGAAGGACGGACGTAATGACAGAAGGACGGACATAATGACAGAAGCACGGACATACTGACAGTAAGATGCACAAACTGACAGAAGGATGGACACATGGACAGATTGGCTGGCATACATACAGAATTTCATACAGTAGAACAGAAGGACAGTAGCACGGACGGACAGAAAAAAGGGAAAGAGATATATGGCAATTTTTACATTTATGTTACATATAGGCTATGGATGCACGAAGATTCGAGAATATTTGAAGGGCTCAGAGCCAAAGGCGACTAACCCACAATTACAAAATGAGTAAATAATAAGAGTTGAAATTAAGAGGATCCTGACAAAAAATGATTGGTTTCACAAGTTATTTTAATTGGTCTACATTTAATAAATACAAAAATATATCATGAATCTATAACAACAAGTAGACCTGGTTGGCAAGTTGGTATAGCGCTGGCCTTCTATGCCCAAGGTTTCGGGTTCGATCCCGGGCCAGGTCGATGGCATTTTAGTGTGCTTAAATGTGACAGGCTCATGTCAGTAGATTTACTGGCATGTAAAAGAACTCCTGCGGGACAAAATTCCGGCACATCCGGCGACGCTGATATAACCACTGCAGTTGCGAGCGTCGTTAAATAAAACATAACATCTATAACAACAATGTATAGTTTTGAAAAAAGACTTAATAATGAACAATACAAAATTGTGGGTTGGTCGCCTTTGGGTCTGAGCCCTTCATTTATGTCAAGTGTTTCGTTCATCTACTGATTATAATTCGTTCCATAATACGTAACAGACGATATAAACATTGCCGGCAGAGGAGGAGATAAATATAATTCCTATTCAACCAATGACAGAGGTATCATTCCTCGCTTGTCTTGAAGTTGGGCTGGGATAAAACGATTCAGACTACCCAACTTCAAGGTAAGCTTGGAATGAGAGCTATGCCATTGGTTGAATAGCATTTATCCCTATCTCTTTTTCTACCGGCAATATTTACGTCGCTTGCCAAACATTATGGAACAAAGTATAGAGATGGGTCGATACCACAATTTTCCGATACTCGATACCTATACCTGTTTTAGAGCTTCGATATTCGATACTACAACTTTAAAAGTGAAAACTGAAAACACATTTAAAAATTCTGCGATATATAGGGGAACGGAACCAGGTGATTCGAATCATTACCCATCTCCTCCGATTCGCCTCAAGAGAGAAGTTCCTTGATGAGCTAGATTAGCCAACTTTTGACGAATTCATAGCTCGACTTCCTAAAATCCTGTATGCGGCAGCTAGTGTCAATTTCAGCACGCTTATTTCTGGCCTCGGCCGATATTAGCCCGAATTATTTTCAAAGTTGTATTTCGTGGAACCTGACTTATTTTACATACTAGTTTTAATAGAAATCTGTTTAGCCATTATCGAGTGGACAGGCAGGCAGGCAGGCAGGCAGGCAGACAAGAATTTCGAAAATGCGATTTTCGGTCTCAGAATAGCCTATTATACATGTTAACACTAATTATTTTTTCAAAAGCCAAAATTATTAGGAAAATGTAGGCTGTAGCTTTATTATTAGTACAGATTAGCCTCATTGAGGCGATACTGATATAAAACATATTTATTTATTTTTATTTATTTAACTAGCTAGCTAGTGAGTACAAATTAAATTTATAAAACAAAAATATTTCTAGCCACTACCCTAAGAGCCAGGCTCGTGTACGATGTGGTCTTAGTCAATAATATAACATAAAATTTACAAGGACAGTTTACTAAATAGATTAAGTAACTTAATTCAAACCAACAAATAACACACAAGAGCAAAAAAGAAGAAAGAGAAAAAGAGAGAAAAATACACATTTAATATAAATTGACAATCCGACAGAAGCCAGAGATATTCAATAAAAACATAAATATAGTCGACAGAAATAAAAGGTAAAAAATTCATTTGTTAATATTATATATCATGAATAGCCTAATTTTATAAATTTCTTTTTTAAATCCTTCAATTTTAAAATATTTCAAATTTGGAAAATGGTTTGTAATTTTATTATAAAGTCTTGGACCGAAACTAGCACCATATTTAAGAGCTGCACTTGTATGACATTTAGGCTCAATTAATGTGAAAGTAGACTTTTGTCTTCGAGTACGATATTCCTGTCGATTAGATTTATGTTTTATTTGATTTCTGTGGTAGCAAGTCAGTAAACTATATTTATAAATTTCTTCACTAGTTAATACATTCAAATCTGTATAAATGAAATTTGTTGGGTAATCCATATTTTTGGTTAGACAAATTTTTATTAATCTTCTGTGTAATAAAATTAATGGATTAAGTACAAATAATGCTACTCCACCCCAATTTATTATACCATATTGTATTAATGATTGTACCAAAGCTCTCTCAGTGCCTCCTTAGTGATAAAATTTCGAAGTATTATGAATTTATAAATTGTCATTTAAAACTCATGTATATTTCGTTAAATATCAGTTATATCAATTTTTTTCATAGGATGAAACTTGTGGAAAGTTTTTTTTTTTAAGAAACTTGTTACGTTACTTTCTCCTAAACGATCGATGATGTAGCCTGCGAGATATTTCGATTTATTTAGGTACCTACTTCAGGCTCCTTATTACTTCCTTTTTAAAGAAAGTATTTTGAATGCCATATGCCTAGCCTAAAATCTAAGTGGGACTTAACTTATTTTGCATAGGAATTTTCATTGAAATCTGTTAAGACATTATTGAGTGAAAAGGTAACAAACATCAGACGAACTGACAGACGAAGGACAGACATACAGACAAGTTTTTAAAATGCGATTTTCGGTCTGAGGATAGTTCATTATATGTGTTAACACCTATTATTATTACTATTATTATTATTATTATTATTATTATTATTATTATTATTATTATTATTATTATTATTATTATATTTTGCAAAAGCGAAAATTACTAGAACAATTTAGGTTACAGTTTTGTTATTATAGATTACATTCTTGTATAATAGTCTGCTCAAATATCCCTTTGAGTATATTTTTACCACGAACGACTTTTTCTCCAACGCTAATTACAACAATTAACATTTATAATTTCATTACGCAGGTATAATGTATTTCTGTGCTTAGAGTTGAATGTCTGTGATGGTGAAGAACAATTCTTCTAGAAAGATTAAGTTTACAAGGCATAAATTATTATACATGATGATCCGCGACGATCAGACATTTGTGTTTGTTTGGGATGTCCTAAATCAGTAACATAATTTTGTGTTCATAACGGGTTGGTATTATTTCATCTCAAAGATATTCAGAGTGCAGGTAATTGTGAAGCCATGGGCATTCGTTTTGCATCCAGGGGAATATTTGTGGTTAGATGACGGTCTGTTTGTAATACGTGACGTTGGTAGTCCACTTCCAGTTCGAGGCGGATCCATTTTGATTGCGAGCTTGTAACCAGCAGACCGCGAGATGTAGGCCCGTAGGCAATTACAAGACGATTTATTTTCACTGTCAATCAGAATATTTTTAGTAGATAGTGATTTGACAGGAATTTATATTTTTCAACTAATTTTTGGACTGTTTTTGAGGAAAAGTAGGAATGTTAAAGATAATTAAATTAGACTATTATTGCCATCATCATTTCCATCTCAATCGATAACGTAATAATCAGGTCTGGCGATTTCGGTCCTGTGGTCGTAAAGTTTATGGTACATTTACTATAGCATACGACAGGCCTGAAGAACCCATAAGTAGGGGAAATATGACGTCAGCCTCACTCCACTTCTATTGGGGATGATAGACTTCTGCGTAGAGTTGTTTACATAGCAAGGTCCATCAGTGGCGGCACTATAATTTTCAAAAAGTATTGTAATAAAGTCATTGTATTTATAATGCGTTTATATAATATTTATAAACGGTTATCTCGTTTCAAAGTTTACAATTATGCTAGATTTCCTGTCGGTAGTTCCTTTGAGATTTCTTTACACCTAGTCTGCTTTAGATTTTCGAAAACTTTCCTCCTATCCTCCTACAAACATAAATTTGTAGTATTTAAGTAATGAATCTTGAAAGTCACTCTTAATTTCAATACAAAATGAACACGAGTGATGTCCTTATAAATAAATAATCAATATACAGTTCGTAATAATGAACTTACCCCAAAGTTCGTCTATTCCATAAATCTTAATATGGGCTTTGTTGAAATGTGGTTTAATATTGAAATGACGAGTAGAAATAAATTGGATAAGACACAGTAAACAAACAATTCATTAGTCTTCTTCAACACAAAATAATCATATTCCCATTTCCTTTTGAAGTAGTATTTCTTCACGGGTTTAGATTTTGCCATGTTCCAGTTATTTTCAACCTGCAGTGCGTTTATTCATTTATTTATTTATTTGGCTGCAGTGCTTTACAATGTTGAATAACAGCATTGACCTCTGTCATATAACTATCAGTCACTTATTAACATAAAATTTATATATCGTTCTATTACTAGTAAAACCAGTTAAGTCCAATAATGCAAGTTTTGTAAAAACAGGAATTTAATGCAAGAAAAATCATAATAAATTCTTCAAATAAATTAATTGGTTTGGTTCCTACAATATTTCGGACTTGTTCAATTTTAGTAGAATACAGAGCACGGAAAGACAAGTCGGGGATTGTACTTAACTTACGTTACACAAAAAGTGGATTTAATCGGCTTTACTAGTAATAGCACGATACACATAGGTAGACCTTCTTACATTATATGCACACATTCATTTTAAAATTTATTTTACATGTCTTTTAACTTATTTCCCTCATTCATTTTTCTCTTACTTTCCAAAGGTATATTCCTAAGGATTTTATTATCTGTTCATTTGTAATTCTTGATAGCGTATTGTGTACCTGCCGCCCCGAGAATGAATGTTGATTCAGCCGAGCGTAAATAGAACGCTATGACCACACTGGTAGGTAAGGTGGGTGGGGTAGAAGGGGAACGAAGACAGTCGCTCTGGGGAGCTACAGTTCTGCAGGTCTGTTCTAGATGTTGGTCGCGTGGGATGAACATATAACAAAGGTGTGTATGCACCGGTGGACTATGGGCTTTGTGCACAAACAGTTCTAGGAGGCTACAACTACATACCTACTACTTACTCAGACTACAAGTTGTTCCTGAAATAGGTAGTCAAGGCTAAGTTACTAATCCCTGTAAGGTTACATAGCTTGAAATAACTTTAAATCTCTACATACCTTACTTACATGTCTATATATTTAGGGAACAACATTTATGAATAATTTAAATAAATTATGTATATAACTTATCTAGTTGACTTTGTGAAAAGGCATGTATACTTGTTTTAGAAATGGCTTACAATTGAAATTCGATGTGTTTTTTTTTTTTTTTTTTTTTTTTTTTTTTCCCCCCCCCATTAATGCAATATTTTTTATATTAGTATTACAATGGACCTATATATTTGCGTTTTCGTCCTCTTGTAACTGAACGACAAACTTTGCACTGAATTGCTTACTTTTCAGTTCCTTCACAATATATTACTTAATATTTAGGCTATTCGTTGGAGCATATTGTTTCCGCTTTATGCGCTGAAGGACTGAACTCCCGGTACCTTCATATAACACCGCCTCCTTAAGATCACTGTAATCGATGGTTGTCTTATGCTGAGTGTAAACAGGGACTGCATGACGTAGATTAGTAGTGCACAAAACTTGTTTTTTTTTTTTTGTGTGGGTTCCGAAACAGCTAGCTCTGGTAATAATTAATTGTCATGACCATCAATAATTATTATTATAGCAGTCCACAATTACCATCATAGTTTGTTATTATCAATTACTATCATTATAGATAAATTAGTTATGAAATTATACGAGTGTATAATTACTTTTCGTATATAGATCAATTTTAAATTATTAAGTTTGTACTTTTGTGAATTAATATCAATAAATCTGCTACTACTACCAATTATTATCATTAGCAATCTCATCAATATTCTCATTTACATTATCATACCGAAAGACTGATATTATTACCATAATTACAATCGTCACAATCATTGTCAATCACAATTATTATCGGCGATTACAATTACCATCAACAATCGCCACTATCATCAGAGACTCACATTCATCGTCATAGGCATTCACCACCATTGCAATCGACATTCATCACCATAGTCATCAACATTCATCGTCATCACCCATTTTCATCACCACCATCACAGACAATCAACACTATCTTCACAGACATTCACACCGTCGTCCCCGGGAACCATCACTACTGTCAGCACAATCCACACTATAATCATCATAATCAATCGTAATTGTCATAATTAACGTGAATCATCATCACCGCCAGCGTCAGCACCACCGTCATCGCCATGGGTATTACCATTATAATCACACTTATCATTACAATCAACATTATGACCATCAGCATTAACGCTAGCACTATTAGGTCTACAATCATCATGAAATTTAAAATTATCATACCATTATCACATTCACGATTAGGCCTATCATTATAATCATCACATTTACTATGGTCTATCATCATATTCACGATTAACATTACCAACATCACATACACGATTAACATTATGATCACATTCACGATTACTATTACTATAACATACATTATGATCAATATGATCACATTCACGATTAACATTACCAACATCACATGCTCGATTAACATTATGATCACATTCACGATTACTATTACTATAACATTCACTATGATCAATATGATCACATTCACGATTAATATTACCAACATCACATGCTCGATTAACATTATGATCACAATCACGATTACTATTACTATAATTAATATTTACTATGATCAATATGATCACAATCACGATTAACATTACCAACATCACATGCTCGATTAACATTATGATCACATTCGCAATTACTATTAGTACAACTTTCACTATGATCAATATGATCACATTCACGATTAACATTACCAACATCACATGCTCGATTAACATTATGATCACATTCACGATTACTATTACTATAACATTCACTATGATCAATATGATCACATTCACGATTAACATTACCAACATCACATGCTCGATTAACATTTTGATCACATTCACGATTATTATTACTATAACATTCACTATGATCAATATAATCACATTCACGATGAACATTATCATAATCATATTTATGATAATCATTAGCATAACCACATTCACTATTATCACACTCACAATCAGTGAACAGCTTCAAATAGTAGTATGAGCTGCTGCCTGAAAGTCAAAAGGAGCATAGCAATGTAGAGAAAGATTATAACAGAAAGAGAAGCATCTATTTTCAGCGGACTTCTGGAAAAATAAGTGGGGAAGAGACTAGTGAAGTGCTTTGTGTGGAATGTGGTATTGTATAAGGCAGAAATATGGACATTACGACGAAGTGAAGAGAAACAACTGAAAACATTTGAAATGTGGAGCACGTGTGAAATGGACAGACAGAATAAAAACGAAGTCGTGCTAGAAAGAGTGTATGAAGAAAGAATAATTCTGAAATTGATCAGGAAGAGGAAAATAATTAATTGGCTGGATCACTGGCTAAGAAGAAACAGGCTACTGAAGGATGCACTGGAAGGAATGGTGAACGAGAGAAACGTTCGGGGCAGAACAAGATATCAGATGATACATAATACATAACATTAAGATATAGTATGAATCACATGCAGAAACTAAGAGGCAGTTGGAAAAGAGGAAAGGTCGGAGAATGCTCGACTTGCAGAGAAGGGCCTTTCCTGCGCTTGGGCAGAACACTATGAATGAATGAATCACAATCACGATTAACATTATCAATATCACCACCATCGAAATATCCCGCACTACCTTCACCGCCACTATCTTCACCTTGAACTCTGTCTATAAGACCTACATAGTTCTAATAGTAGGAGGCAGAGGTCTGCATCGGACGTTTTCACTCGAGCGCCAAGTAATTCATAGCATAATCCGATGATCACATGGATGATGGGTAAAATTGTCACGAGCGATAAATCCTCGAACGGTATAAGCCGAGTGTTAGACATTCGTTCTTGTTACAGTGATGAACTGTGTAATAACATCATAGATGTTTATCAACAGTAATCTCACTAGAGGTTTGATTTATCTAGAGAAAATCAAAACTCGAGTGGGATTTAATTGACTATTACACGATTAGAAGAAAGGATATAAAGATTAGAAGTAACGAAGTACTCCAATACAATAAAATATTGACTTACGAAAATACAACTGTCTTCAAATGTATTATTGTACCATCTCAACATTACAAATATTACGCTAGATGCATGCTAGATGGCAGTAGTGTGTTCTGATTAGCTGTCTTCGAACATAAAATATACTTTAATGCTCGAAGTTAGCTCGAAGTTGCTATCAGTTGTGCCAACTATGGAATCTTCATTGAACTCTGTAGACGATTACTAGCAATGCCTTCTCGATCTAGATCAAGATGGCAGTGTTACTAGTCAAGAAGGCTTTGTTGATCCAGTTTCATTTTTATTAATAGACTCTACAGTTGCATTCCACTTCAGTTATCCGAATCCCAGTAATCAATGCCACTTAACAGATGATTTTCAATAAATCTTAATATTAAACAATCTCTGATACGTGACTATCCATAATATCATATAGCAGAAGCTATAACATAACCTAAATAATATATACAAGTATTAGAAAAGTTTTAATTAACGACGATGACAAAAAATAAACGTGAATAATTTTAAGGGGAATAATTATTGAATGTACAATTTTCAAATTTGAATGTTTTAGTGCTTGGTGGTTCAGTTGATGTTATATTGGACGTGTGCGTAAAAGAAGTGAACTCGTTGATGTAGGCCTACATGGTGTATTCAACTTATTCAGGATTTCCGAATGGTGCTCTTCATTTATTTGTAAATAGGATTTCAGGGAAGATGCATAGATATTAACAGTGATCTTTATTAATTCTTGTTCTTGAATGACAATGCGAGTCATATTTGAAACTGCTGTGCATCGACTGCAGTGGTTTGTGATTTTCTGTTTTTTTTTTTTTTTTTTTTTGACTTCCAGACCAGTGCAGTTTGAAATGTTGGCAAACAAAGAAACAAATGCTAGGGACGCGATACAATTAAACAAATGCTAGGGACGCGATAAAATTGTGCGATAAGCAGCCATGATTGGTTGAAATACGTCCTTTCGTACCATTCTATTGGTCAAAAGTACAATAGTATGACGTAGTAAAAGTGTAATAGTCATTTCAAAACTTTGCATTGTTTAACTAACCTCTCCATAGTACAACTACAAACCTTGCTTTAAAATGTAATATAAATGTTGTAGCTAGGCTGAAATATATATATATATTCCACACAGGAGTGATTTTGTTTTCGCCACATCTGATAGATGTTATTGGATGTAAATGTAATTATTATAAACGGAGAACACGATCACGATAATGCAAAAACTGTATCAAGTTTTCTAGTAATAATAATGATAATAATAATAATAATAATAATACTAATAATAATAATAATAATAATAATAATAATAATAATAATAATAATAATAATAATAATAATCTCTAATAATTAGTGTATCAATCTTTGCGTCTGTAACAGTTGTGCAGCATGATTATTCGTTTTATTATGTTTTCCGTGACGTTATCTCTATACTAATATTGTTATTAATCTACTGCTATATCAATAATATTTTGTAAAACGTTTCTACATTGTCGCAGTAAATAGGCGGAACACTATGTACGGACCTATCATATTATATATGTGGTAAATCAAATATTGAATAATTATTAATTAGCAATAATAACTGTATATCGAAGTTTTTCATACTATTTTATTTATAACTTCATGTTCCTGTTTTGGTGCGTTGCATTGACTATTCCATTAAACGTTTGTCATAAACGCAGAAAATAAAGCCTTATTATTACCGTGTGAGCAAAACATGTGTATCTTATCTGTCGCCTTCCATACAAGATAAGACATGTCAGTGAGATGACCTTGTACTGTGCTTCTATTTATTACGAGCGTATCACGACCGATCGTATCTCACTCGAGGGTGCGACACTCGACCGAGTTCAAGCGAGCGATTTAACTCCATTGCAGCACTCTGGTAGGAGGAATTCTTTAAGCTTGTATAGTTGTGAACGTTTTAAAGAATGGTTTTACGTTTGAATGATACATATAATAAAGTCAAATGTCTCAAAAAGTTTTAAAACAATTCTTGCCCATGTGCATATTACGTCTGATACTGTTTTTTTGTTTTTCTGAATATAATTAGAACAGTTATATTTACCATGATACCGAGCCAATGCCATAGGATTTGGTTTCTCTTTACATTTGTCATAAGAAATGAAGTACTTACATGTAGCTGCAAGTATATATTGAAAATTTTGTCCAAGAATAATAATAAAAAAAATGGCAATTTACGCTAGAGCAACTGGACTCAAACTAAGAGATCTCAGATTTGTTCTCAGTAAGGGTAATTATAACTATTCCACCATATACTATAAAAATGAAGAAGAAAGATAAAAGAAGCGAAAAGAAAGTAGAAAGAAAAGAAAAGAAAACCCGCTTTACATTTGCTTCTATTAGATGAAAAACAGACTGGAACATGAAGTTGAAACTCGCTTGCTGTTAAAGTAGTCATAATATTTACCTTTTAATCTTATATTATTTAATGTTTCACTTGTTTACTCTCACCTCGTATACCAGTCATATCAATTGATGACCATAGGAGCAAGCGCGCGCTTTAGAGCTCAGGAGAGCCTGAGCGCTTTACAGCGGAAAGGAAAGAGACAGAAGAAAGAAGTAGTATATGCCGCTTGGTCGAGCTATATTCAGGGATGGCCAGCACTGATTCAATAGATAAAGGGAAGAGAACTTGTTAAAACTGTACCCCTGATAATTTTTAGGTCTGTCTGAGAAGTTTAAGTGCATTATAAGAATGGAAGTTTTAATTTTAATGCTCATTTTTCACAAGTTTGATTTTTTTTTATTCAAAAGAAATATTTTCTCAACTTTTTTAATAGAAAAGTAAAATTTTCAGATATAGGCCTATTTATTTAGTAGCCTTACAGAATATTTTCGTAAATCTAATAAACCGTAAATACGTATTACTGAAGATAGTGTATAGAAAATTTTGAAAATATTCTCATGGAAATTGTTTATAAGAAAATTAATTAAAAAAAGCAACTACTGTTACATCATAAGCAAAAGATACGTGCGTATGTGTTGTAAAAATGTCAGCTCTATAGCTTCAGCATATTTCGAGAAAATAATTTAATATTCTGATGATTGGAAGTTGCTCACCAATATCACCTTAAAAGGATAATGCGTTAAGAGTTTTGTTATGGAATATTAGTTACACTTGAAACATTTACAGCATCTAGGTAACTTTTCTTTGTACTGTAATATTGTTTTGATTAGTTTATTGATTACTTTTATAAGGCTAAAGGTACCATCAATATCAATTCCAACTTATCATGTCATACTCAGTCTCTTTCTTTGGAATATCACTTTCTTTATGAATGATGTGTTTGATCCATTTAGTACAGTATAGTTGTACTACTATGGAATTTATGTGAATATTCCTTCTTAACTCTTTATTATGTTATTAACATTTAAAACGCAATTGCAATATTAAAAATTGATATTAGTAGGCTACTTTTGTTTTACAGACAATTTAGATAATATCAAACAGAAAGAAGTCATATAAAAATAACGATATAAAATTTGGCGTTCCGTTTGAAGTTTGTGCACCACTGTTTTCTTAATCCAACAGGCTACTTATTCATATACACAAACCTTCCTCTTTCCATACTTAGCGCTTGATGCCCGCGCACGACGTCAAGGTCAGAAAAATGCGCTTGCTTTGACATCACTGTCGTACACTATACATTTCACGCCATCAGTTGTTTTATTTTATCGTTTAACTCTTCTTCACTTGACTTTTTTATATTTATCTTCTTACAGTTTCTTCCACGGTCAAACTTTTCATTCCCACTTTTTATCTCTTTATATTTTTACATTTATTCATATATACGCTATCTATCTTTCTATGTCTTTTTATATATTTTATTTCTTCTGAAATGTTTCTCTTATGAGTTTCTTTCACTTCTTTCTCTTCATTTTGAGTATCTTCTCATTTGACTTTTTCTTTTCTTATTTTTGAAAGTGGTGGTCTCTTGGCTTTTTTTACCTTCCGACTATTGTAAATTTAGTGCTATTACATACTCATTTGTATGAGAAACACTCTTGCAGGTTTTGTAAAATTATTGCTAATCTTGTATTGAACGTGGTTATACACGTAAATCCTATGTAAGCGTCTGTCTCAACGGCAGAGATACATTACAGATGCTCGTGTATCACCTATTTATGCGTCAGTTTGTCAATAATTTTGCCATTATAGCTATAAGTTCGATAAATTTATGGGTAGATAATCTCTCCCATGCATCATAATAGAACACAGCAGCAAATGGCGTCTACAAGCACTTCAGATGCAAATACCGCATCGACACTTGTATGCATAACGGTGCAGCAACAGAAAGTAGGAAAGGAGGCTCTGAAGACAATATGGGGTTCTATACGTGTTAATTTCACGCTCAAGACGAGAATAGAGCTAATATAGGCTACCGACTACATATGGCGTCGGTTTTCCGCGCCGTACAGTAGAGTTCGAATCCAGAAGCATAGAAAAGATTATTTGATAATTATTTTTCATTTACATATATTTGTAATGGGAAAGGTAATCTGAATTTGGCCTCGCTTAATTCTTGTAAGATTATTTTTATACACTATTACACTTTTACTACGTCATACTACTTTTCACCAATAAAACGGTACAAAAGAACGTGTTTCAACCAATTTAGACTTTTTACCGCTACAATTTTATCGTTTCCCTAGCATTTGTTTCTTTGTTTGCCAACATTTGAAACTGCAAATTCTTTACGGTACTATAAAACATAGTTTGCGATGATCGTCATTTGTTTCCCGGCTGCTCCGTTCAAATGTTTTGGTGAAACTAACATTAGTGAAATAGAATTCTAGTAAGTCAGTTAATATTCTATTATATTTATTTCTTGTAATCGTGTGATAGTCAATTAAATCCTACTAAAGTTTTGATTTTCTGTAGATAAATCAAAACCTTTAACTAGCCCATCCTATTTAAAAGAAATGTTATATAGTTTTTTTTTTTAATTTACCTCCTCTGAATAACCTCTATAATTTCAAAGAGACTTCATATCCGTAATAATTTGACCTTCTCTGAATAGTCTCTAGAGGTAAAATAATTGAAGACTACAG
Organism: Periplaneta americana; assembly: GCF_040183065.1. NCBI lineage: Eukaryota > Metazoa > Arthropoda > Insecta > Blattodea > Blattidae > Periplaneta > Periplaneta americana. The sequence goes on along the minus strand of NC_091132.1, from coordinate 120,548,531 downwards.
GGGAAAACAATCAAAGTCACAATTCCCTTAAGGTTGATGTCATATTCTAATTCAGTATATTACTGAAAAATTCATTGCTGTTCCTAAAGAAAAAGCAGGAAAGGATGACTGTATCAGTGGTGATAATTCTCCTTTACCAGTTTTGATAAGAAAATCGCTGAAGTTTGCAGTAATATACTGAATTAGATGAATACATCACTCTTATGAGAATTTTGACTTTGTTTTCCCCTTTACTCTTCAAATGTTATATAATGCGTATTCATTTTATGTTCTATATAGTTCAAAAGAAAAGTTACACAGGGTGATTCACGAGGATTTACCGTCCTTTACGGAGCTTATTTCCGAAGTCATTCTAAGCAAAAAATGTCATATAAACATGGGTTCTATTCTCAATATTTACAGAGTTACGTTTCGTTATTGGGACGCATTGCTGTGAACGCGTGATCTTGGTCAGCGTGCAGTCAGCAGCCAGCGCGAGCGCTGCGGAAATCAAAGATAGCCGTATGCAGTTACGTAGCGCGGCGAGTATTTTTCACAATTGTGGACCAAGTGTACTCAAGTGGATGGCGACATTTTTTAAAATGTGTTGTAAACTTTCTAAGACTGTAAATTAGGATGCAAAATTGAACTGCAAATAATTAAGCCAGTGGAAGTGGTGTGATTTGTAATAATTGTTGTGATAAGTGCGTAAGAATAATGTAATTTTGTAGTTAAAAATAGAAAAAGATGTCTGTACGAAGCAACTAAGGAGTTTAAGCACATTTTTATCTTCATAATTCTTGCCAATAAAAGAAATTATACTTATGAATGGTTCATTGTCTATTTGTATTATTTTTTACCTTCAAACTAAAGAAAAAACATATTTTACAAACAACTTTAAATTAGTGTAACTCTAAAAATATTGAGATTATATGACATTTTTTTCTCAAAATGTCTTCAGAAATAAGCTCCGTAAAGGACGGTAAATTCTCGGGAATCACCCTGTATAAATTATTATTTACCTCATCTGAATACGTAATCTCTATAGTTTAGAAGAAATATTATATTTATATTAATATAATAGGCTATATTTTTACCTCCTTTGAACAGCTTCTGTCGTTCAAAAATAATTCCAGTTACAATTACACTTAAATTTGTCATCTTTTTGCTTTTAAATAACATAATTATGTGGGTTTAAATAATTACAATTATCTTGATCATACCGTCGTCTCTTCATGGCCTCTGTTGCTTACAAGGGCAGTTAAATTCAGAAATAAGAAACTCAGCTTACTCTGTCTTGCTTTTACCTTTCTTGTTCCGTTGCAATATGGACAGTAGTACTGCCATGATATGCATGCGCTCATTACCAGTCTAGTGTTCCGTCTTGAATACTTGCCTATTTTAAATAGCTAATCTTTTCCTTGGAGGTGAGCATGTGGTTCGCACTTGAAGCTTCAATAAACTGCAAGCGTCATCTCGGAGTTGTAGTAGAATACTTTAGAAATAATGTAAGACTGACCCAAATGCTAACAAATATGATTACGGCGCGTTACGGAACGGTAGCGCCATTAACAAAAATGTGGTTTAGTTAGTTGAAAGTGTGCCAGGACGTGCACGCGATACGGCCTTGACCGCGGGCAGGCGAATCGCGCCGCGCCGGACACTTGCACCAGTGACACACACGCAACAGACTTCCTTCATTCTATCAATTATTCTTTTATTTCTTTCGTTATTTTGTATTTTCTTTTAGTCTTTAGTAATTTTTTTTTCGTCGTTTGTAGTTTATTTCAGTCGTTTATAGTTTCTTTCAGTCGTTCGTAGTTTCTTTCATTCGCTTGTAGTTTCTTCAATCAGTAGTTTTTTTCAGTTGTTAATGATTTCCTTTAATCGTTAGTAGTTTTTTCACTTGTTCGTAGTTTCGTGCTTTACTTTCTTTCTTTCGTTCTCTCATTTCTTTCTTTTATTTGTTCGTTCCTTGCGTTCTTTCGTTTCCTTCGTTTTTTCCGTTCGTTCCTTCCATTCCTTCGTTTCTTCCGTTCAGCCCTTTATTTCTTCCGTTCGTTAGTTTCTTTCGTTCTTTCGTTTGATCGTCCGTTTTTTCTGTTTTAGCATTCGTTTTTTCAGTTTAATCGTTCGTTTTTTCAGTCGATCGTTGTTTTTTCAGTTTCGTTCGTTTCTTCCGTTTGAGAGTTCGTTTCTTCCGATTTATCGTTCGTTTCTTCCGTTTGATAGTTCGTTTCTTCCGTTTGATAGTTCGTTTCTTCCGTTTGGTAGTTCGTTTCTTCCGTTTGATCGTCCGTTACTTCCGTTTTATCGTCCGTTTTTTCAGTTTTATTGTCCGCTTCTTCTGTTTGATAGTTCGTTTCTTCAGTTCGATCGTTCGTTTCTTCCGTTCATTTTCCTTCCGTTCTTTCTTTCGTTTCTTCCGTTCATTTGTCCGTTTCTTTCTTTCACTTCGTTTCGTTCGTTCGTTTCTTTCATTTTTTCCATTCCTTTCTTCCGTTTGTTCGTGAGTTTCGTCCCTTTCTTTCACCCGTTTATTTTGTTCGTTTGTTTCTTTCGTTCATTTCTTTCGTTAGTTTGTTAGTATATTTCGTTCGTTTATTCGTTTATTTCGTTCGTTTGTTCGTTTATTTTGTTCATTTGTTCATTTATTTCATTCGTTGTTCATTTCTTTCGTTCTTTTGTTCGTTTCTTCAATTCATTTCTTTTGTTCTCTTTTTCATTAGTTTCTTTTGTTATTTTTTCAATTGTTTCTTTTGATCTTTTTTCACTCGTTTCTTTTGTTTTTCATTTTCTTTTGTCGGCGTTTAATACAATGAGTCGGATAGGAGGCAGATATGAGACGTGATGATAGAGGAGAAATAAGGGAAGGAATCAGATCGTGGACTTTGAAATTGGTACTATCCAGACTTGGGAAACCACGAAATACCCAAGTCAGTCGATCCGGAATAGCCGACCTCTGGGATCGAAGTCCGGACCGAAAGGTGAAAATGATAACCATTACATCACCGTGATCGGTCGAAAAATACTAGACAGGTTCAAATCTAGCCCTTTGCATCCCTCATTTCGGAAAGCGTTCGTCAATAAGTGAAGTTCAAGTGTCGACGCTTTCAACTGAAGTGGTTATTCAGCGACGAAATTCAACGTGGAGAAATGGTCGACAAATTTTACCTCTAGCTTCTAATAGGACAGAGGTCTTTATCGTGCCCCTCAGCTTTACTACCCTCCTGAAAGAAGCCATCTTAAGGATTTTATGGTCTGTTAAAATTCAACGCCATCGGCCGGGTTTGAACTTAGGAGCAACGGAGGAAAAAGTCTTTATTGTTGAGTATTATTTCCGTGCACATGGACTTCGACGTGCAAGTGGCTCAAGTTTGAAACAAACTTCATATGGTTTTTGTGAAACGTCTCACAAGCCGTCGCATAGTAACACGGTTATGTTATAAGTTTTTGACAAGGCCATAAATACACCAGCTTTGCTTCAGGAGCACTTTGGGGCACGCTTTCTGTGGAACACATTTCCCTTATCCATTGCAATCACTTGACCTTAAGATACTTACGTATGTGATATGTTAAAGGACTCCATCTTTATGGAGAATCCACCGACAAATATTTTATTGTGGAATTACGGGAAAAGATGGTGGCTTTCTTTCATCAACTGCAGCAACCTCTATTTAAAAAAAACAACAATAATAAAAATTTAATAACGAAAAACAATGATGTACATGTTTATTATTACAGATTTATTATTAGTGTAGATAGATATAGATAGATATTGAGCATAACATGACTATTAATTTTTACATGACTATTAATTTAGATTTAAATATACAGAATAAAGAATATAATTACAAACAATCAAGAGAAATAGAAATAAAATAATGCAAACAATATAAAACAGGAGATACAGTAGTATTAACAAAATCTGAGACCGAATGAGCAGCGCTCGTGTTCGATCGCAGTTGAGATAAAATATTAATAGGCCTATAAGAGAATATAAAATAAAATAAAATAAAATAAAATAGGAAATAGAATTAAAATTACAGTTACAGAAATTATATAATACAATATTAATATAAGAGAAATATAGAAAATAAAAAAAAATAATAAAAATAAATAAGTAAAATAAAATAGGAACTAAAATTTAAATTACAGCGGCAATGGAATTATATATATATATATATATATATATATATATATATATATATATATATATATATATATGTGTATATATATATATGTATGTATATATATATACTATATTTCAAAATTATAGAATACAAATATAATATAGGTTGATTAATTTATACACATAGGCTATAAATTTATTTAATCAAATTGAAGATATTAACACGTTTCTAATTTTTCTTGTTATATGTTAGTGGGTTACATGTTAGAAGTTCTGGGTGTAATTTACAGTAGTTAAAGCATTGTACAACCGAGGGCCAAAATTAATGCTATGCTTTAAACCAGCAGATGTGAGACATTTAGGTTCTACTAATGTTGAATTAATATTTCGTCTTGTGTCATAATTGTGTGTCTGTAATACAAACTTATTACGATTTTTATGATAAAATTTTAACAGCGTATACTTATAAGTTTGTTCAATATTAAATACATTAAATTCAGAATAAATTAATTTAGTTGGATAATCGAAACGTTTCTTCAAAAAAATTTTAATTATTCGTTTTTGTAGTAAATTTAAAAGACTAAGATTAATTTTTGTACTTCCACCCCAAACAATTATACCATATTGAATGATAGACTGAATAATGGCCAAATAAACATTTCGTAGAACTCTAATGGGTAAGTAGCATCGAAGATTAACGATTTATAAATTGTTTTACGAAGCCTCTTACAAAGATAAGTGATGTGATGAGGCCATTTTAAATTCTGATCAATAATGATACCCAGATATTTGACATACGTGGCTTCTTTCAATGGTGGACATTTACAACTTTTGGTATCTAAACAATTTTCACTGTGTATTATTAGTCTATATTCATCGCTAAATTTTAAATTTTGAACACTGGCAGCTGTTAACGAAAAAGGAACTAAAATTTATTTAGATATATTTAAAGAAAGGAAGTTGGAATTAAGCCATTTTTTTAACAATATTAGCACCTTTTAACAATATTTTGCAGACAGGTTTCAGAATCTATTGTGTACAAACTAATGGAACGCATTTTCAGTTAAGATTACATATAAACTCAGTATTCATTTTGAGTAGATCTACTGTTTGTTTTGCGCACATTGTATTTAAATGAAATACGAATAATCAGGCTGTTCTGAAATTTCTGTAATTATTATGATTTCATCTTGAATCTTGCGTACACTACTTTTAACACTTAAATATAAATGATTGATTAAATGGCAAACTCACTAGTGTTAAATTATATAAGCATGTGTGGCTTACAGCTGTTTCGGTGTATCCTTGACACCACCATCAGAGCCTACTAGATCCCGGCGTCATCTCGACATCGCTGCCTGTTGTAGGGGTGCGTATGCATGTTGAAAAGTGGAGTCGAATAGTGTGTGTGTTCTGAAATTGATCTGTGTGTTGAGGATTTGATTTGAGTGTGTTTTAGTGTGTCTGTATATTTCATATTATTCTAGTGTATTGAGTTTTTGGTTTTTGGGTTGTATGTGTAGGATTTCCATGTCTGTATTTATGTTATTGTATGTATGGTTAACATTAGTTATGTGTTCGGCATATGTATACAAACTCACATGTAATAATTGCGACGAGTTCTACATTGGACAGACAGGCAGATCATTCCAAACACGCTACAAAGAACACATTAATGCAATAACCAGAGAACACAATACATCTACATAATTATGCCGAACACATAACTAATGCTAACCATACACACAATAACATAAATACAGACATGGAAATCCTACACATACAACCCAAAATCTCAACACAATAGAACAATATGAAATATGCAGACACACTAAAACACACCCTAATCAAATCCTCAACAGACAGATCAATTTCAGAAAACACACACTATTCGACTCCACTTTTCAACACTTTTCAACACGCAAACGCACCCCTACAACAGGCAGCGATGTCGAGATGACGCCGGGATCTAGTAGGCTCTGAGGATGGTTTGAAGGATACACCGAAACAGCTGTAAGCCACACATGCTTATACAATTTAACACTCGTAAGTTTGCCATTTAATCAATCATTTATATTCTGATTTTATCTAATAGATTGTCTTAAAAGTTTTTTCCTATAAATGTTCTGAAGACTTCGAATTTAAAGTTGTATAAATATTTTTATAATTTTGATTTGTTTATACTGAAATATTTTAATTCTTTTTACAAGGCAGTTAATTAAGTAATATTTGACATGTATGTTAATTTTATTTAAATATAAGTAATTATCTTAAAAATACTGGGCATCACGCTACGAGACAGAATTACAAACGAAACACTACAAAGACTGATGAACACTACTGACGCAGCAGAACGAGCCACTGCAACGAAGTGGACCTGGGGGGGGGGACATGTGGCGAGACTACACCAGACAAGATGGACCCATGCAGTCACGATGTGGGACCCCTACGTCGGAAAGAGAGGACAGGGAAGACCACGGCTCAGATGGTCTGACATGTTTACCAAAGAGGCGGGGAAACAATGGTCGAGGACAGCAAAGAACAGAGTTTTGTGGAAAGAAGTAGGGAAGGTCATTGTAAATAGATAACGTAATCAGTGTTAAGATATTGTAAATAGTAAAGTCAGTATTAGTGAAAGTGTGAGATAAGGTTTGTAAATAGTAAAGTCAGTGTTCAGAAAGTATCAGTAAAATACTGTAAATAGCAATCAGTGTTTGTCAAAGTGCTGGTGTTAGTATAATGTGGATAGTGCAAAAAAAAGAACAAAGAACAGAGTGCTGAGACTAGTTAAAGTCTAACAGGGTTATTAACCATGCCACAAAGTAATATACACGACAAGCTCGCCTGGATTGGCTCACCAAGCGAGTACACTTGAGCCATCCCTGTCGACTGGGTTCTAACCCTATCACAGGAGGCCTGTGCCCAACATGGGACATCATGGCTTACATTCATTCATTCATCTTAAAAATATGTAGTACTGTGCGAAATATATAAAAATATGTAATATTAAAGTTAAATATAATTGTCTCATCAGTCTATTTCATCAAGATTTTGAGTTTTCAGACAGATACATACTAAGAAAAAAACGTGTAATTACAAAAAATCCGAATTCTAGTGATGGTTATATCCGTGTGAACTGATAGAAAAAAAGTTTTAGAGATAACTTAATAGTATATCCAGCCATACCTCTGATATATTCAACTATATTGTTTGTACAGTATATTTTGTAGTGATATTTATTTATTTTATTTATTTATTTATTTAACTACCTACCTAGTGAGAACAAATTTCATTCATAAAACAAAAATGTTTCTAGACACTACCGTAAGAGCCAGGCTCGTGTACTGTGTGGTCTTAGTCAATAGTATAACATAAAATTTACAAGGACAGTTTACTAAATACAGTAAGTAGGCCTAACTTAATTTAAACCAATAAATACAACACAAGAGCAAGAATAAAGAAGAAAGAGAAAAAGAGAGAAAATACACAATTAATATAAATTGACAATCCGACAGAAGCCAGTGATATTCAATAAAAACATGAGTATAGTCGACAGAAATAAAAGTTAAAAAAATACATTTGTTAATATTATATATAATGGATAATTTTACGAATTTCTTTTTTAAAAGCTTCAATTTTAAAATATTTCAAATTTGGAAAATGGTTTGTAATTTTATTATAAAGTCTTGGGCCGAAACTAGCACCATGTTTAAGACCTGCACTTGTATGACATTTAGGCTCAATTTATTATTAATGACTATATTGATATTGATATTGATATATTTATTTCTACAACTCTTATTTGGTAATGGGTCGCCACCACATCTCTGTATTCGTGCTCCCCATTACCTTCTAATTACAATAAACTTTCATTGACGTGTGCAGTCATCTTATTTTACCTTTGTTACCTCTATTACTATAATACATACTCTCAATTTGCTTTCTAACCTCTCCCCTTAAAATTTTCCCTACTTTCTAATGAGAACCTCCCCACTTTTATTGTTTACTTATATTTGAAGTACTTCCTATCGTCTAAAATTTCCCTAATTTTAAACTAACTTTTACTAACACTATTTAATCATACTCATTCACTTTCATCACTCATTTACAATCAGTTCTACCTCTCCTCACTTCTGTCATCACTCTTATCCCCTATTTCTCCATTATACACTGAATCACATGTTTATTTTGTTAAACTGTTCCATTTCACCCCGATAAATTTTCCGTTTGCCACTATTTTTGAAGTCAACTCAACCTTCATTTGTAAACTTACATTAAAATACTTGCTGTGTTCCTATCATTTCAATTTCTCTGATTGTACGCTGACTTAGTCGACACTCCAATATTAGTAACATTTCACTACCAATTACTATTAACAAACACTTCTAATTTTCTCTAGTCACTTCCTTTATCAACTCTTGTTTCTCTGAACACTAATTCACTTAATCATTCATACATTCTCTCTCCAACTATTTTGCTAGTTACTCTTACTCCTTGAACACTCACTTTATTGTTTCTATGTCTTTTGCCACACTTTTATCACTCCACCCCCCTTAAGCACCAACTTCGTAGACTGTAGTTCTGCGTAATGACTATATGAGTTTAATATTAAACTGCGAAATGTTACAGTTTTCTGATAGTAGCACATATTAATTGTTTCCAAACTATATGTCATAATTCATTACGATTTACTTGTCTGCGACACCATTAGCCCAGCAGGAAGCCAGTGTGCAGCAAAGCAAAGCAAATAGTCGTTTGCTCAATGGGCACGTAGCATGGAAAACAAACCATTCAATCTTGTGTGAATGTATATTTGGTTCACTGATTTGGCCATACTAATGTGCTAGCGTGTTACTTACTCCTAAGTGCCGGATATCTTGAGTAAAGGTGCGTACGTGCTGTACAAGGCTACGTGACGAGACGCCTCAATGCTCCACCAGTTCGTTTCTGTACCGTAACTGAACGACTGTTACTAACATTAAAATGATTACAATTTGTTACTCCAGCTATACTAAACTTATGAGCAGGTAGCGGTAGCCAATGACGTCATTGTTTATTTGTCGTTATGCAAACAATGGTATCCTCATTACAAAAATATGATTAGCAAGCCATTTTCTGAAGTTCTAGTACGAAGGTTGCACTGAATCCAGTAACAAAATATATAAATGAAATATCATTTTTATTTTGTATCGTTTAGCTAATGTTACCTCGTTTATAAATGTAGAAAAACAATTAAAATTAATAGCCCACTGGGTGATTATTGTTGTATTATAGAGTTATAAGTTTAAGGTTTTGCGTAACTATTGTACCTTTTCCACTTTATAAAATTCCGGCACACCAGCGACGCTGATATAACCTCGGCAGTTGCGAGCGTCGTTAAATAAATCATAATTAAATATATATATATATATATATATATATATATATATTTTAAATTATATATTTCGTTCTGTAACCACTACAGGTTGCCATAGACCAGTCATGTCAATTGATGCCCATAGGCGCAAACCTGAACGCTTTACAGTGAAAAGGAAAGAGACAGGCAAAAGAGGTAGTATATGCAGCTTGGTTGAGCTTTATACAAGGATGGCCAGCACTGATTCAATAGATAAAGGAAAGAGAAGTTATTAAAACTGTATCCATGTTAATTTTTAGATTTGTCTGAGAAGTATAAGTGCATTATAAGAATGTAAGTTTTAATTTTAATGCACATTTTTCACAAGTTTGTTTTTTTATTCAAAAGGAATATTTTCTCGACTTTTTTTTATAGAAAAGTGAAATTTTCACATATAGGCCTATTTACTTAGTAGCCTTTCAGGTACTGAAACTATGTTTTCGTAAATCTAATATATCGTAAATACGTATTACTGAAGATAGTGTATTACAAATTTTGAAAATATTCGGATGGAAAATGTTTGTAAGGGAATGAATTAACAAAGCAACTACTGTTAGATCATAAGCAAAAAATATGTAAAAATGTCAGCTCTATAGCTTCAGTACTTACACACCAGCGACGCTGATATAACCTCGGCAATTGATAATGAAAGTATGAACAAACAAAACTACAAAGGAATGAACAACAAAAGTAATGACGAAACGAACAAACAAAACTACGAAGCATCGAAAAATAAGAAATAACCATGGGACGAAGTAACAACATTAAAGAAAAAATAAATAAAACTAATAAAGGGAAAATCAAATAAAACTAATGAAGAAGAAAGCAAACAAAACTTGTGAAGAAACGAGTAAATAAAACTAATGAAGGAGCGAGCAAAGAAGACTAATGAAGGAATGACCAAACAAAACTAATGAACTAAGAGCAAACAAAAGTAGTGAAGGATCGAACAAACACAATTAATGGAGGAACGAACAAACCAACTAATGCAGGAACGAACAAACAAAACTAATGAAGAAATGAAGAAACAAAACTAATAAAGGAACGAACAAAAAAACTGATGAAGGAAAAAGCAAACAAAACTGATAAAGGAACGAGCAAACAAAAGTGATGAAGGAAAAGCAAATTAAACTAATGAAAGTAATAACAAATAAAACTAACTAAGGAATGAACAACAAAACAAATGATGAAACGAGCAACATAACTAATTAAAGAATGATCAAACAAAACTAAATGAAGGAATAAATAATCAAAACCAATGAAAGAACAAGACAAAAAAACTAATGAAGAAACGAGTAAAGGAAAGTAACGAAAGAATGAACAATCAGAACTAATAAAGGAATGAACAATCAAAACTAATGAAGAAATGAATAAACAAAACTAATAAAGATATGAACAAACAAAGTAATGATGGAACGAGCAAACAATAAAAGAAAAGTAATGAAAGAATGAACAAACAAAATTAATGAAGGAGTAAATAAAAAATGAACGAATGAACAAAATACCTAATAAAGGGATAAGCAAAAAAAAACTGATGAACGAACTAACTAACAAATCTAATGAAGGAACGAGCATACACAACTAATGGAAAAAAGAAGAAATAAAACTAAAAACGAAACGAACAAATGAAACTAAAGCAGGAAAGAGCAAAGAAAACTGATGAAGAAACGAACAAAGGAAAGTAAAGGAAGAATAAACAAATAAAACTAGTGAAGGAATGAACAAACGGTACTAATAAAGGAATGAATAAACAAAACTAATGAAAAACGAGCAAACGAATCTAATGGAGAATGAACAAACGAAAGTAATAATGGAACGAACAAATAAAACTAGTAAAGGACTGAGCAAACAAAACTAATGAAGAAATGAACAAACTAATCTAAATAGAGTATGAAAAACAAAACTATTTAAAGAGTAAACATTAGCAAAAAAAGTAACTAAGGAATGAAGAAACATAAATAATGAAGGAACAGTGAAGAAACAAACTAATGCAGAAATGAACAAACATAATTGAGGAAGGAATAGTTAAATAAAACTAAAGAAGCATCAGCACACAGAACTAGTAAATGAATGACTGAACGAAGGAATGAACAAAGAAATCGAATAAGAGAATGAGCGAATGAGCAAACGAAACGAACGAAGAAAAATAATGGAGTAAAACGACAAAAGGAATGAATTAATGAAGAAAACTAATGAACAAACGAACAAATTAAAGAAATGAATGAACAAACAAAACTAATGAAAGAATGAGTAAACAAAACGAATGGATGGACGGACGGACGGACGGACGGATGAATGAGCAATACTAATGAATGAATTAACAAACAAGTCTAAACTATAAGAGAATAACGAACGAATAAATGAAGAAAAAATGTGAACGAGAGATATGAAAGAAATGTCTCATAAGCAATTGCACGAATAAGCTGCAGAGTATAGGCCTATTCAAGTACGATAATGTGATATTCGTAACTGTTATCAATTACCAATTACTTAAAGTTACTTCAGGGACGGTGAAGTGACAAGATGATAATGGAGCAATGGTAGAATGAGAATAATAGAGAAAGTTGAAGTGTTTTCAGTTATCCATTACAAATTTGCAGTAAAAGATCTAGCGGAGATCGATTTTCGGTTCTCGGGAAGAAAATAAGTCAATTGAATGAGCTGTCTTTGTGTGGGTGATCTGTTTAAGGAATGACGTCTGACACGTTCAGATGTGGGTGCACACAGGTTGACGACTTGTGGCCGACATACCGGCTTTTACAATGTCAATTGAGAACCGTGACTTGGCATACTAGCGATGACATAGCGTAACAATACCTCCAAGGCCGCTTGTAAGGCAGTCAGCGGTTATGTAAGTACTTCGTTGTACAATCTGTAGCTATTATCCAGATAGAGACTTTTCACCCTAGTACTTACATTTCATTGGTAATGAAAATAGTTTATCGTGTTTGTGAGCTCTAACGACCACTACTACTGTAGTATATTACTGCCATCACCATCATCAGCGATACTACTACTACTATCACCACTGCAACTACTCCTATTACTACTACCAACACTACAGCCACTACCAAACTCACTTATATTTTACGCTCCTTTTTCCATTCTCAATATTTCTTACTTTCTGTATTCTAATTTTATCTTGCACTTTGGTCTTTATCAACTTCCTTGTTTCTTTTATACATTTCATATCTTTTACAACTTCATCCGGTTCCGTCTCTATTTTTTCTATCTCTTTTCGTCTTCTTCTTATGTTTTTACTTAATTCTCTATTCTTTAAATTCATTAATTATTATCTTATTCTAATGTTCCTCCTTTTCTCATTTCTCTTCTTCAAGTCCTTCCGTTCCTCTATCTACTTTCAGCTTGTCTCTTCTTCTTACACTTCTTTCTTTTTCTCCCGACCTTTCTCGTCTCTTCCTTTCTCTATTTCCTCTCCTTTTATTTACCATGACCTTACACTTCGTCTTCCTTTCTCTATTTCGGCTCATATCTTCTTTCCTCCTTGTGTCTCTTCTTGTTCTTTTCTGCACCAGCCTTCTCTCGTTGTATCCCTTCTTGTTCCCTTTTTGCTGAAGCTTCCTGTCGTTCTGCTTTTCCTTGTTCTATTGCTGCTCCGTGTTCTCTTTCTGCCCCCATACTCTCTTTGTGCTCATTCTTCCCTCTTTCTGTTCCTCGTTGCTCTATTTATGCTCTTTCTTGACCTCTTTATGCTCGTCCTTGCCCTCTTTCTGTTCGTCTGCTGCTCTAAGTTTTCTCTCATTTTGATCCTCCTCGCTTTATTTTTGCTCCTTGTATTCTTTCTGTCCCCATATTCTCTTTGTACTGACTCTTGCCTTATTTCTGTTCCTCCTTGCTCTATTTCTGCTCTTCCTTGTCCTCTTTCTGCTCCCTCTTGCCCTTTTTCTGTGCCTTCTTGCCTTCTTTCTCCTTCTTCTTTCCTCTTTTCTGGTTCTCCTAGCTCTTTCGCTGCTCCTCCTTCCCCTCTTTCTGCTCGTTCTTACCCTCTTTCTGCTCGTCCTTGCCATTTTTCTCCTCGTCCTTGTTCACTTTCTGCTCGTTCTTGCTCACTTCTTGCTTCTCCTTGCTCTATATCTGCTCGTCCTTGCCCATTTTCTGCTCGTTTTTGCTCTCTTTCTGCTCGTCTTTGCTCTCTTTCTGCTTATCCTTGCTCTCTTTCTGCTCGTTCTTGCTCTCTTTCTGCTTATCCTTGCTCTCTTTCTGCCCGTCCTTGCTTTCTTTCTGCTCGTCCTTGCTTTCTTTCTGCTCGTCCTTGCTTTCTTCTGCTCGTCCGTGCTCTCTTTCTGCTCGTCCTTGCTTTCTTTCTGCTCGTCCTTGCTTTCTTCTGCTCGTCCGTGCTCTCTTTCTGCTCGTCCTTGCTTTCTTTCTGCTCGTCCTTGATTTCTTTCTGCTCGTCCGTGCTCTCTTTCTCCTCGTCCTTGCTCTCTTTCTGTTCGTCCTTGCTCTCTTTCTCCTCGTCCTTGCTCTCTTTCTGCTCGTCCTTGCTTTCTTTCTGCTCGTCCGTGCTCTCTTTCTGCTCGTCCTTGCTCTCTTTCTGTTCGTCCTTGCTTTCTTTCTGCTCGTCCGTGCTCTCTTTCTGCTTGTCCGTGCTCTCTTTCTGCTCGCCCTTGCTCTCTTTCTGTCGTCCTTGCTCTCTTTCTCCTCGTCCTTGCTCTCTTTCTGCTCGTCCTTCCTTTCTTTCTGCTCGCCCTTGCTCTCTTTCTCCTCGTCCTTGCTCTCTTTCTGTTCGTCCTTGCTTTCTTTTTGCTCGTCCGTGCTCTCTTTCTGCTCGTTCGTGCTCTCTTTCTCCTCGTCCTTGCTCTCTTTCTGTTCGTCCTTGCTCTCTTTCTGTTCGTCCTTGCTTTCTTTCTGCTCGTCCGTGCTCTCTTTCTGCTCGTCCGTGCTCTCTTTCTCCTCGTCCTTGCTCTCTTTCTGTTCGTCCTTGCTCTCTTTCTGTTCGTCCTTGCTTTCTTTCTGCTCGTCCTTGATTTCTTTCTGCTCGTCCGTGATCTCTTTCTCCTCGTCCTTGCTCTCTTTCTGTTCGTCCTTGCTCTCTTTCTCCTCGTCCTTGCTCTCTTTCTGCTCGTCCTTGCTTTCTTTCTGCTCGCCCGTGCTCTCTTTCTGTTCGTCCTTGCTCTCTTTCTGTTCGTCCTTGCTTTCTTTCTGCTCGTCCGTGCTCTCTTTCTGCTTGTCCGTGCTCTCTTTCTGCTTGTCCTTGCTCTCTTTCTGTTCGTCCTTGCTCTCTTTCTCCTCGTCCTTGCTCTCTTTCTGTTCGTCCTTGCTCTCTTTCTGTTCGTCCTTGCTCTCTTTCTGTTCGTCCTTGCTTTCTTTCTGCTCGTCCGTGCTCTCTTTCTGCTCGCCCTTGCTCTCTTTCTGTTCGCCCTTGCTCTCTTTCTGTTCGCCCTTGCTCTCTTTCTGCTCGTCCTTGCTCTCTTTCTGCTCGCCCTTGCTCTCTTTCTGTTCGTCCTTGCTCTCTTTCTGTTCGTCCTTGCTTTCTTTCTGCTCGTCCGTGCTCTCTTTCTGCTCGCCCTTGCTCTCTTTCTGCTCGTCCTTGCTCTCTTTCTGTTCGTCCTTGCTATCTTTCTGTTCGTCCTTGCTTTCTTTCTGCTCGTCCGTGCTCTCTTTCTGCTCGCCCTTGCTCTCTTGCTGTTCGCCCTTGCTCTCTTTCTGCTCGTCCTAGCTCTCTTTATGCTCGTCCTAGCTCTCTTTCTGCTCGTATTAGCTCTCTTTCTGCTCGTCCTAGCTCTCTTTCTGCTCGTACTAGCTCTCTTTCTGCTCGTCTATGCTCTCTTTATGCACTTCTTTGCTCTCTTTATGCTCGTTCTAGCTCTTTTTTTGCTTGTTCTCTTCCTACTCATCCTAGCTCTCTTTCTGCGCGTCCTAGCTCTCTTTCTGCTCGTCTATGCTCTCTTTTTGGTCGTCCTTGCTATATTTCAGCTCGTCCTTGCTTTCTTTCTGCTCATTCTTGCTCTCTTTCTGGTCGTCCCGTCTTTCTTCATAACCTATCCTTTTCTTTCAGCACATTTTCTCTCTTTTTCTGCTACACCTTTCTCTCTCTCTACTAACCTTTTTGTTTTATATCCTTCCTATCTATGCTTCCTTTATTTCTGCTTCTCTTTTCTCTATTTATGCTTTTCCTCCCTCTATCTCTTCATCTCTTTATCTTTTTTTATATATCCTCGTCTATCCTTTTCTCCTTTCTCTCTTCCTTTTTCCCCTCACTTTCCACATACCTTTGTTCTTATGTCTCTGACATCGTCCAGATTCTAATAAAGCTGTTTTGTCAAACCAGCGATGTTCTTTGTGGCCTCTTTCTTTCAATTTTCTTCATGGTATTTATTCCTTTTAATTGAGGAGCATTTCTTAATGCATTTTTGGCATTCTGCTCTTTTGTATTCTCTGCATATATTCGCACCACTTCAATTACTTGTTTGAGAACTTTTTGGAATTATTTTCTTTCCCCCCTCTCTGTATATATTGCTAGGAACTTAATAATTGCTTTGTTTGAACATTTTTAAACTATGTTGTTTTGTATTCTCTGCACATGTGCATACTGCCGCAATTGTTTTGTTTGTACAGTTTTTAGTATTCTGTTGTTGTTTTGAATTCGCTGTACATGTCCCTTCAACCTTAATTGTTTTGTTTGAGAATTTTTCGACTTTCAGATATTTTGTATTCTCTTGACATGGCCCTATAATATTAATCGTTTTGCTTCAGCACTTTTTGAAATTTTACACTTATGTATTCTCAGTAGATCTACATGTCCATACTACAGTAATTGTTTTGTCTGAACAGTTTTTGGCATTCTGTTATTTTGTATTCTCTATATACATGTTCATATCACCTTAATTGTTTTGTTGATCAGATTTTGGCGTTCTGTTGGTTTGTATTCTGTGTGTATTTTGTCAAAATTGTTTTGATTGAATACAATCAACCAAAGTTTTCTTGTCGATCTAGATTAACAAAGTTAAGAACGCTACTTCAGCTTCTCCTTGTTTGTTTGTTTTTTTTTTTTCGTTCATTCCGTCTTCTCTTTCTTTCCATCTTTACTTTCCTTTGCAAATATGATGCAATCCCAACTAGGGGAGTTCGTGGCAAGAGCGATTGTGGGACAGACTTTCTCTGTTCTTCAGTCTCTGCGTCTTTCTCACTGCACCGTTATCGCTCAATCGCTTCACTGACACGAAATAGTAGGCAGTATTTGTGCTTTAAAACTGATAATTAGGTAGGGGAGTAGTGGGTACAATGAGACACAAAATATTAAGACATATGTATGCAAGTGAACATTCAAGTATTTTTAAAATCAAGTGCAATAGAAATAGACATTAAAACATGGAGTATAATAATACATAAACAAAAATGTTAATAGATAAAGGAATAATATACAATACGTGTTTGTCAAAAAAATGCAAATGTCTCACTGTTCCCATTCAGGAGGGTATAGTGAGACACCACAGTGTCTATTAACGGACATTGAAATGATTTACATTTATATCAAAAGAAAACAAAAACTTGCTGTCTCTTTATCTTGACATGTTCTGTAGGCTTATTTAGAATCATTTTGATGTCTGACTTCGAAACCATTGAAACATCTGGAACATTTGGAAAAGTGAATTTTCCATGACATTTCAAACTTCTGCGAAAAAATGAAATGAATTTTTGGTGACAACAAAGCTTATAATTATAAGAATTTAATGTAATTCTTTATTATTTTTTAATATTTTCTTAAATTTTGTGAATAATTTTTTATTTATGAAACCATTGAAATGTAATGTATTCATTATTTTAAGCTACAGTTCCTAAATTGGTTACTAGTATGTTCATTTTTAATGTTAGTTACTGGTAAATGTAATATAATTCCAGTTTGTTTTTGTAAATAATTGGTACATGGGGACAGTGAGACGTCTCAGTGTACTCTTCAATGGCATGTCTCACTGTTCCATTTACGCATAGTTCATTTGAAAATGACGCCATCACTTCAAAATTAAAACAAGAAAGACGAAACTTTGCCAAACATAATCTCAAATACCATAGTATTAGGTAACAAAACATTCATATTTATATCTCATTTGTATATCCAATATAACCTTCATTAAAGACAAGCCAAAATTTTACTTCTAGAGTGAAAAATTACGAATTATTTTTTCATCACTCACCTTTATAACTAGAATCAAATCTAATATGAAAATACTGTTATTTTTCTCATGCAACATAAGACTCCACTGTTACAAACATCTCAACATCAAAATTTACCATCTAATAAAAAATGTCTCACTGTTCTCCCTGTCTTACTGTACCCACTTCTCCCCTACATGAAGTTTCGTCGAACATTATTTTGTTAAATAAGAAAGTGAACAAGGTTCGCATTTACGATGTACGACCTTAGAAGTGTAACAAGGGGAATAAAATGATCGGAATCTTTCCCACATTCCACAAATTGAAAGGAGGCGAGGTGTAACAGTGCATGGCGCATGCTCGGCACGTCCGAGTGGTGACGGGTCGCAGTAAACAGTGACATCAGACACCCCGCTCCGCCAACTTCCGCCATTCTTAGCCAGAGGATGCCTCAACTAGGCGTGTAGCCTGGCCGCATTACTCAGTCCCTCGGATCCTGGCTCAGACCTCGTTGTGAAGTTCACAATACTAGATACATTTTAATTGACAATTTTAACTTTGTATTACAATTATCTGTAGTAATCTCAGACCTCGAGTGACATTTATTAGGACTATTTCGTGAATAAAATAAAAATGTAAATAAAATACTCTTAAAATTCGATCACAAAATGTTAATAATAGTATATTAACGAATACTTATCCTATTCAGACATTGTGAAGTTGAAATACTCATAGATGAATATCGATTACTGCAATAAAGAAATTCGATGTTATTATTCAGTAATGCCAATTGCGAAAAGCGAAATACAGGTTTAACAATGTTAATTACATGTACTGCACTTTTCTCTTATTATTATTATTATTATTATTATTATTATTATTATTATTATTATTATTATTATAAAATACATTTTCATTATCTGCTGAAATCATAATTTAATTTAACAGTAACAATGGGGACAGCTATATACCAATGCTTATGTATTCACAGCGAGACATGTTGCTACACAGTGAAACCATCTCTGTACAGATAGGCCTAATTAAAACACGAATTTTATTACGCCATACGGAAGGCAGTTTGATCAAAGACCTTATTATTACTATGCAAGGTCTTTGGGCTTCATATGCGATGATGTTACATAAATTTTAACATCTGACTTTCTATTAATTGTTCAATTTCATTCACAAAATACACATTTTATAGGCTACAATTATAGGTTAAGTTACCCGTGGGAGTAGTTATTTCGACCGTTACTTACAATCAGTACTACACGAAAGAATTTTTTATATCCCGACAGACGCATTCTCGCTGTAGTGTACTGCATCTACACAGTTCAATATTCCAATCGTTTATGCGTGCAATCTGGGAAGAATATTGAAAGAATCAAGTTTAAAAGGTACGTTCAATTAAGATGCATGAAGATTGTGTGTCTACATCATGCGCAGTTTTGAACGTCGTCTCCACTGCGTAAATATATTAATTAATATTAAATATCAATCTTGCATTCATTGCTTTAAAGTTGAAAGAAAAGTTTAACCGTCTAGTTGCATCTTAAGGTATTCATGATCATCAATTCACGGAGAAACGTTTGGTGACAAAGACTAAACAAAAGAACGACCATGCGATAAATTGATATCGATAAATCTAGCTGCAAAAATTATCGCAAAGTATGACTGTGATTGTTTGGAATTCAAAATTTCATTACACTTCATTGGTCGAAAGTGGAATGACGTCATATAAACGAAATAGCCGCTAATAAATCTATTGTATGCGAATGATTGATGCTCGGTTGTATAAAACTCGAGATATCTATTCCATAGCTATCTGTTCCAGAACTTTATGGAATAGTTAAGCTGTCCGTTTCTGAAAAGAAATCTATACGTTAAAAAGAGCCACCGACATAGCTCTATCGGCTAAGACGCTTACCTGTCGATCAGGAGTTGCGTTCGGACACGGGTTCGATTCCCACTTGTGTTGATCTGGTTGGGTTTTTTCTGAGGTTTTCCCAAATCATAAGGGAAATGTTAGGTAATTTATTATAACGAATCCTTGGCTTCATCTCGCCAATATCATCTCGCTATCACCAATCCCATCGACGCTAAATAACCTCGTAGTTGATACAGCATCGTTAAATAACCAAGTAAGAAAGTACGTTCGGTAAAACGCTTTAAATTTGGCCGGCAGATGGTGTTATATGTTTTAGTTAGATTTGAGCAGTTTTGCAAACTTTGTGAATTTGAACTTCAACTTAGCCACAAAATATCACAGATTTGCTATTAATCATATAGAAATTTAATTTGGTTTGATTTGGTTTATTGTATTCCATAGATCTTACATTAGCAATGAAACTTTAAGATGTGGAACAAGTCAAAACTGTACAAGATTACAATTACAATTTTTACAATTTTTTACAATTTCAATTTCAATTTTTACAATTTTTGGCGAGATGTAGTGAGATGAGGTGTTATATCACATATAGTTTAATAGAATCAGTACAGTAATATTACTGTTATATATATGGTGTAAAATTAGTATTAGTAGTAGTTTTATTTTGCCTGGCAAAGTTAAGGCCATAAAGCCTTCTCTTCCACTGAACCAGGTTTCAATAATATACATGTCATATTTGAAACTGCTGTGCATCGACTGGAGTGGTTTGTAATTTTCTGTTTTTTGACGTCCATACCAGTGCAGTTTGAAATGTTGGCAAGCAGAGAAACAAATGCTAGCGTAGTGATAAAAACAAACAAATGCTAGGGAAGCGATAAAATTAAACAAATGCTAGGGACGCGATAAAATTGTGCGATAAGCAGCCATGATTGGTTGAAAGACGTCCTTTCGTACCGTTTTATTGGTCAAAAGTAGTATGACGTAGTAAAAGTGTAATAGTCAAGGAAAAATTGGAAATTTCTTGGCATGTACTTATTTGAATGCCAATATTTACATACATAGCGCCAGTAACTAAACTATTTATGCAATACAACAAATAAAAACTCTTGAGAGAAACTTGCCTTACAAATTCTAAACTGATTTATGGTAAAAATTTATTTCGCCTATTGCGTGCCTTATTATTATATTTAAATGATTACGTAATTTCAAGGTTTTTTTCCTTGAAACGAAACACAATAATTAATAGCAGGTAACTGCCATATTAATACATTATTAATTACTATTTTACATATCTTTTATTTATAATCACTTTGTGTCACAATGTTGATATAGACCTACCTCGGATTCCCATTTTGCTATTATTTACCTGCCACCGTGTACGACCATGGAGTCAGTTTCTTGCGAACCAGTATTTGAATCCTTTGTTGTAGTGGAAGTGGAAACCAATCCGGCATTGGTCTTTTGAAATAACTAAGTTCCTAATTATTTATAATCGAGAAAATCATGGAAAAACACGATCACACTCGCCAACCTTGAGATATGATCCCTAGACCTGCCGAATGCGGGTGTTTATCATCGAGCAACATTGCTTAGTAATAAAATGTTATAGTTGGTTGTAAACTGAAATTTTAATGAAAATTTGTGGAATGTACCTCTTACTCGCGCAGGAAGAATTCAGAAAGAAAATCATAAGATTGGATTTCGTATAAATACCGGTAACTAATAACAATTATTCCTTTTGCTATTCATGCGTAAGACATATAAATAATGTACAATACAATACTGCTAAAAAACTTTGGTCTTCTACATCAGAGATAGTCAGAAGTTGGGACTGAATAATTCTACAAAAATTGTGAAGCTTTAGTAACCATGGAAGTAGTGATTAAGATGGCGATGGTGGTAATGATTACTTACTTGCAAATGGCTTTTAAGGAACCCGGAGGTTCATTGCCGTCCTCACATAAGCCCGCCATCGGTCTCTATTCTGAACTAGATTAATCCAGTCCCTACCATCATATCTCTCCTCCCTCAAATCTATTTTAATATTATCCTTCCATCTACGTCTTGGTCTCCCCAAAGGTATTTTTCCCTCGCGTCTTCCAACTAATACTCTATATACATTTCTGGATTCACTCATACGTGCTACAGGCCCTGCCCATCAGGCCTATTATTATTGTAATGGCAACGATTATAAATGAATTCCTACGAGATATAGTCAATAATTCTAAAAAAACAAATAGTTTTTGCTGGCTTGGATTTTAATTTTTTGTTTTTACTCTTCCTTATTTTCAAGACTTAAAACCAATTATTTCTTCTAATCGTAGTTTTGCCACTCTCTTTTATTATGTTGACGTAGATAAAATTTATCTTTAATTCTATATTTTATTAGGAGTACATTATAAATCCACTGGTTATTTAATTGTTACAGGCGTATTTTGAAATTTTATTAGTGTCTTAAATTTTTCGTTTACAGTAAATTTGATCGTATTGCTTGAATCCTTTATCATCATTCTTAGTCTAGTTTGAAATTTTAAGATTTATTTATGAACTTTGCGTTTAGAATAGGCCTATTTAAATGTATATAATGCTGTATCGCCTGCTAAAATAGAAATAGCTCATATGAGATACAGTTTATATACAGAGTGAACCTATAGGCGGTTATTTTTTTAGGTATTTCAAACAAAAGAGTTTTAATACAAATTTGCTCCTTTTCGAGATAAAATTTGTTTTATGTGAAACATTTCATAACGTATTTTGGGAAAACCATTGGTTTAATTCCCAATATGCTCAATCATTTTAAGACAGCAGGGTGTTATGATAATAAATGATTGAAAGAACTTTAGTTTTGTCCTTTAAATGTGCAGAAATGTGACTTGAACAAATATACTCCTAACATTTTAAAATTCCTTAACATTTATTCGAATCAAATTTATACACTTTTAAAGGAAAAAAACTAAAATTCTTTCAATTTTTTACACTACACTGCTCTCTTAAATTGACTGAGCATATTAGGAATTAATTCAATAATTTTCCCAAAAACGTTATGAAATGTTTCACAAAACATAATTTTTTTCTCGAAAAGGAGCAAAAACGAACAAAAATTGTATTATAACTTTTTTGTTTGAAATATCTCAAAGAATAATCCCTTGAAATTAATGACATTACTTACGGCTCACCCTGTATATATTTCCCATCGTCTAGTTAGTTAAATATTCAACTTTAATTAATTTTGTTTTGATATTCCTCCTATTTTTAACTGATATTTTCGATCTTTCAGTTTGGAAAAATGTTTGTTATTGTTTCGATCCATTTTTGTTATTATTATCGTCATGTTCTTCAACTGTTAATGCTACATTCTGGAGTTTTCAAGATAGTAGTGCCACTTTTAAAGTGTGCGTGATTCGAAGATATATAAGGTTAATCAAAAGTGAAGAAAGATTTCAAAGTCCGCTGATTTTGTTAAAAAAGTAAGTTGTAGAAAAATAGTAATACAGTTGTTTATGAAAAGTTGTGGTTAATTCAGGTATAAATCAATTTCAAAACATTCAGATAAGATGGTAGCTATTTTCTCCTCTGTCACTGGTAGGTTCCTTCCAGGGAATAAATAGTATTTAGAAGAAAATTTTGGGGATATCTTCAAATTTTATACAAGCACCCGCAATGGCGACAAATTGCAGGATCAATACCTCAATTCATTTAGAGTTCTGAATTTCTCATAGTAACACTGAATAAAATCAATTTGCATATGTTTTATTTTGTGGTATGAACAAATACCTTACTATAATAATACCGGACAGCTAGCAGTTCTGCGTGCGAACACTGGTGCTGCTACCTAAGCGGCCGGTGTGGAGATACTCACGAAACAAGCTGTAATCAACTGCAATGTATATTGTTGCTGGGCTAGTTAATAGTTTTATTAATTAGTGCTGTGTTAAAATGTCAGGGTGTATATGTGCTGTTTATAATTGCTACAATTACAGCATTACAAATTGCTCCAAATCGTACTTTCGATTTCGGAGGGATCATAAAACGTGAGTCAACAACATTCTTTAGTAGGCCTAATTCCTTCGTCTTTGTGTTGATAGAAAAATACAAATTAGTTATTTTATTTAGACATAATAAATGAATAGAAGTTAAAATGTATGGTATTGGAAATTTTAAGGTTTTATCAAATTAAGTTTTATTGTTGTCCACATGACTTTACTAATTTATTACAAGCATCAGATTACTATCAATTTTATCTTTTAATATAAAGCATTATTGTAAATTCATTCTTAATTGATTTTGTCTCACTAAACCAAAGAAAAAAAATGTAACAATTAATTATGGAAAGTAATATGAATTATGCAATATTTCTCATAATATGCAGCTTTGATATAAGATAATAATTTTGTATTAAATACTATTCGACATTTCTTAAGTGTTTCATATATTATTCCACATTAGTAACTCACGTTTTAAACAATAGTCCGAATCCCGCTATGTTAATATGAAATTTGTATTGTGGACGTAATTCCACGCCGCTCCGCTAGATGTCAAATCCGCGATATTTCGCACTCACGTCAATGCTGCTAGTATACAGCTGTCCGGTATTATTATAATAAGGTATCTGGTATGAATTAAAAAAAAACAACACATATTAACTGACTCAAGAACAGCTTTAATTTTATTTCTGTTTATTTATTTCATTTGTCATAGCAAAAATAGTGAAACAATATTGAGACAGAAGTTTGTGAAAATTAAATAATATTTCTTGGCTTTTCATTAATCGTATACTTAAAATTAAGAACTGTCATTATTTTATATTATTTCTATGTTAATTCCTCTCTTTTATAGTTTCATTGTTATGTTCATTACTTTACATAATTTAGTTTCTGATCTTTATTTTAAATATCTTGATTCTGTTGTGTTAAGACTCAATTAAATGCTTCTATTAATATGAATAAAAGATTTAAGCAATATATAATTAAGTAAATTCAATGCAATAATTAAATTATTATATTGTTCGTAAACAAGAATTTACTGAACTAGTGGGTACGTTGCTTTTAACTTGTAGCTAGTGAAATAATGATTTCGTGAAGCGAAACAAGACTCAATACCAGTGGTGGCATATCATTATACAATCACTGTTAACCATAATGAAACGTTCATTTTTCTGTTACCTAATTATACAATTAGACGAAGCCCTAAGCGAATATGTTAGTTTTTGTAAACAAATAGTTTCCATGCGAAATGTTTCTTTCTTTTTTTTTTTTTTTTTTTTTTTGTCCTACGAACTTCCTTGCTAGAAGCAAGTAATGACGTAAAGTGACCGTGTACATACCGTGAATGCTGTATAAAATATGCAAGCCAGAACAGGACTTCAGAAGCCAGTTTTACAGTATATGAGAGCCTGCAACTTAAACTAGTTACTGCTTTTAAGCGACCTCGGTAATTATTTTCTTTCTATGGGGCTTATGCTAAAGTAGGGCAGTGTTATTTTGGAAACAACATCTTAGTTTTTTATTAAAATACAAAGAAAATTTATTTATTTTAGAGGTGTTGAATTAGGCAATTTAATTAAAGTATGAATACAACATTAGCCGAGAAAATGAGACAAGTTTTTATGAGACAGAGCACTCTTCTCATTTACCATCACAAATTTAAGTTAATGATTTGTCTGTTTCGGATTCCAAATTCATTAATTCCGTTTTTGTCAGTTTCGTAGTAGGGAGTTGAGCACTAATTTGAGAGAAATGTATTGTATACTATGGTTATTATAAAATAACCAACGTAGTTAAAATTAATATAATTTCTGAACAAATTGAGCAATCAAGGTGAAATAATCGGCTATGGAATATGTGAAAACGGTATTTAGTTATTCCTTGACAAAACAAATGCTTTCTTGTTATGATATAACAATTTAAACTTTGAAAATTAAACAGGAATTTGGTAATCATTTGGCTTCTTTACTAGGTCTACCTACATTTTCCAAGTTTGAGAAAATGGTTACAAATTTCAAAGCAAGATTTAGTTTCGAAGTATGTTATTATGGATGTCGTAAAAATTTTACTGTAGCATTAAGATGATCTCGGACAAAAATGCATCTGAGAGACGGGTCTTGTACCATGTTTTCTTATAGTGCATTAATTAAGAAGTGTGAATAAAATGATAAAATGAAATCGGCAAGACCAAGACTTGGTGATAGGCCTATACAGGTTGCGGTGGTTCTTAATGAAATTCAGAACCTAGCTAAACACTGTTCGGAAAATTTTTATCTGTAGTAATGTCACGAGAGGTCTGAGATTTATCTGGGAAATCTCAGACCTCGAATGACATTTATTAGAACTATTTCGTGAATAAAATAAAAATGTAAATAATGTATCCCTAAAATTCGATCACAAAATGTTAATAATTGTATATTAACGAATACTTAACCTATTCAGACAATGTTAATTACATGTACTGCACTTTTCTCTTATTATTATAACATAAATACATTTTCATTATCTGCTGAAATCATAATTTAATTTAACAGTAACAGTGGGGATAGCTATATACCAATGCTTATGTATTCACAGCGAGACTGTTGCTACACAGTGAAGCCATCTCTGTATAGATAATTAAAATACGAATTTTATTACTTCCATACGGAAGGCAGTTTGATCAAAGACCTTGTATGTATTACTATACAAGATCTTTGGGTTTGATATGCGATGATGTTACATAAATTTTAACATCTGACTTTCTATTAACTGCTTAATTTCATTCACAAAATATAAATTTTATAGGTTACAATTATAGGTTTAGTTACCTGTGGCAGCAAGACCAATGTCAGCTGTGCTTTGTTTCGACCTTTACTCGTGCTACAGGAAAGCATTTTTATAGCTCGACAAACGCATTCTCGCTGTAGTGTGTAACGGAACTGAAACTGCATCTACACAGTTCAATACTCCAATCGCGTATGCGTGCAATCTGGGAAGAATATTGAAAGAATCAAGTTTAAAATGTACGTTCAATTAAGATGCATGAAGATTTTGTGTCTACATGGTGCGCAGTTTTGAACGTCGTCTTCACTGAGTAAATATATTAATTAATATTAAATATCAATCTTGCATTCATTGCTTTAAAGTTGAAAGAACAGTTTAACCGTGTAGTTGCATCTTAATGTATTCATGATCATCAATTTACGGTGAAACAGTTGGCGACAACGACTAAACAAAAGAACGACCATGCGATAAATTGATAGCGATAAATCTAGCTGCAAAAATTATCGCAGAGTGTGACTGTGATTGGTTGGAATTCAAAATTTCATTACACTTCATTGGTCGAAAGTGGAATGACGTCATATAAACGAAATAGTCGCTATAAACTGAAAATGATGTTGGAATTGAAGAAAAGCTATTATTATGAAAAGAGACAAGCCCTACAAATTTTCCACTACTATATTAGCTCGGATGGAAATTGAACCGAAATGGTTTTCTGGAATTTTGTGGACTGTCAATGTTGGAGTGAATACTCACAATTTTTAAATATAAACAAGAAACAATCCACGTGAACAGACTGAATACTGTTCGTCACACATTCCATAGTCACTTGGTTAATCCTCATTGCTAAATTTGTTTGACAGTTACATTAATTTCAACTATGTTCGTCAATTTGTAGTAATCAGATACACTTTATAGCTTATATTAGTGGAAGAATTAAATAGTTAATTTATTTGGAGTTGATTTAATAGTTTAGTTTGTTGATAACATGATAACTTAAATTATTCTGATTAGAGAGTTTAGTTTAGTTTATTTTATATATTATTACGATGTACAGAAGTACATATGATATTTTCGTGCAGAAATTCTGCGTCATCAAATGATGATGGATGAGTGGAACGAAGAAAAATTCTCTCCGGCACCGGGATTTGAACCCGGAAATATCATATGTACTTCGGTACACCGTAATAATATATAATATGCGGGAAATAATCACTTGGTGATTTAAGACGGCGCTTATTCCGTCGGATCCCGGCCACTTTGTCACTCATAACGAGTGCACCTCTGCACATGTCTGGACACTGTTCCACTGTCATACATCTATGAAGCAGTGCATGAGGGTAGGCCACTAGAGGGAACCCAAGAGATGGAACTTAAACTGAGAGGATTCAATCCGACACCGGGATGGGAATCCGGTGTGGCTTAGTGGATAGAGCGTCAGCACGTAGAGCTGAAAACCCGGGTTCAAATCCCGGTGCCGGAGAGAATTTTTCTCCGTTCCTCTCATCCATCATCATATTAGTTTATTTTGTTGAAGAATCTGTAGAACGGAGAAAAATTATCTCCGGCACCGGGACTCGAACCCGGGTTTCCAGCTTTACGTGCTAGCGCTTTATCCACTAAGTTACACTGGATTCAAGTTTCGATGCCTAATTGAATATCTCTCTCATTTTAAGTTCTATCTAAGAGGAACACAGTAGGTAGAAATTAAATAGATGGATTCAATCCGGCATCGGAACTTGAATCCAGTGTGGCTTAGTGGATAAAGCGCCAGCGCGTAAAGCTGGAAACCCGAGTTCGAGTCCCGATCCCGGAGATAGCTTTTCTCCGTTCTACCCATTCTTCACCATAGGGAAACGCAGAATTACTGCACTGAAACTCCATATGCACTTCGGTGCATCATAATAATATTAGTTTATTTTGTTCCTACGCCCAGCGGATCCTGTTCCATTTAATATAGGAAGTGGAGAAATATTTACCTCCCCCAGTGATTACGTATGTATGTGTCTTGTCGTTTCCTGTGTTATCTGCAGCAATTTTTTCGCTCTCTCTCTCTCTTGACCATGTGACTATAAACAAACCAACCGGCTCTCTGTGGTCGTATAATGTTAGTTTATAAATTGAGGGGTTCACAACCAGAGTGTACCAAGTCCATCTGGAATAATTTTGAGAAATTGAGTCTTAAAGTTCCTGGCTCACGCTTAGCAACCTTCGCCTTCCATAGGAAATGCTGCCCTCTGTGGAGTAACAAATGAGTTATGGACTTTGTTTGTTATGGCAATGAATAAATCTAAGTTTTCTTCATCCGAGATTGTATTAATCCACAAACTGATCACTGGTGGACTTGGTTCACTCTGGTTGTGAGCCCCTCAATTATCAATGTGGACAGACCGGACAAGAATTCCAAATATTAAAAGTGGATTATACTATTATTATTATTATTATTATTATTATTATTATTATTATTATTATTATTATTATTATTATTATTATTATTATTATTATTATTATGCAATTATTTTAGTTCAGTTTGTATAACTAGTTGCTAGTAGTGTATTCAAATAATTTCTTATTACTTTGCTTAGTTGCTAATTTCTATAATTCGTTTCTATAGTTACAGTCTTACGTACTTACTTACTGGCTTTTAAGGAACCCGGAGATTCATTGCCGCCCTCACATAACCTCGCTATCGGTCTCTATCATGAGCAAGATTAATCCAGTTCGTATCATCATATCCCACCTCCCTCAAATCCATTTTAATATTATCTTCCATCTACGTCTCGGTCTCCCCAAAGGTCTATTTCCCTCTGATCTCCCAACTAACACACTATAATTATGCATATCTGGATTCACCCATATGTTTTACATGCCCTGTCCATCTCAAACGTCTGGATTTAATGTTCCTAATTATGTCAGGTGAAGAATACAATGCGTGCAATTCTGCATTGTGTAACTTTCTCCATTCTCCTGTAACTTCATCCCTCTTAGCCCCAAATAGTTTCCTAAGCACTTTATTCTCCAATAGTTAGTAAATTTAAGTTAGTTTATATAGGGTAGATAGTTATTTCGTTGAGTTTAATTTCAGTTAGTTTATTAATATTCAATTTAGTTTAGTTGGTTCAGTTTAGGTAGTTAGTTTGTTAATTTCAGTTAGTTTAATCGTTATCCATTACTCCTGTCTGTGATATTTATTCATATCTTATTTGCCTTCTAGTATTCCAAAAATATTTGTGATACTGACTACTTTATTGATTTCTCAAACTTCCCAAGTTCTGTTATATTTTGTACCCGTTTGTAGATCCTTGTATATCATGTAATTTGTGGAGAAATTATAATCCTCATTATATATAGATATTTTACAGCTCAATCACATTCAACGAAACATCAAAATTTTACGACAGCTCATCTTCTGAGATGATCAACCATTAAGTTTCATTCATGTAGAAAGCTCTCATTCTGAGTTTGTTCCATTGTTGGCAATGTGAACTGAATTTGAAATTTACAAGACGTCTTACCAATGTATAAGATATTTTCATTCTCGTTGTTCGACGTCACCATAAGTACTATACAGGGTGATCCAGGACCCCTGCAATAAACTCTGGTTATCGATAGATTTCGCAATGAGGATCATTTTTCGTAAAACAAATTATGTTCTCCGATGCGTCGTGTAGGAGCTACGCGACATCGAAAAAAAAAAGATAGATTTTAGTGACATTTACAGTTAATTATGAGATGAATTATTCATTTATTCCTTCAAATACCCTTGCGGATAGGTTACAAGTGTCCTGTCATTTTGCTGCCCTGTTTGAATGGAGCGCTCTTCGGAACAATCTTCTGCTGCTCATGGAGGATGTACCCTTCAAGATGTGAGAGGACATGTGATTCAACATAACGTTCAAACGCACTTCAACCTGGTTACACGAGCACATCTGAACAACATCTACGGGGAGCAATGGATATGGAGAGTCGGATCTCTTGCGTGGCCAGCGTGATCACCCGACTTCACGCCTTTAATTTTTTTCTTTTGGGATATGTGAAGTAACACACCACTCGAACTGACACCAGAGAGGAACCGACTATGCGAGTATTAGCTGCTTTTGATCAAATTCGACACAGGCCGATAACTACTGCTACTACTGTGTAATGAATGTAATCAGGTTCAGGGTAGGCACTTTGAACACCTGTAACTTGTCAGCAAACATACTTGAAAAATAATTAATTTCATAATTGTTAATGTCACTAAAACCTGTCTTTGTTTCGATGTCGCTTAGCTATTAAACGAGGCACCGGAGAACATGGGTTATTTTACGAAAAATGAGCCTCATTATGAGATCTAGAGTATTTTTTGCAGAGGATCTGAATCACTCTGTACATGTAGCTCCCTATTGAAAAACAAGTCTTTTACTAAAATGTAGATTTGTTTAATAATATACCTATCACGTACTTCTTTAATTTTAATTATTTTTTGAAAGACAAAATAGACCTACACTTCAATTTCAATCTGCTCTCAATCTTGTTCATGAACAGTCTCATGAGATTTATGATGGATAAAATGCTAAGCAAGATGTTTTCTTGCAGAATCATTCCACCACTTGCACTATCATCATCTCTAAGAGAAAAGGAAGTTAAATGAAGAATTACAATTGAAATAACCTCATGGTATATTTGGATAGCCTCTGCAATTTAAATAGAATTTAAACTAAATAGTTACAATTACAATTAGTCATCTCGTCACCATTAATGTCTTCTTTTCTCCAAAAGGAACATAAAATAAAAATAAAAATTACAATTACATAATTTCATCGTTCTGTATAGTTGTAGTTTGAAATGGAAATTGAATGAAAAATTGCAATTACCATCTCATAGTTCATATACAATCTTTGTAGAGTTACAATTACAGCTGCCTTCTCACTGTCTGTGCATAACCTATTTGATTGAAAATGTGCTTTAATTAAAGAATTGAAATTTTCATCTCCCTGCCAATGTGTGCCTCTCTAGATGAAATAGAAGTTAAACGTAAAATTAAAGTCACATTATCATCTCATTTATACATATATGTTCATATATAAGGTCTCGCCGTACGATTTCGTGGTAAATTTAAAAATAAATATCACGAAATTAGCCGACTTTGCCCTGTTTAGGGAAAACCGTTTCCCAAACATGTCATATAATTTTCGGTATTTTAAAATGTTTTTTACTTCATTTTATTCACAATAAATGCCTTAACAAAACTGACGTATATAATTTGAGTACATGACTGAGAATTTTTTTCTGATGATCTAAAATTCTACACTTTCGTGCATAAAAATGATAACATTAGAACTAGTACAGATATAATAGTGATAGAGGTCAATTTTGTTCTTGTATATGAAATACACACGCTTTCAAAATTTTATTAAATTATCTAATCAGAGAA
This sequence comes from Periplaneta americana, assembly GCF_040183065.1. Classification (NCBI taxonomy): domain Eukaryota; kingdom Metazoa; phylum Arthropoda; class Insecta; order Blattodea; family Blattidae; genus Periplaneta; species Periplaneta americana. The sequence continues at coordinate 120,516,860 of NC_091132.1, read as the reverse complement.
ATGGTTTAAAAGAAAATGTAAGTTACGGGAAACGAGCGAAGATGTGAAGTGCTGAACGACACGTCCTCATGTTTTAAGTCATAAGTCGATAAGTATTGGTAATGTCTTAAAATTTTTTTCACATAAAGAAAGAGGGAAGTCCTTTTCATTAAATGAAAAAATTTAAAATTGCATTTTTTTTGTCTTCAGTGGTGTACATGACCCCTTAACCACACAGGAATTCCATGCAACCAGTGATTATGACTTCGTAGACTTATAAAAAAGCGCGGAAATTGACCGCACTATCTAAATTATGTCATGATGACAGACACACACGCACACGCAATTAAATGATCATTTTACCGTGTCTGTAGAATTTGTAGTTCAAGCAGACGACAAGTAAAGTAATTCAAAATCACAATGAATACTGCTGTTGGACTCTGAAATCGGGAATATACAAAGATAAAACTTTAGTAATCAAGAAGAAATATTCCGAAGAAGAAGAAGGAAAGACTATAACGAGGCATGAGGCATGTTACTATGTGGAAGACATGTGTCGCTGTTACGGTGTTCTGACCTGATCCCAGTTCATGTGTACAAGCTGACTTGCGTTCCAATCTTGTTTTATTTACTCTCATGTTGCGCTACTGGTTCCGTGCTCATCCCAGTTAAATTGCATCCGAATATTCACTATGACCCGGTTAAGGTCTTGCCTCCGAGTCACAATCCAACACAGGAGTGATAAGTCATTCCGTGAACATCGCTGTCGTGCGTTGAGTATCGCACGCAACTCTAAAACAAACGGAATCAACATGCAAATGTTGTTCAAAACGGAACAGAATTGGAACCGATACTTCATGCACTTCACAGTTTCATACTGAACTTACCATTATGAAAGTCGAGGGTCTAGGGATTTAGTAAATTTATTTGCAATTGAGATGTATTAATTTTGACTGACAACAATTAGTAGACAGAGACTGGTGCTATCCTTCTGCCCTTCCTTCTACTCATGATTCTCAATATTTTCTCCCTCTTCTTGTTCTTGCCATCTTTCTCATTTTCTCCTCATTGAAATACCCATTCTTATCCACATTCTCCTCTTCCTCATTATTCGTTTTCTTCTACACTGTCAATTCTTCATTTTTCTCTCCATACCCGCGAAATTACCTTCTTGCATATTTTCCTCCTGTTGCTGTACATTTTTCTTCATAATCTTTCTGTTCTCTGCTACATTTTTTCATTTTCCTCTATATTCTTCTCCTCTAAATTCCTCTCCGCCTGTATATTATCACTTTCTTCCACATTCTTTTAACTTTATTTCTCGATTCTTATTCCAAATTATTCTTCTTCTCCCTCACATTCCCCACTCTAATATTTTTCTTCCCCAAATATCAGTCTAAACATTCTTCTTATCTTCCTCCGCATTATCCTCCTCAATATTGTTCTCCTCCTGAATATTCTCTTTCTTCTACATATTCTTCTCTTTTTCCAAATTCTTCGCTCATATTTACCTCCTCCTATATATTTTACTCTTCAATATTGTTCTCCTTCCGTTATTCACCTCAATATTTTCCTCCACCTCGACATTTTTCCCCTTTTCCCCTCCTCTACATTTTATTCCGTATTCTGATTATCGTCAGTAACTTCCTTCTGTTCTCCCGTTGTGATTCTCTCTATTCTTCTCTTTCACTTCCACATTCTCTTCCCCAATATTCTTCGTCTCCTCCTCCGGTATATTCTTCTTCATATTCTCCTCCTCTACAATCTCCTCTACCTCACTCACCTCCTCAATATTCTTGTCTTTCATCGCATAAACAATATTCTTCTCTTTCACTTCCACATTCCCCTCCCCAATATTCTTCATCTCCTCTCCGGTATATTTTCCTCCATATTCGTCTCCTCTACAATCTCCTCTACCTCACTCACCTCCTCAATATTTTTGTCTTTCTTCGCATAATCAATATTCTTCTCTTTCACTTCCACATTCACCTCCCCAAAATCCTTCATATCCTCTCCGGTATATTATCCTCCATATTCGTCTCCTCTACAATCTCCTCTACCTCACTCATCTCCTCAATATTCTTGTCTTTCTACGCATTATCAATATTCTTGTCTTTCACTTCCACATTCACCTCCCCAATATTCTTCATATCCTCTCCAGTATATTTTCCTCCATATTCGTCTCCTCTACAATCTCCTCTACCTCACTCACATCCTCAATATTCTTGTCTTTCTTCGCATAATCAATATTCTTCTCTTCCACTTCCACATTCCTCTATCCAATATTCTTCATCTCCTCTCCGGTATATTTTCCTCCATATTCGTCTCCTCTACAATATCCTTTTCCACACTCACCTCCTCAATATTCTTGTCTTTTTCGCATAATCAATATTCTTCTCTTCCACTTCCATATTACCCTCCCCAATATTCTCCTTCTCCTCTCCGGTATGTTTTCCTCTATATTCTTCTCCATATTCTCCTCTTCTACAATCTCCTCTACCTCACTCACCTCCTCAATATTCTTCTCTTTCTTTGCATAATCAATATTCTTCTCTTCCACTTCCAAATTGCTTTCCCCAATATTCTTCATCTCCTCTCCGGTATATTTTCCTCCATATTCGTCTCCTCTACAATATCCTTTTCCACACTCACCTCCTCAATATTGTTGTCTTTTTCGCATAATCAATATTCTTCTCTTCCACTTCCATATTACCCTCCCCAATATTCTCCATCTCCTCTCCGGTATGTTTTCCTCTATATTCTTCTCCATATTCTCCTCCTATACAATCTCCTTTTCCACACTCACCTCCTGAATATTCTTGTCTTTCTTCGCATAATCAATATTCTCCTCTTCCACATCCCTCTCCCCAATATTCTTCATCTCCTCTCCGGTATATTTTACACCATATTCGTCTCCTCTACAATCTCCTTTTCCACACTCACCTCCTCAATATTCTTGTCTTTTTCGCATAATCAATATTCTTCTCTTCAACTTCCACATTCCCCTCTCCAATATTCTTCATCTCCTCTCCGGTATGTTTTCCTCTATATTCTTCTCCATATTCTCCTCTTCTACAATCTCCTCTTCCACACTCACTTCCTCAATATTCTTGTCTTTCTTCGCATAATCAATTTCTTCTCTTCCACTTCCACATTCCCCTCTCCAATATTCTTCATCTCTTGTCCGGGATATTTTCCTCCATATTCGTCTCCTCTACAATCTCCTTTTCCTCAATCACCTCCTCAATATTTTTGCCTTTTTTGCATAATAAATATTCTCCTCTTCCACTTCCACATTCCCTTCCCCAATATTCCTCATCTCCTCTCCGGTATGTTTTCCTCTATATTCTTCTCCACATTCTCCTCTTCCACAATCTCCTCTACCTCACTCACCTCCTCAATATTCTGGTCTTTCTTCGCGTAATCAATATTCTTCTCTTCCACTTCCACATTCCCCTCCCCAATATTCTTCATCTCCTCTCCGATATGTTTTCTTCTCCATATTCTCATCCTCTACTATCTCCTCTACTTCACTCACCTCCTCAATATTCTTGTCTTTCTTCGCATAATCAATATTCTTCTCTTTCACTTCCACACATTCTCCTCCCCAATATTCTTCATCTCCTCTCCGGTATATTTTCCTCCATATTCGTCTCCTCTACAATCTCCTCTTCGAAACTCACCTCCTCAATACTCTTGTCTTTGTTCGCATAATCAATATTCTTCTCTTCCACATAACTCTCCCCAATATTCTTCATATCCTCTTCGGTATATTTTGCACCATATACGTCTCCTCTACAATCTCCTTTTCCACACTCACCTCCTCAATATTCTTGTCTTTCTTCGCATAATTAATATTCTTCTCTTCCACTTGCACATTCCCCTCTCCAATATCCTTCATCTCCTCTCCGGTATGTTTTCCTCTATATTCTTCTCCATATTCTCCACTTCTACAATCTCCTCTACCTCACTCACCTCCTCAATATTCTTGTCTTTCTTTACATAATCAATATTCTTCTATTCCACTTACAAATTTCATTCCCCAATATTCTTCATCTCCTCTCCGGTATGTTTTCCTCTATATTCTTCTCCATATTCTCCTCCTCTACAATCTCCTTTTCCACACTCACCTCCTCAATATTCTTGTCTTTCTTCGCATAATCAATATTCTCCTCTTCCACATCCCTCTCCCCAATATTCTTCATCTCCTCTCCGGTATATTTTACACCATATTCGTCTCCTCTACAATCTCCTTTTCCACACTCACCTCCTCAATATTCTTGCCTTTCTTCGCATAATCAATATTCTTCTCTTCCACTTCCACATTCCCCTCTCCAATATTCATCTCCTCTCCGGTATGTTTTCCCCTATATTCTTCTCCATATTCTCCTCTTCTACAATCTCCTCTTCCACACTCACTTCCTCAATATTCTTGTCTTTCTTCGCATAATGAATTTCTTCTCTTCCACTACCACATTCCCCTCTCCAATATTCTTCATCTCCTCTCCGGGATATTTTCCTCCATATCCGTCTCCTCTACAATCTCCTTTTCCTCACTCACCCCCTCAATTTTCTTGTCTTTTTCGCATAATAAATATTCTTCTCTTCCACTTCCACATTCCCTTCCCCAATATTCCTCATCTCCTCTCCGGTATGTTTTCCTCTATATTCTTCTCCATATTCTCCTCTTCTACAAACTCTTCTACCTCACTCACCTCCTCAATATACTTGTGTTTCTTCGCGTAATCAATATTCTTCTCTTCCACTTCCACATTCCCCTCCCCAATATTCTTCATCTCCTCTCCGATATGTTTTCTTCTCCATATTTTCATCCTCTACTATCTCCTCTACCTCACTCACCTCCTCAATATTCTTGTCTTTCTTCGCATAATCAATATTCTTCTCTTTCACTTCCACATTCTCCTCCCCAACATTCTTCATCTCCTCTCCGGGATATTTTCCTCCATATTCGTCTCCTCTACAATCTCCTCTTCCACACTCACCTCCTCAATATTCTTGTCTTTCTTCGCATAATCAATATTCTTGTCTTTCACTTCCACATTCCCCTCCCCTATATTCTTCATCTCTTCTCCGGTATGTTTTCTTCTCCATATTCTCCTCCTCTACTATCTCCTCTACCTCACACACCTCCTCAATGTTCTTGGTTTTCTTCGCATAATCAATATTCTTCTCTTTCACTTCCACATTCTCCTCCCCAATATTCTTCATCTCCTCTCCGGTATATTTTCCTCCATATTCGTCTCCTCTACAATCTCCTCTTCCACACTCACCTCCTCAATATTCTTGTCTTTCTTCGCATAATCAATATTCTTGTCTTTCACTTCCACATTCCCCTCCCCTATATTCTTCATCTCTTCTCCGGTATGTTTTCTTCTCCATATTCTCCTCCTCTACTATCTCCTCTACCTCACACACCTCCTCAATGTTCTTGGTTTTCTTCGCATAATCAATATTCTTCTCTTTCACTTCCACATTCTCCTCCCCAATATTCTTCATCTCCTCTCCGGTATATTTTCCTCCATATTCGTCTCCTCTACAATCTCCTCTTCGACACTCACCTCCTCAATATTCTTGTCTTTCTTCGCATAATCAATATTCTTCTCTTCCACATCCCTCTCCCCAATATTCTTCATATCCTCTCCGGTATATTTTGCACCATATTCGTCTCCTCTACAATCTCCTTTTCCACACTCACCTCCTCAATATTCTTGTCTTTCTTCGCATAATGAATATTTTTCTCTTCCACTTCCACATTCCCCTCCCCAATATTCTTCATCTCCTCTCCGGTATGTTTTCTTCTCCATATTCTCATCCTCTACTGTCTCTTCTACTTCACTCACCTCCTCAATATTCTTGTTTTTCTTCGCATAATCAATATTCTTCTCTTTCACTTCCACATTCTCCTCCCCAATATTCTTCATCTCTTCTCCGGTATATTTTCCTCCATATTCGTCTCCTCTACAATCTCGTCTTCCACACTCAACTCCTCAATATTCTTGTTTTCTTCACATAATCATTATTCTTCTCCTTCACTTACACATTCCCCTCCCCAATATTCTTCATCGCCTCTCCGGTATATTTTCCTCCATATTCGTCTCCTCTACAATCTCCTCTTCCACACTCACCTCCTCAATATTCTTGTCTTTCTTCGCATAATCATTATTCTTCTCTTTCACTTCCACATTCCCCTCCCCAATATTCTTCATCTCCTCTCCGATTAATTTTCCTCCATTTTCTCCTCTTCTACAATCTCCTCTTCCACACTCACCTCCTCAATATTCTTGTCTTTCTTCGCATAATCAAAATTTTCTTTTCTTTCACTTCCACATTCTCCTCCCCAATATTCTTCATCTCCTCTCCGGTATATTTTGCACCATATTCGTCTCCTCTACAATCTCCTTTTCCACACTCACCTCCTCAATATTCTTGTGTTTCTTCGCATAATCAATATTCTTCTCTTCCACTTCCACATTCCCCTCCCCGATATTCTTCATCTCCTCTCCGGTATATTTTGCACCATATTCGTCTCCTCTACAATCTCCTTTTCCACACTCACCTCCTCAATATTCTTGTGTTTCTTCGCATGATCAATATTCTTCTCTTCCACTTCCACATTCTCCTCCCCAATATTCTTCATCTCCTCTCCGGTATATTTTCCTAGATATTCGTCTCCTCTACAATCTCCTCTTCCACACTCACCTCCTCAATATTCTTGTCTTTCTTCGCATAATCAATATTCTTCTCTTCCACTTCCACAATCCTCTCCCCAATATTCTTCATCTTCTCTCCGGTATGTTTTCGTCTATATTCTTCTCCATATTCTCCTCCTTTACAATCTCCTCTACCTCACTCAACTCCTCAATATTCTTATCTTTCTTCACATAATCAATATTCTTCTCTTCTACTTCCACATTCTCCTCCTTAATATTCTGTTCCTCCCCTATATACTCCTCTTCCACATTATTCTCCTCAATATTTTTCTCCTCCTTTCCACATTCTCTTCTTCCTCATTCTCCTCCTCCTCTATATTTTTTTCTTTCTTCGCATTACCCTCAATATTATTCTCTTCCACATTCTCCTCCTCAATATTCTTTTCTTTCTTCGCATTACCGTCAATTTTATTCTCTTCCACATTCTCCTGCTCAATATTCTTTTCTTTCTTCGCATTACCCTCAATATTATTCTCTTCCACATTCTCCTCCTCATTATTCTTTTCTTTCTTCGTATTACCCTCAATATTATACTCTTCCACCTTCTCCTCCTCATTATTCTTTTCTTTCTTCGTATTACCCTCAATATTATTCTCTTCCACATACTTCCCCTCAATATTTTTCTCCTCCTTCTCTACATTCTCTTCTTCCACATTCTCGTCCCCAATATGTCATCTTTCTTCGCAATATCCACAATATTATTCTCTTCCACTTCCACCTTTTCCTTCTAAATATTCTTCTGCTCCTCTTCCTCCTAGGTTAACTTGCTGGCTTGGCTTTACGAGGGCTGGACAGGAAGGGTTCGTATATTTAGGCACGTGTTGTCCCTTTGAGGGGCCTATATGTACGATAATTTCACACCACACCACAGGAATCTTGTGCAATCCCTTTATAAGGTTTTGTATAGAATATTACACCCAAAATAAATTTTTGAGCCATATTACCATTATAGATATACAGTAAACTAAATTAATTACGATCTACAAATATAAATTTTGCTCGGATTATCCAAGTTTATACTTACATCAATAGAAAACTTTCTTTGTGTAGCCTATTAAACGTTTAGTAAAAGATGAACGGGAAAACAAACACATGAATGCGTAATGCGACCAACAAAATCTTCAATAATAATCACTGAAATAAAAAACACACACTATGTAGGAAATGCTTACAGGTAGATCTCACTAGCAGAACTGACATCATGATAGTCAAAGTAGAGCGATTTGAAATAACGTCCATCAAATATAAGCACATTACGGAGCAAGAGAGCAGGAGCGCCTTATTGAAAACAGGGGCCATAATACCATCTTCTCACATATATCTGTATGTATATATTTTCAGTATTCAATTTTTTAAACTGAAGAGTAGGAAGAGCCACTATTGGTTAGAATTATTTATATATGACTCAAGATATGACATTCGTTGTTTTAATTTCGTAGTATATTACACTTATTTAATCCGCTCCTCTGGTACCTTTTGGTTTTGGATGCGACAGATCTCCATTTGCTTCTATCCGCAGTTGAGATAACTGTCTTTCTCCTCTTCTGTAATGTCTCCCTAATACCATCTTTCCATGTCTTCCTGGATCTTCACTCTTTCAACCCTAACCTCTTTTATTAGGCCTAACCTCGGTAGGAGATTTGTTTTCATCCGTTGTACGTTGCCAAAGCCTTTTCAATTATTGTTCTTGCATAACATCTTCCAGTGACTACGTAAAGATTAATTTTTTGGTTCTACAGAATGTATCTATTATGGGAACAATGGTTATTAGAGGAGAAAAATTCGCTCCGGCGCCGGGGATCGAACCTGGGCCCTTGCTTCCACGTACCAAGCGCTCTAACTACTGAGCTACGTCGAAATTCAATCCACAACACCGGATCGAGGCCACAAGGGAAAAACACTAAAGGAAAGGTTAGAGCGCTTGGTACGTAGAAGGAAGGACCCGGGTTCGATCCCCAGCGCCGGAGCGAATTTTTCTCCTTTAATAACCATCTTCCAGTGAGTTCATCTTTAATGCTGTTATAATTTTGTGATCCGGATTCTAACCTTCCTAGCCCTGTCCTCTCTTTTTCTAAAATGTCTCATTCCCTTCTCTTTCACATATTGCATTTCTCCACTCCTGTCTATCTTGCGTCTCGTTTTCAAAATTTATCCACCCATCATAACCTAGACACACAATCACAACACTCCTCAATATTATCCATTCCCTCCCACCGAACATCCTCATATTCATCTTCTTTCACTGTGGCTGTTCCTCAGCTTTGGAATTTCCTACCGAGTAATGTCAGGGACTGTCAGACATCAAACCAAATTAAGAATAGACTAACGAAATATTTTTCTAACAATTCTTGTTAACAATAATAGCTGTTTCAGGTTTCTCAATGTTTAATGGTTATATATATATCACAGAATAAATATTTAAATTATCTCATTATTATTATTATTATTATTATTATTATTATTATTATTATTATTATTATCATCATCATCATCATCATCACTATTTCTTACCAATGTTTATTATTGTCACACTAACATTACTTATCCAACTTTCATTATTTACTTTCATGTTGTTTTATGGTCTAGATATTAATGTAATAACTATGTAAGCAATTGTATTCAATTAGAATTAGAGTCTAGCTGGGCGGAAGAGAAGGCCTACTGGCCTTAGCTCTGCTAGATTAAATAAATAAATAAATAAATAAATAAATAAATAAATAAATAAATAAATAAGTTATTATTATTATTATTATTATTATTATTATTATTATTATTATTATTATTATTAGTATTATTATTATTCCTGTCGTCTGAATTGTACTCTTCTTTCTCTCAGTCATTGTCCAGTATTAACGATGGAATATAGACGATCTTATAAACTGATATCTTTGTTTCACAGATAGCTTAGAAAATACTAAATGCTGAAGTGCTCCTGAAATACAGTGCAAAAGGGAATTTTGAGCTCTGAAAATGGAATTCCATCTTGGTCCATCTATTTAAATTAATAATTGATAACAATGCAAACTTCTGTTAAATTTTACATCTAGAGTGATTAAGCTACTGTATCTGTGAGTCAGAGTCAATCAAGATACTTCCGCAATAATGTATTGTCGGACCATCGGATCTATGCCCCTTCAGCGCTGTCGTCGTTCTTGGAAAAGTTAACGCCTGTACTCATTCCATTCCACCCGCTTTCCTCCCACCACGTTAAAAAGCAGGCCTCGAACCTTGCCGAATAGGGATGCTGCCAAACTTCCGTCAAACGGTGTCATAAATAACTGGTCCTCCATGCTACAATATTATTTCTTTCAATCAAAATACACCTTGTATTTCTACATTTTTTAAACCTAAATCCCATGTCTCGAATCTCTTTCCGTAGTTTTTCTCTCCAACCTTGGAAATTATTACTTCTCTCGCAAGCTTCAGTAATTTCTTCAATGTTGAAACTTCTTTCTGAACGTATAAAATTCATGTATCTTTCTTCTTAAAATACATCGATTCATATCATCTACAATAATTAAAAGTTCCCTTGGTCTGTTCTTCTCTGGTGATTATAGCTTTTCATCTCCTGCACAGCCTCCCTCTCTCCTGATTTTCTTTATTAGGAGTTCTGACCTGTCTATATAAATTACATAAAATGTTGTATTATTGGTATTAGTTAAGTAAGTAATTTTAATACATAATCTATTTAAATAAAATAAGCCTCACCTGTGATATCAGTTGCTCTTTTCGTTGCCTGATTTATAGGAAACAGATATTGACCTGTTTGTTTCTCTTCATCGCAAAATGCTATTACGTACTTGCTTAATAATATTTCTTTCGCCACTCCGTGCTACAGTATTCATGTTGAGTTGACAACACTGGACTGCAAATTCAAATATTGTAAACTGTCCTGCAAGAAGGCCAAAATTGTGAGTAGTGGGGGACAGAAAGGGAGAGAGAAAGGAGAGAGATAGGAATGCAGGGAGAGAAATGAATTGCCGAGGCTGAGAAGGAATTAGATTTCAGTTCACAAATCGTAGGCCCATAACACACTTGAAGAGTTTTCGCTAGCGAGAAATGTGTTGCGAGAAAGAGGCGAAGAGCCTTCCTCCACACACTTGGCGAGTTCTCGCTATCACAGATCACACCTCGCTATGATCATCTGTGCACTGCCTTCATACAGAAAGCATTTTTCTGATTATAGTAATGACTTGTTGGGGAAAATATTGTAGGTTATGTATTTACGTATATTGTCGTACTTAAATATATAAGCTGTAAGTATATTGTCGTCTTTTACAAATTACGTACGAACGCTATGTTGAATGTGAGTATTCAGATGATGAGGAAATGGAGTTACATGAACATATTTCGTTAATGAAAAGAAAAAGTAGGCCTAAAATTAAAGCCAGAAATATCTGAAAATCACATTGTATCTTACGAAAATAAGGGCGAGTTTTGAACACTGGTTTCGATTTGAATGATGATACGTTTAGGCATTATTTCAGGTTGAATAGACCACAGTTTTTTGCCTTCATTATATGAGCCGTTCAGAGCAAAAGTGGTGTAAGTCAGAATTGGGTAATAGGGGAAAGTAAAAATCCTGTAAAATACAGCGCAAAGTAGCAATTAATATTCAATTTATTTAAACTATTAGTAGCCAGTGGATAGCAAGAAGGACATATTAATTGTTACTTTGCGCTGTATTTTACAGAATTTTTACTTTAAACCTCATTACCCAATTCTGACTTATACCACTTTTGCTCTCAACGGCTCATGTGATAGAGGATTCTTTGCTATGTTCTGATTAAAATTATGTAAACTGTTAAGACATATAGATACAGTATTTCAAATGTTTAATTAATACTATTAAATCTCATCAAAATAAAATATAGCCCTATTTATTTTCAGATAATCTGATATTTGTCTCCAGATTTCTTCTTTAAGTTTCGTGTTTTTATAGTTTTCATCACGTGTATCATATAAATAGGCCTACGGGTGACATCGTACAAGTTCGATAAGTTTCTGACTGCAATTATCAGCCAACTTTCCTCATTTTCAAATAAAAACAATACAATTCATCGCCACCTGTGATATCTTTTTCTACATTCAATCGTCATAAAGAGTATAAATATTAAACATCTTTGGCAAATGTGTCAAGAAAATTCGCTGAGCTACCGATCCCAGCGAGAAACTCGCGCGAGGTTTTTGCCTCGAACGAGAATCTCTTCCAGTGTGTGGACGTCCATTTGAATCCATGTTATCAATTTTTTAATTTTCTCGCAATACATTTCTCCCTGGCGAAAACTCTGCAAGTGTGTTACGGACCTTACGGGGGCACAGATCCGATGGTCCGACTATACTGTAGTAGTGATTGTGGTTAAGCTGCTCCGTAGCGCTGCATACAAGGACAGACTGCTACCTGCAGAGGCTTCCGAGTGTGATGTCACTGTTATGTGGCAGACGTTTCCTGTGAACCGAAGTGACCACTCGTGACATGAAGGATATAGGGGATCTCCGTGTCCGTTAGTCTGGTATTCCGCCGTGATGCAGTCGTCTCTACCGGTTTGCTTTGATGTGATAGATATCGCTGCATTTGGAATGCAAGAAACACAAGCCAGGAAGTAACACCAGTGTCGGTGTTACCGTATTTCCGAATTTATCACTGATGTTAATTATATACAGGTTAAAACGGAACTCATGAAAAATATGTGGCTGTGAAGCTAGTGTGGAAACGGTAATACTTTTTTAGAATTAGAATTAGCCCGTAGAATCCCTGTAGGGCAAGGGCCTCTTGGCTGGCAAGGTGGCTATTCTGGCATTCCCGCGTAGCCAGTTCGGGAAAGATCCTCATTCTTTTGATGCTCCATCTATCAGTAGTCTCCACTCTCGGCGGTCCTTGGCTGTTGTCGTCCAGTTGGATCCAAAGTGAAGTTTCAGATCGTCCGCCCATCTTTTTTTCTATCGGCCTACGCTCCTTTGTCCGGTTTTGGGTCCCAGGCTATTGTTTTGTACGCCCATCTGTTGTGGTCCATCCTCATGACGTGGTCCGCCCACTTCCATTTGATGTAGGTGGTTGATGTCGCTGCGTCTTTGATGCCTGTCATCTTCCTCAGGTCTTCGTTGCGGATTCTGTCATGGAGGCTCGGTAATACTTACACAATCAATATTATTCCCTTCTTCCTTTTCTTACCTTCTGTCTCTTCCATTTCATTTCTCTTTTTTTTCTATTCCATGTTCCTCTCTCTTATCTCCTCCATTTCCTCCTCCGTTTTCTCACTCTTTTACTTACTTACTTACTGGCCTTTAAGGAATCCGCAGGTTCATTGCCGCCCTCACGTAAGCCCGACATTGATCCCTGTCCTGAGCAAGATTAATCCAGTCTCTATCATCATATCCCACCTCCCTCAAATCCATTTTAATATTATCTTCCCATCTACGTCTCGGCCTCCCCAAAGGTCTTTTTCCCTCCGGCCTCCCAACTAACACTCTCATTCTCTATTTCTCATATTTCTTCTCCATTTTCTAAACTTTTCTAGCCACCATTTTTTCATCTTTTTCATTTTCTCCAAATTTTCGTTTCAATTTTTTCATCTTTGTTCTCCATTCTTTTACATTTCTTGTACCTCATTTTCTTCTTTCTTATTTTTATCCATTTATTCCTCTTTCATTTCCTTCCCCTTTCTTCATTTTATCGTTTTTCTTCTCTTTCTACATCTTTTCTTTCCTCGCCTTCATTTTCTCCTAATTTTTCATTTCTCCTCTTTCTTCTATTCATTTTCTCATATATTTTATACTTCTCCATTTCCTTATCTTTCTTCTGCTTTTTCATTGTCTTCTTTTTCCTTAATATTTTGCTATCTACTCTTTCTTCTCCTACACTATTTTATCTTCTTCTTCTCAATTACTCCTTTCTTTTCCTCAGTTTCCCTCATTTCTCCTCTTTCATTATTCACATTTCTTCACTTTTTATTCTTCTTCTCCGATTCTTCTCTTCTCTCCATGCTCCATTTCATCCCCTTTCTTCTTATTCTCAATTTGCTCCCGTCATGTCAACATTTTTGTGATACTCTTCTTGCTCTCCCATTTTCATCTTATTCTCCTTTAAACTCGGTTTTTGTAGAGTCTGAATCTGAATTTTTCAAGTGGAAATAGTCAGCTTAGAGACAGCTTTATATACTCCAGGTAACTATATTATGTATAGCATGTGATGCAATTAAAATTATGACATCTATAGGCCTACATTATTTTCTGCAAAAAAAAAAAGAGTAATTATTTTATGCCTTAACTATTTCTCAAATCATTAAACATTTCTTCCATATATCTAGTGTTAGGTTTCATACTATTCTTTTATTTCTACAACCAATAAAGGTTAGTAAATAGCTATAAGACGTAAACCAGCACAGAGTAGTGTCGTGTGGTAGCGTTTTAGTGTAGAACAGTGATGTCAAAGCAAGCGCATTTTTCTGACCTTGACGTCGTGTGCGGGCATCAAGCGCTAGGTATGGAAGAAGGAATAAGCAGCCTGTTGGATTAAGAAAACAGTGGTGCACAAACTTCAAACGGAACGTGAAATTTTATGTCGTTATTTTTATATGCCTTCTTTCTGTCTGTTATTTTCTATATTGTCTGTAAAACAAAAGTACTAACACCTATTTCTTAGCCTAATATTGCACTTATGTTTTAAATGTTAATAACATAATAAAGAGTTAAGAAGGAATATTCACATAAGTTCCATAGTAGTACAACTGTACTGTACTAAGTGAATGAAACGCATCATTCATAAAGAAAGTGATATCCCAAAAAAAGAGATTGAGTATGACATGATAAGTTGAAATTGATATTGATGATATCTTTAGCCTTATGAATGTAATCAATGAACTAATCAAAACAATATTATAGTACCAAGCAAAGTTACCTAGGTGCTGTAATTAATATTCCATAACAAAACTCTTATCGCATTATGCTTTTAAGGTGATATTGGTAAGCAACTTCCTATCATCAGAATATTAAATTATTTTCTCGAAACCTGCTGAAGTTTAGAACTAACATTTTTAAAAACACATGGGCACATCATGTAACAGTAGTTGCTTTGTTAATTAATTTTCTTACAAATATTTCCCATGCGAACATTTTCTTCAGTAATAGGTATATACGGTATATTAGATTTACGAAAACATTGTTTTAGTACCTGTAAGGCTACTAAATAAACATATCTGAAAATTTCACTTTTCTATAAAAAAAGTGAGAAAATATTCCTTTAGAAGAAAAAAAATCAAACTTGTGACAAATGAGCATTAAAATTAAAACTTACATTCTTATATTTCTCAGACAAATCTAAAAATTAACATGGATACAATTTTAATAAGTTCTCTTCCCCTTATCCATTGAATCAGTGCTGGCCAACCCTGAATATAGCTCGACCAAGCGGCATATACTGCCTCTTTCGTCTGTCTCTTTCCTTTCCGCTGTAAAGCGCTCAGGCTCTCCTGAGCTCTAAAGCGCGCGCTTGCGCCTGTGGGCACCAATTGACATGACTGGTGTAGGGAGTGGGGACATAGCTGCTTCAACGCTATCCCTACAATATCATGGATTTGCCCTTGCATACTGCTCTTGCATAAAGAGCAGGAGTTGAACACCACTGAACTAAAGGCACTATTAAGAAAGGATGAGGTGAGAACTTCAATTTCAGTAATTCATTTACAGTAAGTGACTTCCCTTTAAATTCACAAAATATATTGTTCGATGATAAATCAACTTGTGACTTTTTATTTAATGCCTTCCTTAAACTTCTTTCCTTCTTCTTCTTCTTCTTCTTCTTCTTCTTCTTCTTCTTCTTCATGGTTTAGAAAACGTTGTGTGTATCCGCAACACTGAATTCTTCAGGTTTCAGCGAAGTCTATCTAATTTTTACTCTTAATAATTTATATTTTAAGGATATTTTGATAAATGAGCCGTTCAGAGAGAATTGGTGTAGGGGAGAGTTAGGGAGTATCGGACATCGGGTAATATCGGACAGTGCGCTTCTTTCATCTACCACCATATGGTAGTACCTGAATGACATGGCTACGTTTCTCTATGCGACATCACAGAAACGTAACCATGTCAATGAGGTACTATCATCGTGTAGTAGATGAAAGAAACTCACTGTCCGATATTACCCGATGTCCGATACTACCTAACTCTCCCCTAAGTGAAAAAGGGGTAATGAGGGTTGAAGTAAACATTCTGTAAAATACAGCACAAAATAGCAATTAATATTCAATTTATTTAAACTATTAGTAGTCAGTGGATAGCACGAAGGACATATAAATTGCTGCTTTGTGCTGTATTTTACAAATTTTTACTTTAAACGCATTACCCAATTTTGACTTACACCACTTCTGCTCTGAACCGCTCAAATATTGTAACATCTATCCTGCCTATACAGAGTGGTTCAGAAGGAAAGGATCATACTTATAGGGGTGATAGTATAGGTTAGAGACGCGCACCTGGAGCAGATATGAGCAGTGAGTATAGATGCTAGTGAGCCGCTGCTGAAAGCGAGGTGTTGGTTCTGTTACGCGGTCAGAGACGGATGCATACATTAGGATGCAGTACGATACCACTTTGAGATTGAAAATGACGAAATCGATTCTTCCAAATATTGAAAAAAACAAAAAAACTTCTTTGAAACGAAGAGACTCCTAAATTTCGTAAAAAATTGTCATTTTTAGTGGGATGTCCCCTTAAATTTTCACGTCCATGCAACACAATCATTGGGACTAACAGTTTTTTGTGATTTTATTTTCGTACAGTATCCTCAAATAGTCTTCCAATTGTTAGTCTACATTTTATATTATCTAATTTTGTAGGCTATCTTATTTGTATCATTATGTATTCCTATTAAAATATTATAAATCACAAAAATATTAAATAAGTATTCTAGTTAGAGAATTTTTACTGTACTGTAATTTGCGCTTGAAACGCAACTCCACTTTAAGGGTATATGTACGTGAACGACCACAAATATTATCAGAAAATGCAGGCTCTAAATTTCTAAAATTTTATAAGGAAATGTACTTACAATTAGACAAAAATTACCAGGTGCCACAACAAGACTTATTAGAACTTAAGTATCTGATAAAAGTATAAAAAAGGTTATTAATAATATTTTTGAATCCAATTTTATCAAAGTATTAAAAAAAATTCTGCAGTTACATCATTTGGTAACCATAACATTGTTATGGTCTCTCTGAGGTATTTAATATTTTTCCTGCATGTAATGAAAACTTATTTCTGAAAAGCATACTACTCTCAGACATGTAGGGTTGTTTATTTTAATAGAATTAATTTTTTATTTGTTCCATATAAAATATATTAAAATTTGTATAATGTTTTGTGACCTAATTTGTTTATTTTAAAAGAAATAGGCATTATTGTAGTCTACCCTTTGCATAAATGCATGTTAAATCAGTGTACAAAATTTCAGAATTCTGTTTCTAATGGTTGTGGAGTTATGAAATAATATGTGTGAAAATTTTCAAATATTGGAAAATTCAATTTAAAGTAAAAAGTGAATTCTAAAAAAATATTATTAGTAATATTTTTTATACTTTTATCAGATGTTTAAGTTCTAATAAGTCTTGTTGCGGTACCTTGTAATTTTTGTCCAATTGTGAGCTTATTTCCTTATAAAATTTTAGAAATTTAGGGGCTCCATTTTCTGATAACATTTGTGGTCGTTCACGTACATATACCCTTAAACTAAAGAGGAAATTCAGCTATGAGACAACAGCTACAAATTAATGTAATTGTTTACCCAGCGTTCCTTTAGACCAGACGTCTCCAAAAGCGTACTCGCGAGTAAGCCCCTGAACGCAACCGAAGCCAGTATGTAATGAGCGCGCTCCGCCTCACCCATCTCCACCTGTAATGCACTGAATGTTTATGCGCAAACGAAGACTGCCATTATCACTGTGTTGGTGGGAGTGTTCCACCGTTTCACAATGTCTTTTAATCATGGACGTAGTACATTCAATGATGTATAGGAAGAGACATTTTTTTTAGGTTAGTAGGGGGAACGTGAAATGCTTAATTTGTTCAAAAATTCTTAAGGGTGTGTTAAAATTCAACATGCGACGACAATACTAGACTCTTCACAAAGAATATCATACAATTACAGGCATGTTGGACATATGAAAATAATTTATTTTGAGGCCATCTGTAAAACTGTTGGTTATACATAATAATAATCAGTATATTACAAAACGTTTACACTCAGTTCCGCATGACAAACATATAGTTTTTCATTTAATTTTAGGTGAAATGCGTAGGCCTACAAATATTTTGATAAATATAAAACAAGAAAATACAAACACAAATCACACACGTGTCCTCAGTCTTAAACAAACAAAGCTTTTTGCTAGCTATGTTCTAGCTTTGAATATTGGAAAATCAATGAAGCCCTTTACGGAAGAATCATATGTAAAATCGTGCATACAGGACGTTACTAAAATACCGTGTCCAGAACAAAGTCAAAGTTTAAGAAAATTAAAATGTTTCCAATTACAGTTCAGAGAAGGAATTTCAAGATTGCAAATGTAATTGAATCTGAAGTCGAAACTACAATTAACCAATTTGTAGCTTACTCACTTGCATTGGACGAAAGCACCGGTAGAATTGACTAAGCTCACCTAGCCATTTTCATCCGAGAAGTTAATGAACATTTTACTGTGTCTGAATGTCTTCTAGATGCAATTACAATGCAGGAGATCTTTTCCAGGCCCTGAAAGGCACCATAGAACAGAAGAGGTTGAATTTGCAATGGCTTGTATCAATAGCAACAGACGGGGCTCCAGCTTCATAATATATCAAAGTAATGTACAAACGTATGATATTTCTTATTCTTTTGATGTTATTATTTGTAAACATAAGCAAACCGTTGCCGCGATCCCCCACTGATCGCTCCCATCTGTTGAGGTACGAGTCTCTTCCCCTTCTCTAGCCTTACAGCACACTGTGTTCGGCGGGCAGCATCGAGAGCTCGAATGACGATACGCTTTTTGGAGACTTCTGCTTTAGACTGTGAAGAGTATTCAAAGAAGATATTACGATAATGGAGAAGAGATTCCACTAAAACTTAGTTTATATCTTCATCTACAAATAATTTCGTAGGATGTGCCCGGAATCTAATCAAAATTTCTTTTTTTGGGAAGGGTAACTAAGCACAGTTACATTTATATTTTATAAAGTCTTGCATTACTGACATTTGATGCATTAGACTTCTTCAACAGCTGTTCACGATATCGGGAACGGAAACGCACAGACTTCCTGAATGCCATTTAATGCTCGTCCTCGATGCAAATCTGAGAAAAGTGAAATCGAATTCATTGTCGCTATGCGCGATACGAGCTGCTCTAGTTAGATACGGCTTTAGAGGGCATCGACGTGATATTCGTCTATCACACTGAGTCATCCTTTAACAGAGGACTGTACCAGGATATAGTACGCATCGCGACCGCATTATTGACTTGATACGAGTATACTGAGCAGTGAACAGAACCGGAAGAAAAGATAGGTCCGAAACTGAAAGAAATTGAGACCAAATAATGATTGGATACTGAGAATGGACTTTTATAGGAAAAAATTGAGGAGGTAAAGAAAGAGGAGGAAATAGATAATAGAAGAATGAGTGGAAAATTGGAAAGGAGAATAACGAGGAGAAAATGAAGTAGAGAAGAAAGAATATAAAAAGGAGGACAGAACAGTAGGAAATAGAAAAGGGCGGAAAGAGGGGAAAATGAAGAATATGAAAAAAAGAAAGTGAAGAGGGGGAGAAAATGGAGAAAAGAAAAAGAAGAAAATTGAGAAGGAGAAGAAAGAGGAGAAAAAAGAGAAGGAGAAGAGTTAAAAATAAAGAAAAGGAGGAAGAGGATAAAATGAAGAAAAGCGGGAACAGAAGAAACTGAAGATGAAATGAAAGAGGAGAAAATGAAGGGGAAAAGAAAGAGGAGAAATGGATATAAAAGAAAAACGAGAAAATAGAGATGAGAAGAAAGAGGAGAAAATGAATGTGAAAAGAAAGAGGAGAAATGGATATAAAAGAAAAAGAAGAAAATGGAGAGGAGAAGGAGAAGAAAATGAAGGTGAAAAGAAAGAGGAGAAATGGATATGAAAGAAAGAAGAGAAAATGAAGATGAGAAGAAAGAGGAGAAAATGAAGGTGAAAAGAAAGAGGAGAAATAGATATAAAAGAAAAAGAAGAAAATGGAGATGAGAAGGTTTAGCGCAATAGACCATGGAAGGTGGCAGTTCTGGCTCGTAGTGACCCCTCCCGAAATCCCGTTTCATTTCATTCAAGACTGATCTTCATTCACTGAAATGCAGGAGAGTGTGATTTAATATAACTCAAATGTAAAATAAATTGTCATCTTTCCATGCCAGAGAAATTGTATGAAATTCTGACATATTACTGTGGTGCTACAAAGCCAAACATTGAATTTAATAATTCTTATTTAATTTTCCTTTATGCAAAATTACTTATTATCATTATCATTATTATTATTATTATTATTACTATTATTATTATTATTATTATTATTATTATTATTATTATTATTATTATTATTACTATTAGGCTACTACATTACGACATCTGGTAACTTTTTCCCTACAATATTGTCACTCAACCGTAGTTCAGAAAAAGGATAAAGATCCAAAATAAGCTGTTACCAATATTTGGAATGCAAGAAAATATGGAAAACGCAAAACTTTATAAATTACAAATTTTAGTAGTATGTGCACGCTAGAGTCGTGCACAACCGGTTACGAAAAATAGAAATGATATATTGCTACTTAACGCCTGACGCGACAATATGCGAAGCTTTTTTGTCTCGCGGAGTGGTCCTATGTTCGGTTTAAGGGGTTAGGTACAGCTTACAGCAGTACAATTTTTGGAAATATTCAACATTTTTTTCCTCCATTATTGTATCTTGTACGATAATGAAAATTGGTATGTGTAAAGCACTGTCCTTCCGCTATACGAAAAAAATATTTTTATGATTAAAAAGGATTTTTATATATATATATATATATATATATATATATATATATATATATATACATATATTTTTTTTTTTTTTCAAAATTCAAAATGGTTGCAGTTCACTCTGCAGTGATGAAGCATTTCCCTCATAACTCATAAACTTGTTAACTTTTTCATGTTCTCTCTCTTTTATTTTATTGCTGAAACTCATGTTTACAATACCATGCTCTTTCAACTACTTTCCTTAATATATTTTTTTTTTAATTTTTTGTTAGCCTATTTGTCCATCACAGTATTTTAAGTGAATTTATTTTTTATCAGACAATTTATCAAAGGTAGGGAAGTGATCTTGCATCATATTGTAGGTATGACATGCATAAATACACACAAAAAATTTCATCACAGAATGTTAGATAGTTTTTTAGTTATGTGGGAAACGCATCATCACTGCACAGTGAACTGACTTAAAAAAAAATGTAAATAATTTTTTAAACCGTAAAAATATTTTTTAATATAGCAGAAGGACGGTGTTTTACACATACTAATTTTTATTATTGTACAAGATGCAGTAATGGAAGAAAAAAAGTTAGATATTTACAAAATTTTACTGCTGTAGGCTTTACCTAACCCCTTAACGAATGTCCGAGTCTCACTCTGGTGGGCGGCTCTGGATCATGAAAGACGGATAATTCTGAGCCATCCAGGAGTTCCAAGAATCATTGCAAGAACGCGATTATCATCGTGTACCGTTCAATTGATATTTCCTCCTCTCTCCCCATTCATTCATTCATTAATTCATTCATTCATGCCAGTAGATTTACTGGCATATAAAAGAACTTCTGCGGGACAAAATTCCGGCACATCCGGCGACGATGATATAACCTCTGCAGTTGCGAGCATCGTTAAATAAAACATAATATTTTTTTTCATTCATTCATTCATTCATTCATTCATTCATTCATTCATTCATTCATTCATTCATTCATTCATTCATTCATTCATTCATTCATTCATTCATTCATTCATTCATTCATTCATTCATTCAGGTATTGAAACAGCACACATCATGAAGCTACAATCATTAGAGCTTGCGAGTGCTTTTATTTTTGTTAATAATTTTTATCTCCTTAAAATTATTTATTACTGAAATAATAATACATCCACTTAGAATAGTTAAAAGACATAGGCTGTATTAACAACTACTCTTTCAGAGGTAGCATATGTATTTTGAGTTTAAAGTATGAACGTCACAGTAGTAAGTGTGTATTTATTTGCTCTTATATTTTGAAGTAATTGTGATTTATTTTAGTCTTGTAATTGTTTATATAATATCAGATTCGTCTATGCATTACGCTTATTTTCTTTGTTGTTACCAGTGTCCATTAGTTGATTTATATATTAGTTATCAATAGACAGCGGAAAAAAGTCAAATAAAAGTCATGTTTACGGTTTACAAGTACTGTACACACAGACTATGGCATGAGGTGTGCACGCATCCCAAGTAGGTACAACAGGGTACCGTCCGCAGGGAGCACTACGCGAACACCGAAAACAACTGCCACTCTGCGTTCTCAGTCAGTCCTCGTCCGTACGTGAACAGAGAACATTGAGATACGTAAACATATTCTTCATTTGTGTTCAGTGAAGTGATCATAATGCCGAAGACATGTTAAAAAACATAGGGTGTATTCTTTAATACAAAAATATGGTATCCACATTTTTAGTAGTGATACTGGTGAAACAATTAAGTGTCGGTTATGTAAGTATGCATTAAAAGAGATAGGCCTAACAAAACAATCGATCGAACATCAATGTAATACACAGAAAAACATGAAAAATGTTGCTCTATGTTAGAAGAAAATAAGGGTTCAAGTTCAAATTCCGCCTCAAACATGAAATATGATTTTCGCCGGGATTTGTGTCGAATGATGATAAGCAGCAATATTCAATTCAAAACGTTGGTCAATCCTCACTTTAAAGGTTTATAGAAAAGTACACAAAATATCAGGCACCTTCTGAATCACCGATTCGAAAACAGTTCTTATCTGCACGCGCCTCTAGTATGCCTACTGTGCTTACGTAAACAACAACCCTCTGACGAGACAAACTACTCGCGTTGCAGTTACCTTCACATCCGAATGACTTTTTTTCCGCTGTCTAGTTATGAAGATAAATGTACCAATCAATTATAATCCTATTTGAAGCTAACACTTTTTTAAATTAGGAAAAGTAAATTTCCTTCAATTGTTACTCCATTTGTGTAGTTAGAAAATGTCATCAGAGTTGCTGTATTGTGAAGTGCGCTTGGTGTTCTGTCCTATATATCTGTGGTTTTGTCTAGCCAGCAAGACATCAGACACAACCGTTTGAAGATAGAGTATTCGGTTGGATGCTCAACCTCGCCGGTTGTTCTGAGACCGATCGAATATAAACCGGTTCTAAGCCCTGTTCTGCAGCTCTTTGGTGCACACACTCTGACATCGACTGTCTTCTTCCCGCTCAAAGAAGGGATAAATAGTGAAAGCCAACTTTCTGGTCAGTCTAATAAAACATCATGCCTGTTACATTAATTTTCAATAGTGAAATTCAGCATTTTCGTGTATTAACGATTTTTCTAACGTAATAAAATCAGTCTGTGAGCACAAACCTCAATAATAACAGTGTAATCAGCGAAACCACCCTTAGGTCTACACTAAACACTGTGTACTATTTGGATCTGGAGACATTGGTAGTCTTGGACTAAGGAGGATGGTACGAGGGCAATAAGCTTATAATGTGTTTAATTCAATGTTGTTTCTTGTTATTTGATTTAAATAAATTATTGCATAGTCATCCTGACTAGTACAGGATTACTGATAAGATTATTCCCATTTGAAACATTAATAACTAGGGACCGGATATTTATGTAATTACATATTTTATTCCTTTCAACATAACCGTATATAAATAACAAATCTTTGCGAATCTTGTAATTACCGTTAATTTATTAAAATTTGATATTAACATATTTTTACATATTTACCCCACATTACATATTATGGCTTGGTATTACATAAATCTACATATTTGTGAGTTTTATTAATTTTTACTTCTCGAAAAAAAAAAAAAAGCTTCTGTTGGGGAAGTTTACGATTTGAAATACACAGATTTAAAAAGCCTTTTTACCTACCCAAGGAAGGATATGTTTCGGGACGAAACATAACATTCTTAGTTCCAGAAAGTAATAGAAGCACTCACCCCATACCATCCACTGTAAATATGAGTGAACAAAAGGCAACCTTTCTCATACAACTACCCAGTATTGTAAAAATCACTCAGAAAGTAGCGTTGCCTTCATGCGGTGGAATGGGACGAGGACGACATGATTTATCTCGAACTATAATTGTTCTGCACACGTCTTAAGAAGCCGTTCCCATGCAATTTGTAACCTTCCCTACCCTCTTCCTAATCCTTCCAGGGAAAACTCGTGTCAAGTCTGGCATGAGCCGCAATAAAGTAGCCGACTTTTGAAAAGAATCTGAAGTAAAGAAACAAACTGGAAAGATGTTGAAATATTAAAATAAACAGCTTTTCAGGTTATTGCTAGACCTCTTTACTTTAAATTTAGTATATCTATACGGAAATGGGATTTTCCGAGCAATTATAACCTTGAGGTTGGAATAATCCTACCCTTCTGAATGAGACAGGAATGTCACTTTTCAAACAACAGTTTGTAAATGCCTATAGTTTGAGATTTTAGTAGGTACTTTGTTTCTTACAGGGGGCAGCTAAAATGCTTGTGTCCCACATATCCTCTTATATTCTCCTAATACAGTAAAGCGAAACAGTGTTTGCAGTACTGTTGTGTCATTCATTTCACTCAGTTCTCTAGTTTTAGTACTTACAGTATAAAGTGCAAGTGAGTTTATCTACTGCTTTTAACTAACTAAAATGGCCCCTGTATCTTCAACCCTAACGACAAAATTAAAATCATGTATTGCGATGGACGAAGCTTTCACTACAGCTGGAAAAATAGTAATGTGTCAAGTGTGCGGTAAAAAAAGTCGGGAGCTCTATGAAATCACAACTGGAGAGTCTTACCTATCCTATACCTACCAGATATTGATATTAAATATTTTCATGATTTTACATATGTTGGTACATATTCAGCTTATTTTTCTTACATAAATATATACATATTTCACACCTTGATATTACATAAAAATTCGGTCTCTATTAATAACACAAACATTAGTATAGATGAGAGAATGCGGTATAAAAAGATGAAGAGAAACTCTCCAAATTTAATTTTACAGAACTTCCATGTGTGCATCTCCTGTTAACACTAGATGCATCCAAGCGATAGGAAAATTAGTCCTACGCTCGACCCTGTCCCCTGTTATTCCTTCCATAAGTACTATAATTCTATTCTTCAAGTCTTGGAAATCTACGGTTCGGCGTGTCTCGTAGATTATGACCTTCAGAACCCCACAGAAAGAAATCGCACTGCGTTAGGTCCAGAAATCGAGGCGGCCAGCGGCATAGAGGAAGATAATATATATATGCGTCCAAGCCAGGCAAGTGAGGGAACTTCATTAAGAAATTATTGCGATGAAAATGGGTTGGGTCGTCGTCTTGGTGGAAAATGGAGTCATCGGAATTATTGTGTAGTTGTAACAATTTTTAACATGTGAAGATTGGGGACTCTAATTACCAGAGGTCTGCATCGGACGTTTTCGCTCGAGCGCCAAGTATTTCATAGCATAATACGATAGGTAGTGCACATACATGATGGGTAAAATTGTCACGAGCGATAAATCCTCGAACGGTATAAGCCGAGCGTTAGACATTCGTTCTTGTTACAGTGATGAACTGTGTAGTAACATCATAGATATTTATCATTTCAAAACTTTGCAGTGTTTAACTAACCTCTCCATAGTACAACTACAAAACTTGCTTTAAAATGTAATATAAATGTTGTAGGTAAATGTTCCCCCCCCCCCACATAGGAGTGATTTTGTTTTTGCCACATCCGATAGATGTTATTGGATGTAAATGCAATTATTATAAACGGAGAACACAATCACGATAATGCAAGAACTGTATCAAGTTTTATAGTAATAATAATAATAATAATAATAATAATAATAATAATAATCTCTAATAATTAGTGTATCAGTCTTTGCGTCTATAACAGTTGTGCAGCATGATTATTCGTTTTATTATATTTTCTGTGACGTTAGCTCTGTACTAATATTGTTATTAATCTACTGCTATATCAATAATATTTTGTAAAACGTTTCTACATTGTCGCAGTATATAGGCGGAACACTATGTATGGACCTATCATATTATATATGTGGTAAATCAAATATTGAATAATTATTAATATTAGGACTAATAACTGTATATCGAAGTTTTTCATACTATTTTATTTATAACTTCATGTTCCAGTTTTGATTCGTTCCATTGACTGTTCCATTAAACGTAGAAAATAAAGCCTTATTTTTACCGTGTGAGCAAAACATATGTGTATCTTATCTGTCCCCTTCCATACAAGATAAGACATGTCGGTGAGATGACCTTGTACTGTGCTTCTATTTATTACGAGCGTATCACGACGATCGTATCTCACTCGAGGGTGCGACATTCGACCGAGTTCAAGCGAGCGATTTAACTCCAATGCAGCACTCTGCTAGTTACTATAGTCTCTGCAACGAAGAATTTTCATACACGTTTCCCTGAAAAATCGTGTAGAATTTTTGGTGAATCTCGTTCGTGTTCTATGATTTGTTGTGAGTTTTCAGAGCCCTAGATACGCACGTTGTGGCTATTCACTTGTCGCTTAAGTAGAGTGTTGATTCATCTGAGAAAACTATCCGAGAAACTAGATAATTATTTTACATTTTGTTGCTTTATCAAGGTATTAAAACATTTTAAAACAAATAAAATTATATTTTGCAATTCATTTTTGATTGATTTTCAGAAAGGTCTGAAGACTTGCAAACACATATACATATATTGTAATTTACATGTGTACTTTTGACTATTTGATAATAAGGGCAGTCACACAAGAATAACATCTGTATATAATGTTGGTTTTAGTATGGTTTATTATTCTGTGTGCTATTTAATATGTATTGTATTTGTAGATACTAATGATATTGCTAGAGTGAATGTCGTATCAGATGATGTTGGCATAGTCGTTCATACGATTTTTAAAACATGTAATGTAAAGGTTTTGTACCTTACAAATATTACAGTAAAGTCAGTGACTGAAAAATAAATATTTCTAATATAAATAACATTATGAAATACGATGATAACTACATAATCGTATTTGTGTTAATATCCTTTTTTCTTTCGTTTGAAATGAAATCTCATTTTTAATAGCTTTCTATAACAATTACTGTTTCTAAACTAATTGCTTGTTTATGATTAATCATGCGGCGAAAGCTTTCTGAACACATAGCAGTCACGGTGCCTGATTAGTTGCTATTCCTTCATCAAATAACAGTAGCATTCCTTTACCTCGCAATCTCTCTAACCAGCAGCTATAAACGGCGATAGGATTGGAGAGTATCGCGTTCTAAATTACCATCGTAATTATAAATTAACAATCAATGTTTGAAACTATATTGCAAAGAAGAAGGTTAACATCATAAATTAATTTTGCACTTCGTAACTCGTTGTTAGACGTTTTGGAGACTAGTAATTTAACTTTATTATGTGTGTAAAACGGAGACAAACGGGCACGTCACTATGTTATAAAATGATTGGATTGGCAGAAGTCTTCTGTTATTACACGTCATAAATAACGCCTACTCAGACAATCCTTTGTGCAAGTGGGTGGTGACAAAGTCTTAGTATATTGTTATTAGGATATAAAATTACTTCCATAATCACAATATTAGTCTGAGATTCGCTTATGCTCGCGCCGCAATCAATTCTGACACGCCATTACACGGGGAATTAGCAACTGGAACAAACTGTTGTTTTTGTAGCAGCAAAAAGACAATTGCTTTTCTTTACGAGAAAGATAAATTTAAGTATAGAGCAGCGGTGGCGAAAATGTAATCGTGCGCCGAGCCACTGTGTAACCTGCAACGTGGATAGCACCTATGGAGGGAGGCGGACACCCGAAGGGGAAGTGAAGCAACTGTCTGACTTATTAACGGATTTTCATTTTCCTTACGTCATGCACTTAAATATAATTTTATCAGTACATGGCTACAAACTAATGTTTAGTACGTGTAACGAAGAAAGAAATGAACAATAAATGAACAATATCACAACCTAAAATTAACTGTCTTCAGAATGTCTCTGCGACAAAGTTTCAATATAGGAATTATGTCACTTACTGCCAGTCGTAATTGATCACGAAGGTATTTGTCTGTCAGTCGTGATCTAAATTTGGTTTTTACTATTTTAATTGTTGAAAATAATTTTTCACAAACGTAAGTTGTAGCGAATATGGCTTCAACAAAGCAAGCAAAAGAACGAAGCTTCGGATATTTATTTTTTGGCAAAGTCCAATATTTGTCAAGTCCTTACATCTAGCTTTCATTTGACATCACATAGTAAATCAGTGAATTCAAATTGAAGAGCTAACCGCATTATTCGTACATCTGCAGAAAAAGGGTCGACGTATAGAGATGATGATGATGATGATGATGATGATGATGATGATGATGATGATGATGATGATGATAACAACAATAACACTTAATCTTTTAGGGTGCTATTCATAGACATTTCGCAGCACGCTACGAGCGTACTAAGCTAGCCCCGGCTATCCACTGGTCACTAGTACATAATTCAAATCATATCCTATCGCTAACACTGGTTTATGAATACGAAAAACGCTGATCATCCACCGGAAGCCCGCGCTAAAAATGTCTATGAATACGGCCCTTAATTTTTTCATCAGTAACATGTAGTATAATGCCGTTTTATGTTATACAACCGTTTTCCTCGTAATACTTGTGAATAAATCATACATTTAATATTCTCATCATATTGACAGCAAAAAAATGCGTCCTCCCATCCTACTTGGAACTTTCGTACATGGTTTTGAGAGAGACATATGCCACTCGCAGGTCAGAGACAAATACAAATGGAACGGAGTTTGACTCTAGTGAGTGAGAGGGTGGGGTTGGCGGAGGTTAGAAGCAAGCGAAATGCACAATTATCACTGCGAGCCACAATGTCTCACGAGTCACGTTCTCGCCACGGCTGGTAGAGAGAGATGTGCCGCTCCCAAAGTTTTCTAACAGTAATGGTATATAGTGTCATCGTTAATGACCCGTTCTAAGGAGATGGCCTCTTATAAAAAGTTCAGGGTTCGATACGGAATTTATTTTTAGAGCTAAGATAAAATAAGGAGGAATATACGAAGAATAGAACAAAACCTATTTCAAGAATTAACAAAACATTTATTTATTAATCATGAAGGTATAGAATTTATAATAATTTTTCAATACTTGATGACATTCGCTACAGTGAGTCGAAAAATTTAGTACTTTAAGATTCAAAAATAATTTTCACACTTAATAAGAATAATGATATGTTTTCATAATGAAATCGTAAATAATAATAATAATAATAATAATAATAATAATAATAATAATAATAATAATAATAATAATAATCGTGATCATCATCATCATCATAAAAATCCTTTCAATAATATATGAAACTGAAATATCACTTCATATAATGATAAAACTTGGATATGGTCCAGTTTTGGAATTACAGCAGTCACTATAGACAAAATTACAGTCAGCAGTTATTAACATAATCCGAATTTTCTGAAATTCCCTGCTTTTGGCTGAAGATTGATACATCGTGACCATAAAAATAACTGCCCTAGTGTAGGTTTATGTAGTTGCAAACGTTGTAAATGTTAAGTTCCAGGACACGGTGAAATAATAATAATAATAATAATAATAATAATAACAATAATAAAAAAATTTATAATAATACAATAACTACTTATTTCTGAGACTTCATGACTGGATTTTTCTTCTCTATGCTAATACTAATATGATTAATTAGTTTTATTAATACCGAGTAAGTTATTTATAGTTCTCTTTTACGTACGTGCATCTGCTTTACAATATATTGACATAATGCATGTTATGCGGGTGTCTTATTTGACTCCAGCAATAGAAAAACATCGTTGTTCTGTTGTTGTAGTAGCTATCAATAACCAGCCCAACGGAAACTACCCTTCAGGTTCTACCTATTTGCTATGATGATGGAACCTGTATGTACAGGAAGGCCACGAAGTCCCGTTTCCCGCTATAATAACAAACATAAACCCCTAAACTTAAAGAAATAATGTGAACACCAGTTCTTTAGAAGAGTTTTCTTGAGATATGAACCATTACTTATCCAAAGGATCAATCTGTGTACCATCATTCTCATGGCAAAGGGTAATACGCCACCAGGTTGTGTGCGACAGTTTTCGGAGCATTGCTGGTGTAACTTGAGTGAAAGCTTGTTTCACAGCATTTTTTCAGTTCGTCAGTGGTATTGTAACGGTTTTGTGAAACGATAACCTTTATGAACCCCCAATAGGGAATTAGCACATGTGGTGAGGTCTGGGCTTCGTGGTGGCCAGGCAAGTGGTGCCGGCAGCGCAGGAGAACCACGACCAACCCAACGCCCAGGAACAGCTTCATTAAGAGTTAAGACGTTGACAACATCAACAATTAAGTTATTCTCGTACTGCGATGGCATAATGGGCAGGTGGCGTATTGTCCTTTGCCATGAGAATGATGGTACACAGACCGATCCTTTGGAAAATAATGGTTCATATCTCAAGAAAACTCCTCTAAAGAACTGTTGTTCATTTCATTTCCTTAATTTTAGGGGTTTATGCTGGTTATTATAGGGGGTAACGGGACTTTGTGGCCTCCGTGTACAGTAATTCAGAAACATTGTAAATGTTAAGTTACAGTTACAGGATTGGAATGCCATGAAGTCTGTAGTTGATCACATTCATCGTAAAAGTCTAAAACCCCATATATCATCACACTGCTCTACAGTCGATCAATGATTACTATTCCATCTTAAAGACGAGTATTTTAAAGCAATGAAAACATGGAAGTGGTGGTGGTGGTGGTTGTGGTAGTAGTGATGTTAGTAGTAGTATTAGTATATGACACGCCTTTTTGAGTTATAATAATTTAATAAATGTTTGTTTTGTCTTTTCAGAGATCCCCTAGGACGCCTACTTTTGTCCTTCCTGTAGGTATGTAGTTCGACAATACATATGAACACTTATGTCACTCTATCCTTTTCAATATAATGTAATTTACCTTATAGAAATTAAGCTTCTCATGTAGGCTACAGTCATTTTCGGATATCTGGCTACGTAACGGTCACGCAAATGATGTTATAGTAGTAATAGTAAAGTACCAATTAAGAAAAGAAAGTTCGAGCATAAATTCAATTAACGACAAAATACTTAGGTCAATTATTACGTCAGAATTAAATTATTTTTCCCACTTCTACTCTAGGGAGGTAGACTAAATAAAAACAAACGCCAAGATACATTCATTCCCTCTTTAGTCGCAACTGAAATTTATGGACACAATTGCAATTATCACATCTATTAATAATATTGGTTACGACATTTACATGGATATTATCATTTTATATGTCAATATTATGCTCAATAAAAAGAGTTGTCTTTAACATAGAATGTTCACACCACAAACTAGTCGGTGAGTTCACTATTTCCGACTTTTCAAAGAAATATGCTAACAAAGAGGTTTCGCAAATAATTGTCTCCTTAACACCACACCATTCCTTAATATCATGTACGAACGTTCATATCGTTTTTCTTTATTTCTACGGCAGTAAAGAATCACAAGCAGCCCTTGATGCTTCTTCAGCATCAACTGAAATCATTTTTAATAACTACAATATAATTTTCAAAATGTCTGTCACACTTCTCTATGTTTACAATTTATATAGCAACATGCATTGTAATAAAACAAAAAACTACTGAAACGCGTTCACTAATATTAACATAATATGTAAATCTGAACCAATCTTTTTGAATAAAACAAAAGAATACTCATATGCGTTCACTGATATTAACAGAAATGTAAACCCAAGCTAATTTTTGAAAATATAATATTTTTACGTAGATTATATGCAATTCGGGATGTAAGTAGATTTTACCGTTCTCGGACTTAATTGCAAACTCGTCCTCGACTGGGAACAACTACTTACTCCATTGCAGCGTAGATAACTATTGATTTTAAATCTGCGAAGTTAGCTCTGTGGTAGCGTGTCTGTCTTCAGACTAGCCGACCCGGGTTCGAGTCCCGGCGGGATCAGAAATGGTGAGGTGGTGGTGTGTAACTTATAATCACTAGATTGCGTACCAATACGCCTGGGTTAAATCCAAAATCTCTCCGCAATGTATATGTATAGAGGTATTGGCTGATGACTATACTAAATTCCAGCACACAATTCATTCAGAATATGTAGAAATTACACTTCGGATTTTACTAAATGTATAGGCCTACTATCGAAAGGTGTTACATACCCCCCTTAAATACTGTACATGTGTTACCTGTGCTTATGTATATTTTCGGTATCCGATGTTTCATTTTTTAAAATATAATTCCTAGTACTGAAACTGCCATATTGAATTCGCACAAATTATATTATTCGTAATTTTCGTCTCGAAAACCTCTAAGATATCTAATTTAATTTTTCACCCATTTTGTCCCACTCCACCACTTTAGGGACAAAGTCGGACAAAATAATACCTTATTCGTATTCTGTGATCGCAAAGTTCCCCAGATATCGACTTTCATCGAGATCGGATAACATCAGATTTCTCACTCCCGTCTGCCTTTTTATCATTACCCCAGGAGATGGTATTTAAAAAAAATCTAAGAATGTTTAACCAATATTGTAGAGAGTAAGCTTCATTTTAAATTTTACGTCTCTAGTTAAATATACTTTAGTGAATTTTTAAAATCGTCACCTCCTTTCTCTCGCCTCTCTGCTCGGAAGTAAAAAAAAAAAAAAAAAACCTGAAGTTATTTGAAGGGAGTAGCCTACATCAAATTGAAGTTTTTTACTTTCCTTATATATTTTAGAAACAATTCTGAAAGATGAGATGAATAGTCTAATCCAATGTTATGAGTGAATCTTTGTTTTAAACTTAAAGGCTGCACGTCTGCTGGTTAAACAAAATAAATCGGTATAATTATTTTGATCATTACTGCCTCCCATTTTCCATCTCTTAATGTTGGTATTTCGTAAAACTCAGTCTCATCTATTGACTAAGGGTTAACATATTTCCATATACATACATATATATATATATATATATATATATATATATACAGGGACATCATTTTATTTTTACTAACATTTTTAATATTAACCTGTCTATACCTTTAGAGAACCGGAAACACCGTTCGCTACCCCCTTCCGCGACTGGAGTTCGATGATACTGGCGTAAAACACAAACAAATCACTTTACTAGGTATAGGAGAGAAGAAAAGTAGTTCATCCATTTACGTAAACTAGGAAATATCGCAATTTTGAGTTCGATAATCTTCATTAGGTTTTTATTTAATCAAAATACAGTACTGTATTAACAATAAGTGTTTTTACTCACGAACTGAGTTATCCATGCGGACGTATTCATTATGCAGTGTATATTATACTGTCTACAGCACATTAGCGTACATTATAGAGAATGAAGTTAAATTGAAAAATAATCGTAATATGGATATTTAAACACATTTTTGAAAATGGTGGCCGTTCATTTCGATACAGGCTTCAGTTCTTTTGTGAATATTATCGCACTATAGACTATTGTACCTAATTCCAATTACCAGTTTCGTCCTTCGTACTAGTAACTCATCTTGAAATAATTCTGTACCACCTCTATAAAAGAGTATCTTACGTACTGTAAACTCAATCTTCACTTCTGCCCGACCCGCACAGATAAAATGACTCAGACATGCTATCTACTGTCCGTCCAAGTGGTTATGCCGCAGGATCGTAGAAAGGGGGAAAATCACGTGATAGTTAATTACTTAACGAGGCCCTTTTATTTAAGTCATTTTAAACAGTTGTATAATATTACGTAAACGTCCAATTCCTAACAGAAATTAATCTTTTCAGAAAAGAGCTGAGACAGCCCAGCTTTTACAGAGGGGCGTGCAGAAGCAGGTGGGGGAAATCGGGATGCGACGTAGGCAAACGGACAGTACCTGTGCGAAAATATGGTTCAATATTGAAAGCTCTTTCGTCACTGGAAAACGGCGAACATATTTCTGGAACGTACTATACTTACTAACTCGGTGCTGTTTACTATATGCAGCCTTGATTCTGTCTGGAGGACAGTTGGAACTTCGTTAGTAGAAGGGGTGGGAGTGAAGTACATTAAAAAACTCAGGTACAATAAAAATTGAAGTAAAAATAAAATGATGTCCCTGTATGTATATATATATATATATATATATATATATATATATATATATATATATAATATATAACAGATTATATTTCCATTTCGTACAATATTCTGGTCACGAGACATAATCATATACTGTGTTTTTTCGGGATTTACTTCCAAACCTATCGCTTTACTTGCTTCAATTAAAATTTCCGTGTTTTCCCTAATCGTTTGTGGAATTTTTCCTAACATATTCACGTCACCCGCATAGACAAGAAGCTGATGTAACCCATTCAATTCCAAACCCTCTCTGTTATCTTGAACTTTCCTAATGACATATTCTAGAGCAAAGTTAAAAATTAAAGGTGATAGTACATCTCCCTGCTTTAGCCCACAGTGAATTGGAAAAGCATCAGATAGAAACTGGCCTATCGGGACTGTGCTGTAAGTTTCATTGAGACACATTTTAATTAATCGAACTAGTTTCTTGGGAATACCAAAGACACATATAGACTACTGTAACATTTGTTTAGTTTTTGGAGGTGACTGTCCAGAGTCCAATAGAATACTCGGGCTTGCATGTTTACTCTTATGTCCTACCAATTCCACTGCGACAGAGATAACAGCCGATTTTGCAGCGGTGAGGAACTCTCTCTCGAGTTCACAATAACGAAATCCATCTGCCAAAATCCCTGGCGCCAACTATAATTATACAAACTGTTGCATATTATATAAATGTTTAATTACGTAACAACTTCAAAACACTAAAACGTCACTTACCATGTTTTACTCCCGAACCTCTCAATTGTAACTTTTATTTTGACGTTACTTTTCACATCAGTAAATATATAGAGGCGATGCATGAATTGATAAGTTTAACCGTAATTCCTCGTTTAATATCCCTTTTAATCTGCAGAGACTAGTCAGAGGATGTGAGTTGATAAATGTAGTCGTAATTCTTTTATGTACCTATCCTATAAACTAAAGTAATCATTGAATACTTCGAAATTTTATCACTAAGAAGGCATTGAGAATCATATTTTTAGCTTCGGTACAATCATTAATACAATATGGTATAATAAATTGGGTGGAGTAGCATCATCTGTTCTTAATCCATTAATTTTATTACACTGAAGATTAATAAAAATTTGGCTGACCAAAAAAATGGATTACTCAACAAATTTAATTTATACAGATTTTAATGTATTAACTATTGAAGAAATTATAAATATAGTTTACTAACTAACTTACTACCACAGAAATCAAATAAAACATAAATCTAATCGACATGAATATCGTACTCGAAGACAAAAGTCTACTTTCCCATTAATTGAGCCTAAATGTCATACAAGTGCAGCTCTTAAAAATGGTGCTAGTTTCGGCCCAAGACTTTATAATAAAATTACAAACCATTTTCCAAACTTGAAATATTTTAAAATTGAAGCTTTTAAAAAAGAAATTTGTAAAATTATCCATTATAGGCCGATATAATATTAACAAATGTATTTTTCCCCTTTCATTTCTGTCGACTATATTCATGTTTTTATTGAATATCACTGGCTTCTGTCGGATTGTCAATTTATATTAAATATGTATTTTCTCTCTCTTTCTCTTTCTTCTTTATTCTTGCTCTTGTGTTGTATTTATTGGTTTGAATTAAGTTACTTACTGTATTTAGTAAACTGTCCTTGTAAATTTTATGTTTTATTATTGACTAAGACCACACCGTACACGAACCTTGCTGTTACGGTAGTGTCTAGAAACATTTTTGTTTTATAAATGTAATTTGTACTCGCTAGCTAGCTAGTTAAATAAATTAAATACATATAGTTGATGAAACGATAAAAGTAGGTCAGTTAACGCTTCTTTAGTTCTGCAGGAGCTACACAGACATGATTACATGACGTTAATGGAGCAATGGTGTAATGACGATAGAGGAACCCGAAATACGGCGAAAATCTCCTCAGCTACTTTATCGATTGAATCCCTGTCCTATTGGTAAGAAATGGTCAGCTAGCAGACATGCAGCTGGGCGTAGTTGCTTCCGGATAATTGAAGGGAGGAATCTATGGTCACTCGGTCCTGATCCAGTTGACAAAACACAACCGCACGCATTCTGAGCGAGGTGTAGCCCAGAGCGATGGTTGCTTTGAACTTGTGTGTGGCCGGCGGGTAGTCGAAGTTGTTCGCCGCTATTCGGCCGGTCCGTTCCCGGCCTACATTCGCTCACCTTCCGCGATGTCATCCAAACGCTAGCGCAGGAATTCGTTATATTGCTTATACTAATAAGCCTTCGGAGACGTGAATGTAAATGAGTAGGTAAGTCCAGGTGGGCCAGTCTTTCAATTTTGAAATTTCGCAAAATGAGTCGGACAGCAGGTTTGTAGAAGACATATCATTAACATTTCTTTTCTAATGCAGGATACTTCGAATTTCATCATTGACCCAGAGATGGAAGAATTCCTTTGTAAACAAGAAACAGGGACATCATTTTATTTTTACTTCAATTTTTATTGTACCTGACTTTTTTAATGTACTTCACTCCCACACCCTCTACTAGTAAACTTCCAACTGTTCTCCTCACAGTACCAAGCGTATACAGTCAAAGTCGCCTTAAGGTCATAGTAAACGCAAACAGTATTGAGTTAGTGAGTATAGTACGTTCCAGAAATATGTTCGGGCTATTTCATATGAAATCGGACAACGAAATACCATGACATGTCAGAATTGTCTGAAAATTCGTACAGACGTTTAGTATATGGGAACTAGTAAATGTACAAATTTTGGCTTTCCTTAGCCCAGTAGTTTTTCAGATAAAATTCCTTAAAATTTAGCGTATTTTGTATTTTCTTCTTACTTTAAACACGTACTACTACGCCTGGCTTCGAAATAAAAAATTAAGCTATAGCTAATTTTGTAGTGCACATTTAAGTGTATTAATGGGGTATAACACATATATTTTATTGTTTGTGGAAATTATGGATATACTGTTTTTTGTGATTTATAACTTGTTACCACCAAAAAAGTATGGATATAAAATACTATAATATTAGTTATTGTTGAGACAAAAATCATACAATTTTTTTTAAAAAGCTATTTTAAATGAAAAGCCTTAAAATAAATATTTCAAATCTCGCTATAAAAATACGCGCTCCCTGCAGCGTCATGCGGCGATGTGAGAGGAACCAGAATGTTCTTATCAGCTGGCCTTGAAACAGCTCGTGTGTAGTCACAACACAAGGAATTAGACGAATACGTGATCCACCAGCCAGTCTTCTGCATATACTGTATTATTACAGGGTGACAGTAGATATTCATTTCCAGTGTTTGAAAGTTTTCTTTTATTGTGTTGCAGAAAATTGAACAAAAACTACTATACTCGTATTAAGGTAAGATAATGATTACGTATTGCCTTAAAAGCAAGACTTCTAGATATCAATCATGCTATTACAGAATCGCGTTACAAAAATACATGTGCACATTATCAGTACTGAAAAGTCAAATCCTTTTTTATAGGGTGCCCAAAATGGAAAATCGTTTTAGGACAGATCGCTGCTTCAACCCCTTCCGACGATTACGTAGAAAAAGGACCACAGAAAAGTTGAAGGTAGTGCCAAATCGGATATTGGAAAAGTTTAACATTCCCATTAACTTAAAAAAAAAAACTCTGTGAGAATGTGTAAAACTTGTTCCTTGCAATTATACAAGACTAGACCATCCCCTATGGATATTACCGGTGCTTCTAATGAAACTTTTCTGCCATGCTGCCGATAGTGTTGAAGTAACCATCAGTAAACAGTAACAGGTTAGTGTAGTCATTATGTAATTATTTTAGTATTCAGAGAAATACATCTTTCATTTCGAGTTGTTTTCAAATGCGTGAACTACTCGCATGACGGAACTTACGAGCTGCTAGCGTTGGCCAACTACGCACGCTCAGCTTGCTGTGGGATGGAGCCGCGAGGCGAAGAAATCCACGATGAGAATTCTTTTCTTTATTTTTTTTTCCACCCTTACCCAAAGAAAATTTCGGATCTGTAAACTATGTTTTATTCTATATTAAGTCGTCCATATTGTCGTATTTTTATGTTTGAGCTATTTCGTCAAGAAAAAAAGGAAAATAAATAAATCTGCCTAGTCAAGTGAATAAGAATTAAAAAAAAAACCCTCCAAAATCATTATATTACTCTCTGAGTCTGCTTTAAAAAGACATGTCGTTGAAAATTCTACCACTAAATGTCTCTGAGCAATGTTCTTCCAAAGCTAAGAATTTTATGAAAGTACGATAAATACAGTATGACGCTCTATAAAATGAAAAGTAATTCTAGTTGGGGATATTTTAATTCACCATTAGGCTTGTCCAGTGAAGGCCTTTCAATGACAGAAGCAGCGCTTTTTTTAAAAAATGCGAGGTCAAATTTTCTGAAATTTTGTCCGATTTCACATGGAACAGCCCGTTCGCGTTTTCCAGTGACGAAAGAGCTTTCAATATTGAATCATATTTTCGCACAGGTACTGTCGTCCATTTGCCTACGCCGCATTCCGATTTCCCTCACCCGAAACTGTTTAAGATATCTTAAATAAAAGTAATTGACTGTCACGTGATTTCCCCCCTTTCTACGATCCTGCGACATAATCACTTGGACGGACCGTAGATAGATGTCTGAGTAATGTTATCTGTGCGGACAGAGGTGACGATTGAATTTACAGTACGTAAGGTACTCTTTTATATAATAGGTATAGAATTATTTCAACATGAGATACTAGTACGAAGGACGAAACTGGTAATTGGAATTAGATGCAATAGTCTATAGTGCGATAATATGTACAAAAGAACTGAAGCCTCTATCTAAATGAACGACCACCATTTTCAAAAATGTGTTTAAATATCTATATTATGATTATTTTTTAATTTAACTTCATTCTCTATAGGCTATTGTACGCTAATGTGCTGTATATAGTGTAATATACACTGCATAATGAATACGTTCGCATGGATAACTCAGTTCGTGAGCAAAAACACATAGATTATTAATACTGTACTGTATTTTGATTAAACAAAAACCTAATGAAAATTATTAAACTCAGAATTACGGTATCTCCTAGTTTACATAAATGGATGAACTACTTTTCTTCCCTCCTATACCTAGTAAAGTGATTTGTTTGTATTTTATGCCAGTATCATCGAACTCCAGTCGTGGAAGGGGGTAGCAGCTCTGAACCATTAATCCATAGGTATAGCCAGGTTAATATTAAAAATTTTAGTAAAAATTAAAATGATATCCCTGCGATATGATGCGAGTTAAGATATATGATGTCAGGGGGGAAGGAGGGTACAGACAGTGACGGTCTTACTAATAAAAACTCTATATACAGACGTTTAACTGTCTTATACTTATGCAATGAGTAGCTCGTTTATAAATCGTGTGTAAATTCCTTACTAATAATCACTACATACGTCGTGTATAACAGCATAACTGTTACATAGCTACGTCATAGTTTCGTCATTACTTCATTACGAAAGGTAATAGAATATCTGAGGATCTCTATTGCATCCGTTAGAGCGCTCTAGTGTGGCGTGTTAAATATCGATAGTACAACTGGCTCTAACCGATTACCACACTATATTTTGGTCAAAGAGTACAAGCTACAGCAATATTATTCTAATAATTCTATGGTCTTTGGTTTGTTCTTCTGTGGTTACAAGGTAAACATCATCATAAAATGACAGTCGATATGAACAGCTGTTAAAGGGGCGGCCATTTTTTCCCTATATACAACGCTTAAACAAGGGGTTTCGTGTATATAACTACTGCAAAGCAATTCCCATTGTATAGTTACAGCCTGTTTATACGTCCATAGCTTATTCACATTTTATTAGTAACGTTTTCTGTCTCAGCTCTGCATAAGTCTCGTATAAAAACTATACACGGTTTATTAGTAAGACTGTGAGTGTACAGCAGAGATGCGATGCATA
Source organism: Periplaneta americana (assembly GCF_040183065.1). Lineage (NCBI taxonomy): Eukaryota > Metazoa > Arthropoda > Insecta > Blattodea > Blattidae > Periplaneta > Periplaneta americana. The sequence continues at coordinate 120,476,749 of NC_091132.1, read as the reverse complement.
CTATTAATTCCGAGCGTGAGCTTTTTTAAGCTCTCTCCATAAGCTCAGCGCTTTTCTGCTGCTACTGTAGCAGTAAGAAAGGTGTACAGAACATATAACGTTGCAGACCATGACAGATCGCAAGCAAGATTACAATACGGATTTAATGATAAGTAGAAAGTTCAGTTTTTATATAATGAACATGGCGGTGAAGTACAGTGTTTAATAAGTAAAAAATATATATTATTTGTAAAAAATGTCAAACATCGGTACGAAACACAACACAAACACGGATATATACATTACTCTGGAGAAGAAAGAAATTGATTTCAGACAAGATATCACAGGTGCAACTACTATTTAAGGGAACACTGTGGTGAAATAATGCTGAAAAGTTATGAAAATTAACAATTTTTGTTTTTTATGATCGTTTTTATATTTGAGACTGTTTTAAATGATCTAACCATATCAACTGTGGCCAAACATACAGTGCGTGGGTTGAGAGAAATGTTTTTTTTTTTTTTGTCCTTTTAATGCTGTTTTCTCGACTTAACATTTTAAGTACAGTAGTTTATTGCATAAAAAATCTCCTTGCACAACAGTTATTGTCATATTGGTCTGAAATTTCTCAAAGAGGTCAACTAAATGTTGATAAATAAAATTTAATTAGCATTTGTATGAAATAGGCCCATTAATATTAAGTTCCTTCGGGGAATATTCATATTGCACTTGGATTAAATATACTGTGACGGTAAATTCATAAAATAAAAAATTTACTATGTCTCTCTATTTAGACTGAGCTCAAAAAGCTAATTAATTTTTATTTCCATAACTATATTCAAGATTTTTAGCAAATATGAACTAAAAATATTGAAAACTTTTACACAAAGAGCTCTTTTAATGATGTCAATATAAAATATATTTAAAAAAAAGTATAATTTAAAAACTATTAGATCTAATAGCACCAAATTTTTATACAAATGATAGTATTTTAGATCTGTTTATGTTGTTTAAATTTCACAAATTTTAGATGGAAATTGTGAAAGTTTTAAAATTCATATCTGTCCCCGTAAATTATTGACCCCAAAAATTACGATGGGTCTTCAATGGCATAATTTAATTAATTTGCTTTTCCTCAGTATGTGCATCTCACAAATCAGTCTAAGAAAACTCATTACATAATCATGATTGGAGAGTATGGACTACATTTTCACAATCACATTATCAATATACTTTATTTCAATCTTATTGCCATTATTTTCTAAACAAATGTTCAAAAGTGCTTACAGATCACACACATCGAGCAGGCAGACGCTATTAGACCCTGCTAATTAATGAAGTGAAGTATTTACATAATAAACAACTGCTTTTAACAAGAAAATATTTACAAACAATTAACTTTTTTCCTTCTCTTTTTGTTCTTAAAATCCCTTTCCTTTGTGCTTTGTTATATATGTACTGTACATGTATATTAAATAATTATTGCATAGCCTGAAATTTAGTAACGCAAGTTTTTATAATAATGACTGCCTTTTATTCGCTGCATGTGCATGTACATCCCTGTGTCTACGTTGCGACGCTATGTAGTGGATGCGCTATGCGCTCGTGATCAAGGTCGAGCTCTTCTACCGCGATTGAGAGCTAATATCGTCTCATCCCTGGTGTACAGTCTTTTTTCAATAGCAGTACTGAAGTGTCTTTCTAAACCATATGCGGGCAAAATGTGTGCTGCAACACAAAACAAACTGTGAGATCGCCGTGAAGTCAGGCTACACCCCCCCCCCCCCACCCAACCAATAGTAGATATCAGTAATGTATTTATTGTTCTCCCCACCTTGCCATTTTGTTGTCATGCAGCCTGCATCAATCGCTCCTTACATCTTGCCCACTTCTGTCCTAAACGAACAGTGTGGTAGTTTCCGATTGAAGTTAGATATCTTACGTATAGTGCAGTTATCAAGATGGAACGAGCGTCACGTATTTCCAAATTGAATGTGCTTATAGAGGAACTTAGAAGTTAACATTTCACACTACAGTAAAAGGAAAAAAAAATACTCTGAAATTTGGGTAAGAGAGAATTTAAGGGGTTAAAGTGTCAAGAGTTAAATCGCAATAGCAATTATAAAACACCGGGAAAATGTTAATTTTCAGCACGCATAGAGAGTGAAGAAGCATTTTCAGCTACACAATCTGAATTAATTCAATAATTATGTGAAAATATGGTATCTGCTAATATCCCGCATTCTAAAGCTGAAAATATTAATTTCTGAAACTCTTACATATAGCCTATTTCAATATATATTTGATTGTTTCCATAGATGTTCCTGTTATGTAAAGTAAAGTGTATTACCTATCACAAATAACTGTTCACTATATGATGTTTCCGGCCCGGTGTTACAAACTTTCAGGGATGATGGGGAAGGACACATGTATCAATTTGAGATAAGGACCCATGGTCCGAAAATGACCGAGTCGAAAGTTATAAGCAAAAAAAGTTGTGTGGAAATGGAATTGTGATTTCGCATCATGTGCCCTCCTTCCCTTAACCTTTGGAACAATCGTGGAAAGATGGTATGGGCCGGATGTCTCCTACGTGGGTACTTAGCCCGATACAATCTGTGAGCTTGTCTACTGTTCCCATTGGTTCATCCATATTCGGAAATCAGGTCTCCTTATTCCGCTCTCGTGTACTCCTCCATTTCACTAGGACTGATCGACTGGACACTGCAACTTGTACACATACACTGCTGTCTACAGACGTGCATATCAGGACCGACCATGTCCGTTACACATTACGCTATCTGCATTTCTTTAGTGTAGTTTCCTATCCCCACCCCTCAGACAACGCACTGAACGGAATACTGTAAGTAGACAACATAAACAACGTCAGATGAATACAGTATGTGTAATATGTACAGATAAATACACATAAATAAGGTGTACAGAGGAATAACATTATTTCACAACCATTTTTGCTTGTAACTTTCGACTCGGTCATTTCCGGACCAGGGTTCCTTATCTCAAATTGATACATGTGCCCTTCGCCATCATCCCTGAAAGTTTGTAACACTTGCCCGGAAATACCCTCTATATATAATAATAATAATAATAATAATAATAATAATAATAATAATAATAATAATTATTATTATTATTATTATTTTTATTGTTATTATTATTATTATTATTATTATGTATGCGCAATAATGACACAAGCATTTTTATTATACAAGTTAAAATTTGTTAAAATGGAATGCCTGTGAAAAAATTAAGTTTCAAAGGTTTCATTACATTCATGAATATGTTCTAGAACATAGTACGATATTAATAATTCTGTGGTGTTCGGGTAAAGGGGTATAAGTAATATTTTTGTGCAAATGGAGTTTTGTTTCCCAGGGGAATACGCAAGTTAAATTCTACAAGTGGGTGCAAAAAACAAAAGAATACTAGTATTGATGTGTTTTATCTGTGCAGAAAATTATTTGCAATAAGGGTTCGATGTTCAATAATTCATTTAACTGAAAACTCGTTTTATAACTTATCTCCCTTTACCCAAATACCACTGAAATATACCATAACATAGTAATAATAATAATAATAATAATAATAATACACAACATTTAAAATACTATAATGTAAATTGTAAACAATTGACAAAATTCTGCGTACGCCACTGCCCAAGTCGAACAATTTTTAACAAATAGTAGTAGTTATCTAATTGTTATAAAGTCATCTGAAATCAACAAACATTGCAATGTGAGATGCCCTAAAGTTAGTAGAGGAAGTATTTGAAATTAGTAACATCTCTATAAAAAGTGCAGCATAAATTAAGAGTTGTCCTGGAGAAAAATCATGGTTATTCTGCACTCTGTGATATCTCCTGGCCTAGTTGCCTCATAAGTGGTGCTTTTTGGTATCAATTGTGAGGGTCAGACATGTCGGACAGTTGACAAAACACAAACAACAACCTTGATCTATGAATTCCTTAAGAGCAGGTTTAGATTCAGTTCTCAGTAACAATTTAAAACAGTCACTGACTTCATGAAGAAAACCCGACTGAAGAACGCACGGTATCTGTAACTTCTAAACCTTATGTTCTGCCCCATCTCTAACAGAAAACATAACGCGGTTGCACTATCCCGAGCTATTGCATAAGTCAGTGGATCCCAGCCTTTTTTTGACTGACGACAGACTTTACTGAATGTCCTCGATATCGCGACACACTTATTTGATTTTAATAGTGATAATAATAATAATAATAATAATAATAATAATAATAATAATAATAATAATAATAATAATAATAACCAGTACTTTTTTTCTGGAGAAAAAGGCGGTAGTTGTGTAGAATATTTTATAGTGGACGGGGATATGATTATTGTTCACTGCATTGGAATTTTGTCTTTTTAACCTTCTTTTCGTCAAACTAAGACTTTCAAGATCTAAGAGGAATTCAAAGAAAAAGTATATTTAATAAATAGTTATTCACACATATTTCGCTTCCATGATGAAAAATGCAACGAAAAGGTGCCAGAAAGCCGTTTTCAACGCTGATAACAACTTTTATATAGTGTCGGACATCCATTGTTGTAGATAGGTTGATATTAACATGTAATTGAAAATTCTAAAAGAACAAGCAGCAACTTGAGTGGCATTAGAAAAACATACAAAGGTATGTGTCAAAAATCCCAACCTGTCTGTTCTGGATGTCCGATAAAAGATTTGATTATCGTTTTTCAAAACTCGCCTATTTAAATTGATGGCCAATAGCAGGCCGAAACATGTCAACAAGTGAAGTCTGCGCTTGGTGGATTGCACAGAGTTTTTCTATATGTAGCCTTATGGTTGAAAAAATGAAAAACTGAACTGAACGTTCTGGACAACTGTGCGTCGTCAGCAGGCGTTCGGCGAGTGCTATGGAAGGAATGATGACGAAATGGATATATGTTGACGGAATGATGTAAATGCCTAATATGGGGAAACGAGAGAACCCCGAGAAAAACCCGATCTGCGAGCTTGTCCTCCACAAGTATCACCATGGATTTTTCGATGAAAGACCCGAGGTCTGACTGGAACACGAACACGGACCGCCTCCGTGACAGAACATTAATGGATCCTCGCTCCGTAGAATGTTTTATGCTTTCCGTGACGATTTCCTGAGGAAAAGCAATGGCGCTGTAGTTTCCCTCACTGCACGTATGATATGAGCGATTATGAATTACGAAGAAATGATAAAATAATGGCAGGGGAAACGGGAAGAACACATCAATTACGTGTTCTACTTACATTCTAAGGGACTTGAATTTATATCATAGGAGAGTAAAATCATATTCTAGCTCAGCCATTTTCAACCGGTACGCCTCGAATGATCCGTTGGTGTACCTCGATAAAAGGAAAATAGTAAAGGTTGTCGTAACAAAAATTGGAAAAGTAAAATTGAAATATAAACAAGAGCCGCCCTAAATAAGGGTTCGATAGATCGACCTACTAATCAATTCACAAAGAACAATGATTAAAAACAATTATAGGAAATCATTTACAATAAAAGTTTTTTTGGGTACAAATGATTACTAATAATTTTAAATTGTTTAATTTGATTTAAAGTTTCTCGTGGGATCGTGCCACGGGTACCGAACATGAGCCCAAAAACTGTCCAATGTGTGATGTGGTATTGTGCTCCGAGATGCTGACAACAAGGCTCATAGTTGACTTGTTTTTCACGACACACCTCTTGTGGCTGTTGTTCATGCATCTCGAAACGGATTGTGGGATCAAGAATGACACCTTTATCCTTCTGCCAATCAATTATGATATCAGCACGTCTAGTAGAGCTATCAGAAGAGACGCAACCAAACTCCTCATAAACCTCATAGGAAGCATTCTGACGGATTGAAGCTGCGATGAAAGAATGAACCGTATTATGTCTGTTGATTCGGAGCAATTCTCCATGATGGCAGAAACCCAAGACGTGAGGAAGCGTTTCTTGCTCGTCGCATTTTCTGCAACGGGTTGAGTCAAGAGTTCTACCAGGGAGAGTACGTACAGGTATTGTATTACAGTTCATCTTAATGGCTTGCGTCCACTGACTGCTCGAAAGTCCCTTTTGGTTGAGATACACGAATTACCTCTCTTCCAATGAGAATAGAAAACAACTCCCAAACCTTTACTTTTCAATTTGCTCCACTGATGAAAAGAATCTTCATACAATGCTTTTCTTAGTTTTTGAGAAGAAATACGTTCAGAGCAATCGAAAGCAATTGGTAATTGTTTGATGCAATGTTCAATTTCGGTAAAAAAAAAAAAAAAACTGAGTTCGCAAGAGTCACCTTTCAGCGAAAGCGAGCCAAGTCAACATTCAGTAAACACAATATAGAAGAGCGATCGGCAGAGAAGAGAATGACTGACATCCCACAGGGTTAACAAATCACAAAAGTTAAAATATTGTACAAACCTTGAAATGAATTGAATTTGAATTTAAGGTACAGGAGTCACTACGGCCTTATTAGATCTATTGCGCTGACCCTCAAGCTAGGCGCATTCCCAAACCATACCGGCTGACTACACTAAGGTTCGCTGCGTACTGTACCCAGGTTCCTAGCAGACAATCCCATCTTTCTGTTTCGCCAGCAGGAGTTGGGAGAATGCTACGGAATCCTGACAGAATGGGATTATGTAGACGGAATAATGTAGGTACATGTCTAATGTTATGGGGAAACAGGAGAACCTCGATAAAAAACCCAACTGCGACTTTTTTCGTCACAAGTTCACTATTGACCAACCTTAAATAAATATAGTATTTGATTTGTTTTTATGATAAAGAATTCCTCCTTAGTTAGGAACCACTGGTTTATATTATATGAGTGTGTCGCGAGAATTTAAATTATAACTTTAGAGTGTCGCATGTTGAAAAAGGTTGAAAAACGCTAGCTTGTAACTATGCGCCTGAAGAGAGTTACGGACTTACTTACAAATGGCTTTTAAGGAATCCGGAGGTTCAATGCCGTCCTCACATAAGCCCGCCATCGGTCCCTATCCTGAGCAAGATTAATCCAGTCTCTATCATCATATCCCACCTCCCTCAAATCCATTTTAATATTATCCTCCCATCTACGTCTCTGTCTCCCTAAAGGTCATTTTCCCTCCGGCCTCCCAACTAACACTCCATATGCATTTTTGGATCCACCCATACGTGCTACATGCCCTGTCCATCTCCAACGTCTGGATTTAATGTTCCTAATTATGTCAGGTGAAGAATACAATGCGTGTAGTTCTGCTTCGCGTAACTTTCTCAATTCCCTTTTAGCCCCAAATATTTTCGTAAGCACCTTATTCTCGAACACTCTTAACTTCTGTTCTTCTCCCAAATTGAGAGTCCAAGTTTCACAACCATGCAGAGCAACCGGTAATATAACTGTTTCATAAATTCTAACTTTCAGCTTTTATGAGAGCAGACTGGATGACAAAAGCTTCTCAACCGAATAATAACAGCCATTTCCCATATTATTATGCGTTTAATTTCCTCCCGAGTGTCATTTATATTTGTTACTGTTGCTACAAGATATTTGAATTTTTCCACCTCTTCAAATGATAACTTTCCAATTTTTATATTTCCATTTCGTACAATACTCTGGTCACGAGACATAATCATATACTTTGTCTTTTCGGGATTAACTTCCAAACCTATCTCTTTACTTGCTTCAAGCAAAATTCTCGTGTTTTCAATAATAGTTTGTGGATTTTCTCGTAACATAGTCGCGTCATCCGTATACACAAGCAGCTGGTGTCCAATTCCAAACCCTCTCTGAGAGTTAGGGATAAAAGGACAAATTGACAGAAACCATTAAGATAAAAGAGCGCAAGGGGAATGTAGACAAGTTCGGCATAGAAGCGTGGAGAGCCCAACAAGAGGATGGCCAAACGATTTGAAATTCCTATATGATTGAAATGGATGTAAAAGAGTTTGATGACGATTATGTAGGCGACTGTAGAGACTGCGGAGAAGGTAAAACGGTAATGACTGTAACGATGTTAATGACTTCTATGAATATAACAATGATGAGCTACGGCAAGCGCAATGATAGTGACTGCTGTGGCAATGACGATGATGATTGAGGCGAGGATAAAGAGGATTATGGTTGCCATAACAATGATGACTTATGCGACAATAAGGATGATCATTACAGTGACGACAATAATTATGACTTTGGTGACAATAAAGATGATTATGGTGGCGATAATAATGATGATTGCGACAACGATAAAGATGTTTACAGTGACAACACTGATGACTCTGGTGACAATAAAGATGATTACGGTGGCGATATCAATGGTGATTGTGGTGACGATAAAGATGATTAGGGTAACGATAATTATGTTGGTGGCGACAATAAAGATGATTACAGTGACAACAATGATGACTCTAGCGACAATAAAGATGATTATGATGGCGATAATATTGTTGATTGAGGCAATGATAAAGATGATTACGGTGACGATAACAATGATGATTGTGGCCGACGATAAAGATGATTGCGGTGACGTTAACAATGATTTTTCAAATTGTTTCCTTATTTCAAATTTTAAATTTTCAAATTTCAAATGTATCGGAAGATGCTATAACATGGTCAAGTACAAATTTATATAATAATACAGAACAGAACATATAATAGAGAATAACGCATTAGACTGGAGAATATAACTACAACAATAGAAATAGAAATAAAATAATACAGAGTGATTTATATAGAACTGAAACATTTCTTTCATTAATTGTTTCAAAACGAATTGTGCTAGCGACAACTTATTATCCTAAAATGTAGAGGAATTTTGGGAGATTATTTACCTCTATAGCAAATGTTGAAAATGTCCTCCATCCTGCATAAGGCACAACTCAACACGTCGTTCCATGTTACTGGCCACTCGTTGGAGGACTCTGTTGTCAATAGCTTGAATCTCCTGTGTGATGTTGTGCTTCAGATCGTCCAATGTCTGGGGAAGTGTTACGTAAACCCTGTCTTTTAAGTAACCCCATACAAAGAAGTCCGGCGTTGTCAAATCCGGAGATCTCGGTGGCCACAGGTTCCTGGAAATTATTCGGTCGTCAAAGAAACTTGGTTTTAGGCCTGCACTTTTCGCAGCTCTCTGACACATTGAGTAGGTGTACCCTGTCTCCTGCGACAAACGTCTTAATGATTTTTTGGGTGACTGAATAGATGAACGATGCTTGCCCTTTTCACTCACCGGAGATCCAGTTGTTTCCAATTTGTTTACCAGTCCCAGTATTGTGTTTCTTTTGGGAGGATTGCGAACACCAAATTCTCTCTGGTATGCCCTTTGAGTAGCTGTAATTGAATTCGTAACCCAGTATTGCTTCACAAGAAAGAGTCGTTGATTTAATGTGTACTGCATTTTCACGTTGACACAAAATGTCGAAAACAGCTGCCAACAATAGGAATAAAACATAAACATCTGCGCATCTAGTGACAAGGAATCGAAACTCCAGAACATTCTGCTTAATTTGGTGCTAAAATTGGGTCATTGAATGAATTTCCAACGGAATAATTAAAGAAAGAAATGTGTCAGTTCTATATAAATCACTCTGTACAATCAAATTGAACAAATTGAAATCACTTTCTCATTTTGTAAACTCCCTACAACCTGTAAATGCCATTACCTGAAAGAATCTGTAGATGTGAAATACCTGGAAATTATTGTTGATGAACACTTGAAATGGGATAGACAAATCACCTTTTTATGTAACAGGATCCGTAAAACAATTTACAAATTTGTAAGCCTTCGCCATTACTTGCCCACTCATGTATTACGTTTGGTTTATTTCGCTATAGTTGAATCTGTTATCTAATATGGTATATCTGGATGGGGAGGCATTACAAAAACTGCTCTTCTTCCTCTAATTATGTTGAAAAAACGTATAATCAAAATTTGTCTGAAAAGGCGACTGGATTATCCAACAAATTTGATCCATTTCGAATTGAATGTTTTTAGAATTGACCAAATTTATAAATACACTTTAATGAAATTCTATCATAAAAATAGAATGAAATTTGTAGCCTAGCCACATGATCATAATACAAGACGAAATGAAATTCTTAATTTAGTTGAACCTAAGTGCTTCACATCTGCTGCTTTACTATGGTCCGCGTCTATATAATTCGATAATAAAATTTAATCCAGAATTGACTACCTTAAGCAATGACATTTTCAAATCCAGAATTAAAAAATTTATATGGCAGACTTCCCTGTTTTATATGTACCATGTCTTGTAAAACAAGTTCATTTCTATCCTATGTATATTTTTTTTATCTTATCTTTGTTACTATATCAACACGACCTGTACTAATTATAGTACTAATAACAAGTTAACATTAATCTATCACCAATCTCAACATCGTCTCTTTTTTCACTTAGTTATTACTAGTATTATTATTACTAACTTTATTATTATCATCTTTATGTGAACTTTTTTTCTTAAATATTTTGTCTACCAAGTATGTATATTTATGTATGTTTCTATCTATTCTTCCTAAGAATGTGATCTTAATGCAAGAATTTTAAATTTTATTTTAGAAACAGTAGAGATTTCTATTCTTGTAAATTATCTGTATGTATAATCTGTGTAATCAGAATCTTAGGGCCATATTCATAGACATTCTTAGCGTGGGCTTCCGGTGGATGATCAGCGAACTAACGTTTTTCGTATTCATAAACCAGTGTTAGCGATATGATATGATATGAATCCTGTACAAGTAATCAGTCGATAGCCGGGGCTAGTTTAGCACGCTCGTAGAGCGGGCTAGCGAAATGTCTATGCATAGCACCCTTAAATTTCAATTCAGAAAAAATAGATATGTTTGGTGAACAATGTAAAATTGTATGTCATTTTGAAGTCTTTCTATCAAAACGGAACTGTCTCCGAACACGAGCTTTGCTCTTTCGGGTTACTTTCATGTAGCGTTTTTTATGTATATGTTATTATTAAATAAATAAATCTAAATCTAAATAAAAATATAAAAAGAGGATACAATAATATTAACAAAATTTGAGGACCGAATGATGATTGTATAGTTCAAAAAGTACGTTATTTAACTGATGCTCATTATACATATTCTTGTCCAGCTGAATGAGGCTGTACAACGGTACATTTTACTTTGTGCCTGGTACCTCGGACGTGCTCATAGGTTGTGTAGCTAGTTTATATCAAATTACAGCGTTGAGATGAATGAACATCTACGTGTCGTAGGTTAGGACATCTGCATATAACTGACCAAACGTACGGTTTCTGTCTTTATCAACAACCTGCATCACGGAATATACTGTATATGTTCTTCTCAGAATGCGGGTGACATTTATTTACCCGTTCAATCGATATCAGACTCATTTGAAGTTCAAGCGGTTTATGCCTCAACAAATGTGATTGGTGTTTTTTTTTTTTTTTTTTTTTCATATCCTGTTAGATTCGTATTGGGCAAAGCGGGTATGGAAAATGTCTTGTTTTTATCATTTCATAACAGCATTGCTGCATTATCTATCTCTGAATGGATTGAAATTTAACATTATTACTTTTATTACCATATTTTCTGGTAGAGTTGATGTCAGTCATTCGATAAGTTGTCTCATGGTGGATTTGCCACCTTACTGATTAGAGTTTTCTTTATGGGTTCAATTCTTACTCTTTAGTATTCATAAACGTTTTGCATCTTGCAAGGCAACAAGGATACCCTATCTAGTTTAGTATACAGATATACGGGATGTGCTTCTGAGAGGCTTATGTTAGTGATGTAAGTTGTTGGAAACCAGTGCTTTTAGATCACTAAATTCGACTGGTGACCGTCTAAGATAGAGAAGTACTATTTTTAATAAACATATCAAATCTCCTCGCCCTGAAAAGAGATGTTTATAATCCATAACCACATATACAAGGACATCATTTTATTTTTACTAACATTTCTAATATTAACCTGGCTATACCTTTGGATTAACGGTTGAGAACCGGAAACACCGTGCTACCCCCTTCCACGACTAGAGTTCGATGATACTGGCGTAAAATACAAACAAATCACTTTACTAGGTATAGGAGGGAAGAAAAGGAGTTCATCCATTTACGTAAACTAGAAAATATCACAATTTTGAGTTTGATAATTTTCATTAGGTTTTTATTTAATAAAAATATAGTACAGTACAAACAATAAGTGTTTTTACTCACGAACTAAGTTATCCATGCGAACGTATTCATTATGCAGTGTATATTGCACTGTCTACAGCACATTAGCGTACAATATAGAGAATGAAGTTAAATTGAAAAATAATCATAATATGAATGTTTGAACACATTTTTGAAAATGGTGGCCGCTCATTTCGATACAGAGTTCAGTTCTTTTATGCATATTATTTTACTATAGACTATTGCATCTAATTCCAATTACCAGTTTCGTCCTTCGTACTAGTAACTCATGTTGAAATAATTCTGTACCTACTCTATAAAAGAGTACCTTACGTACTGTAAATTCAATCTTCACTTCTTCCCGATCCGAAAAGATAAAATTACTCAGACATGCTACCTACTGTCCGTCCAAGTTGGTATTGTCGCAGGGCCTAGAAAGGGGGGAAATCACGTGACAGTTAATTACTTAACGAGGCCCTTTTATTAAGTTATTTTAAATAGTTCTATAATATTACGTAGACATCCAATTCCTAACAGAAATTAATGTTTTCAGAAAAGAGCTAAGACAGCCCAACCACTAGCCTTTACAGTGGGGCAAGCAGAAGCAGGTGGGGGAAATCGGGATACGAACGGTCGACATTACCTGTGCGAAAATATGATTCAATATTGAAAGCTCTTTCGTTACTGGAAAACTCTAACATATTTCTGGAACGTACTATACTGATGTCCCTGTATTTCTATGTTAAAAATATATTACATTTATCTCAGCATGGATACTGTTCTGCCCAAAGGCAGGTCTTTCACTGCATTCTCCAATGTTTTCTATTTTCTACCTTCCTCTTAGTCTCCGCATATGATCCATGTAATCTATATTGTGATATCTTCTTCTGTCCCGAATTCTTCTCCCGTTCACCATTCCTTTCAGTGCATTCTAGCATAGGTATAATAATAATAATAATAATAATAATAATAATAATAATAATAATAATAACTTCTTAACTTCACTATAGAATATGCCATTAGGAAAGTTCAGGATAACAGCCAGGGTTTGGAATTGAACGGGTTACATCAGCTTCTTGTCTATGCAGATGACGCGAATATGTTAGGAGAAAATCCACAAACTATTAGGAAAAACACGGATATTTTACTTGAAGCAAGTAAAGCTTGGAAGTAAATCCCGAAAAGACAAAGTATATGATGACTTCTCGTGACCAGAAAATTGTACGAAATGGAAATATAAAAATTGTAAATTTATCCTATGAAGAGGTGGAAAAATTCAAATACCTGGGATTAACAGTAACAAATATAAATGATACTCGGGAGGAAATTAAACACAGGATAAATATGGGAAATGCCTGTTATTATTCGGTTGAGAAATTTTTATCATCCAGTCTGTTGTCAAAAAATCTGAAAGTTTGAATTTATAAAACAGTTATATTACCGGTTATTCTTTATGGTTGTGAAACTTGGAACTCTCACTTTGAGAGAGGAACACAGTTTAAGGGTGTTTGAGAATAAGGTGCTTAGGAAAATATTTGGGGCTAAGAGGGATGAAGTTACAGGAGAATGGAGAAAGTTACACAACACAGAACTGCACGCATTGTATTCTTCACCTGACATAATTAGGAACATTAAATCTAGACGTTTGAGGTGGGCAGGGCATGTAGCACGTATGGGCGAATCCAGAAATGCATATAGAGTGTTAGTTGGAGGTCAGAGGGAATAAGACCTTTGGGGAGGCCGAGACGTAGATGGGAAGATAATATTAAAATGGATTTGAGGGAGGTGGGATGTGATGATAGAGACTGGATTAATCTTGCACAGGATAGGGACCGGTGGCGGGTTTATGTTAGGGCGGCAATGAACCTGCGGGTTCCTTAAAAGCTACTTGTAAGTAAGTAGAAGTAGTAGTAGTAGTAGTAGTAGTAGTAGTAGTAGTAGTAGTAGTAGTAGTAGTAGTAATAATAATCATCATCATCATCATCATCATCATCATCCTTGCACCTATAAGCTATGGTGATGTTAAATAATTGTAATTTAAGAAAATATTATAGCCTCTATATAGTTAGAAAGCTACATTAATTAAAGAACTTCAATTACAACGTTTAAGATTTCGCAATAGTCAATGCAGTTCGAAAGGGGCTTTAAGTAAATGAATCAGTGAGAGAGGAGGGAGGCAGAAGTAAGATAAAATACACACGAGTGCACGTCCTAGCAAAAGTTCTTGGGACTTATTTTCACATTTATGTGAGCTCCTAGCGTAAGGCAATTTGTCTCACTTCGTTCACGCTGTCCCACTTAAGGGACTTAAGTAGATTTTGTAGGGTAAAAGGCCGCAAAAAAACGTAAACTCGCCGCATCTGACAACAGCCCCGGTCCAGTCCTCGGGCAGAGTGAGGAAAGAAGCACCGCCAAGACTGTCCCCGTTACTAGCTGGGTGGCCTGCGGTGGCTGAGAGGTCAGACCTCCAGCGTGTCACACGGGCGATCCGGGTTCGAGTCTCGGTCAGATCTGGAATTTTTAATTGAAAAATTTATAGTGACACTTGTCGCAGTTTGGATTTCTCTCGGGATTGTCCCGTTTTTCCCCCTATTAGACATCTACACCATTCCGTCACCATTTCTCCATTTCGTCATCATTCCATAGCATTCCCCGATCGCCGGTTGGTGACGCACGGAGTAGGCTGGCCTGGGGACGAGGGGGGTTGCCTTCTCGAAACCTGGGTACGCAGCGAACCTTAGTGTAGTCAGCCGGTGTGGGTTTGGAAATGTGCCTAGCTTGAGGATTAGCGCAATAGATCGTAAGAGGTCGCAGTGCTGAGCCATAGTGCCCTCCTCCCGTACATTCTATTTCAATTATATTCCAACCGGAGATGTAAAAAAAACTCGCCAGTGCAAGGCTCCATTATCAACCGAGCATAAGTGAAAGTCGATATGAGAAAATCGAAATGTTTACTAGTGGGCGATAAGTCCGTTAGTCATTTTTAGGGCTCATATCGGCATTTGCATTAACGCCTTAGGAAATATTACAGAAAAATCACAAGAAGGAGGCTCTAGTTTAAGAGACCTGGCTAATTGGCTTATTAATAGTGACTCTAATAAAAATATCACTTCTCTGAAATAGAAGAATAGTAATATCATTAATTAAATACAATTAGTAACCTATAATCTGACCAAGGATAGGTTTGTGAATAACGACTCTGAGAAAGATTGGGGCGGACATGATTAATACCCTTGACAATCCATGAAGGCCAAGGTCGACCAGCTGGCTACTAGCATCACGCCCACATGCCTCAGAAGAGGTGAACGATCATCCAGTCAGAACGATCATCCAGTCATGATGCCTTAGACCACAACGTTACGCAACTCTACGGTTAGGGGTAATTGTATCTTCGTGCTAACGACTAATTATTATTTCAGTCTCTCATAGCATTATCCTTAAGGCTGGATGGATGCCGAGCGAGTCATGCGCCGAGTCCAGCTGCGTCAATCTCTCCGGATCGGGTGGGGGATTAAAAAAATAATTACATTTCTGTTTCCGTCTAATCTGTAGTAATGTCACGAGAGGTCTGCAATTTCCCGATTTATCTAGCAAATCTCAGACCTCGACTGACATTTATTAGGACTATTTCGTGAATAAAATAAAAATGTGAATAATATATCCCTAAAATTCGCTCACAAAATGTTAATAATTGTATATTTACGAATACTTAATCTATTTAGACATTGTGAAGTTGAAATAGATGAATATCTATTATTGCAATAAAGAAATTGGATGTTATTCAGGAATGCCAATTACGAAAAGCGAAATACAGGTTTAACAATGTTAATTACATATACTGCGCTTTTCTCTTATTATTATAACAGAAATACATTTTCATTATCTGCTGAAATCATAATTCAATTTAAACAATTTTATAATATAATTGCAAGTAACCTGATTAATACATTAATTAAATGAATTTCTGAAAAAAAAAACAGTTATCAAATCTGAGAGAAGGAGTGTAGGCCTAATTTTTTTCAGATAGCCTACAATGGACATGGAATTTGAACATCTGACTTTCTATTAATTGTTTAATTTCATTCACGTAATACAAATTTGATAGGCTAAATTAGGTTAGGTTACTTGTGGGAGCGGGACCAATGTCAACTATGCCTTATTTCGAGAGTTACTCCGTGCTACAGGAAAGCATTTTCCATAGCTCGACAAACACATTCTCACTGTAGTGCAGTGGTGGGCAAAATGAACGCAACACACAAGACAGGATTTAAATGGCAACTACATACTGTGGGAGGGGTTGCACTCTACAGTGCAGTGACGGATTTACAGACAATTGCGCCACTACACTCCTACCTACCATATGTAATTAGAATAGTCCACTCACGTGATATTTAATTAATCATTTTTCAAAGCAATTTCTTCGAAATTGGGATTTATCTGTGCATGCTATTTTCAGTTGCGCAAGGAGATGAGTATCGCTTAAGCGGGATCTGTGGCTGGATTTTATAAATTTCATTTTAGAAAACAGCCGTTCGCACTGGTAGGTTGATGAATACATACCGTCATTTCCCATAACTATGGTCCTGGAACACAACTATGGTCCACGATACAACCATTCAAAGATCATTGTAGAAGTAACATAGACCGTTCGTAGATATCTGCAGTGACTTGAATTCAAACTACAGTACAGTAAGAATATAGATAAACGAGGTACTACGTTATGGAGTACAAAATTTGAATAGTTGTATCGTGGACAATAGTTATGTTCCAGGACCATATTTATGGGAAATGACGGTACTCATTATTTTTGAAGCAAACTGTCTGAGCAGTGGATATGTAGTACTGGACATCTTTTAAACAATTTTAGCCCCCAGTAGACCTTCACATTATGCTTTCAAGAAGCCATCATTCTGCAAATGCAGTACATCTAACTGCAATTCTGGGATAACATTTTCAAGTTAAACAAGAAAAGGAGTGGCAAAAATATTGAAATCTTTCTCCATCCTTTTAAAATCACTGAATCTGTGTTCTTTGAACAGGTGGTCTATTTTAAGAATGTACATATAAGTTCGCGTCCTAAATATTTGTAAGTGATCCTAAACATGAGAAATTAAAGAACCGCCTTTCTTGTAAGTGTGATATCCTCTCGATTCATATGATTCTGCGAAAGACATTGTATCACTAATGAAGATCCGAAGTACAGCAATCCAGTATAGTCCGCCACGTAGAGCTGAGACGAGATGTTATGGCACCAACATGAGCGAAGTTTTAAATTGCCGCCCAGCAGGGTACAGGAGTGGGGGTTGTTTGGGTTACGGTTCTCAAGCTCAGAGCGACAGGCATATCCGTTTCATCTCTTTCTAAAAACATTCGTCTTACCTTAGTATCACCACTTTCCTACTCAAGAGTCCGAAGGTACCTAATGGAATTACGCCCGCTATTCCATCTTTACATTCTTATTCTCCGTCCGAATCAGACGACTGATCTGTGCTGGAATAAGATGTCCCTAAGTTTATGGAAATGTTCTAAAAAATACTGTCCATCACGTGCTCAATTTCAATGTAATTAATCTCTACTTTCTTCACATAATCATACACTGATATCCATTTTTGGAAGAAGCGATTGCAGAGTCGGCCTCTGCTTATGCCTAGCGTAGAAATTATAAATGAGTCTTCTTATGACTTCCTCATCAAAACTGTCTACAGCTGCAACAATCTTCTTCTTCGGCTGTGATTTTTCCGGATTGGAGAAAGATCTGCTGTTCCTGCCTCAATATCTTTCCCTTCTTTCCTGATTCTTGCCAAGGTTCGCTTTGAAATACTAGTGGCAGTCAGTACTCTTGCACACACGCTTTTCAATGGAATTGGTATTCCATCTACAGCCTCTTCTGACATGAATTTCCACACATTGTATACTATTTCATGTCCTTGACTATGAACTACTCTATGATTTCACACCTTAGACAATGCCATAATGAGGGCGCTCAGAAGGACAATGTTTTCAGTATTAGCAATAGCGGTAGTAGCAGAACGATCTGAACACTCGGAATGCTAGTAACCAACTAACCCAACACCCCTCCAGTTGAGTGTGAGGGCGAGTCCAAGCAAACGAACTAAAATGCGTCCCTCGCGCCGATGCCATAACTTCTCGTCCGGGCTCTACACGCGCAGTATTTTCATGGAGTAGAGGAAGGGGAAGGGGAAGGTAGGGGGTAAGTTTGATGCTTTGCTGAGGTCTGACGTCACTGCTGCAATACCGCAGGAATGCCCACCATTGCGTGTAGCGTGTAAAAGAACTAAAGCTGCATCTACACAGTTCAATTTTCCATGTGCGTATGCATGCAATCTGGAAAGAATATTGAAATAATCAATTTAAAACGTACGTTCAATTAAGATGCATGAAGATTGTGTGTCTACATGGTGTGCCTTTTGAACGTCGTCTTTACTGCATAAATATATTAATTAATATTAAATATCAATATTGCATTCATTGCTTTAAAGCGTAAAGTTGAAAGAACAGTTTAACCGTGTAGATGCATCTTAATGGATTCACGTTCATCGATTTACGGGGAAATAGTTGGAGACACCGACTAAACAAAAGAACAACCTTGCGATAAATTGAAAGCGATAAATCTAGCTGCAAAAATTATCGCGATGTCTGACTGTGATTGGTTGGAATTCAAAATTTCATTACACTTCATTGGTCGAAAATGGAATGACGTCATATAAACGAAATAGTCAATTTAAAATAATAATTGCAAATTCTCTTTTCCACTTATTACATGCAAATAGTGCAGCGTAATGGATGTTATCTTTCTTCCGGCAAGAATGGAACGTGGCTGCATGTTTTCTCACATACTAGCACTGTGCCAAGCAATAACATTAACCTAGATGCGTGCTCGTATAGTTACAGAGGGGCTACAACCATCTCTACGTAGCCTATTAGTTTTATTGTTACACAGTTACCACGGGAACGAATACAACATCCCGCGAATGAAATGAACTTCCCGTTAAACGTCTCTCGTGTTTCAGGAACGTCACGAACTTGGGTGTTCACTAACTTCTTTTGTGTAGTGACTGCCTATAAATTAGTCATCCGCCCACGATTCTCACACTCTGCGGTAATGTGAGAAAACTTATATTTGTTGTACACACCCTGCAGAAGTTGTTACATTTATTATATCTTTGTGTGTATGCGAGAAAAACTCATGTCATCGATGTAATTTATTTGTTATAAAATTGTTCGTCGGATGTTTACAAATCATTGTATTCCGTAATGAGAAGCACATGTTAGTTAAACGATTTCAAGGTTTTTACACCGAAGGTACGGCTTCGAATCGAGTCGAAGTGGACCTTGTATTGGACAAGGAGTGTCATGAAATGTTGTACAAACACGCCCATTTCCTGTCTTGAAATGAATGAACAAATCAGTAAAATATATAAAATATACTGAGCTAGATGAAAAAAGAGAATCGGCTTCGTGGTGACCACAGGTTAGGAGGCCGTGAGAGGGACTAATGTTGATCCAAATAAGCCAAAACATCTAGATGATATTATAACTCCTAACAAATAAGATAGAAAAAGAAATGTATGTTATTCTCAAGAAATGAAAACAGATTAAAATGAAACAGAAATTTATGACACGTATGTTAATTACTACTATTACGACCGTAATCACATTATTATTATTATTATTATTATTATTATTATTATTATTATTATTATTAGTCTATTATTATTATTATTATTATTATTATTATTATTATTATTATTACGTGAGAAGGTTCCTGGCCTCACACAATCTACGCCTACATTCAGGCTTGTCCTCAGCTGCAACAATAGATCCTCCAATAGCTCACTAGGTAACAAATGAAAACTTTTTTTGCGGTGTAGATCAAAATACGTTACATTTACTAATTTTGGTGTGCTGAATTCAAAAATGCATTTTGTTTTCCCTATCACGCCAGGTTTTTTTTTTTCTTTTTGGCAATTTAGCAAAACGTTATTTTACCGAAACAAAATTAGTTGCAATGTGTTCATTGAAATTATGTAAGTTATTTTTCCTGCGTCGTTAAAATGCTCATTTATTTTTTCTAAGTTATGTAACAATAAACAAAATATTTAAGAATTCACAGAAATATTATTTACAAGAAAATAACTTACTAAAGAAATTAAATAGAGTAGAAAGCTTTTCCTCAGAATATATGTTAGAAGACCTCGGTTTCCCTTTCTCTCTTTCCACGGAACTTCAGTGTGTGTGTGAAGTCCTCAAGTGTTCCCTGGAAAGTTCATCAAGTGCAATAGTTCAACAGTATTTTGCCATCATATTTACATCCCAATGTCCCTAATACCGTCTCTATATCTCTCTTAGATCCTGATGAAACCATTCACCTTTTTTACTGAAACCTCTTAAATTCGCAGGAAAGTAATCTATATGAGACATTATAAAATGAAGTTTTAGGTTCATGATACAACCAAGCACTCTGAACTTATCCAACATGTTTCTTACAATTTCTTTGCATCGTGGATCCTTCACGTTACCAAGAAATTTCTTCACAACTTATTTGAATGCGTTCTATAGCCCACACCATCTTCTATTTCGTTCATTGCATTGGTGAAATTGCGTCCATAATTAGCTTGCGAATTTGTGGGCCATCAAATATTCCCTCCCTGGCTTTAGCTTCTGCCAGTTTATAAAACTTAGTACATAAGTAGTGAAAACAAGGAAGATTTTTATCTTTTGCCTTGACGAACTGCTTCATAATTCCCAGTTTTATATTACGTAATGGAGGGAGTATTATTTTCTCACGAGCAACAAGAATTTTTAATATTCTTGTCTTCTGGTGTTAGCTTCTTTCTTTCAGACCAGTATTCAATATTCCAATGTTTATCTCTGACCTTGATATGCCACTTGCATAGGAAGCACGGAAATGTTGTGTACCCACCTTGTTGTCCCTATAGTAGACCAACAACCTTCAGGTCACTGCATATTTGCCACTCAGGCTCAAGAATCAACCTTAACGATTTATATATTTCCGATATGACTATAGAATATGCAAGTGGTATGGACACTAATTCATTGTTGTTATGAAGTAAAATTGCCATAAGACTTCTTTTCGAAGAGTTAATAAAAAAGCCTCCAACTATTGGGCTTATATACCTCCTCTCCCAAGTGTTTTAAAATATTTCTCACATCAGAACAATATAGGCTACTAGCTTATCTTCCTATGTATAATAATTTCGGAAAGATTTTTCACGATTTCTGTACCACGAAAATGTTACTCCAGGTGCCAACAGGTTGTTCTCATGCAGCATTGAGCTTAATAATTCACTTTTCTTTTTGGTGATCCTAACTCCTTTACCTACATCAACTGCTATCCTATGCGGATCACGTCAATATGTGAGGAGAAAATCCCAAAACGATTAGGCAAAATACGGGAATTTTACTTGAAGCTAGTAAAGAAATAGGTTTGGAAGTAAATCCCGAAAAGACAAAGTATATGATTATGTCTCGTGACGAGAATATTGTAAGAAATGAAAGTATAAAAATTGGACATTTATCCTTTGAAGACGTGGAAAAATTCAAATACCTGGGAGCAACAGTAACAAATATAAATGATACTCGGGAGGGAATTAAACACAGAATAAATATGGGAAATACGTGTTATTATTCGGTTGAGAAGCTTTTATCATCCAGTCTGTTGTCAAAAAATCTGAAAGTTAGAATTTATAAAACAGTTATATTACCGGTTGTTCTTTATGGTTGTGAAACTTGGACTCTCACTTTGAGAGAGGAACATAGGTTAAGGGTGTTTGAGAATAAGGTGTTTAGGAAAATATTTGGGGCTAAGAGGGATAAAGTTACAAGAGAATGGAGAAAGTTACACAACACAGAACTGCACGCAATGTATTCTTCACCTGACATAATTAGGAACATTAAATCCAGACGTTTGAGATGGGCAGGGCATGTAGCACGTATGGGCGAATCCAGAAATGCATATAGAGTGTTAGTTGGGAGGCCGGAGGGAAAAAGACCTTTGGGGAGGCCGAGACGTAGATGGGAAGATAATATTAAAATGGATTTGAGGGAGGTGGGATATGATGATAGAGACTGCTCAGGATAGGGACCAATGGCGGGCTTATGTGAGGGCGGCAATGAACTTCCGGGTTCTTTAAAAGCCAGTAAGTAAGTAAGTAAGTAAGGAAGTAAGTAAGTAAGTAAGTAAGTGAGTAAGTAAGTAAGTAACTCCTTTACCAAATCATTCAGCTCGGGCACAGTTTTTCTGTGAGTACATTTCCTCAGCGGTTACATTCAGGGAACTGGAACTGCTTTCGGATTCACTGTCACTCAAGTTCGCTGGTGGTGTAGGTTCAGGTAAGAGGGGCCCATGAGGAACAGGCTTCAAAGATTTGGCTACTTAATTGATTTCTTGTTTGTCTTGTTGCAACCAGTAATACTTCACATAGAAAAATAACAGTCATAAAGTCTTCATAATGATTCTTCTGCTCACGCCATATCATTGGTATAGCAAATGGCATTGCTTTCCGTTTTCCTGGATATAATATCGCATTCCTTCTACACAACTGTTACACGCACTATGAGGCGCAACTGAGCGAGGTGGCTCATGCGTTCCTCATGGGATTCGCATACGGGAGGTTCGTGATTCGATTCCCGGACCGACCAATGTGACTGTGGTTTTTCCACAATTACTTAGGTAAATGCCGAGTTGGAATTTTCATTGCCACGGTCCATTTTCCTTCCCCTAACATGAAAAAAAAAAGAGTTTAGATTTCATATCATTCATCTTCTTCATCTCATTCCATAGACATATTCAGATCAAGACGTATGTCTTTGTCCGCTTAAGGGGGCGGGGGTCCTCTCCGCAACCGTTCCTGGGTTCCCAGCCATCCACAATCACAATATCTCTGCGAGAATACATTCCTTAAGAGCACTTGCAAGAGCGTTTGGAGACTTTAGAGAAATTGTACTATTAGGATTGTGAATTTTAATATTGCAACAATTGTGAATATAGTAAAGATGTATGGCATTGTGTCATGTTAGTGAAAAGGGTACAACCGTTGTTTTAGATATATTTGAAGATAGTATAATTTTACTACAAGTCTTTCTTAATCATTTTATTTATTTAAATGATAAGGAATGCATTCTTTACCAAACGCTGCAGAAGTTGTTCGAAGACCTTGGACGTGTTCTAAATCAGTGTTCCGCAACCTTTTTCTACTCACGGCACACCCTAGACAGGACTCAACACGGCACACCAAAACTTTAATCCCCTCAAAAATATATGATGTGACTCTCCTAATATAATTACGTAATGTAATCAAATTTATTATTATTGTTATTATTATTATTATTATTATTATTATTATTATTATTATTATTATTATTATTATAAAACAAAAATCGACTCTTCCATTTATTAACAATTTATGAATTTTAATTCACTGTAGAAGATACACATTTCTATTACTAATATTACAGTAAATAGCTCTACTCATACTTTCAATGTGTTACTTGAACCTACTTAGCTGCACACAGGTGGCTCATCCGAGGTAGAATCGTTGACATTGCAAAGCCTAATTCCTTCACCGATGGATTTAAGTCTCTCCGTATTTAATGTTTTAATTTCAGTTAACATCGAGAAGCCTAGTTCAGACATATATTATGTAGTTGAAAATGGCAATAACATATTAACTGCCATCTCGGACATAGCCGAGTATTCACTCCTTATTGACAACCAAAATGTTTCCAAAGGCACTTCGAGAAGTTCTAATTTCAATGTTCTTATATAGGAGGAGTACAGTGTGCTCTGATCCCATTTCCTGACACAAAACAGAAAAAAGCAGCATATTTAGGGACCGAGATTTGATGAAGTTCACGACTTTTACTACTTCGTCCATCACAATTTTCAGAGGAGATGGCAAAACAATGGCTTCTCGGTGAATGAGACAATGGTCACCTGTATGTCAGGATATAGGCCTACTTCACGTACTTTAGCCATGAATCCTTTCACTCGGCCTGTCATCTCTAAAACACTAATGCGATCCTCCCATGTTAATTAATTTCGGACCACATATTCATTAGTTGGGACCGGATTTTTATGTAATAGCAAGGTGTGAAATATGTACATATTTATGTAAGAAAAATAAGCTGAATATGTACCAAAATATGTAAAATCATGAAAATATTTAATATCAATATCTGGCAGGTATGGGATAGGTAAGACTATCCAGTTGTGATTTCATAGAGCACCCGACTTTTTTTACCGCAAACTTGACACATTACTATTTTTCCATCTGTAGTGAAAGCTTCGTCCTCGCAATCCATGATTTTATTTTTGTCCTTAGGGTTGAAGATACAGGGGCCATTTTAGTTAGTTAAAAGCAGTAGATAAACTCACTTGCACTTTATACTGTAAGTACTGAAACTAGAGAACTGAGTGAAATGAATGACACAACAATACTGCAAGTACTGTTCCGCTTTACTGGATTAGGAGAAAATAAGGGGAGATGTGGGACACGTGCATTTTAGCTGCTTTCTGTAAGAAATAAAGTACCTACTAAAACCTCAAACTATAGGCATTTACAAACTGTTGTTTGAAAAGTGACATTCCTGTCTCATTCAGAAGGATAGGATTATTCCAGCCGAGAACTATACTTTATAATTGCTCGGAAAATCCAATTTCCGTATAGATCTACTAAATTTAAAGTAAAAAGGTCAAGCAATAACATGAAAAGCTATTTATTTTAATCTTTCAACATCTTTCCAGTTTGTTCCTTTACTCCAGCTTCTTTTCAAAAGTTGGCTACTTTATTGCGGCTCATGCCAGCCTTGAAACGAGTTTTCCCTGGAAGGATTAGGAAGAGGGTGGGTAAGGTTGCAATTGCATGGGAACGGCTTGTTAAGAAGCGTGCAAACAATTATAGTTCGAGACAAATCATGTCGTCCTCATCCCACTCCATCGCATGAAGGCAACGCTGCTTTCTGAGCGATTTTTATAATACAATGTAGATGTATTTGAGAAAGGTTGCCTTTTGTTCACTCATATTTAGTGGGCGGTATGGGATGAGTGCCTCTATTACTTCCTGGAACTAAGGACATTATGTTTCGTTCCGAAATATATCCTTTCTTGGATAGGTAAAAAGCTTTTTAAATCTGTGTAATTATTTCAAATTGTAAACTTCCCCAGCAGAAGTTTTTTTTTCCTTTTAGAGAAGTAAAAATGAATAAAACCCCTAAATATGTAGATTTATGTAATACTAAGCCATAGTGTGTAATGTGGGGTAAATATGTAAAAATATGTAGTATCAAATTTTAATATAATAATGGTAATTACAAGATTCGCAAAGGTTTGTTATTTATATACGGTTAGGTTGAAAAGAATATAATATGTAATTACATAAAAATCCGATCCCTATTCATTAGTGTACGAAACATTTCTTCACCGGTCGCTCGCTCGGGCAGTTTGCACAAAAAAATTGCAATTACATCCCCATCAATGTACTGAATGTAGGAAAGAAGTTGTGCATGACCGCTAATATCGGTGGACTCGTTGATCTGAAGTGAGAACTTCTGACTGCTCTTTATTTTATCCTTCACAATGTCTTGGATGTCATTGGCCATGTCATTAACTGGGCGATTAACTATGTCAGCAGAGAGAGGAATTTAATTTTAATTAATTTTATTAATAGGTAAAAGTTCGCGTCACACCTTTCACCTTGTGCAGGCACACCAATGTGCCGCGGCACACCGGTTGCGGAACACTGCTCTAAATGACGTCCCCCGATCTCGTTATAAAGAATGCAACGCTACAGCACCGTTCTTACAAAAGTTCCTTATGTAGCTTAGATCCTGTTACAGTTAAGCAAGATTCTTTGCAGTAATTCGTTTTCGCTGTCAACAGATGTCTCTTAAACAATTGCTTTGACATGACCCCACAAGTAAAACTAAAATCTGGGGATCGCTATGGCCGAGTAACAGGAATTTTTTTTTCAATCCATCTTGTCGAAAAGGGCAATTCTCATAACGTTATCGTAATGAATACCGTTGCCCATAAATTCGCTCAGCTCCCTGTCTCTACCTTCAGCAGCCCCATACACTAAGTTCAAGTAAACAAGTTCTGCTGCCGTGTACTGACCCATACTGTTAACAAACGTAAAGTGAACTGGCGACCTCGACACGAAAGGTGTCTTCTAAATGGAAGTGGCACCTCAGGGGTCTTAAACGAACATGATATCAAAAGCATCCACATGGTAAGCAACCCAACAACAGATATTCCAGAAGGTTGTCCCGGTGCTGGCTAACACGGACATATTTATCATTTGGTTTAATAGCTTATCAGTGTTAAATTATATGTTTCCGGACACTGGTTCCTCATGAAAAAATGCTGCTTCTAACTACTAGAAGTCTATAACAAGGTCATGCTAATACAGTATCTGTAGAGTACCAAGGAATAAAGATCCGCAATTTTTATGATTGTTGTTCTTCTGATCACATTATTCCTTATTTTAACCTGCTTTTGATGGTTAAATATACCTTACAGTTTTATTTAACTTTTATAAAATAGTGGAAATTGTATTTGCTATTTTTATTAGATTTATAGTCATTTAACTTAGATACAACAATGGAATCTTTACTCCAGCTATTGGGGTAAAGATCTGCAAAATAAGGGGGAAAGATCCCAGAACAAATAACACAATACTTACTACATAAACTTCCAAAATTAATTACTTACTTAGTTACAAATGGCTTTTAAGGAACCCGGAGGTTCATTGCCACCCTCACATAAGCCCGCCACTGGTCCCTATTCTGAGGAAGATTACTCCAGTCTCTATCATCATATCCCACCTGCCTCAAATCCATTTTAACATTATCTTCCCATCTACGTCTCGGCCTCCCTAAAGGTCTTTTTCCATCTGGTCTCCCAACTAACATTCTATATGCATTTCTGGATTCGCCCATACTGTACATGCTACATGCCCTGCTCATCTCAAACGTCTGGATTTTAATGTTCCTAATTATGTCAGGTGAAGAATACAATGCATGCAGTTCTGTGTTGTGTAACTTTCTCCATTCTCCTGTAACTTCATCCCTCTTAGCCCCAAATATTTTCCTAAGCACCTTATTCTCAAACACCCTTAACCTTGTTCCTCCTTGTACAGTATATTAATTCTTAAATTGGCAAAATTTCATTTCTTACACTAGTTTATTAAACCGTGTCGGACTGTGAAGAAAACATTTTTTATTTTATTGAGCTTCCTCAAATTAGACAAAGCATACTAAACAATACAAGAACAAATAGATGATGAAAGATAACAGAGTAAGGAAAAAAGTAAACAAGTACACATACAAACAAACAATAGTAGTTTACAGAATAACAAAAAGTTACAAATAAAGAAGAAGGAATAAAAGCTAATAAGAGAAAGAAAAATGATACTGGTGCAATGTCTATATTTTATATGTTGTACAATATTATAGTATTGTGATTTTTTGGTTAAATTTAATTTTCCTACCAATTGTTTTTCTATTGTTCTATTAAAATTATAGCATACTAGTGGCTTGTGCAGCAAATGCTGCAAACTAAGTCATTAGACGTTCAAATAAACATTTTTCAGATTTATTTTCAATGAATAATACCAGACATTTTGAAAGTTATTTGCTTCCATAATAATAAAACATTTTCCCTCTGAATGGTTTTTTTTTATGCCAAATACATTTTCTTGAACCTATCCACCTACAGTTTTTGAGTTTCAATGCGAAAACGCAAGTAACAATGTCAGGAAGATCAGTCGCTTTTTCATGTAGGAGTAAAGCAATAGCTACTTCTGGTCATTTTGGATTGTAGGCGAAAGTTAAAAAAATGTCAGGTTTGCTATGATTTCGAACAATAGACATAGCATCTTGGTATAGCTGCTGAATGGAGAGCTTAAAATGTAGAGAGTAAAATAACTTTATCCTGCTAAGAGATCTTGCTGAAATGATCGGAAGACTACAACATTTTCTAGACCTCTTATTTTATCAGTAAGTAATACCTTTTGGTCTTTCCTTAGGAACTGTAATTTTTGCGCTTTCTCGAGCCAAAACTGCAGAGAATGACGCATATAAATATCTACACCACATCGACATTAAGTATATGAAGAAGACCCAACCCCACTTGATTAATAATTATAAAAATATTTCATGTTTAATAGATAGATAGATAGATGGATTTATTGAGTAATATTATACATACAAATTTTATATTATCATAATTTTGTCTAATCCAATGCACGGGTCTTCTGACCGTTCGTGCTTCGTACCGGAAACAAGTTCTCTATAAAACGCATGATTGGATGGAAGTTAGAGAAATTGATATTAATTTAGAAGGTGTAATATGTGCTAGTATAAGGAGTGGCGCTATGCTAATGATAATTATTGGCTTATATAAACAGCCATCATCATCTAAGTATTGCAACCCGTCCTTCTACGAAGACCTAGCAGAGAGAGTGGTAGATCTGCGTGTAAGCTATCCCGATGCGTCATTATTGTTAATTGGGGATTACAATTCGAGGATCGGAATAGAAAATATTTTCTTTCGGAGATTGGGCGGACGGTGAAAACGAAGTGAGAAAAGCGAATAGATGCAGTAAAGATAAGGTGGTTAATGCAGAAGGCAGGCTACTTGCATTTTGTGACGCATTTAGCCTTGAGATTCTAAATGGAAAGTATGCGAGAGACCAAAAGGGGGAATTAACGTTTGCTAATGCCAATGGAGGGAGTGCTGTAGATTTTATTATATGCAGCAAAGACGTAATACCTTTAATTAAGGATTTCTGGATAGGAGAAAGGTCGGGGTCGCATCATTTCCCTGTTTGTGTGCAGCTAGAAATAATGGACGAGACTAGGCTAACTGGGGATGGAAGGAACAAACAGGACCAGGGAAGATCAGTCCCAATATATAGGTAGAGGGAAGAACATAAGGACGTGTATATACAGAGATTGGAGGACAGACTGAAGGACGTTGACTCAGTCACGGCAGAACAGATCAAGTTAATTATTCAGGAAGCGGGTTCTGTAATGACGTTAAAGGGAAACCGAAAGAAGACACGGGAACTACTAAGTTCTATGACAATGATTGTAGGAAAGCTAAAAGGGAAATGGATCAAGCATTGCGGGCTTTTAGGCGGTTAGGTGGCGATGAGGAGCGAGAAATATATGTAGCACGTAGGAAGCTGTATAAGGACATTGTATTCGAAAAAAAGACACAATGGCAATGTAACATAGCAGAAGAAATCAGACAGGTCGCAGGACGAGGGAATGAGACGGAGGTATGGAGATCACTGAAGAAATTGCGCAAGGGCCCATATGTGGGAAACAACATCTCGCCAGTGGCATGGAAGAGCCACTTTCAGGGGGTATACGAGGGAGGGGGGGAATTACGTGGTCTAGATTTCAATTTGCGTTCAGTGCTGCAAGTAGCAGAAATTGATATGTTAGATGGCGAATTTACAACTGACGAGTTGACGAAAGCTATAAGTAGTTTAAAAAATAACAAAGCACCGGGTATAGACGGGATACCTTCTGAATTTCTCAAAGAGTGTATTAATATACAGGCAACGACAAGTAAAATCACGGACATGTTTAACAAAATCTTTATGGGAGAAAGTTACCCTAGTGAATGGACATCGGCAATTGTGTGTCCAATCTACAAAAAAGGAAACATGTCGGTACCTGATAATTATAGGGGGGGGGGGTGGCGCTTTTACCAACAATGGGAAAAATTTGTTGCAAAATTATATATGAGAGATTGAGGAAGTGGATATTTCAATTTGATAGGCTCTCTAAGTTTCAGGCTGGTTTCAGAGAGGGTTACAGTACAACAGATAATATATTTGTTTTGGACACATTAAGGCTAAAAGAAATACAAAAGAAGAGGGGAAAACTGCATTGCGCATTTGTAGATTTTAAAAAAGCATTTGATTCGGTAGAACGTGAAGCATTGTTGTACAAGCTGTGGAAAAAAGGAATGTCGTCGAGAATGATTAAAGCTATATCAGCAATATATGAGAAGGTGGAGTTCTGTGTAAAGTACGAATGTGACAAAGTTTCGGAAAATGTGGCTACCCGTAAAGGGGTTAGACAAGGGTGCATACTCATTTTTAATAACAATATTGGCACAGATGCATTACAGGGGACAATCTCCTTATTGGTTGAATGGTATGAATACTACTATCGATATGTATTGTTGTTATAATCGACATAAAATATGTTGCCAACTTCTAAATTAACAATCAGTTTTATATTGTTGACTTGTAGTCTACTTTAAAATGGAAATCGGCAATAAGAGTAAAATATATTTTCCCTGGACCAAAAATATAATACAAAGTGACTAAAATCACTTCAGTAGTAACAAACTGTTTAATTTTTTTATTTAATTTTTTAATTTGGTAGCATTTAATACTTTTCGAATATCGAATGCTAAAAACGCTAATCGAACCATCATTTCCGCTGACCTTTTTTGCGTATAATGTGTGATGGGTGGGCCCTATAATACATCTGTTCCATTAATGAGAAATAGTCACATCATGGAATTAACTGTAATAATATTTAATTTCTAATGGTAATAATGTCATCAAACCATCTCAAATTTTGTAGATTTTAATACCCAATGCACAACTGTACTCAGAGAATTACACACCGCAGGATCAGACCTGTAAATTATTTTAGTAAGTCTTGAAGTTTTTAATAACCAATTGATTTTGAGCTCTAAATATGTCAGCAATCCTTCAGGTCATGGCCTTCGTGTAATAGCCTATTGTTTATATAGTAGTGTGTGTTTTGTTTTATTCTGAAATGCAATTAGTTCTCAAAACTGACGAAAAATGGATTTTGGAAAATAGGAAAATTATGTAAGAAAACTAACGCTTTACTGAAAATTACTATCTTTCTGAAAATCCTTGAATGCCAAGCTTCAAAATGACGGGTCATTCATTAAAATTCGTTCAGCCATTTTCCCGTACTTTCCATTACCAGTTCAAATTGTATACAATTAACCTGTTGTATCCTATAGGATACTTTGTGAATTTAAGGGTTAATTCATAATCATAAACAATTCATCAGTTGAGCAATACAGACTATTATTCAATTTACAGCATTGTATAATTAATCAGTTAAGCTATACAAAATTAGAGTCTACATTACAAAGTAAACAGTTTAATTCAATTTGCAAGCATATTTTAACCATAATGGTGCATAGTTGTATTCTAAGTTGCCCAACTATGGTTCAAGAATGTTTTACCCAATTAACCATCAATAAATTGATCTGAAAAAAAAAATTATGGTTTATTTAACGACGCTTGCAACTGTAGAGGTTATATCAGCGTCGCCGATGTGCCGGAATTTTTTTTACATACCAGTAAATCTACTGACATGAGCCTGTCACCTCGGACAGGATCGAACCCGCAAGCTCGAGCATAGAAGGCCAGCGCCATACCAACTGCGCTACCGAGGGCGACTTGTGCCTCAATCATAGTTATATTTTGATTCAGTTTAAGTACCTATACTGTCCACACCTGTGGAGTAACGGTTAGCGCGTCTGGCGGCGAAACCAGGTAGCCCGGGTTCGATTCCCGGTCGGGGCAAGTTACCTGGTTGAGGTTTTTTCCGGGGTTTTCCCTCAACCCAATATGAGCAAACGCTGGGTAACTTTCAGTGTTGGACCCCGGACTCATTTCACCGGCATTATCACCTTCATCTCATTCAGACGCTAAATAACCTAAGTTGTTGATAAAGCGTCGTAAAATAACCCAATAAAATAAAATAAAATACGTACCTATACTGTACTTGTCTTTGTGTAGTCATGATTTCTTTTTACAGTAAAATTACATTAGCGATTCTTTGACATCTTGTTTTCCAAAGCCATCTGCTGCATGCATTTTGCATATAAATGAGAGGTTCAGTTATGGGACTGGTAAACGGCATAGGTTCTACAGCCCGACACTGACCACGTTTTCTTAATGTATCACTAACCTGGTCAGATGTATATCACATTGCTAAGACCTTCTCACGCTGCTTCAGAATGAATGGTATCTAGCTGATAATACTTATTACAGCCGGCAGCGGTGTACGATGTATCGATAACGGTCATCTCAAACGAGACACTGCGCCCGCCTTTTCTTCTCGGAAGGTTCAAGGAAGGGTTGTTCCAATAGGTAACCAATAATCAACCCATCCACACTCGGGGCACGTCGTACGTGTACAGTGTAGCAACAACTTGTACTCCTCTCTAATACCTGCTGTAATATCATATAGAACTTGTGGCTCTAGGCGTAACACACTTATCTGACGACATGTCTTTCAAGAGACCCAAGGTTCGATGTTATCCACATTCTGTATGTATGTATTTATGTATGCATGCATGCATGCATGTATGTATGTATGTATGTATGTATGTATGTATGTATGTATGTATGTATGTATGTATTTATTCACTCTGCAAATGGATATATACCCGGTGGCAGTGGTAACTAATTACACTCAATAATGACAATTAATAATAAACACAACTAATAAAAACAATAATAATTAATAATAATAATAGTAATAATAATAACATAATAATAACAAGGAGCATCCTAAATTAAATGAAGCATGGTCACTTAAAATAACATTTAAAGTAAATCTAATTTGTATCTTAACGCTAAGTTCGAACTAAGGCTCACGAGTGTGACAGGTTCATACCTGCACAAGTACCTTTCGGCACTACACTTATTTTGCTGTCAACTCACTCACTGCACTGATTCTACCTGATTTCACTAACAATTCTAAACATTTCACTGTTCAAATACATTGCACAGCCACTTCACTGACACCAATACACTTCACTTACACAATAGACTTCACTGATACTACACACTTCACTGACACAACACACTTCCTCACTGATAGAACACTTCAAATAACAAGATATCAATTACAGCCTTTAAGTAGTGTGTATAATATACTACCGTCTACTAGTAAAGTCCTTAAGCCTATTTTTAAATACATTATTGGTTATTGGTAAAGTTTTAGTAAGTCTGCAGGTAAAGCATTCCAATCCCTGATAGTACGATTGAGAAAAAAAAAAAACTTTCCAGTGTCCGTCCTCTGTCTTCTTTCCCTCAATTTATATGAGTGGTCGTTCCTTGAACGAGATTTATAGTAGGAAAATTGTTATTAGGATTTGATTAGGTAGGTAACTCAAGTTATCGACTTGTCTCTCTTTTTCTATTTCATTGCTCTACTTTTGACATATACTTGCCTTTGCATCTCTAAATAAAATTTTCTTCAAAAGGACAGTTAGTCCACCATCACTCGTGTGCGCTTCGCAGCCCAGCGGTATGAGGTTCGATTTCCGACGTAGGCAATGAAAAAGACTTATCTTCCGTTCACGGGATTGGGTGTTTGTCCCTTTGTTAAAATGTGTTAAATATTTTTAGTTTTATTCTAAGTTGGCCAACTATGGTCCAGGAATGTTTTTTTTTTCATTTAAACTACAGTACCGGTATCATATACATTTTGACTGAACCAAAGTTATACTGTACAGACCGATTATTTAGTCTTGACAGCTCAGCGACGCGAAAGAGGGGAAGTAATAGGAGGAGTGGGGAGAGTTCCGGAGTAGAGATAAGGGCGAGCGGTCGGTAAAGAAATGCACTACAGCTTAATTGTACTGGAAACATACCGCTCTGCCGCACGCATGACATCCGAACGCTCCAAAGGCAAGCGAGTGAATAACCCAAACACCCCTCGGCGTAACTAAATGGACTCGCCTGTTCCAGGCGCACATCTCCGGCGACTGTCAGGACTAAATAATCGTACTGTTTGTACTTTCATCCATGCTGTCCTGTGTTGCCTCAGAGATGGCACTGTTCCGTGCTGACCACATGACCAGGAAGTCCCGTAATGTTTGCCTGTCCACTATTGGCCTACAGATATAAGAAAATTTTACAAAATTAGCTTTGTCTATCACAGATAAAACGCTACTCCCGAGATTGGAAGTCGGTCCACAGTTGTCATAAAGTAAGGCTTTTCCAACTGAGTTACCAAGGCGGATATTTCGGTTAATATTTTCAGTTACTGAATTAGCCGTAATATTCAAATAATGACAAAATCATAAATGCCTTGGTCAATCAATACCCAGCCAAAGGGACGCTTTTCTTTGAACAGATAAAATAAGAGTTTGTTTATTATTTAGGTCTTCTCAGATGCCTCTACAATCAAAAGCATTTTCAAACAAGAAGCCCATGTCAGCTCCACGTGGAGTTAACATGTCTCGAGTTGATTCATTACGAGTAAATTTACTTTCGATTTTAATTAAATTTAATCTTACAGCTGAAAATATACTCTCCCCTATCCCACATTAGATTGTAAGTCTGTATAAAAGGAGAAAAGTCAGTTAAGTAGTTATGAATTACAGTAGTATCATTCTATAGTCTTTTATTACTAGTGCTGTTGATCGATCAAAATATTTAATCGATTAACTATTTGAATTTAATCGATTAATCGATAGATTAACCGAGTTTTGATCGATTTGAAAAAAGTTTTAGTATACTGTAATACACAATTACTGTTAAATTTAATTTGTGTTCGGTGCTAAGCATAGGTATGAAATGTTGTATACCTGTATACTATACTGTATCGTTATATTACAAAACAATACTATTTTAGTTATTTACTAACATATTTATTATGTAGAATTATAGTTTGTGTCAATTTCACCGGAGATTTTTGAGATAAACACAAATTAAAAAAGTATGAAGACTCATCTAGTTAATACAGAATTAAGTTCTGCTCTACGTTTAGTAACAATGTTTCCTTGCATCACTAAACACGATACAACTTTTTTTTCTGTCAAGCACTTCTCCACGATCGTTCAATTTAAATCCAAACGTTTCACCGAGTATACTTCTCAACTTCTCATATGACATAATGGAGTTTTCACTTTTCACAGACCACAGAAATCTGTTTTTTCTTTAGCAAACTAAATACACAAGCTTCATCTACAGACTCGGTAAAAGAAACTGCACCAGTGGAATGGACAAAACAGCAGATTGGCCGCTATTGTAATCGGGTTACAACATTTTAGAAACAGAAGAAGATAGTTGCTCTCTCACCTGCAAAAAGTATGTATTTCATATGCTAGGAAAATGAGCTTACAACAGGTGGTGGAAGTTTTTTTGGAAAACCATAAAACTTAATAAGAGTTTTGCATTGTGTTCCAACTTCCAGTAGGCATAGACAGGTCACTGTCCTCATATCTCCATCTTTTTCTGAAGTGTTTGTGCAAAGATTTGCCCTATGCTACCTGCTACCTGTTTTGCAGTTACAAAATAACGATACTATTGTGCTTTTAAGTAAGCAATTTCTGAGAAACGAATATTGTCGAAACTTTTAGTCTGAGTTTGCATTAACAAAATATTAATTAATATCAATTACAACAGATTAATTTTAATCGACTCGATTATTTGATTAAATATTTTGATCGATTAATCTTGCAACAGAAATTGATCCATTAATCGATTAAATTCTACAAAACACTTCCCCACTTTAAAGGGAAATATAAATAAAGGGATTGTCCATGAGAAAGTATTCAAAATATTTACGCTTAAACTACAGATGTTTCTCTGAAACTTAATTCATCTTGAAGAATATGGACTAATATTTTGTGATGGTATGTATTGACTAACTGCAAATGAATTTAAAAAATTTTTAAATTTATTTCTAACATTTTGTAACCACAATGTGAAAAATAAAAAATAAAAAATAAAAATAAGCGAAGTCACACCACTGATGTCACAGCACTGACGCTTTTGGTAGGTAATTCTCTTCGAATTCTTGTATATTTTCAGAAAGTAATTATTCAGTGAGATAGAAGAAAAAATACGTTTCATTTCATATTAATGTAGTTTGCTATAATCTTTTAGTTTAAGAGAACAATAAAATACAAGTTGTGTGTTTAAATATTTTAGATTTTGTTACACCACTGACATGTATACAAACTCATAATTATATTAATATAATATACAACACTAACTGTCCAGAACATTAATAATATACACAAAACTATAATTAATAATAAGAAATATGATTTGTTTTGAATAATTATTTCGTCCAACATTACGAAAAGCATCCCACCACTGGCGATGGACAAGTCCTAAAGATTTGCAATTCCAATTACCACTTTGTCGCCTATGAATAGCGTCTATAAATGCTAAATAAAGAATCACAGTTGGAATTGTTGTCTTATTAGTGATTTAAAGAAACATCAAATTGACAAATAAAATTACAGTCACAGTCTAATCATCTGTATCTGTGAAGTGAAATTAATACGTCCTGTGGTTTTTATGCTAACATTTGGATCCGAGGATCGCGGGTTCAAAGCTATTTCATGGAGATACATTTTTGACATTTTTGAAGGACGAAATAATGTTTAGCATAGCTTCGTCCAGAATCCGTATCGCAGATATCCAATACGTGAAAGAACTCTGTTTCTTATAGAAGGCTTACAACAAAAGTTGTCGGCAATTTCTCGCTCACATGGATTTGGACGTTGAATATCTTCTGCAGTAGGAAAGGGACTACAAGTAACAATTGCAAGTGTCATTTTATTGTCTTTGAATGATTTCTGTAGTCTAGTTAGTATTGAGTGGCTAGGGGCTGGATAGGGACGACCGTTCAGCACATCGGCTCAATAGTGGCATATTGTGCATCCCGAATTATGGGATGAAAGAGAATGAGGTGTACCAGCCCACCGGCCGCATAAGATCCCTCTCCCCTCACCCAACGGGCCCCCTACATTCCCCCACCTTAAGTATATACCGCCAAGATGACCAAGCAGTACAGGATCCATTCCGACAGTTCCTCTGAGGTGTTGAAGCGCTCTCAGAAGTGCTCTTAAGGCAGTGGTCGGAATTTCGTGATTCGGAAAATACACAAACAGGGCGAAGAGGTAAGGCATGATCTCCCTTCACTTGTTTATTCAATGTTAAGCAGTTTGGGTATCCTTTCCCTTGTACACTGGCTCGCAAAACTTTTGTCCGATATACTGTACAGTTTTCTCGTTCTTAAGTTGGTATTTGTACTCACTCTAGGACAGTAGCGTAGGCGGCAGGTAGTCTCCCCGCAGGTAACAAACCACCCCTCCTCACAACAGAAAGGTTTAACGAAGCTACTTAGTAAACGTAAAGAGAATATGTTTACTTAGTGGTCTAGTGATATAGATAAATTTAGTAAACACGGCATTTTGTAGCTCCTCCTCACGCCACGGTTCCTTGCGTTATAATGCGCCTATAGCTTATTTTTCTTTGGCTGTTGTCATGGTAATAACACTACGCTAATAAAATTAGATTGATTAAAGATGGCACTAACAATCGATAGATTAATATTCTAAAAAATCGGATAAATAATTTTATTAAGACAAGTTTTTATGAATAAGTAAATGTGTATAATTTAAAATTTGATTGCCAATTGTATCCCGTAGGATACAGCAGTTTAATTTATATTTTTCAGACATAAAAAAAGGTTTGCATATTACTCTCATACAGTAGTGGAATGAAAATATGGATGTAACGAACTAAAAAATAAGCAAAGCATATGAATAACAAATGTATGTGCTTTTAACGCCAAACATGATATAGGAACCATATCTGATACAACAAAAACGTGTAGATGGAGGAATTGTCCTGTTGAAAAAATATAATTATATCAAGTTGCAAAATGCGCATGCTAGGTAGCATACAGTATTTTCCAGTATGTGGATATATTGCTGGGAAGTCAAATTCTCTCAATTTTAAACAGAGTTCCTCCTCATTGCCTGGAAATCCATCCCCAAACAGCGACAGAAACACGTCGACTGCGTTGTGTTGATGTTACATATTCTGGCTGGAACCTTGTGGACCCAATGGGACGAAATACCTGAATAGGCCCATGACAGGTGTTCGATAAAATCTTTTAATCTGAAAATATTTAATTTTCCCATGGATAAATTGGCTGTTTATAATCTGAGGATAGGCCTGCACAATTTGGAAATCAGAATGCAAAGTGTTAGATCTGGGATGAGACTCAACGTAAAAGCAGGACAGTAGAAATTGAGGAGCGTTTTTCCAAAACTCAACATCTTCAAAATCTAAAATTTTCAGGAAACACATTTTATTGTTTATATTCTTCCCTTATCATTTAAACAAAAATTAAAATATACGCATGACTTAAATATTCCAAGTTGAATTATGTTAATTACATCTTATATCAACTACTTAGTTCAAGAGCTCAGAAAATAGCATTGAATTTGGCGAGTTTTTATCAAAACTGAACATCTTCAAATTGAAATATACAACTTTATGAAAAAATATAAGTAATTTTTTAAATAAATAATTTTTCTTCTGTTTTATTGAGAATACAAGACATCCCATTAATACAAAGGTTCTTCTGGGTATTCTGCTTCATTGTTTTCTTAGTTGGATTCCGGGAAATCTTGTAATACTTGTGAGTAGAATGTTTTTGCTTCTTCGGTTGATGTACCGAAATATTTTATTAGTTTTTTTCACATCATCCCTATTCTCGTATTCACGTGATTTTTAGGCTTGAGTGGAAGAGATTTGTCCATTTTTTTTTTTAATTACTGATGCCACTTTTAGTACTTCAACAGTAGACGTTCTTTACTTTACAGTCGACCCCCTATCTCCCATTCTTCTGATATGTGATTTGCTTCACTTTTGTCATCTTAAATGGCAGCTTCCGTTTAAGAATTTTATTTGCACTTGATTTTTTATCCTAAATTTACCAATCTTTACCCAGAACCATGCACCGTTCCTCTTGATTCAATATTTCATGGTATTGCGATGGCACTGTGATTTCTTCTGTTCTTCTCAATGACACCAAATACCCTGTTGGGTGGCAGGAAGCTGTGCCCTCTAACAGGAAAGTAATGTTTATTTTAGTGAATACCTTGGAAGAGTCACAAAATCTCAAGAGCATACTCATCATTACTGATTTTTTGTTTTGTGATAGGCATGAATCTGAAAAAGGTCTCAATTTATATTTCACAGTACATTTTTCCAGTTTCTCTTCTAGTTTCTTAATATAGTCCAGAACTGCAGAAGCAACTTCATTAGCACCTCGTGCCATTTCTGTTTCAAGCCATGTGTAATGGTGGATAGCACCTCCTTCATTGACTTCCATAACAGTATTGTAAAGGCAGACTTGGAGGGAGTAAAATATATCCCTCCCTGATAATTTCGGTAGACGCTGATTCTGTTGACAATCAAAGCACACGGTGTTAGTGTTATTTTCTTTGCTCTTGAGAGTTTCAAAAAAGTTTTCCGCCCTCTTTTTGTGAAATCTGTAGTCAGTTCTCAGGTTATTTTTTTGCATTTAGGTTATAAAAATTTCTTCTTTTAACAAGAAGCCCTGCACATTTAGAAGAAGTGTCAGAGCACGGATTTACAAAACCCAGATTGAAGCACTTGTAAAACTGGACTTATATTTGGATAGGGAGCATCTTAAAAGCTCGTTTTTCATACGACATTGACAGAATCTCTCCCAAAGCTTCTTAATACTTAGTTCTGGAGACAAGTATGATCTAGAGCATTTCTTACGAGCATAATGGCTCTCTCTACATCGATAATTAAGTATGTCCCTCTTTATAGCACTTGTCATTTCTTCATCCCGCTCATTAATCCTCCTTCCACATCTATATTCTTTTAGCATTTCATCTCTTAGATATTTTTTACCTATTCGTCTCAACATGTCGCCTGACATTCCTGTAATTTTTCTAAATGTGGATGCACACACTTGGACTTCTTCTCCATTCTCCTTCGGAACAAAATAAT
This sequence comes from Periplaneta americana, assembly GCF_040183065.1. Lineage (NCBI taxonomy): Eukaryota > Metazoa > Arthropoda > Insecta > Blattodea > Blattidae > Periplaneta > Periplaneta americana. The sequence goes on along the minus strand of NC_091132.1, from coordinate 120,436,726 downwards.
TTAGTGAAATATATCTGCCATAGTTAGCCTGTTTATCATCAGTTTTTTTTCTCTAGTTTGTTTACACGAATGAATTTAAAACAAACAATTTCTGTGCTGCTTGAAATATTCAATTTATATGCTATTTTGTCCTTACCATCATCATAGAGCTTTGAATGGAATTCCAGTATATATCGTCCACACCTGTGGAGTAACGGTCAGCGCGTCTGGCCGCGAAACCAGGTGGCCCGGGTTCGAATCCCGGTCGGGGCAAGTTATCTGGTTGAGGTTTTTTCCGGGGTTTTCCCTCAACCCATTACGAGCAAATGCTGGGTAACTTTCGGTGCTGGACCCCGGACTCATATCACCGGCATTATCACCTTCATTTCATTCAGACGCTAAATAACCTAGATGTTGATACAGCGTCGTAAAATAACCCAATAAAAAAAATTCCAGTATATCATTTCTGGTTACATTTGTTGCTTCACATTTACTTTTCTTTATGCCTTCCGCTCTCATAAAATCATGAAAACAATCTATATCTGAATAATTTCGAAGGAAAAATTATTCAAATGAACTTTACAGGGAGTTACACCTGAAAGCTTGATTTCCACAATCTATATCTGGCTCACCTGCTACTTCCTGAGTATATTTTAGACTCTTATTCTTGCTTGAATTATTTACATCATTTCGCATTTTCTTTTTGACCATGTTTTAATTCTTGAATAGGAGACGATAGTACTCACTACTGCTTGCAGTACTGCTTCAGTACTAAAATGAGCAGACAAACAGTATTGCAGTCCAGAATATTCACAGTCAACAGTGGAAATAATAAAGGAAGGTGAGAGATATTTCAGCTGAGCATTGTAGCCAATTTTTAAAACTTAATACCGTAATAAAATTTGAAGAAAACAAATATAAATCCTTGTTATACTTTTTTATGACCAGTCGAAACACTGTTTTAAAATAAAGTTGAGTTTTGAAAAAACTCGCTGTCACAAGATGTTGAGTTTTGCAAAAACCCTCAATATTTAATGCCTTATTAATGTATGAAATGTTGAGATTTGACTAATTCTGTGTAGCGCAATCGATTCGTCTACCTTTAAAATATACGAAACTATATATAACTCATTTTTCAAAATTTTGAAGTTGTTGAGTTTTGAAAAAACGCTCCTCAATTTCTCCCCATGTTTATAACTATGTGATGTCTCACTCTTACATGAATGTAGTCTTCATGATGTCAGACGGTTATGAGAGGCAATAATATAACTCTATCTTCATTGGTATGTAGATTTTTTTCGTGAACTAACACCCTTCTTTACAAAACAAACAGATTTTTTCAGATGGATATATCGAAATGTAATGTGATTCTATACATTCCAAAACAATGTTTCAGTTTAGTCCTAAAGAATGGGCAAAACTAATTTGTACTATCCGAAAAAAACCTTCGCCGTTTCTTGTGAAAACTATGCTTGATGATGACTTTGACGGCTTTAAGTCATTTTCGTAAGAAAGGCTAAAAAAAAGTTTCTATGAAGAATTGTTTGTTGGTAGCAGTGCCTAAGAAAAGAACCAAGACAAATACTTCTTAAGGATAATTCCAAATCTGATTTCCATCAAGTCAGTATGAAGAGACCAAGAGGCAGACTAAGAAGGGTCCACTCCCAGAAGTCTACAGTGCAGATCTGGCCATGCTGAAGTCAAGTTCCAGACCTCAAAGTAATGAGTGAGGATCTTGCCCATACTGAGGGAGTACCATGGATCTTACAAGTCATTGAAATACGATACAAACATTCGTGATGACTTCTCTGAGCCTTACGCAGATAAGGACTCTAAGTATGAATATTGACTGCGTTCTTTCACATTTCTCAGTATTTTCAATACTATACGTTTTTTCTTTACATGAAAAATATTATCTTGTTTAATAAAAGTTTACCTTTTCTTGATCAAAATAATATCTGTTCCAGTGTATGTTTCAATAGCTGATGTAAAGTAAGAAAGAAGATAAAAACTTTTATAAAACGAATTTCAAAATAACAAAACTATGTCCCCCATTATCCTTTAAAATACATGAAAACCATTAATTTCACAATTAGAGTATGAAGTCTGCAAGCAGAACTTCAAACATTCTTCAATCCTGCCATGCCAAGAAAAAAACTAATGTGAACAATTACTTAAAATGTCCTTAAAGTATGCAGCAAATGAGTTAATTTGTATGCCTTAAGAAATAGCATAACTAGTTACACATGTTGGCAGTAAAAACATAAACGTAAATTTTTGCAAATAGTTTGAATATTGAAATGCATTTATCTCAAAAGCAAGATTTTGCACATTCGTGGTTTTGGCATTGGACCGACGATGTGTATAACATGACACTCTTTGTACGATTTCTTTATAATAGCCTATAGCAGTCATGTCAATTGATGCCCATAGGAGCAAGCGCGCGCTTACAGCGGAAAGGAAAGAGACAGACGAAAGAGGTAGATGCCGCTTGGTCCAGCTATATTCAGGGATGGCCAGCACTGATTCAATGGATAAAGGGAAGAGAACTTATTAAAACTGTATCCATGTTATTTTTTAGATTTGTCTGAGAAGTATAAGTGCATTATAAAAATATGTTTTAATTTTAATGCTCATTTTTCACAAGTTTGATTTTTTTTTGTTTATTCAAGATAAATATTTTCTCAAAATTTTTTATAGAAAAGTGAAATTTTCAGATATAGGCCTATTTATTTAGTAGCCTTACAGAATATTTTCGTAAATCTAATATACCGTAAATACGTATTACTGAAGATAGTGTATTGAAATTTTTGAAAATATTCACATGGAAATTATTTGTAAGGAAATCAGTTAACAAAGCAACTGCTGTTACATCATAAGCAAAAGATATGTGCCCATGTGTTGTAAAAATGTCAGCTCTATAGCTTCAGCAGATTTCGAGAAAATAATTTAATATTCTGATGATAGGAAGTTGCTCACCAATATCACCTTAAAAGCATAATGCGATAAGAGTTTTGTTATGGAATATTATTTACAATTAAAACATTTATAGCACCTAGTTAACTTTGCTTTATACTGTAATATTATTTTGATTGATTTATTGATTACTTTTATAAGGCTAAAGGTACCATCAATATCAATTCCAACTTATCATGTCATACTCAATCTCTTTTTTTGAGATATCACTTTCTTTATGAATGATGTGTTTCATCCATTTAGTACAGTATAGTTGTACTACTATGGAATTTATTTGAATATTCCTTCTTAACTCTTTATTATGTTATTAACGTTTAAAACATAACTGCAATATTAAGAAATTGGTATTAGTACTTTTGTTTTGCAGGCAATATAGATAATATCAAACAGAAAGAAGCCATATAAAAATAACGACATAAAATTTCACGTTCCATCTGAAGTTTGTGCACCACTGTTTTCTTAATCCAACAGGCTGCTTATTCATATACATAACCCTTCCTCTTTCCATACTTAGCGCTTGATGCCCGCGCACGTCGTCAAGGTCAGAAAAATGCGCTTGCTTTGACATCACTGGCCTATAGTATTACAAGTGAAGATGACTCCGAATTTCAAAAGCGGACCATACTGCCGCAACCTTGTAGGACAAGGTTCCATCTCCACACGAGACCTTGTAACCCAGTGACCTGAACCTCTTACAATCTATATCGGCATCTAAATAACGTACTAACCCCAAGACTTTCTTTGGGTGGTTATATTGACGACTCTGACGAGGATTCGCCATAGATTACCTGACATTCGCTTTACGGTTGGGAAAAACATCGTAAAAGCCATCCAGGTAATCGGCCAAAGTGGGAATCGAACCCACACCCGAATGCAACTCCGAATCAGCAGGCAAGCGACTGAGCTATGCCGGTGGCTCCCCAAGACTTAGACCCAGAATATTTTTAACTATAGCAGATGATAGATGAAGTAAGGTATTGGTAGAAAGTGATGGAATTGAAGACGGAAACTGAAATATCCATAGGAAAACTCTCTGCAGTGCCTTCTCTGAACACCATGAATTATATCGCGATCAGGCCGGGGATCGAACTAGCGTTCCAGCGGTGAGCCACAGACATGACCACTGCTTCTACTTCTCGTACTAATTATTAGGGACCGATTTTTATGTAATTACATATTATATTCCTTTCAACCTAACCGTATATGGATAACAAATCTTAGCAAATCTTGTAATTAATATTAATATATTAAAATTTGATACTACATATTTTTACATATTTACCCCACATTACGTATTATGGCTTGGTATTACATAAATCTACATATTTTGGGGGTTTTATTCATTTTTACTAAAAGGGGGGAAAAAAACTCCTGCTGGGGAAGTGTACAATTTAAAATACACAGATTTAAAAAGCCTTTTTACCTAACCAAGAAAGGGTATATTTAGGGACGAAACGTAACGTCTTTAGTTCTAGGAAGTAATAGAGACACTCACCCCATACCGCCCACCGTAAATATGAGTCAACAAAAGGCAATCTTTCTCATATAACTATCTTGTATTGTAAAAACCACTCAGAATGTAGCGTTGCCTTCGTGAGGTGGAGTGGGATGAGGACGACATGATTTGTCTCGAACTACAATTGTTCTGAACACGTCTTAACAAGTCATTCCCATGCAATTTGCAACCTTACCCACCCTCTTCCTAATCCTCGTGTCAAGTCTGATATGAGCCGCAATAAAGTAGCCGACTGTTGAAAAGAAGCTGGAGTAAAGGAACAAACTGGAAAGATGTTGAAAGATTAAAATAAATATCTTTTCAGGGTATTGCTTGACCTACTTATTTTAAATTTAGTAGACCTATACGAAAATGGGATTTTTCGAGCAGTTAGAAAGTATGGTTCTCGGCTGGAATAATCTTGCCTTTCAGAATTAGACAGGAATGTCACTTCTCAAACAACAGTTTGTAAATGCCTATAGTTTGAGGTTTTATAGTCCCGTCGCTCTAATTTCCGATAGCCAATTTCGTTGCCGTTCGGATACATTTAAACGTGTGCGTCTTGTGATTCGCTTATGAAGATGTTATTCATATCTTAAGGCTCGATAAAAACTTAATATAACCGCCCGCCATTTTAGCTCTTTCGTTGGCGTTTGCTGAAAGCACACGAAGACGTTATTTGCCGCTCAATTATTTGCTGAATTACAGTGCGTTTGATTTATTATCATAGGAGCTACGACATGATAATGTTTAACGATGTGGCAAATAGATTCCTCGTAGGGTAGCTCGGGAACGAAAGAACAAAAATGGCGAACGATACTACCTACCTAGACTTTATAGAGCCTTCACTTCCTAAGACGTAAGCAAAGAGGTGGAGTCACGCCGGAAATAACAGCGTCGCGGCTTTAGTAGGTACTTGTTTCTTACAGGGAGCAGCTAAAATGCATGTATCCCACATCTCCTCTTATTTTCTCCTAATCCAGTAAAGCGAAACAGTGCTTGCAGTACTATTATGTCATTCATTTCACTCAGTTCTCTAGTTTTTAGTACTTATAGTATAAAGTCCTAGTGAGTTTATCCTCTGATTTTAACTAACTAAAATGGCCCCTGTATCTTCAATCCTAATGACAAAAATATAATCATGGATTGCGATGGACGAAGCTTTCACTACAGATGGAAAAATAGTGATGTGTCAAGTATGCGGTAAAAAAGTCGGGTGCTCTATGAAATCACAACTGGAGAGTTTTACCTATCCTATAACTGCCAGATATTGATATTAAATATTTTCATGATTTTACATATTTTGGTACATATTCGGCTTATTTTTCTTACATAAATATGTACACATTTCACATTTTGATATTACATAAAAATCCTGTCCCTACTAATTATAGTGCTGAAACTACTGTTACTATTGATTTATTACTGATCTTTAGTTACTGAGTTTTTCTGCTGTTGAACATGTACAGTAGGTCCAGATACTAGACAGTAACAGGTAGCAAAACTCTCTGCTTATTTGGTTACCACGATCCAAGACCACAATTTACAAGACAGGACAGTCGCAAGACAATGGTTACACACACCCAGTTGCTGCGGTGGGCAGATAAGTCTTCGCATCCCACGCGAGAATACAACCAATACAACCGAAAACTCTACATCTACAACCTGAGTCGACCGGTTCTACTTTAAATAGAGTAAACATTCCACTTACATCTCATGCCCCACTTGAATTTCCACTGTGGTGTTTAAAACATGTAGGAAACGTCTTCTAATGGTTTCATTGCTATTGCTTTGTATCACATTGTTTGGTTTTGATGATTACGTTATATTCGTGTTTATACACCTGATTGAATACTCTGTCGTGATTCATGTTTGGTAATCAGACCGTAGAGACCTCAGATAAAATGGGCAGAGTGTAGTTTAGATGCATACTCTGTTATTGTTTTGGTACTCCACTATCATTACGAGCTATTTTGTGAAAGCTGAGAGAGATTATGCTATTTCAATAGCTGCTATGGGTAGCAAATTGAAATATAATGAATTTAACTAGAATTTTAAGTCCGCTAGTTAATCAATTAATTAATTATATCCGTTTTCCACAGCGAGTTTTTATGTACATTCCGTGTTTACCCTGAAGTAGATTTCGTTCTCTTTCATATGACACCATTCCGGTCATTGCTCAATTAATTTGGGGTTTCTCATGTAAAGGAACTGGAATTTCATACCAGAGATATTCTGTCAGACTTCCGGCGTAAGAAACTGTTACGAGGTACGCCTATGTTTTTCTGACGTACCTTAAATTTGATCTTAATTTCTTATTCAATTTTTGCTCCGTTACCGCCACATTGTAAAGTCTTTGTCTCCGAATAATCGCCATATTTAAAAAGAAATTGAAGCAAGGAATTGCAATTTTTATGAGTAATGTCGCATCAGCTTTGAATAGTAACTGTTGATTACGTAGGCCTAGAGCAACCATGGGGAAAAATGTCTCCGAAGGGCCACTGCACTCAAAGCCACCTTACTTCACTCCACCGACCCTCTCCTCCGCCTGGTGCTTCTCTAGACACGCTTCATTCAGTGGCGGTTCGATCTCGGGACATCAGTTTCAGGAAGAATGGCAGAAAGAATTTTTTGTTACTTACAGAAAGAAGAAGGTCTGTTGCTTAATATGTAGGTTTAAAATTGCACATATAAAATGCTTAAATATTGATCGGAAGCATAAAGCGGACTTCGGCGATCTTACAAGTATTTATTTACAATTTTAAAAGCTATTTTCGTAATATTTGTGAAAAGATACAAAACAAGATATGTTTATTGTATTTTCAGGGTTTAGTTACTTATTATTTTATTAAGTATCTGGAACTGAACTTACTTAAAACTTTGAGTGCATATTAGGCCTACTTGATGCGTTCTCTTTCCAAGAAAGATTTTCAGAAGTAACTGCAATGGACATGGAGATGTGTCTGTTCAATAATCCATTTGTATTTGATGTTACCCAAGCATCAGAGCCACTATAGAGTTGCAAAAGAGCACGCCACTAAAGTGTTTAGGAAAAAATGGATTAGATCACTTTAAATATCTACCAGAGGAGCAATTCCCTAATCTGCGCACATTTTCAATGCGTATGGTATCTATGTTTGGCTCAATTTACTGTTATGAGCTATTTTTCTTTTCAAAATGAATATGACAAAAAGTATCTCCAGGTCTAGGATCACAGACATGCATTTAGTTTCAGTATTACAGTTGAGTTGTTCTACTTTAGAGCCAAATATATACTTTTTAGTTAATAACAAGACATTTCGAGGGCAATCAAAAAAAAAAAAATGAAAACCAGCAGTATAGGCCTACAGTAGTATTTCGTTTCATTCATATCTCATATATATTTTTAATATGTTTTAAAGTTAAATGACAGTGGAGCTTAGTTTTACTTTCTTTAGTAGTGTCAAGTGGGGCTACTTTGATAGATTTAACTTACATTTTTTATGGTTACAGTTTATTTTTTTTAGTATTTTAACATATAAAAATATGTAGATATCAGATTGTCTTTACCTTGTTATCCAATTTCTAAGAAAATAAATGTGCTGATTTCTACCAGTGAAAAAAAAATAAATAAAGACCATACTATCAAAGCTAAACTGTGATGGGGCTACTTTGATATACCATTATTTAAAGCCAGATTTCCGTAGTAACCCGAAGATGACATAATAGAATCAAACTAAAGTTGTGAGATTTGCTATTATAGAGGTAAATCAGGGCAAATTAAGCAAATGAAATTATATTTAAAGGACATTTCAAATACCACATTAGTATTTCATTTGCAAGAAAAGTACAAAGGCTCATTGTACATTATAATAGACATAGAAAATTGTATAAATTGTTGAAATCAAATTTGTTCTATCAAAACATTACCAATCTCATAAATAATTAATCTAGACTACAAACTAAATCAACTTTTCATAAAAATAATGGAAACAAAACTAGAATTTACTTGAATTCAAGAACAATAGGGAAAACATAAATCATGGAATTGTCAGTTATTTCTACGACTGAAGAAGGTAAAATCTTGATGATGTGTTACATTGAAATACGAGTAGTGGAAATGTTCTGTCAATTGGCTTAAATTTTGTTTCACTCTCATCAGCTCTTTTGAGACCATGAATCACTATTCCATTTGATGCCATGCCCACAATTTCAAAGACATGTGTGAAGATTTTCTTATCTTTACTATAAAGAACTTTAGCAAGAATAAAATTTCCTGTTTTTGAGTTTTCTGATTCTATTTCATATGTTAGCATCTTCTGGAATTTTGGGGCCTGAAACTTTGATCTGCCTATTTACACATCACCTGAGGCTCTTCGTTATCATTGCTGCTTTTGTTGTTTGAAGTAGACGCAGTAACTATACTCTTCCCTGATTAAACATTGAGTCGCCTCTCTTTTTTCTCATCATAGAGCCAGCTGTACTAGAATTCACAAATCGGTGTTCTTGAAGAAATGCCATGAGGCAACTCTCAACTTGTTGTTCAACAACTTCTACAGGCTCCGGAATTTTTTGAGGACTTCTTTCTTATTGCAAGGACAAATGCCAGTAGAAAAGGAACTGTTTTATCAAAATGTGTTTTATTTCAGACTGTTCTGTATCTCCGGGAAATGATTGTTTATTAGTATTTGTCTGTAACTTTGTCTTATCCATGTTTATCAATGCTTTCTTCAACAAGCTTGGAAAATTAGCCTTCGGTACAGTTGAAAATCGAGGATTTTCTCTTTCCACTCCATCAAAATATGTCTCCAGGCTCCTCTGAAGAATCTGAAAAATTGTTGTACTGACAAGAAACTGGTTCCTTTTTATAATCTCGCACCATAGTAGCTCTGGACGGACAGCGATAACGTCTAAAACAATATAAATGTAATTTTAAATGTTTGACTAGATTTTATCAATTTAGCCCCATCCTCTCTATCAAAGTTACCCCGTGGCTCTTCAACGTAGCTGGTGTGCATACTGCAACATTCAAGTGAACGACAAGCAACACTTTAAATGCGAAAGAACTACTTTATTTGAAGATAGAAATGAATATTCATTTATAAGTATGCTTACCTTTGTAGCTTCAAAGTTTTGCAGGTATCAGAAATCCTCATTCACTTTATAAACCACAAAATATTTAATTTCTCCTCTACAACATGTAGTATTTATATAACACCCTCGCTATCTCATAACTAGTATAACAGAGCTGCCAACACGAGATCCAAAGTTGGCCACATTCTGATATCTTTCGCGCGAATTCGATTTTAGTATTCGATCGAAGTGGTTATCAAAGTAACCCCCAATATAAAAGTAACCCCTAATGACGGTATTTATAAAAATAAACAATTGATTTTGTTGATCATTATATTGTGTTTAATATGTTTTCAAGTTAAATGACAATGGAGCTTAGTTACTTTATTGGTTTTAAAAAGAAACAGTTTATTATGTTGAGCATTGTATCTTTTAATATATTGTCCAGTTACACTAAATGACAATGGAGCTTTGCTTTTTTCTTTATTGTTTTTAAAAAAGAAATACTTTATTATGTCGATCACAAGGCAGTTCAAGAATTTTTTGTGCACATGATAAAGGAATAGTTATACAATTGAAAAATATATAATTTGCCTAATGACAATAGGTGGCCGTCATAATTATTGTATGATACGTGTACTTCCTATAAACAAAATACTGTAAAGATTTTGAAACAAGAACTAAGAGCGGAGAAATTACTGATGGGCAAGGTGTGTCGAGTCCACCACTGCACTTGACTTAGCAAAACAACTACGTTACCCCTCGCCTATCAATCAAACGAATGTGGGGTGAGTAGGAACGTTCCCTCCCTACTTTTCTGATAGTCCCCATAGCTGGCCTAGAGTATTCACTATTACAATTAATAGTGCACAACGAGTCAAATCTAAGTTTCCAGTTTTCTTACCTAGTCACTTGGTTGCTTTCTGACAAACGACGTGTTGGTTTTTCCTGTTAGGCGTTTCTTCATTGCCCGGCGTGGGTTTTCCTTGTCAATGGGTTGCACTAAGAAGCAAACATTCTCAAGGGGGCGGATGAAAGAGTTATTTTTTCCCACCATGTTAATAATATCAAAACAAATGCTTATACAAATTTTGGCCAATCGAGCGCAATTACGAGGACCACCTAAAAAGTAAGTTTCTCTATGGCCGTTTACAGGTCTTCGCGTCTTCTGTTGTTTTCGTCCCCTGTGGGGGTGCGTTTGTGTAGTGTAGTGTGCAGTCGAATAGTGTGTTGAGTGTTTGTTGTGGGTGTGTATCTCAATACAACTCAATTTTAGAACACACAATATTCGACACCACACTACACTACACAAACGCACCACCACAGGTGACGAAAACAACAGAAGACCACTTTTGAAGATGGCCCCCAGGCCGAAATTAATCAATTAAGGTAACTTTAAAACTAGTCCATTAACACGAGGAAGTAATATATACAAACTTTATATTTCTCAGTGATATAGTGTTAAAAGTTGTGTAATCAAGATGTATATGAGTAATATTTTGTTTGTACTATCTGCAGTCTCGACTTCATAAGGAGCATGTTACAACGTGGCAACAACTCTATACGTATTGAAATTTATACGCATATCGGTATTTTCTTACCAGAGACTTACGAAGAAAACCAGTAATAACAGAGACTCTCTCTTCACTCTGCCATCCGTCGCTATCCACAATCAGAATAGCATCAAATAGTGGCTTTTTTATCTGGAAAGACAAAGCTTAATAGTCTGTCTGTTTCCATTAGCCCTAAATGCTCCTGTCAGTTTCGTTGGTACTCCCTATTTTCAATGATGTCAAAAATATTATATGCGTTTCTAAAGTCGACACTGTTTTTATGATACACGAAGGGTTATTCTGCAGTGATATAACTTATTTTTAAGAAAATTTACCTTTAATTCACTTGAATTTATTTTTTTATGCTCAAATTCATTCAACTTAAATTGCTTCTGGATTAGTGGATATTACTGAATTAACCAAATAACATCAGTCTTATCCACAAGAAAGCTCACGTACATTATAAGATTGGTTCTGGCCAGATAGAATTAATTCCAGAGGTTATTAAATGTAATTACCGGTAGGTATTATTCAGACTAACCATATAAACGTGGAATCTAATCCTTCATTCATAGTCTTGACTCTTACTTACTTACTTACTGGCTTTTAAGGAACCCGAAGGTTCATTGCCGCCCTCACATAAGCCCGCCATTGGTTCCTATCCTGAGCAAGATTAATCCAGTCTCTATCATCATATCCCACCTCCCTCAAATCCATTTCAATATTATCTTCCCATCTACGTCTCGGCTTCCCCAAAGTCTTTTTCCATCCGGCCTCCCAACTAACACTCTATATGCATTTCGCCCATACGTGCTACATGCCCTGCCCATCTCAAACGTCTGGATTTAATGTTCCTAATTATGTCAGGTGAAGAATACAATGCGTGCAGTTCTGTGTTGTGTAACTTTCTCCATTCTCCTGTAACTTCGTCTTAGCCCCAAATATTTTCCTAAGCACCTTATTCTCAAACACCCTTAACCTATATTCCTCTCTCAAAATGAGACTCCAAGTTTCACAACCATAAAGAACAACCGGTAATATAACTGTTTTATAAATTCTAACTTTCAGATTTTTCGACAGCAGACTGGATGATAAAAGCTTCTCAACCGAATAATAACACGCATTTCCCATATTTATTCTGTGTTTAATTTCCTCCCGAGTATCATTTATATTTGTTACTGTTGCTCCCAGGTATTTGAATTTTTCCACCTCGTCAAAAGATAAATTTCCAATTTTTATATTTCCATTTCGTACAATATTCTCGTCACGAGACTTTGTCTTTTCGGGATTTTCTTCCAAACCTATCGCTTTACTTGCTTCAAGTAAAATTCCCGTGTTTTCCCTAACCGTTTGTAAATTTTCTCCTAACATATTCACGTCATCCGCATAGACAAGCAGCTGATGTAAACCGTTCAATTCCAAACCCTCTCTGTTATCCTGGACTTTCCTAAAGGCATACTCTAGAGCAAAGTTAAAAAGTAAAGGTGATAGCCTTGACTCTAGAAATATTTGTAACTTTATCTGTGGTGGTAATTTGTTTCTTAGCATTTAATATTATTTTAATTTAAATAAATAATCAAAGTTTTACATAACAATTAATATTAAAGTAATACTGATTCATTTCGATAATGTTTACTGTGTAAATATATGGGTAAATTACTGACAAAAAATCATTGACGTTTTAGACTTTTCGTTATACTATCAATATTTTTCTTATTTTTAATTAGAATATGGGATATAATATACAGAATGTTAAAAAAAGTATCCAATATTTTAGGAAGTACTAGTATGCATCAAAACAAGAAAAAAAGTCTAATAAACATGGGTCCTACAACACATACTTTCTGAGATCTGAACACTTGTTCTTAGGAGGTGCTCAATGTGACGTCCATTCATGGCAATGCATTCCTCTGCCCTTCGGCGTAAGGAATCACGCACTCTTTGAAATTGACCTGGTTGTTCTTGATAACTAAACGTCTAGGGGATTTAGATTTTAGGGACGTGCAGGCCAAGGTGTGGGGCCTCCCCAAACACTCCTGGGTCCTGAAATGTCAGCGTCAGGTGTTCACGCTCATTGCGGAAAAAAATAATATGCTGGTGTGCTATCCATCATGCATGAACCACATCTGTAGTCTTTGCTGACATGGTACCTACTCCAGCAAGGTAGACAATGTGTTAATAAGAAATTCCTGATAACGAGCCCCAGTTAATCTCTGGTAGCACGTATAGCCCTTAATCTATCGCCAAGAACGCCTGCCCATACGTTGATTGAGAATCGGTGCTGATGCCTTGTTTCTTCAAGTGCATGGGAATTTTCATCAGCCCACACATGCTGATTACGAAAATTCACAACACCATCTCTGCTGAATCCCGCTCATATCCGCAACCAGACTTTTGTTTCCAGTACTCCTTGCGACGTATCAGTATTCCATGCCAGGGGTGTCAACTACGGTATGATTATCTCGTAGCCTGCTGTATTGCAGGGCAGAGGAATGCATTGCCATAAATGGACGTCACATTGAGCACCTCCTATGAACAAGTGTTCAGATCTCAGAAAGTATGTGTTGTAGGACCTATGCTTATTAGACATTTTTTTGTTTTTATTTTGATGCATACTATCACCTAAAATATTGATACTTTTTTTTTAACATTCTGTATATGGACAGTTAACGGCCACATTAATTTTTTTCTGGTAGAGTTACGGCCATGAGGCCTTCTCTTCCACACTACCAGAAGTGAAATACATAATGAAACAATGACAAAAATAGTGAAGTCATACTTATATATAAAAATCATATCATGCACATTAACAAGCTTACATATAATGTAATATTGACTAAACATGATACATAATTAAGTGATTTGCAATTCATATCCTAATTATTCTACTTTATGGTAGGTCTAAATGACAATTTATACAAACACACAGCATAACGTATAAAAATCAGCTAACGCTCACAAATCAATTCCATGTAAAAGTATGCAATTCTTAATTTTTAATTTTAATTGATTAACCGTTTGGAAATCCCTGACATGACGAGGTAAGGAGTTCCGTAGGAGTTGTGTCGTAACTGCAGCGTGCAGTAAATTATATCAGTGAAGACCATGCCATGATGAATGGCATTGAGTGTTGATGGTTAAATAATTTAACTCAACTCTAAAACTTCACAATGCTATAAATATTTAATATAACACTTCAAACATCAAGACAAAAGATTTTGAATAGCGATATAGATCACGATGTCACGGTCCGGGACTGATGTAAAGTTATAAAATATAATAGAATGAACGGAATCATTAAACAAGTAATAGAATGAACGGAATCATTAAACATATAATAGAATGAACGGAATCATTAAACAGATAATGGAATGAACGGAATCACTAAACAGCTAATAGAGTGAACGGAATCACTAAACATAATGGAATGAACGGAATCATTAAACATATAATAGAATGAACGGAATCATTAAACAAATAATAGAATGAACGGAATCATTAAACATATAATAGAATGAACGGAATCATTAAACATATAATGGAATGAACGGAATCATTAAACAAATAATAGAACGAACGGAATCATTAAACATATAATGGAATGAACGGAATCATTAAACAGATAATAGAATGAACGGAATCATTAAACATATAATGAAATGAATGGAATCATTAAACATATAATGGAATGAACGGAATCATTAAACATGTAATAGATTGAACGGAATCATTAAACATGTAATAGATTGAACGGAATCATTAAACATGTAATAGAATGAATGAACGGAATCATTAAACATGTAATAGAATGAACGGAATCATTAAACATATAATAGAATGAACTGAATCATTAAACATGTAATAGAATTAACTGAATCATTAAACATATAATAGAATGAATTGAATCATTAACATATAAGAGAATGAACGGATTCATTATACATGTAATAGAATGAACGGAATCATTAAACATATAATAGAATGAACGGAATCATTAAACATGTAATAGAATGAACGGAATCATTAAACATGTAATAGAATGAACGGAATCATTAAACATGTAATAGAATGAACGGAATCATTAAACATGCAATGGAATGAACGGAATCATTAAACATATAAGAGAATGAACGGAAACATTAAACATGTAATAGAATAACGGAATCATTAAACATGTAATAGAATGAACGGAATCATTAAACATATAAGAGAATGAACGGAATCATTAAACATGTAATAGAATGAACGGAATCATTAAACATATAAGAGAATGAACGGAATCATTAAACATGTAATAGAATGAACGGAATCATTAAGCAGATAATAGAATGAATGGAATCATTAAATATATAATGGAATGAACAGAATCAATAAAAATACAGAGTGTTTCCGAGGTGGTGTCACAAACTTTCAGGGATGATGGCGAAGGGCACATGTATCAATTGGAGAGAAGGAACCCTGATCCGGAAATGACCAAGTCGAAAGTTACAAGCAAAAATAGTTGTGTGGAAATGAAACAATTTTATTCTTCTGTACACCTTATTTATGTGTATTTATCTGTATATCTTACAGATACTGTATTCATCTGACGTTGTTTATGTTGTCTACTTATAGTATTCCATTCAGTGCGCTGTCTGAGGGATGGGGATAGGAAACTACACTAAAGCAATGCAGATAGCGTAATGTGTAACGGACATGGTCGGTCCTGATATGCGCGTCTGTAGACAGCAGTGTATGTGTACAAGTTGCAGTGTCCAGTCGATCAGTCCTAGTGAAATGGAGGAGTACACGAGAGCGAAATAAGGAGACCTGATTTTCGAATAGGGATGAGCCAATGGGAACAGTAGACAAGCTCACAGATTGTATCGGGTTAAGTACCCACGTAGGAGACATCCGGCCCACACCATCTTTCCACGACTGTTCCGAAGGTTAAGGGAAGGAGGGCACGTGGTGCCAAATTACAATTCCATTTCCACACAACTATTTTTGCTTATAACTTTCGACTCGGTCATTTCCGGACCAGGGTTCCTTATCTCCAATTGATACATGTGCCCTTCGCCATCATCCCTGAAAGTTTGTAACACCACCTCAGAAACGTGTTTAATAGAATGAACGGAATCATTAAACATATAATAGAATGAACAGAATCAATAAACATATAATAGAATGAACGGAATCATTAAACATATAATAGAATGAACGGAATTATGAAACGTAGAATATAATGAACTGAATTATTATACATATAGAATGAATGGAATCATTAAACATGTAATAGAATGAACGGAATCATTAAACATGTAATAGAATGAACGGAATCATTAAACATATAATATAATGAACAGAATCAATAAACATATAATAGAATGAACGGAATCATTAAACATATAATAGAATGAGTGAAATCATTAAATTAATAACAGAATAAACGGAATCTTTGAACAGATAATAAAATGAACGGATAATTAAACGACGCTTTGGCAGACACATGTCAAAAGCACTAATATTCAAAAAATTAGTTCTAAATCAACCTTACTATATGGAAGCGAAAATATGTCATAAAGAAATAAGGCGCAAAAAAAAAAAAAAAACAACTGAAAGCTGCATAAATGAGTTTCTTAATATTATCTTTTGGGATTTACTAAAAGAGAGACTTAACAAGCAGATATCCGGGAAATCAAATTTAAGAATATAATAAAAGAAATTAAGTTATAGCAACATAACTCGAAAGACTACGTAAATGGAATGATTGGATAGAATGACCAAGAGCGGAACTGAACCTATTGTAGTGAACCTAATCCGGGATCGTTCATGATTATGATGAACTGGATCTAGTTATTTATTTATTTCACTGCGGATAATTGATAATTTTGTTACATAATTCCGAGCCATGAGAATTCACCAAATTTTACAGAAAAAGTTTACTGTTTGTCTTAACCCTTATTTGTGAACACGGTGGCAAAATTTTCTCAGTAAAGGGAAATCCCCCTCGACTGAACAACATTGCTATCTTGCCATACAACGTTGATATATGCTTCATTAAAAGCTAACTTTTCGTTTGCTTCTTCTATTATTCACCGACCAGTGCTCACAGATATAGTTAAAAATTGAGCCTTGTACCACATCGCAGAACTTTAGTCGTGTTGAGAATTATAATAGTCAGTATGAGTATAAATACGACAACCATGACAGGAGTAATACTTAAGAAAGAAACGAAAAAAAAATAATAATTATATGATGAACACTTGTTTCGGCACACGGTGTAGGAAATTCAAGCTGTAATTGAGAGACCCAATAGCGCGGTGGTAACACATCACCTCTGATATCTCAGCCGCCATTGTTAATGGTGTCGTGGAACTAAAGATGCCGTTACATAACAAGCGGCAAGCGGATTGTAGGACAGCCACACAGACAGACAGTGGGATCTAGCGCACTAAATGCATCATTAGTTCCTAGAACCCAGCAGACTTTATGAGCCAGCCACCAACCTCTTGGCTACAAAGCTGTTGAGTCCATCAATGAATGAAACTGTTTTCTTGATCAATGTTGGTAATTTAAACTTCTCACTGTTTTCCGAATCAGTCTACACACACGTAGGCCTACTATTTTGTAAAGTTCCAGTCGATGCTGCACTAAGAGTTAACGAAAGTTGGCACTAATGCAGAAAGAACAAGCAGATTACCGTAACAAGCAGATTTGCAAATTGCATAACAAATGGACGATTGAGAACGTCAAAATTAAAGTACTATTTAGTGCATATTCTACATGTATTAATATAGTGCAGTGATGTCAAAGCAAGCGCATTTTTCTGACCTTGACGTCGTGCGCGGGCAGCAAGCGCTAAGTATGCAAAGAGGAAGGCTTGTGTATATGAATAAGCAGCCTGTTGGATTAAGAAAAAGTGGTGCACAAACTTCAAACGGAACGTGAAATTTTATGTCGTTATTTTTATATGGCTTCTTTCTGTTTAATATTATCTATATTGTCTGTAAAACAAAAGTACTAACACTGATTTCTTAATATTGAACTTGTGTTTTAAATCTTAATAACATAATAGAGAGTTAAGAAGGAATATTCACTTAAATTCCATAGCAGTATAATATTATATTAAGTGGATGAAACACATCATTCATAAAGAAAGTGATATTCCAGAGAAAGAGATTGAGTATGACATGATAAGTTGGAATTTATATTGATGGTATCTTTAGCATTACAAAAGTAATCAATAAACTAATCAAAACAATATTACAGTACAAAGCAAAGTTACCTAGGTACTGTATCTGTTTTAAGTGTAACTAATATTACATAACAAAACTCTTATCGCATTATGCTTCTAAGGTGATATTTGTGAGCAACTTCCTATCATCAGAATATTAAATTATTTTCTCGAAATCTGCTGAAGCTATAGAGCTGACATTTTTACAACACATGGGCACGTTTCTTTTGCTTATGATGTAACAGTAGTTGCTTTGTTAATTCATTTCCTTACAAACAATTTCCATGCGAATATTTTCAAAATTTTCAATACACTATCTTCAGTAATACATGTTTACGGTATATTAGATTTACGAAAACATTCTGTAAGGCTACTAAATAAATTGGCCTATATCTGAAAATTTCAATTTTCTATAAAAAAGTTGAGAAAATGTTTCTTTCGAACAAAAAAAAAATCAAACTTGTGAAAAATGAACATTAAAATTAAAACTTACATTCTTATAATGCACTTATACTTCTCAGGCAAATCTAAAAATTAACATGGATACAGTTTTAATAAGTTCTCTTCCCTTTATCTATTGAATCAGTGCTGGCCATCCCTGAATATAACTCGACCAAGCGGCATATACCACCTCTATCGTCTGTCTCTTTCCTTTCTGCTGTAAAGCGCTCAGGCTCTCCTGGGCTATAAAGCGCACTTGCTCCTATGGACATCAATTGACATGCCTGTTTTAGAGAGTGGTTGGATATAATCATAGGCGAGGGGAGTGAAACCTACAAAGTAGGACTTGTTTGGTTTAGGTACAAAGCATGTACAGTCAGAAGACCCGTGCACTGGATTTTAGAGAAAATTACGATAATATAACATTTGTATGTAAGCTTATAATATTGCTCAATAAATTAATCTACTGTATCTATCTCTCTACACAAACTCATATATGCACATACACTATACACATACATGCAGACACATTAATCACACAAAGACATTCATATACGGTATAAACAGTATAGACGTACTGTAAATACATGCGCTCATAATATGCAAGTATTGCTATTACAAATTATACTTACGAACATATACCATTAAGTTATAGCAGGTTCCTATGCATTTGTGTATTCGCATATGAACACATGCAGGCGTGTGTGTATGCGCATGTGAACTGTGTGTATGTGTATATGTCGTCGTTGATTTTACGGAACCTATCAGACAGTACAGAGCTTAATTTTTCAGAAGGGAGAAGAAAGGAATTAAATGTCAATAGACCTACACTGATCCTCGATTATGTTATCATATTCACCAACGTTTTCTACCGAATTATCTAATATTCTTCTGTAGGCCTACATATGTTTCATACACGTACAGTATGTGCCTATAATTTGCGTCTAAAGTACATAATACATGGAATGTTATATAACACTACATTCATATTGCATATACGAGTACTTCGAAATAATTCTGACTCTGGAGGTAAAATTTCATAACGGACAAGATACCTTGTAGAAATGTTTTATGTGATTGTGTTAAGACTAATGTCCGTTACGGTTAAAATCTTCGGCACCTGATTTATAATTCTCTAAAATATAATTACACTGATTTTAATTTATTTATATACTAATGATACTGTGCTAAAATATAGAAGGTACTAATTGTAGCAATTGTTACAGAATATTGATTTTAATGACAATTTTACCCGTAAGTTATTTAGAATGTTTACTTAGAATTTCTGTATTTTATTTTAATCACTATTTTATAACGTATCAGACAATGACGGGGCAGGCAATTGTTTGCGGCAATTGTAAGGTTTCTATTGAACTCAAAATACATACAGTTGAAACTGGTAGATCTCTCCTCTTTAGTTCTGCTTTGGTATTAATATTTTAGTCTGTAGGTCAGATTTCACTGTTATGTTTTGGTGCTGCATGTGGGAGGGAGCAGATAATTTCATCCTGATACCCAATCCTATGTGGAACCACCCAAGTGCTCATAAAAACCCATCCTTTTAAACCAACCTCATAAAAATGTACCTGTACGGTTCACAAACTTCAATAATTACAATGCGGTGACATTTAGTGTGGAGAATGTTGGTATTACCTCGTCATGACTTTAATACGTCACGTTCTTTCAATATGCCTCGCTTAAGTAAGCCAACGGTGTTTAGAAGGAGCCGACCTTTGACTTTTCGAAGAGCTATATTTAAAAATAGATATATTTTGAAGACCTAATTAGAAATTTATTAGCGTATTAGAGAGAAAATTATGTGCATACCGTTACGTCGAAAACACTTTGTTAGTGTACATAATGTTTAAAGAATAATTTCCACGTAAAATTACTGTACTTGATGCTCACTATGACACTGAAACCTATTACAGCAAACTTTCTGTACAGTCTGAAAATACTTTGAGATAGTTACAAAATTATTATTATTATTATTATTATTATTATTATTATTATTATTATTATTATTATTATTATTATTTATACTGGCAGAGTTAAAGCCATAGGACCTTCTCTTACACTCTACCAGGTCATGAAATATACAAGCAGTGAAATTTAACAAAATGTTAAAGAACAGAATACTAACATATTACAAAAAATAATAGCATAACAAAATCGATACTAAACAATATGAAAATAATACCATAGTAGAAAAAAAGAAAGTAAAATACTGATATAAAGATGGAATATAATAAAAGCAACTCAGTTAGTAGAAATAGTTAACAGAGAAAACGTAAGAAAGAATACAACAAATGGAATGTAATAAAATAATTAAAACATAAAAAAATACGAAATTTAAATAAAATCCACACTAGAAAGGGTATTATAATACATTCATCTGGTAACCAAGAGAACAAAAAAAAAAGTAAAGGAAGAAAAAGGTATATATATTTTACAAAATTACCGCACAGAAAGGGACTTATAATTTAAAGAAATCTGAATTGAAATAGTGCAATTTTAGTTTATTTTTGAAACTAGATAATGTCCGACAGTCTCTTACATGCTGTAGTAGAGAGTTCCAGAGATGAGCTGCAGAGACGGTGAAAGAAGAAGAGGATGTTCTGTGTTTAGGAATGGAGAGTGTGATAAGGTGTTGTGAGGGAGTATCTATTTCGTGATATGAGGACAAATGTTGAAAACGCGAAGCTAAGTAGCTAGGGTTAGAGTTCTGAAGAATATTGAAGAGTAACGTGAGAGAGTGAATAGTTCTTCGCTCTTTGAGACGGGCCCAGGACAGCATATTTAGTGAAGGTGTGATACGGTCAGATCTACGGACGTTGCAAATAAATCGAACACATGCATTATGAACACGCTGTAGTCTGTCTGTCAGTCTAATGTTAAGGTCAGTGTAGAGAGTGTCACAGTAATCGAAATGAGGCATCAAGAGCGACTGTGCTATGTATTCTTCTTGAGAACCAACGGAAGGAAATTTCGGATTCTTTTTCTTTCATTCAATACTCCATGAATTTAACTCGTAATACTTTTATATATGTTGCAATTGTTCACAGCTTTCTCTAAAATAAGTAAGTAAATGATTGAATGAATGCATAAATGCATGATATATTATTTAGGAGAGAAGTTATTTGTTTTGTCTAAATGCACCACTATGAAGGGACAGTTTCACATAATGAGACTTAGTAGACAAAAATATATTCCATCTGTAACTTTTGTATAAAGTTTTATAAAAAAAACTGTTAGATAGGAGAGAAGTGACTAATTTTCTTTGAATGCATTCCTATAAAGGGATAGGTCATCTTATGGAACCGTAAATATAGTTTCTTCACAAAAATATATGCTACCTGTAATTTCCGTACAATGTTTCATAAAAATCTGTCAGATAGGAGAGAAGTTATTAATTCTGTCTAAATGCACCCACTATAAAGGGGTAGTTTTTCTTGTGCAAACGTAATCAGGATTTTCCACCTGTAAGTCATGTACAAAGTTTCGTAACAATCCGTTAAAATGCAGAGAAGTTATTAATTTTGTCCAGCTAGTGATTTGCGTTCTGATTCACTGTGAGATTGTTAAGGTTAGATAAAAATGTTCCAGTGTATTTTTAACCTGATATTCGATGTCATGTGAATAATTTTTCAGGCTTAAAACACTCTCACAATGATTAAAAACTTCCTTATTCCATGATTATTTTCTGCTGTTCAGCCAAACGTGAAAGAGATATCGTATGCCCCACCACTGAAAAAAATTAATTACTGATAAATGCGCAAACTTTAAAACAAGGATTCAACACTCTAAATGCTGCTGTCTTAAATGGTAAAAGAATTGTTGTAACCGAACGTGACCAGCTATACTAAAATTCACATTATATTAGGAGAACTTTAAAAACTTTTTTTTTTTCAATTGTAATATTTAAGCCTTGTTGTAAGAAGAAAAATACTTTAAAAACTTGTAATTGAAGTTACATTAGTAAGAACGTACCTATCTGAACAGATTCCATGTCTTACAACTCAATAAATCACTAACAATTGGCTCTTTTTCATCCACACAGTAAGTCATTCTGTCTACGGCTGAACAGGAGCGAGAAGTGTTAGGAAGAACTCTTTGTTCATAACCTTCTAAATATTGCTTGTCGCTGATAAAACTATTACTCACAACTATTACTGTTAAAGAACATGAATTCATATTCATCTATGCCTAACTAAACAAGTCGAAATTGAATTTTTGTCCATCTAGACTGGGAAAATTGCACACTGTACGCTTGCGCAATAGAACAAAGTTAATATGTGTAAGAACATATATGTTTATATGTGTATGGAATATGCATTTAGTATGTATGACGAGGAAATTGATTTTGCGCCTTAAGATGGCAGTTCCACCATTAATTTACCAGGCTATACTTAGACCAGTAATAGTATATAGGCTATACTACAAAAATTATAACATTCAAGCTGTAGGATGACTAAAGGTATTTACAAAACGCCTTAGTCTCTTAATTCTGGATCTGGAACATTCATCTAATATACTAATGATTAGACAGTGGATGCGGGATGACTTAAGGAAAAGTGAAGTTGTTTCGTATCGGAGTATATGGCACGTGCCGCGTCGTTCGTCTTTTGTGTACCTGGCGAGTACAGCAGCGTACATAAAGAAGGAACCGCAATCCACATTGCAACGCATCCTGCTCAAGTATTTAGTACGAGTTGAATAGTGTAGTGCTGATCCATTCATAATCATCATCATCATTATCATTATCATCATCATCATCATCATTTAGTTGTGCGGGTCTAAACGACACGTGCAACATGGTGCTCAGTGCAAATATTCCTCTAAAGAAATTGAGTGATCCCCATTTTAGAGTTTTTCTTCAGAAATTCTCTCGATACAAAAACTGTTTAAGCGATAGGTGAAGACGATTCAGCTTCGACAACTTACGAGAATATATCGTCGTTTACTGCAACGCTGGTAATTGCATCAATGATGACGAGGACTGAACTTGCAAGGTATGTGCTACACTACTACAGTACGTTATTTTTCTTTTCCTTCTGACTGTACGGAGATACAGTAGCATGTTGACGTCGTCTGTTTACGTTTAAAACCTGTTCAGCCAATGGTCTGAATGAAAAAAAAAATAACATATAGTAAATGTGCACCTACATTCAACGGTAAGTCAACCCGCATCCATTGTCTACTTATGATCGTACTTAATGGTGGTTATGACCAGACAGCAGATTTTCGGTCCCAATATTGAACATTAGGTGTACAACAGTTGCAGGGAGATCATTAAATTCAATGCTACTCTCCTTCGGATGCCAAGGGACATGAAGTCTTGTCGCTGTGTAGAGACCGAAAATCCGCTGTCTGCTTATGACGATGAAAATGATGTTTAATTGCTATTTTCACTCTGATTGAGTCTGAAATTCTAGAAACTGTTATCTGTATTTTTAATTGAAATTTCTAGATTATTTCAGTTTGCAGATATTACGAAGGAATTATTTAAAATGAGGTTAAGAAATCAGAACTTGACAAGAAATTATAATAGGATGGTACCTTGTTAGATGCGAGAATCCCTAGTGGCTATCAAATTAGAATATGGGGTCCATTAAGCTCGGAATTTGTGCACGAAAATTTCACGGTTAGTATTTTGCGTGGGTGTTTTGCGGATGCCGTCCTGAAATTCTCTTTTCATCTTTTCATGGCCTCTGGCCCAAGCTTATATGAAATCACAATGCTGTATAAGTCAGCAGGCAAGCAATACATATGGATGCTGGAATATATTACTGTCACTTAACCTTGCCTGTGCAGTTATGCTCATTATTGACGATGGATTGTCCTACCTTGTTTAAGATGCGGTACCTACATACCTAGTTTAGCCCGAGAGCTTTATGCAAATAAATATGGGAAACTTACGATTCAAAACGTCCAATTTGAATGCCGATACAAGGTGATTAGATTATAAAGAAACATTCATTTGATTAATTTAACGATGATCTTGGCCTTTGCCATTTCTCCCTGGTGATATGATGGATTGATTATGAACCGGTGAACTATAACGAATTCGAGCCGAGTGTGACGGAGGTGCTCAACGGTGAAGTTCAGCAATGGTGTTTGGTGAAAGCTACGATCGTGAATTCGAATCTCGTCTACGGCTTAGATTTTGTTAATTTTCAATGCGACAGGCTACTCATGCTGTTATAAGTGGAACCCTAAGCTGTGCTGAACTGAGGTCACTGGAGATCCGCAATGTAAGCTTATTGTTGGTCAGGGCGATGTTGCCTCAAAGGTTGAAGAGCCTAAATCTAGAAGGGTAGAATGCCTAAGACAAGGAAGGGATGAAAATTGGAGGAAGAAAGAAAGCAGAAAGGAAGATATTAAGTGAAAGAAGACAGAGAAGACAGAAACAGAAATACGGAAGGGGGAAGGAAAGAAGGAACGTATAAAATAAGAAAAACAAAAGAAAATAAGAAGGTACAGAGAAAAAAAAAAGGATGAAGGAAAATAAAAATAAAATAAGGAAAAAGAAAAGAAATGAAGGAAAGAAGAAAATGAGACAGAATGATGCAGAAAATAAGGGGATATGCAGAAGGAGGAAAATAAGAAGGAAGAATTAAAATACGGAAGTAGGGAGAAGGAAAAAGGAAGGATGAAAATGAGATGGAAGAATTAAAATACGGAAGTAGGGAGAAGGAAAAAGGAAGGATGAAAGTGAGAAAGAAGAATTAAAATACGGAAGGGTGAAAGTGAGATGGAAGAATTAAAATACGGAAGGATGAAAGTGAGATGGAAGAATTAAAATACGGAAGTAGGGAGAAGGAAAAAGGAAGGATGAAAGTGAGATGGAAGAATTAAAATACGGAAGTAGGGAGAAGGAAAAAGGAAGGATGAAAGTGAGAAGGAAGAATTAAAATACGGAAGGATGAAAGTGAGATGGAAGAATTAAAATACGGAAGTAGGGAGAAGGAAAAAGGAAGGATGAAAGTGAGAAGGAAGAATTAAAATATGGAAGGATGAAAGTGAGATGGAAGAATTAAAATACGGAAGTAGGGAGAAGGAAAAAGGAAGGATGAAAGTGAGAAGGAAGACTTAAAATACGGAAGGATGAAAGTGAGATGGAAGAATTAAAATACGGAAGTAGGGAGAAGGAAAAAGGAAGGATGAAAGTGAGAAGGAAGAATTAAAATACGGAAGGATGAAAGTGAGATGGAAGAATTAAAATACGGAAGTAGGGAGAAGAAAATAATGAAAAAGGAAAATGAGAAGGATGAATTAAGACACGGAAGTAGGGAGAAGAAAAAAGGAAGGATGAAAGTGAGAAAGAAGAAAGGAAATACGGAGGTATGGAGAAGAAAAGAGGGAAGAAGGAAATGAGAAGCAAGAATGAAAATAAAGAGACAGGGAGAAGATAGAAAAGGAGAATGAAAATGAGAAGATAGTAACAAATGTAGAAAGGAAAAAAATGCAAGAAAGTAGGATGAAAATATAAAGTAAGAGAGGAAATAGAAAGTAAAAAATAAGTAAGGGTAGAACAGAAACTAGAAGGAAGAAAGAAAGATAGGAGAGAAGAGAATAAGCTGTGAAGCAAGAAAGTGAGAAGGAAGCAGTAAAATAAGAATAAAAAACGAAAAGAATGAAAATAAAAAGGAAATAATATTTTGATGCAGACAACTCCTATTGTGTAGATCGGGGGTATTAGTACAGATCGAATTAAACTTAAGAGATTGGTACCCTTGTCGTATCTCAACACTACATTCTGCAAGCAGAGCGCAAGCTCTCACGGATAATATTCCTGCCGTTTTACTGCACTACAGTATGGTAAAAGATCTTTCGCGAAATTTGTGAATTATTTATATAAGGAAATGGAGAGAATTTTATCTGAATTTCACAATAGTTACTCAAAATGTTCTTAATTAGCCCTATGTTCTAAACACATGTTTCAGCGATGTATGAATGTCTGGAACACGCACTGAAACTTATCCTCACTAATATTGCGTATTAGCTATGTTATTTCAACCGTATTAACACTTAAATAATTTACTAACACAATATTTGGATGGTCGTCTAGTCTCAGAAAACCATCTCCGAAACTTGCGTAAACAGAATTCCTTCTTCTTCTTCTTCTTCTTCTTCTTCTTCTTCTTCTTCTTCTTCTTCTTCTTCTTCTTCTTCTTCTTCTTCTTCAGTAGACACGTTGCAACAAAGGTCGCCAGTGTAGTGCAACAACTGACAAAGAAAACCTACGAATTGTGTCCTTGGCCGAACTTAAAAAGCAAAGACTAAATTAGCGGCATCTTACCGAGCTGCGAGATTGCAACGTGGTATATAGTGCGCTGGGTTTTCCTGTAAAAAGAGGGTTAGAACTGCTCCGAAATTGAAGTAAAATTTATCTAATTACCTTAAATAAATAATTTACTAGTTACGCTGAAGATTGCTTGCCAGACTGTAGTACCATGAAACTGCAAGAATGTTGTCCGAGATCTGGTGAAGTGCTGGACAGGCTGTACTGCCGATGCCGGTTCCTTAGGTTTGACTCGGCCTGTATTATACGTAATCTTCCTCTAAAACAAGTCTTTCTACAGTTATCGAGGTATCTTCTTCCAAATTTATAATAGGTTTTGTGATTTTCTTAGAAAATATCTGCTTCCTTCTTATCTCTTGGCAATCATAAAATACTGAAAATGGAAAATGTGAAAGGATTTGAAGGAACCTTGAATTAATAATTAAAAGGGGCAAGGGAATATGAACATCCAAGAGTACTTGGGCGATCTATGAGTAGACTCTTGCTAGGAGGTTGCATTGGTGCATGGGTACGAAACTCTCTTATGCTCATAAACTTGATTGTGTCTTTTTCTGAGATTTTCCGAAACTCTACAGTGAATGTTAGGCTATCAAATAGAGGATCGCAAAGTACTGTCTCGCTATCGTCAAATCTATTGCTGCTAGATAATCGTGTAGTTGGCACAGCAACGTTAACTTAAATAATAGATTAAAAATAAACATAAGCATTAGAGAAGGAATTTAAAATTTGGAACAGTCATGAGCCTAAACCTTTTTAGAGGACGATAGTAATTATAATATTAACCATCATAGTAATACTAGGGTGACTAGATGTCATGATTTTCGCAGGATACTCCTTTTTTTAACCCCTTATCCTGTGGTCCGAGTAAAATCTTAAAAACCTTATAAATATCCTGCTTTTTAAGATTATCTTGCTAAAAGTCTGCGAAATAAAATTTTAAACGGAAGTCCTACGTTTTCTATTTACTCTCAGAAAATAAATGAAGAGGATATCAAAAGGAAGTACTTTGCAGCAGTGAATATAATACGCGTATGTAGGCAGATGAAAAATCTAGATTGCAGTCAGAAACTTTAAAACATATGTTAATCAGAAATGTAATCTGAATTGAAGAGTTCAGAGCCATAGTGGGCCAAGCGTCATTTATTAAAAACGGAGAAAGCAAAGGTTAAAGTTAAGTTGAATACCATAGTTTAATGAAGATTGACATATCATTTGGTTTTAATGTGTATACTTTATATTACTTGCTATATGTTTCCATTGAATTATGGTAATAACTTCATTTTAACCCTGTTTTCTAAGGTTTTAGTAAATGGCGCTTGGCCCACTATGGTTCTGAACCCTTCAATTATAGCTTGAATTCTCCGAATTCCTTCTTGAACAGAGACAGTTGTTAATAAGCAACGCATTCAAAATTTGACAAATAAACTTTAGTTAAACTGAAATCATTTTACTACAATTTTGATTCCTTGCAGAAACAGCACATGTCAAGCAAATATACAGTATATTGATTTAATTCAATAACAATTCATGAAGCCAGTACTATAACCATTGATGTGGTCTACCATCAGTAATACTGTTTTTTTGTGTCTACTGAAAAATTTAGTTTTCGGGACATGTGGTGTTTCTGAAATCCCCGATTCCATTACTCTAAATATTTGAATATTTGTATTGTATTAAAACTTGTTACCGCTTTGATATGAAGTTTAGATACGGTAATGTAAGGCGAATAGCAAAAACCTAAGACAGCTCTTTACAGAGTTCCTTCTAGAAATGGGTCCTGCTTTTCGTGTCTGAAAATCTAGTCATCCTAAGTAATACTTCAGTACTTCATTCTCACAAAATTTGAACGGTTTCTAAATTTTAAAAGGACTTTTTAATTGAAGAAAATTATCCAATTTTACATATATACATATACAGGGACATCATTTTATTTTTACTTGCATTTTTATTGTACCTGCATTTCTGAATGTACTTCACTCCCACCCCTTCACTAATGTCCTTGCTCCCGTCAGACACACAAACTTACGGCCGCTGTTGCATTCGAAGTCTTCAAGCAGTGAAGTAAACACTGCAGTGTATAGTGTGTTTCAAAAATATGATTGCGTTTTCTATAGAAGAAAGAACCTATATTAATAATATCGTACTAAAAAATTATATTCAAGAAACGATAAATTCAATTTCATAGAATATGCTTCAAAATGTTTTTAATAATAGCCTATGCGTACTGAATTGAAGCCTGCATTGTAATGAACGGCAACCATTTTCAGCAACTTGTTTAAAAATTCAGATTAGCTTATTTTGAATTGAGGTGGTTAGAAGCAAAGGAATGCTAGTGACATTTGTAATAACATGAGTTAAGTGCATCCAGTGTAAGCAAAAGTATCTAAAATTTTAGTGGCAAAGGGATATTTTAATCGCATCACACATTAAAATTTAAATACAAATTTCACCGATTTTACGAAAGCTTAAATATTTAAACCCCATTTTCTCAAAAGTAACTTAAGTGCACTTACAACCCTTTACTTATGACCCCCTCAATTTAAATGCACTCTCTATATTGTATGTTAACATCAATAATTAATATCCTAAATAAAGTAGACATTACATAACGAACATAGTCGTCTGAAAAGTTGAGTTTTTGAAAAAAAAATGTTACTACTCTACTGTATTTTGATAAATTCCGTAAAAGTGATGATCAAACTGAAAATCGTAATATCGTATTTCCCTACAACATAAATGGATACACTACTTTTCTCTCCTCCTATACCTAGTAAAATGATTTGTTTACATATTGCACTAGTAACATAAAACTCCGGTAATGGAAGGGGGCAACAGTGTTTCCGAGTATAGCCAGGTTACTGTTAAAAATGTTGGTAAAAATAAAGTGATGTCCCTGTACAATGTTACATATATTGCTCTTGCGCTCAGTATTTCAATTGTTTAGGGTGGGGTTAATGATATCTCACGAATTGTTTGCATAAAGAAGTGTTAATAAATTCAACAAAGTAAATGATATTTGAATTGATAAAGTATAATTCGTAGTTGTGGAAACAAATGACGCCGCGAAGCGTTGTACGGCGGTGTGCATCGCTCCTCTGTCACGACAGTGCTGCCACCCCCGCTCCGCGCGTTTGGGCGTGCATCTAGTGGCCTAGAGTCCTGTCACGATCCTCACGAAGCGATGTGCAAGTTCATCACATACCTTAAGTCATGCTCAGGAAGACAGATCTAGTGCTCGTGGCTTGTCGTAATCTGCCGCTTAAATTCTGTATAAAATTATACATAATTTTATTATTTAATTATACCATGTACAGTACAATTAAAGGACTTTTAAGTTATGATAGTTGTAATTTTTTAGCATATATTGAATCCAATAGGTGATTTCTGTAATGTCTACTAGCTTTATATATAGAATTTCCTCCTGAAATATATAGGGCGAATTCATGTTAAGCTTTTACCAATCATTTTATTCTTAATTTATCTTTCCAAAGTACGTAATTCAATAAATTGTGGCTTTACTGAAACTCTTGTAAAGAATAAATGCATGTGTACCTAAATAAATGAACAGAAAATCAAAAGAATGATAACTATATATGGTAGCTCAGTTGGTAGAGCGACTGGCTGCGGACTGGAAGGTCCGGCTTCAATCGCGAGTGGTGTTGGCACTTTCCTCGTTGTCAAAACTTCAAAAACGGCCACAAGATTCACTCAACCTCCCATCAAATTGAGTGCCGGGTATTCTCAGTGGGTAAAAGAGCGTGGTGCCGACCATATCACTTCTGTTAAGTGCCGAGGTCATGAAAACATGGAGATTTACCTGCATGTCCCCAAGCGCCTTCATGAAATGTAAAGGGGTTAACTTTATTTTCATATGTAAATGTAATACAAATGTAAGTACTACTGTATTCATCAAACATGTCAGTTATATCAGTAAATAGTAATACATACATACTTACTTACTTACAAATGGCTTTAAAGGAACCCGCAGGTTCATTGCCGCCCTCCCATAAGCCCGCCATCGGTCCCTATCCTGTGCAGGATTAATCCACTCTCTATCATCATATCCCACTTCCCTTAAATCCATTTTAATATTATCCTCCCGTATACGTCTCGGCTTCCCCATATGTCTTTTTCCTTCCGGTCTCCCAACTAACACTCTATATTCCACGAGTTTTACTCTTTCAGGAGCGAGCTAAAGTTTTTCTGTTTATTTATATTTTATGTTACAACTATTAGCAAAATAAATAGATAAATAAATAAATAAATAAATAAATAAGTAAATAAATAAATAAATAAATAAAATATGCATTTCTGGATTCGCCCATACGTGCTATATGCTCAGTCCATCTCAAACGTCTGGATTTAATGTTCCTAATTATGTCAGGTGAAGAATACAATGCGTGCAGTTCTGCGTTGTGTAACTTTCTCCATTCTCCTGTAACTTCATCCCTCTTAGCCCCAAATATTTTCCTAAGAACCTTATTCTCAAACACCCTTAATCTCTGTTCCTCTTTCAAAGTGAGAGTCCAAGTTTCACAACCATACAGAACAACCGGTAATATAACTGTTTTATAAATTCTAACTTTCAGTTTTTTGGCAACAGACTAGATGACAAAAGCTTCTCAACTGAATAATAACAGGCATTTCCCATATTTATTCTGCATTTAATTTCCTCCCGAGTGCCATTTATATTTATTACTGTTGCTCCAAGATATTTGAATTTTTCCACCTCTTTCAAAGATAAATCTCCAATTTTTATATTTTCGTTTCGTACAATATTCTCGTCACGAGACATAATCATGTACTTTGTCTTTTCAGAATTTATTTCCAAACCTATCACTTTACTTGCTTCAAGTAAAATTTCCGTATTTTTTCTAATCGTTTGTGGATTTTTTCCTAACATATTCACGTCATCCGCATAGACAAGAAGCTGTTGTAACCTGTTCAATTCCAAACCCTCTGTGTTATCTTGAACTCTCCTAATGGCATATTCTAGAGCAAAGTTAAAAAGAAAATGTGATAGTTCATCTCCTTGCTTTAGCCCACAGTGAATTGGAAAAGCATGAGACAGAAACTGTCCTATACCGACTATGCTGTAAGTTTCATTGAGACACATTTTAATTAATCGAACTTGTTTCTTGGGAATACCAAATTCAATAAGAATATTATATAAAACTTCTCTCTTAACCGAGTCATAAGCCTTTTTGAAGTCTATGAATAACTGACGTACTATACCCTTATACTCCCATTTTTCTCCAATATCTTATCTGTCGAATAAAAAAATATGATCAATAAATAGTAATAGTAATAGTAAATAGTAATTTATTTTCCATTACATAGGTACAATGTAATTCTACAACTTATCTAGTACAGGCAACAATAGTTACGATACATGGGCTGTTTACAGAACGTTACAACATGGTAGACTATATTACCCCACATAATATTTCAGATGGTAAAATTTACAGAGAACTAGGTATAAGTAGAACTGACAGGGTATGGATATATTAGAAATATTGAAGTTGTATAAGTTATCACAAATAGGATGCTTACACTTGGAATGGTTTTACAATAAACAAATATATGAAACAATAAAATATGTACAAGTACGGGGTCCGGCAAAAAGATGTGACGTTTTTAAGTTGGTAGTAACTGTGGCTGACAGTCGCTCAGCGGTGGAAGGATAGGAAATGATGATGCCATTTCAGTTGCATTGGATCCGTGGAACGCACCACATCGGACGTTTGCAGTGGAGATGTTTTTCATAACAAATGATTCAGTAGTTCTTACGCAACAATATTTAAATGTGAGTCGATAAGGGCGAGTTCCCAGCCGTAACACAATTTTATTGTGGGTAAACAATTTTAGAACGACTTTTTCAGCATCAAAACTTAAGGCAGCAGGAAGGCCAGGGATCGCCTTACACGAGAGACATGGTAGGCAGGGCTGTGTTGAACTTCAGAGTGAGGCTTCAGGAGCACATTACAAAAAATAGACGTCATTTGGAGAGTATAATTTTCAAAATCTAATCTGGTTCTTTTGCATCAATAAATAGCAAGAAAGCATTTTTTGCATCTAAAAACCAACTTACATTAAAATACAACTGTGTTGTTCCATTAAAAAAAAAACAGATCTTTTTGCCGGACTCTCTTGATTCATTCATAGTGTTTTGCCCAAGGGCAGGTCTTTCACTGCAAACCCAGTATTCTCCAGTCTTTCCTATTTTCTGCCTTCTTCTTAGTCTCCGTATATGATACATACATTCTAATCTTGTCTATCATCTGGTATCTTCTTCTTCCCCGAACTCTTCTCCCGTTCACATTCCTTCCAGTGCATCCTTCAGAAGGCAGTTTCTTCCCAACCAGTCACCCAGCCAATTCCTCTTTCTCTTCCTGGTCAGTTTCAGCATCATTCTTTCTTCACCCACTCTTTCCAACACTGTTTCATTTCTTAGTCTGTCTGTCTATTTCATACGCTCCATTCTGCTTCATATCCGCATTTCAAATGCTTCTACTAGGTGTTCAGTTCAAAGTGTGTCATGGCTCGCTGTATGTCGTCATGTGGCTAGCTGATGAGCCTAGAGAGTTCAATCTTCCTACATTTCCGCAAAGGCGAATTACCTATAAGCAAGAGAGGTTGCCTAGAAGTACGGCGTTCATTCTGAAGAGTAATTACCGATACGTACGGTAACGCCTATAGTGCCAGGAATGTGAACTGTTTGGAAACATGTACTGAGGTGAGTTTTTTCTTACTGTCGGGATATGGGGAGAGGGTTAAGACGATTACTTACGTACAGCATTTGTTGACATTAACTTCGACGGTCAACATGGACACGGAGCATTTGATTTGTATTGTGGAATGTTGCCGTACGCAACCGATGATAACAAATACTCTGGGTACGACTTGCCCGCGCAAAACACAGTTCGAAAGAGGTTATGGTAGCACACAGTCCGTACAGACCGACATCTGTTGCTACGACGTTCAAGTTATACCGTACACGTTCTTAAGTTCAGATTGAACGCCTTGATTAATAGGCAACTTCTCTGACATAAAAGCTGAAACTCGCTTCAAATCGCTGACTGACCAACAGTGACGTCATGACACACTTTGAAATGAACACCCAGTAGTTGAGTCACTTCACTTCGTGGTAATGTCAAAATATTTGGAGCGTATTATAAGCAGTAACATGAACTGCTGCCAAAGAGTCAAAAGGAAAATAGCAATGACAAAGGAAAAGGAGTATCTTTTGCGGTCCTCTGGAGAAAGTACTCTCTTGATAGGGGATTTTCATTATTGTTAATGAGGATTGAGATTTGGTGCTAAACATTGCATACAAAATTATGCACTAATAAATAAGTATGAAGGAAATCTCTGTGAACTCAATACCAATAACAAAAAAAGTACTGGGCCAGGAGTAGCAATATTTAGTCGTTAGTTGTACATACAAATAGTATGTAATATAAGAGTGATATTTTGGACATTAAATGACCATATACTAAAAAATGCCGTGTGATTCAGTGCGAGGACATAATCAGCTGGGTTTTGAGTTCGTGGAAAATAAAATATTTTCTAATACGAAGCTGAATTCGTAGATTAGGTTTGTTCGAAGTAGTGAATTTAATAAAATTTTAAATTATTTTAAATTGGTCACGAAATCGAAGTGGATACCAATGATAAATAAAACCTAACATATTTTTCCTCTTCTGTCCGGCTCAAGTTCACAATGGTATTTAATTTCTCCAGAATTTGGAAAATAAAATATGACAATTGTAAATAGAAAACTGTAATAATTTCGAGTTGCTAAAGTTTACAATACTGTGAAAATTATGCCAAGAGTAATAATCGAAGAATTTTAATGAAATAGGAACATTTACAAACTTTGTAATTAAAACAACCTTTAATATCGTCTCAATCTCAATATGGTTTATAACACAATCATGTTTGAACAGAATTTAATTTAAGAATAGGTAATGAAATTAAAAATGCAAAACATTTGAAAATAAACATTAACCTGACCACCTCTGTGGTGTAGGGGTCAGCATGCTGGTCTCTTACGCAGAGGGCCCGGCTTCGATTCCCGGTCGGGTTGAATTTCCTGGTTGAGGTTTTTCAGGGTTTTTCCTCAACCGTAAGGCTAATGCCAGAAAATTCAGGCCACAACATCCCTGAATATCACCGGCCTCATTCATTACCGAAATCATATTCATAACAAATCAGTAATACATAATTATACAGTCGTCATCTAGTTCACAACAATAGAACCAGTGTCAACAATAGTACACAAGCCTTCGGATTTCAACCAAAGATTAACTCGCGATATGACCAAAGATGTTAAAGCGAGTATAAACAGCGAGGAAAAAAAAATCTTAACCTGTAGGCCTACCTCTACACCTACCTACCTTGCCTCCCGTTTCAGTTACCTGTCATCATATCATAATCTCTTCACACGCACGCAAAATAGCCGCATACTAGCCATACCAACACATAAGACATCATCGTATTCATCATCATACACAATCTCGCTCTCACGTTTGTGGAATACCCTACCCAGTGACATCAGAGACTGTCGGAATTTAGTAGCGTTCGAAAGCAAACTTATTAAGCATTTTCTTACTGCGTAGAGTAGGTTAAATTTTTACTTAATTAATAAAAAAAATGTTTCTCTCTTCTTAACTTTTACAATAAACTCTCTAGCTTTTATTAATCAGTTAATCTTTTAGTACTTTGATTTTTATTTTATTTGTAAATTTAATATTAATTGTAATTGTATTCTTAATATTGTATTGTAATCCCCTGGTAGAGGGAAAGAGAAAGCCTGATGGTCTTATCTCTACCAGGTTAAATAAATAAATAAATAAATAATTAAATAAATAAATATTTCACATCCCCTGATAAAATTCACAATGCAGTCATTTGGAAGAGGTATATTATACTGTAATACAGGTAATATGTTAAATGAAATTGCCTGATAGAATTCTATACTCAGTGACATTAGTTTCAAAATAATGTGTCAAAAAGCATCTTTACTATTTATCTCTACTTTAGTTTCTAACCATTCTTTCGGTATGACGAAAGGATTCTCATTTCTGCAGTTAACACTGCTAACGATGTTCCGTTCTGTGGAACAGGTGCTGTTATATAATGTAGTTTCAAAGTGAAACCAACATCGACGAATAGTTTGTAACAGCAAGTATTTCGTACTAACTCAGAACAACTGTTATTTTGGAAAGTAGTATTCCAAGGTACTGTTCCTTTTTGGAACAATTTCAAGTAAGGAACTATTCGAAAATAACTGTTGCGTTATTTTTCTCCATCTCTAATGTATACCGAGGGGAAACGGGAGAAGCTCGAGAAAAATCCCAACTGCGATCTTGTGCGCTACAAGTGTCAATATGGAATGAAAAAAGCACCGGAACTAGAATTCGGCCTGTGGTCTAGACTACGTAGCTACAGCAGAGGCTAATGATATATCACTTTTGTAATATTTTGTTCTGATAAATGATATTTTATTTTTTCTTATTTATTAGAATTTTTGCTTTTAACTTAGGGTCCAAGTTGTTATAATACGGTAACTGTTGAGGATTATTGTACCTATGTTCTGATGCTTTCTTTACTCAAAGTAATCTTAAATGTAAGCTCCTTAAGAGCGGGTCAAACCGCATGAATCATTCTGTAATGAACAATGAAGGATTGCTCAAGAAATCAGAGTATCTATATTGAGGTTACATAAGAACACAGCATTGGTCCAGGCTTATAAACGTTTTAAATAATAAAAATCAATGTCCTTGAAGCAGAGCGGGCTGTTCAGTTGATTCACAGCAATAATTGCAAAGCTTAATTCTTTTTAGTGAGTCATGAACCAGGCCACTGAAGATGACAACACAATGGCTAGATTAACCACTAACCTTTTTGTGAGGAAGATTATTCGTGACTCGTTATGAAAAGATATGTAACCACCGACTATTCTAAGTTATATGATCCTACCTGATAGCCTATATTCATTTTGGAGAGGAGAGATTACTCTAAAAAATATGCGCTTTAACAAATGAATGCACTACAAATAAGGAAGCGGACAGCAGCACGTGGCGACCGCAAATTTAAGTCTCTTGTGCAGCACACCGTTAGCTGAGTAGCCACACTATCGGGATTTCAAATCCCGACGAGATCAAGTAGAATTATTTATTATGAACGATAACGGGCAACGGTATTGGATCTGGTTTTCTCGTGGTACCCCATTGTTCCTTATACTCAATTAATAAAATGGAACATCTATTCGCGGAAATATTTCTGAAAAGTTAAAATTAACGACATTATAAAGCAGAGGTCTTCAAAAAGCGTATCGTCTTTCGTGCTCTCGAGTTATTTTACGACGCTTTATCAACATCTAGGTTATTTAGCGACTGGATGAAATGGAGGTGCTAATGCCGGTGAAATGAGTCCGGGGTCCAGCACCGAAAGTTACCCAGCATTTTCTCCTATTGGGTTGAGGGAAACCCCGGAAAAAAACTCAACCAGGTAACTTTTCCCGAGCGGGATTCGAACCCGGGCGACCTGGTTTCGCGGCCAGACGCGCTGACCGTTACTCCACAGGTGTGGACTTGTGCTCTCGATGCTGCCCGCCGAGCACAGAGTGCTGTAAGGCTAGAGAAGGGGAAGAGACTCGTACCTCAACAGATGGGAGCGATCAGTGGGGGATCGCGGCAACGGTGTACTTATGTTTACAAATAATATCATCAAAAGAATAAGAAATATCATACGTTTGTATATTATTTTGACATATATGAAGCTGGAGCCCCGTGTGTTGCTATAAACACAAGCCATTGCAAATTCAACCTCTTCTGTTCTATGGTGCCTTTCAGGGCCTGGAAAAGATCTTCTCCAGTTGTATTTTGTAATTACATCTAGAAGACATTCAGACACAGTAAAATGTTCATTAACTCCTCGGATGAAGATGGCTAGGTGAGCTTTGTCATTTCTATCTGTGCTTTCATCTAATGCATGTAAGCTACAAACTGGTTGATAAAATTGTGGTTTCGACTTCAGATTTAATTACATTTACAATCTTGAAATTCCTTCTCTGAACTGTAATTGGAAACAATTTAATTTTCTTAAACTTTGACTTTGTTCTGGACACAGTATTTTAGTAACGTCCTGTATGCGCGATTTTACAAATGATGCTTCTGTAAAGGGCTTAATTAATTTTCCAATATTCCAAGCTAAAACACAACTAGCAAGAAGCTTTTTTGTTTAAGACTGAGAGCACGTGTGTGATTTGTGTTTGTATCTTCTTGTTTTATATTTATCAAAATATTTGTGGGCCTACGCATTTCACCCAAAATGAAAGGAAAAACATATGTTTGTCATGCGGAACTGAGTGTAACCGTTTTGTAATATACTGATTATTATGTATAACTAACAGTTATAAAGATAGCCCCAAAATAAATTATTTTCACATGTCCAACATGCCTGTAATTGTATGATATTATTTGTGAAGAGTCGAGTAGTGTCGTCGCATGTTGAATTTTAACACACCCTTAAAAATTTTCGAATAAATTAAGCATTTCACATTCTCCCCACTAACACAAAAATATTTCTCTTCCTATTCATCCTTGAATGTACTACGTCCGTGATTAGAAGACAATGTGAAACGATGGAACACTCCGACCAACACAATGCTCTTCGTTTGCACATAAACATTGAGTATAGTACAGGTGGGGATGGGTGATGGCGGAGCGCGCTCATTACGTACTGGCTTCGGTTCCGTTCAGGGCCTTACTCGCGTGTACGCTTGTGGAGACGTCTGTTATAAAGAAAAAAAATATATAAGGAATTTCTCATATAATAGAATATTGGTAATTAAAGCAGAAGGTAATTTTATTAGCTTAGTAGAACTTATTTGTCGCGAGCACAACGAGATACTTACTGCCTAAAAGGAAAGTAACTCTCAAATGCGAGATATTCTTGGTCCGAAGCTTATAACTGGTGTAGTAGCTTTCCTTTTCTCATTGTGAATTTACTGTTACATAAAAACGCGACGCTCTTCCACCATTTGACGTACAACTGCATCTTTCACCTCACT
Organism: Periplaneta americana; assembly: GCF_040183065.1. NCBI lineage: Eukaryota > Metazoa > Arthropoda > Insecta > Blattodea > Blattidae > Periplaneta > Periplaneta americana. The sequence goes on along the minus strand of NC_091132.1, from coordinate 120,397,630 downwards.
AGGTATGGGGAGTGTGTAACTTGGGAATTCATCGTCATATAAACATTCAAATTATTCTTTTGCCTTTTTCGCCTTGCATTCCTTTGCTCTCCTTTTTCTCCTTGTATTCCTTTGTTCTCCTTATATTCCCCTTGTTCTCTCTGAATTCCCCTAGTTCTCTCTGTTTTCTCCTTTTACTCCTTGTATTCTCCATATTCTCCTTCTATTCCCATTGTTATCCTTGTCTTCTCCTTGTTATCGTTTTCCCTTTTCTCTTTATATTTCACTTGTTCTCACTGCAATCCACTTGTTATTCTTGTCTTTCTCTTGTTCGCCTTATTTTTCCCTTATTATTCTTTTATTCCCTTTTTTCTCCTTGTATTTCCCTAGTTTTCCTTGTTTTTCCTTTGTTTTCCTTGTATTCTCCGTGTTCTTCTTCTATTTCCATTTTTCTCCTTACCTTGCCTTTGTTCTCCTCATATTCCAATTGTTTTTCTTGTCTTCCCCTTATTCTCCTTGTATTCTCATTATTTTCCTTGCTTTCCCCTCGTTTTTCTTATATTTCATTTGTTTTCCTTCACTTTTGCATAGTTGTTCGAATTAGTCTTCGCTAGTAATAGGATGTATCTTATCTGTACCCTTTATTTCATCAGTGCTTCAAGAATGTGAGAATGTTCAGGACTAATGAAAGCATTTGTAAAATCTACGAAAGCAGCATATAATTTTAGGTTTAATTCTTGTGATTTTTTAAAATTTGGCATACTGTTTGTAGGTGCTAGACCGAAAAGTTATGCAGCATAGCAAAGCTATGCACCTGTCGACAGGAGATCACAACCACACGTAGATCTACATAACGATTATACAGATGTACACCTGTCGATCAGTGTTGCCACGACCTACTCACGAAAATCAGGAGAAAACCATCGAAAAAAAAATAGGAGATTACAGTAGATTAATTAAACATGAATTTTCTCTTCTTATTATAATATTAATTACGAAACAGTGTATACTGTAAGAAAGATGATACTGTTTTATTACTATATAGCACATCCCTAACCAATGAAATTGAACAATTTTGCTAAATATTGCTACTTCATCTTTACTAAGCGTATGTAAATAAGTCATGCAATTTTGTTTTTACACAGTACTGTCTCATTGACAATGTTTCGCATTAAAATGTATTAATCAGTAGTTTTTTTGTATATTGACAAACGATTTTAGATAGAACAATATTTGAGTAGTTTAATATCAAAGACGGACATCTGTCGTCTCCATAGTTTTGATCTAGAGGCACTTTTTTGTTTCACAGTGTTCTTTGTAGTATTTTAAAACAATTTATTTTTATAAATGTAGTATTAGAGTTTGTATATAGTTTCACCGTAACTGAAAAAAATATGAAAAAATGTATAAGAATCCACATTATCTAAATTTCATCTGAAGGTCAGATGTCCGCCTTTGATATTAAGCTACTCATTTATTTTAAAGATGATATTAAAGACAGTACTGCATTAGCTGCAATTATAACAGACGAAAAACGATCCCTTTTCCTGTTTTTTGCATAACTACCATTTAAACTGTTCATAATTTTCCCACTCTGATTTATAATTCTGCGAAGAAGTATTTACTCTTCTTTCTTATTGGGACACTTTCACTCATTTTAAAAGATCACTGTGCATGATATGTAACACAAAAATACCATTACCTACACTTTACTCTCTTACTGTTTCATGTGTTCTTGCTCTTTAAGCATCATTGTGGCGACGAGTTATGAGTAGGGAGACACAACGAGCTAGAAGAATATCCTTACTTCTAGCTCGTTGGGGGACAAATGAAAACATTGTTTGACTTGTGTATAAGATGGAAAAGTAAGACATGGTGACATAATATAATAATATGTAATAAATTTAAAATCCGGGCATAGAACCAGGTGACTGCAGCATGCCAAAAACGAAGGAGAAATTCGGACTTTTGACAAAAAAAAAAAAGAAGTAGAGCAGTAGATTCAATGAAAAAACAGGCAATCTCCTGCTAAATCAGTAGGTATGGCAACACTGCTGTCGATTTTTAATAGTTTATTTAACGAGTCTTTATCAACTTCTGGATTATTTAGCGTCTGTGGAATTGGTGATAGATGATTCCTGGCGACAAGAGGTCGAGGATTCGTCAATTGACTTTATCATAACTGAGCGAGGGAAATTTATCACACAGATACTTAAAATACGGTCTATTTTTTCACAGCTCTCACAAACTTCTTCATGAAACCTAATTTAATATGTAAAGGTAGCAACAAAACTTTGGTGGGGTGAAATAATGGCTCCAGAATAATGTTCTTCATTCCTGGTGTAAATGTTTGTCCTAGGCTATTCTTTCCTCTCTCAACGCGAACTCCTATCTCCGCTGTCCCATTCACACAAAAAAACAGAAATATTTTGTAAAACCACTTTGTTGACCCAATAAAAAACCATAAACTTTAAAATCACCACAAACAGACCATATATGATTTTCATATTCCATTTTATGCAGTACCATCTTTATATTGTCATATGATTCTTTTAAAACTACTCAATTAGCTATGGGAAGAGAAGGATGAATATTTCCATTATGTAAAAGAATATCTTTAAGACTTTTTTTGAAGACTCTATAAATAATCTCCAGTCTTCAGGGCTAAAGGCCTATATCACGTTAAAATATTTCATAAGTCCACAAACATCAGAACAAAATACAAGATTATTTTCTTCTTTGAAAAACAACACTAATTCTTTTTCTCTGCGTCTATACCAAGAAAACCTGGTTTCTTTAGCTAACAATTTATTATTAGCTTTAAGCCTAGAACTGATATATTCTGCAGAATCTTTCGGCAAATATAAGTTTCTCGCAATATCATCAAGCGCACTTTGAGATAACGGTTTAGGTTCTTCACTAGTTTCTGATTGGTACACATCTGTATATTGAGTATCAGGTTCAGAACTATTAGGTATGGATTTTACTGTATATTGTGGTGATGGTACTAGAAAGTCAGGATCATGAGGCACTGAACTAATGGCAGAGGGAAGGTTTGGATAAATAATGTCCTTTCTGTTTTTTTGCAGTATAACCTTTCACTTTAACGGTACAGAAGTGGCAGTCATCTCCGTGGTTTCTAGGTTCTCTGCACACCATAGGAAATGCAAATGACATTGATTTTTTCTTTCCATTGTTCCACAGCCTTAATCCGTCTATGCAAGTTCTACATACTTTATGAACGGACTACAACACGTATCTTGATCACCGAGTTTAATACCAAAGTATGCGAAATACACATGTCTCACAAAAGCATTAATTTTTTGTCTTTGCTTTGCCATTGTAAAGGAGCCACATATGAGGAGCTTGGTATCGAAGTTAGACAACTCCACTTTTGCTTTTTTTTTTTACAGGAGAGGCGAAAAACTAGATCCTTGGAAACCAATGTTACCGTTACACATAGATTTTTTTTAATATTCTCATGTGTCATAGAATCATTTTTTCAGTCTCAAAATGTGATTATAATTAATTTCAGGTCGCAATTTAAGTTTGAAAAGTGGAGTTGTCCGCCTCTGAAACTAAGTTATGAAGTTGTCTGCTTTTGAAACCAAATGAAGCCATATTTAAAATGGAGTTGTCTGCTTTTGAAATCAAACGAAGCTCCCTTGCGTCCTTTTGAGAAACCTTTTGAAATGAACCTCCATATTCTTATTGAAATAACGATGTAACATAATTTTACAAAGAAAATTTACGTAAAACAGTACGTTTTATTCATCCACAGGCCGATTATATAAACAATCAGCCATGTTGGATTCGCGATGCGTGATGGGAAAAGGTGGTACTAATGTGGGCTTCTCATTGGCTACTGAAGGAATTATATGTGTAATATTTGAAAAGTATCACTTATTGAACCTTTTTAATTCCAATTAGCCTATGACTGTGTTCTTGCCGGATATCATCACCATCATCATCATCATCATCATCTTCATCATCATCATCATCATCGTCGTCGTCACCATCATCATCATCATTGTCGTCACCATCATCATCATCATCATTTATTCTCAAAACCTTAGTCCTTAGATCAGTTTCGTTGTCGATGAGAATATTGTAATTCAATATTACATATCTATAAGTACTAGAGAAACTGTGCACCGGTAGGCATATCCAAGCAAATGCTCATGTTTAGTGCACAAATCAAAGGACAAACACTGATATTACTAAATGTAGAGTGAGCTCGAAATTTGAATGAATAATAAATAGGGGCCGGATTTTTATGTAATTACATATTATATTCCTTTCAACCTAACCGTATATAAATAACAAATCTTTGCGAAACTTGTAATTTCCATTAATATATTAAAATTTGATACTACATATTTTTACATATTTACCCCACATTACATATTATGGCTTGGTATTACATAAATCTACATATTTAGGGGTTTTATTCATTTTTACTTCTCTGAAAGGAAAAAAAAAAAAAAAAAAAAACTTCTGCTGGTGAAGTTTACAATTTGAAATACACAGATTTACAAAGCCTTTTTACCTACTCAAGAAAGGATATATTTCGGGACGAAACATAACGTCCTTAGTTCCAGAAAGTAATACTGTAAATATGAGTGAACAAAAGGCAACCTTTCTCATACAACTACCTTGTATTGTAAAAATCACTCAGAAAGTAGCGTTGCCTTCATGCGGTGGATGGGACGAGGACGACATGATTTGTCTCTAACTATAGCTATAAATATAACGTCTTAACAAACCGTTCCCATGCAATTTGCAACCTTACCCATCCTCTTCCTAATTCTTTCAGGGAAAACCCATGTGAAGTCTGACATGAGACTTTTAGGTTATTGCTTGACCTCTTTATCTTAATTTAGTGGACCTATACGGAAATGGGATTTTCCGAGCAATTAGAAAGAATGGTTCTCGGCTGGAATAATCCTACCCTTCTGAATGAGACAACAACAGTTTGTAAATGCCTATAGTTTGAGGTTTTAGTAGGTACTTTATTTCTTACAGGGAGCAGCTAAAATACATGTGTTCCCGGTATGGCATAGTTGCGCCCCGCGGCCAATTGAAAGGCCTAGGCATGGCATAATTGCGCCCCGAAGAAATCAGGTAGCAAAAGGGACATGACATAGTTGCGCCGCGAAGAAATCAGGTAGCAGAAGGGACATGGCATATTTGCGCCCCGAAGAAATCAGGTAGCAGAATGGACATGGCATAGTTGCGCCCCGATGGGTATAGTTCACACGAAAGTGATTGTCATAATATAAACAAATTACTTAAAAATATTACACTGATAACTGCATTGAAATCAGGTAGGCCTAGCATGTGATCAATTTTGCTATTTAAAATAACACTTTTTTATCGATCACACAATAAATGAACTGCATTTTTTGTTTGTAGATCGATATCTTAACTTGCGGTACAGGGTATCGAATATTGAAACTTAGAACCATTGTGAATTATTAACTCTTTACCCTTTTCACTAAACTTAACATTCATTTTAAATTATTCTCACTATACGCCACACACGGTGTGAAAATCACTAATAAAATGCCAACGGCTCACTCATTTGAATATGTCAGTTAATAAAATACTGCCAACTTTATGGTGTTCATTTTAACGGTAGGCTACTGATAATCACTGCATAAACAGTAGAAAAACAGTTAATAAAGTAGTGCCAACTTCATAGTGCTCATTTTTACGGTATCGATAATAAATATTAAATCGAATAAGAAATCAATAAGGTTGGTTGATTACGAGGCTCAATTTTCCGTAATGTCTTTTTCTCTACCTATGTCATCGGGGCGCAACTATGCCATGCCCTTTTCTCTCCCTGATGGGAACGGGGCGCAACTATGCCCACAAAACAGGGACCCTTTTTTATCTGGTACATTTTATCTGACCGTGGGGCGCAACTATGCCCTGCCCTGTGTCCCACAACTCTTTTTTTTCTCCTAATCCAGTAAAGCGAAACAGTGCTTGCAGTACTCTTTGTCATTCAGTTCACTCAGTTCTCTAGTTTCAGTACTTACAGTACGACAAAAATAAAATCATGGATTGCAATGGATGAAGCTTTCACTACAGATGAAAAAATAGTAATGTGTCAAGTATACGGTAAAAAAAGTCGGGTGCTCTGTGAAATCACAACTGGAGAGTCTTACCTATCCTATACCTGCCAGATATTGATATTAAATATTTTCATGATTTTACATATTTTGGTACATATTCAGCTTATTTTTCTTACATAAATATGTACATATTTCACACCTTGATATTACATAAAAATCCAGTCCCTAATAATAAACAATGAAGAGAGACGGGGAAAGCAGGGAAAAAAGTAAAACTAAGAGAGAGGAAATTGGAGTAGCGAAATATATGAAGAGAGTGAGGGGAAAGGGAGAAGAGTATTCAACAAAAATAGAAAGAAGAAAATAAAGTATAGAGGAAAAAAATCGAAAAGGGAATTCAAGAAATTTGGGATGAGAGGAAAGATGATAGGAAGCAAACACCGAAGGAAGGATATAGAAAAGCAGAAAAAAGTCCGAAGAGGAAAGAACAGAATAAAGGAGAAAGAAAGGGAAAAGAGACAGGGAACACTTCATTAGTAGACGAAGATATTATAAGAATCAATAGAAAACGTTTTGGTTGTTCTACTGTATAATTATTAACTCCACGCCTAAGTGCGTAACTTAGAAGTCTCGTTCCCGCTGGTTAAGGTACGCACTGCAAAATGCTGCCAACATCCTTGACTCTTTGCCTCGGGGAGCATTCCCGTTATCGTTCGTGTCTTGGAAGATGAGCACTGGAACAGTAATTAAAACAGTGATCCAAATGTAACACATTGTGTTAAGGTTACTGGAACCGGAGCAACGGGGCGCTCTCTTGGAATTTTAGGGAACCACAACATCCCTCCGACCGTCATATTCTTACTCCTTCCTTTCCTTTTGCTGTAGGTTTTCTCCGTTTGTTGTCTCATTTAATCTGTTAATTCCTTTCTTAGTATCGTCTTAATTTTTTCTGCCTTCCGTTCTTCTTTCCTTCTTCCTTGTTCCATTGGTTTCTAGTTACTGTTATCTCAATTTTACTTTGTTCACTCTATTTCTTTTTCTTATCTTCACTTCCTTTTTCTTCCTTTTTTATTCCCTATTGTATTCGTCGTTTTTGTTTTTTTTTTTTGCTTTCTTCACGTTTTTTCATTAAATCTTTCTTACTCATTTCATTCTTCTTTTTTATTTTTTATCTTTATTACTCTGTCTGTTTCTTTCTTCTTACTTTCTTAATTTTTCCGTATTTCTAATTCCTTTATTTTATTTGATGTTTTATTTTATTTCTTTACTTAGGGGAATATGGGGCAGGACGGGGTATAGCCTCTATCTTCCCAGCAAGTAGTACAAACTACCGAATTTTTTAGAACTTCGTCAACTCATGTAAATATATCATCACACAACACTTACTGCCATTCCTTGCATCTGTTGTATGTTATTCGGTTGCTGCATCATATTGTTTCATTCATTTGCAACTTTAAAGTGTTCTCTTGTGACACGTAAGTAGAAATGAGATTTATTTAGATAATATATTTTAATGTCATATTATAGAGTGCTTACCTGGTTTTTAATTCCGAAACTTTCTTAAATTTCGTGCGTTATTTTTCCTGCCAATACCTCATAACATAGAAATTGTGACTATGGGGAAAAACGGGGTGGGGCATAACAGGGCAGTACCCCGTCCTGCCCCACGTCATATTTAATTAAATTTCACCTCCTGTAATGGGTTGTTCGTTCTGTTGTTTGTCAGAAGAAGGTTGGATTAGATGCGTATCATGTCTGAAATGGGCTCACAATTGTTGCGCAGGAGTAGACAGTGAAGACGAGGATGCCACGCACATTTGCGTATTTTGCGAATGACTTTTTCTCAAGTAAACTTCTAAAATGTTGTAGTATTCACACTTTCAGTATATAATTTTTGTCACTTTTGCCATTTAATTATTACAAAAAATAGATACCCCATTTTGCCCCATACGTGGGGCAGAACGGGGCAAAACACACATTTCGAAAAACTAATTTATTTTAAGGTTATAATGACCGGATTTCACTCGAAGTGCATATTTTTTTTACTTGTTTACAGTGTAATAAAAGCATATATGTCATAAAACCCATACATTTGCATTATTTGATACCAAATAAAAGCATTCAAACATTAACTACCCCGTCCTTCCCCATGTTCCCCTACTTATCTTTTCCATTATTTTCCATCCTTCTTTAGTTTTCCTTGTTATATTTACATAGTTCCCTTTTTATTTCTTCATTTATATTTTTCATAATTCCTTTCTTACTTCATGTTTCTTTCACGCCTCACAACTTTCTTTCCGTATATTTTTATTTAATTAATTAATTAATTCATTCATTCATTCTTCTTCTTCCTTTCTTTCTTTTTTCCTCTCTTAATTTATGATTCCTTAATTTTTCACTCCTTTCTTCCATTTTTTCTTTTGTTCTCTTCCTTCTCTCCTTCCTTAATTTATGCTTCTTTCATTTATCTCTTCTTTATTTCTTTTTCTATCTTTAATAATAATTTAATAATAATAATTTATTTATTCTATTCTAGCGAAGTTAATGCCATCAGGCCTTCTCTTCCACTTAGCCAGAAACAAAAGAAGCTGATACAATTTCACTAATGTTTAAAGAACACTAATAAAAAATTTATACAGTCACACAAGCACAAGTTGAGTAAATTAATGCAATCAAACTAAATAATAATTACAAAATAATATAAGGCTAGAAGTTACACTCAATGAATATGCAAGCGGTTAAGTGAACCAATATTACAAATTACAAGAATAACAAATTAAAATGTAAATTATAACTATACAACACTGAGGAAAATGATATATATACATATATATATATATATATATATATATATATATATATATATATACACACATATACACACAAAGGAGAATTAAACCTGAATACTGGACACGTGTTTAAACAATTCACTTTTACGAGTAAATTACAATATCATTCTACAGTTCCTGAGGGAGCTGGGTAGGGAGTTCCAGAAACGAATTGCTGATACAGTGAAAGAGGAAGAGTAGTGAGCTGTTTTATGGCAAGGCATAGATAATAAAGGGTCATTTTTAGAACGAGTACCCATGCTGTGATAAGAGGACAATAAATTAAAACGCACCGAGAGATAGTTAGGCGAAGAAGTATTGATGATGCGATAAAGGAAAATTAGTGAATGGATGTATCTTCCGTCCTGTAATCTTACCCAGTGGAGCGTTTCAAGGGAAGGTGTAATGCGGTCGTATTTGCGGATGTTGCAAATGAAACGTATGCAGGCATTATGAACACGCTGCAATCTTTGGGCTAAGTTAGAATTCAAATCTGTTAGTAGAATGTCGCAATAGTCAAAATGTGGCAGCACCAATGTTTGTATGAGAATTCTTTTTAATTGTTTTTAATTCCTTTGTTACTTTGTTTCTTTCATTCATCACTGCTTTCTTTACTTATATATTCCTTTGTTGCAACCTTTTTTTCATTGATTGATTGATTCATTCATTCATTCATTCGTTCATTCATTCATTCATATTTTCTCACTTACTTCATGTTTCTTCCATTCTACAATCATTTCTTTATATACCTTTCTTTAATGTTTAATTCTTTCTTTCACGCCTTCTTTATTTCATTGTTTTTTTCCTGTCTGACTATGTGCCTTCATTCTTAATTCTTTTCTTCACTTATCTTTATTTCTTCTTTCTCATATTATTTAATTTATATTTAATTCTTCAATGCTTTCTATACGTACTTATCTTTCTATCTACTTTCATTCTTTTATTCTTTCTTTCTTCTTATCTGCCCGACAATATCTTTATTCAATCTCCACTCCTTTCTTTACTTATCTTTATTTTATTCATTCTCATTTTTTCTATCTTTTAACTAAACCGGCGTTTCTCCTTTCTTTCTTTGTTTACTTTTATTTTTAGTTTATCTTATTTATCTTTTTTCTTATTTCTTTTTTAATTTTATTTCTTATCTTTTCTCTCCTTCTCGTTTTAGTTTTCTATCTTCATTTGCCATTTTTTTCTCTTACTAACCTTGTTTACACATTGATTATTTTTATTTTAGATTTCTTAATTTCCATTCTTTCTTATGCCAATGACATTGTTGTTTATCTTAATGTTCTGAATTTTGCTGGAAAGAGAATATAATTATTATTCCTATAGAATAGACATTACTCTGTACAGCAATGTGACTTTAAATTTGGTTAGTTTTCCATATTTTACTTCCACTGCTTGAATATGTTATGTAGGCTATGCTCTGTAAATAAAATATTTTTAAATTGGGTCATGTCCTGCTTTAAAACGATTGGTATACCAGTCAACGGAATATACTCGTAACAAAATAGCCCTACTACTACTGTTCATATTGACATTGAGATTAAAATACCTATCTAACAGTTCACAAACACTCTAAGATATAAAAACATCTTGTAAAATCATTCGGGACCACGAAGCCAAAATGGTTCTTGCTTTAAGTGGAAGGTGAATGAGTCGTACAAATGTTCACATATCGGCATTTTCTCAAGAGCCTTACCAAAGAAGGTGAAGTGTAATTTGTACCGGCTATGAAAAATCTGGTTCCGTAACTGTGGATTCCGGTTGTGACCCGTTACATCAAGACGTCTCGAGAAGGATGCACGAGCTGCCGACAGACAACAATCCATTCGCCACACGTTTTATAGCTAAATGTAACGCTTTTTAAGCTATTAATTACCAAAATAGACAATTTAACTGCTTTTAAACTTTTTAGAACCTTTAATTGTTAGATTTAATTCGAAAAGGAGGAGCATATTTTATAATGTGATCATACGTGTGTATTTCTCCATAATAACGTCTGTTTCAATTAAGCTATGTAGGCCTACATCACCATAAATAAAAGCTAGTATCAGGAAGGTAACATTTTTTTTCTTTCGGGTTTTTCAAACTATCGAATTTACCCTGCAAGGTCGGATCAATCCGATCTCATGTCGGGTAATTATGATCGTTAAAATTAAACACATTAAAGAGACATAAAACGCAAGTTATATTATTCCAATACAAAGTCAAACACTTGTCAATAAATATCAGAAATTACACGTACAGTCGGTTACTACTAATTTACCTATGACCTTGATAAGATTCTAGACACTCTCCTATAAGAACTAGTGCATTCGTTGTTCAACATGGCCTCCGTTAATGTTCACCCCGCCATTCATTACGAGTTTTAAACTTGGGTAATCTATATACAGTACATTTGCCACAAATGAACTCTTTTCTCCCTTTGGCTTCTACACAAATTCGTGGTACAACTCTGTTTTGCTTTTCCTCGCATCGAATCCAATTCCCTTTCTTAACGGACCGTGGATTTTCATAAAATTAAAAAAAAACTGGGACACTTTTCATCCTTTATTAGCAGTTTATCATCTTTATCATTACTTGAATCAATTATTTCACTAGACACTGAACGTTTTAATTTTTCTATAGTAGATATCGTCTCTTTTTTGTTTCTTTACATCAGCTGCTTGTCTATGCGGATGACGTGAATATATTAGGAGAAAATCCAAAACGATTAGGGAAAACATGGGAATTTTATTTGAAGCAAGTAAAGAGATAGGTTTGGAAGTAAATCCCGAAAAGACTAAGTATATGATTATGTCTCGTGACCAGAATATTGTACGAAATGGAACTATAAAAATTGGAGATTTATCTTTCGAAGAGGTGGAAAAATTCAAATATCTTGGAGCAACAGTAACTAATATAAATGACACTCGGGAAGAAATTAAACGCAGAATAAATGTGGGAAATGTGTGTTATTATTCGGCTGAGAAGCTTTTGTCATCTAGTCTTCTGTAAAAAAATCTGAAAGTTAGAATTTATAAAACAGTTATATTACCGGCTGTTCTGTATGTTTGTGAAACTTGGACTCTCACTTTGAGAGAGGAACAGAGATTAAGGGTGTTTGAGAATAAGGTGCTTAGGAAAATATTTGGTGCTAAGATGGATGAAGTTACAGGAGAATGGAGAAAGTGACACAACATAGAACTGCACGCATTGTATTCTTCACCCGACGTAATTAAGAACATGAAATCCAGACGTTTGAGATGGGCAGGGCATATAGCACGTATGGGCGAATCCAGAAATGCATATAGAGTGTTAGTTGGGAGGCCGGAGGGAAAAAGATCTTTGGGGAGGCTGAGACGTAGATGGGAAGATAATATTAAAATGGAGTTGAGGGAGGTGGAATATGATGATGGAGACTGGATTAATCTTGCTCAGGATAGGGAGCAATGGCGGGCTTATGTGAGGGCGGCAATGAACCTCCGGTTTCCTTAAAAGCCAGTAAATAAAAAATATAAAAAAAACCGTATTTGAAGATTTTTCCTTCTCCATGTCATTGCTTTTTTGATTTCTAGGCATTCAAGTGATGCCAACATGCGTACGGATTGCTTAGAAGTTTATGATTTTTTCGCCTTATTAACCTTAATTGATGTAGAAAGAATTTCTCTAAATGATACCACAGATGATGATGATGATATACGTAGAAGCAAGAGTTCTTGATGTATTGAAATTAGCATTCTTTTGTATAGTTTGTGTTTCTGGCGAGATGATCTTGTCATGAACAGAGCTTGCTAAAATACTGGAGGTCTGGTAAGAGTTGAAGTTTTGTAGACTTGAGAGGTGTTTTGGGTTTGAGACAATGAATTGGGATTTTCAATGTGCTTTTATTTTAAGAGAGTTGTAAGGGAACCCAGACTCAGTTGGTATCCATGATCTTGAGCGACATCAGTATTAAAGTTCGAAATTTCTATGGAACGAAATTCTCTGCCTCTATCCCTGGAATGGCTGCCTTGGACCAAACTATTTTCGAAATCTCAGCAAGTGTTCCTGCTTCTTCTCTAATGTAATTTATTTATGAACAAAAAACATTCTTATTGCAGTTGCAAAAACAAGATAATTGTTGCATCGTATTATATGAAAGTGTTTCAGAATACTGCGTCCTATCCAAAATTCTTCATGCTCCGTCAATCAAGCGGTGTATCGCGAAGTGAGACAAGTGACCCATGGACTTCGAGCTCACATATGTATCCTACATTTTATGTAATTCTAGTCGTAATATCTTAGAATAACATTGACCAAAACCCAGCTGTAAATAAATGATCTGATATTTAATTAGGCTATATGTAAATTCTATGTCCTTAGGAAAATGTGTTATTGATTCCTAAGATTTGTAATAATTTTGTCAGCTGACGGCTACTTGTCAAACTGGGAGAATTGTGGTTACATAATAATAATACTAATAATACTAATAATAATAATAATAATAATAATAATAATAAAAATAATAATAATCATCATCATCATCGTCATCGTCATCATCATCGTCATTGTCGTAGTGAAGAAGATAAAATACTAAAATCGTAAGTGACTAATCTAAAGGTTATTTTTAACAGAACATTAGTAAATAAAACTAAAAAAGAAACAAATGTGGTGGACAAATAATTCAAGTTCAGAAAAGATTTTTCTTTTAAGGGACCCGGAGGTTCATTGCCACCCTCACATAAGCCCACCATTGGTCCATATCCTGAGCAAGATTAATCCAGTCTCTATCATCGTATCCTACCTCCCTCAAATCCATTTTAATATTATCCTCCCATCTACGTCTCGGCCTCCCTAAAGATCTCTTTCCCTCCAGCCTCCTAACTAACACTCTATATGCATTTCTGGATTCGCCCATACGTGCTACATGCCCTGCCCATCTCAAACGTCTGGATTTAATGTTCCTAATTATGTCAGGTGAAGAATACAATGCTTGCAGTTCTGTGTTGTGTAACTTTCTCCATTCTCCTGTAACTTCATCCATCTTAGCCCCAAATATTTTCCTAAGCACCTTATTCTCAAACACCCTTAACTCATGTTCCTCTCTCGAAGTGAGAGTCCAAGTTTTACAACCATACAGAACAACCGGTAATATAACTGTTTTATAAACTCCAAATTTCAGATTTTGGACAGCAGACTGGATGATAAAAGCTACTCAACCGAATAATAACAGACATTTCCCATATTTATTCTGTGTTTAATTTCCTCCCGAGTATCATTTATATTTGTTACTGTTGCTCCAAGATATTTGAACTTCCCCACCTCTTCAAAAGATAAATTTCCAATTTTTATATTTCCATTTCGTACAATATTCTCGTCATGAGACATAATCATATACTTTGTCTTTTCGGGATTTACTTCCAAACCTATCTCTTTACTTGCTTCCAGTAAAATTCCCGTGTTTTCCCTAATTGTTTGTGGATTTTCTCCTAACATATTCACGTCATCCGCATAGACAAGAAGCTGCCGTAACCCGTTCAATTCCAAACCCTCTCTGTTATCCTGGACTTTCCTAATGGCATACTCTAGAGCGAAGTTAAAAAATAAAGGTGATAGTGCATCTCCTTGCTTTAGCCCACAGTAAATTGGAAACTCATCTGACAGAATCTGACCTATACGGACTCTGCTGTACGTTCCACTGAGACAAATTTTAATTAATCGAAATAGTTTCTTGGGAAAACCAAATTCAATAAGAATATCATATAAAAGGATAAAGAGATATGTCTTCTCTCATTGTTTATTTTTTAGTTCATATTCCGAGAAATGGCGTACTTACTCCCTGTTATTACAGTAAGTAATGAAATTAATTACCACTAATTTAAGCTCTGAGCATCATTCGTCCATTCGTAATGTCTCGTTAAATTTCAGTGAACTAATAACTGTATTACAGGTGACTTATTTAAAATGATTCTGCTAAAATGTAGAATGCTGTTATAAGTTAAATTAGCTCTTTTTCTGTGAACCATGAGAAAGAGATGTGTAATGGCTACACGTTACTGCTTAAAAAAAATCTTTTATACTCTATATCCCAGACTGACTTTACTATATGATAAACATTACAATTTTATTAAATCTTGATCTACTTACAGGTCACTCCTATTATTGTCTTATAGACGAAGAAGTGATAATATAGGCCTTCCTATAATGTAAGACTAATGAAATTATGATGGCGTTTGTGGCGAATGTACTCGAAGGAAATCTGATACAACCGGATTATCTACGATAAATGACAAATATAGCTGGAATTTGACGCCGGAATCGTACATAAAACGCATTATCTAGTAGACCTATTAAATTATATCTGGAAAAAATTTTAACAGTTTTATTTCCCAAGAGAATTAATATATTTGTATTTGTATTTTACTCCATTTTAAAACTTTAAATTTAAGTAAAATTTAAGAATCTGGCAATTCATTTGTTTATCGCGTTGTTAACTTACGCCATTCTTGTTTGTTCATTTTGTTTTAAATTTTCTTGGTGTATCACCGCATGTTACTTTGACTAATAAACTTTCATTCATTTTTATGATTCTCTTTCACTTCTTTTTTTGTTGAAAATCTATTTCATCTCTGAGAAACGAAATTAACTCAAGATTATCTGACCCAAAACGGCCTTTGTATTCTAAAAGGTCAATTATAGTCCACTTAAAGATCTGAACCCATGTTTGAGGTTTCATACAATTACAAACAAATAAGAAGGCCTCTATGTATGAATGTTAAGGAGTAGACTTTTGGCTACACCACCATGAACTTAGCAATTCCAACGTTTCTGAACTACATGGGCAAAAAGATCTGACCTGAAGAGTCACTTCTCTGTTGGATCTACTGTAGTTATATTTGCCTACTCCTAAGCTTTCAAAACATTTTCTCGACATTTTTCCTAGTTAAATGAATGAATGAATGAATGAATGAATGAATGAATGAATGAATGAATGAATGAATGAATGAATCGATCGATCAATCAATCAATCAATCAATCAATCAATCAATCAATCAATCAATCAATCAATCAATCAATCAATCAATCAATCAATCAATCAATCAATCAATCAATCAATCAATCAATCAATCAATCAATCAATCAATCAATCAATCAATCAATCAATCAATCAACCAACCAACCAACCAACCAACCAACCAACCAACCAACCAACCAACCAATCAATCAATCAATCAATCAATCAATCAATCAATCAATCGATCGATCAAATAAATAAATAAATTAAATCAAATAAATAAATAAATTAAATCAAATAAATAAATCAATTAAATCAAATAAATAAATCAATTAAATCAAATAAATAAATAAATAAAACTGTTAATTCGGCAATACTTTTTTGTTAACAGTCACATGACCTACAGCTTTTTTATCTACAGTCATCTTGTCTAAATTATATTTTGAAATCTTTTTAATTTTGGCAACACTATTTTTGCCAAGAGTCAAATTTTGTCAATAAATTGTTTTACCAACATTCCAATTTTGGCAACACTATTATTCTTAGTCAACAGTTCCATTATTTCTTGCAACTAGATCTCTTTATTATCAGCTTTATGTTTATGCGGCTTTTGAGAAATGATATTAATTGTCGTATGCACATCAAAGTTCGTCAGACATGGTCCACTGCAAATTTCACGTTGGTTTTAAATTTGTTGCTTCGTTTGAAATCATACCTGTAGTTATCGTTTCCTTTAGTGGTGGAACCTATCCTAACCATAGTGAATAATGTACACTTAAAAATTTTGCTGCACCTTTTTACGAGAAAATTTAACCAAATTTGTAACTTTGGATTTGTAATTAGAATTATCAAATATTTTGCGAAACTATATTATTACCTAAATGCTGTATTTCTCTATCCGAAAATTGAGTCAGTTTGTAACCTTGAATTTGTAATAATTGAAATTATTGACAATATTGCCGAACTATAGACTATTGCTGCCTAAATGCTGAACCTGTCGATCCGAAAATTGAGCCAGATTTGTAAAGTTGGATTAGTAATAATTGGAATTATCAACATTTGTAACTTTAGATTTGTGATTGGAATTGCCGACAATATTGCCAAACTATATTGTTACCTAAATTGTGCACCTCTCTATCGAAAATTAAATCAAACGTGTAACTTTGGATTTGTAACTGGAATTATTTACAATATTGCCAAACTGTATGTATTGTTGCCTCAATGTCATTGTAGACAAACAATTATTGACGAGAAAACTATTGGCGAAAAAGTAGTGTAGCCCAAATTTCCATGTTAGAAATATTATTGTGTTGACCAAACATTTTGTAGACCAAAAGTCAGTTGGTGTAACCTCTTCGCATAAAATCTACTTCTCAACACGATCACCGTAGAAGCCTAAAACTCATAAGATGAATGCATATTCAAAGAACTAGTAAAATTAAGTTAACAAGAAACTAAATGTAGTACGTAAACGCAGAATTGAGTAAGTAATAGCTAATTTCATTTCACATAATGCGATTCTACTGATGCTCTATCTTGTCTTTTTAGTGTTCAACCTTCACTTCCATAAGTGAGTACTGGTTTAGCGGGAATGTTGAAGAGGCGTAAGCGAGTATGTTTTTGGGTATGTGAAAACTTGCAAACGTCATTGATGATATCCGTTGTTTTCGTGTATTTATTAATTTTCTGGGAAATGTCCCGTTCATCTTCAAAAGACAAATTATAACCCAAGTAAATGAATTCATTCACTCTTTCTAGAATTCTGTTGTCTAAACATGATTTTTGTTTTCTCAGCTGAAATCTCCATATTGCAATGTCCTATGCTATGTATAGGCCTACTATTGTGGTTAAGATACGTAAATGAATAGATAAGTGAAAGATACTATTTTTTATGCTCGACCATGCCGAAATGTAGTAATTATACACCTGGTAGCAGCCCTTTAATGGACCTCATTAAAGTACACCTATTCATTAAAGTTCAGGTGTTCCACCAATCAGAAAATACCACTGTAGCAATATGAAAGCGCAAGTATCGATTATTCTCGGATATGCAATCGAAAGACAACTAGCGCGAGATTAGATTAATAATTAGCGCGAGATTAGATTAATAATTAGCGTTAATTGTAAATAATATTCAAATAAATTCAATTTGTCATCTCGTTTTTCAATGTCTAATTCAATTTCAAGGTTATATCAAGATTAATGTTTATTTTACTCTCTATATTATATCAAGGTCAATGTGGACATTTGTTTCCCGGAAAAAATCAGTACTTTCGCGTCTGCGCACATCTCACAATTTACGAGGTATTGCACAAGGTCACTTCCGCTCCTCAGTCAGATAAGAATAACATGAATACTTATAAATAATTTCAAGTTAGAAATATGGTCGAGCATAAAAAGTCGTATGAAACTTGACTATAGTGGTAATTAAGACGCTCGTATGAAAATTATGAAACTCGCTTGCGCTCGTTCCATAAACATACTCGCGTCTTAATTACTATCATTATAGGCTCGTTGCATAATGTATTATTTCAATTTTAATTGATGTTTTATATCTGTTATTCTGCCATGTAATTGAAGACTTTTAATTCATTAATCTATCACATCTATGTATAAAAGAACAAAATTACGACGTAACAGTTTTCGTAGATAGAACCAATTGCCTCCAAGAAGTGCTAGATGAGGTTTCTTCGTGTGTTAGAGTGGTAGGCAACACTTTCATGACTTTTCTGATTTTGCAGACACAAGACGTGCTGGGCGCAGTGGGTGCAGGGTGCGGGATGCGACTACTGCACGCTTTGCTGGTGGCCTGTCTCCTACTCAAGGGGGTAAGTGCTGTCACATAGAAATCGCTGAGAAAGTTTAGACTAACCCATTTATTTAACAGTTACAGTGAATTTAGGTACTAATTAAATATTTAATATTATAATTACCAGCTACACAAAATACAATGGAATGCAATAAACAGTATCATCACCATGAAATTCATAAATGAAAAGTTCCCACAAATGAATAAAGAAATAGCTATAACAAAACTTATGAATAATAATAACATAAAGTTACAAAGACAAATAGGTCTATATCATTTTTGGTCAAAAAATTATAAAGGAAAGAATAAATGAAATAGCCATAATTTAATGAGAAAAAAATTGGATAAGAAAAAAGGTTTAGTTTTTTGAATAGTTCTATCAATAAATAAAATAAAACATATATATTCAAAAGTTTTAAATATACTAGAATAATTTGAAGATTTATATGACATCTGTTCACATCAACATTGGTTACGAGCTTAGAAATATAGGCATTCTGGAGGTCATAATCACCCAACTCCCAGAAATTACGAAATACAGGTTGTATTTTCTCCATACCTAATGCAATGAAGCAGCCACAAGTACATGGCGGGTCTATACCGCGAGCTTGCACATGTCGAGATGTTTTCGTACTAATGTGCAATTCACTTTTGTTCCTTTTAATCTTTGCTTGTACGTTTATCCATTTTTCGACATGCCTCTGACGTTTCCTACAATAACCAAATATGTCTGGTTGATTATCACTGTCACTATTACTCATACTAAGCTATTACAATGTCCATAAATACACGTAATTACTCACTGCGATTGTACTCGTCTGTGTGGTTACAACAACACTGAGACAATGAATTACGCGCGCCTTCAGGCGGAGTGGCGTATTCGCCCTTCTCGTACGGAGTAATATGAATATTATGAACCTGTCACAGACTACGCAGTTTCTCCAACCTTACAAACAATGATAATTTCGATATAGTAAGGAAGAGCCCGCCAACGTCTGCCAGGCTTAAGTTGTAGATATGTCTTAAATATTCGGAGGAGTAAAAAACACAAAATTCGACCCTTGATGGGCTCGCTCTTCTCTTACGGAACGCCTCATTTCTTTTCAAGAACACTTTTCATATTTGCTTCAATGACTATTGTGACTTCTGTGGATTGGTAAATATATTAAAAAAATTATTTCACATATGTCACGGTTACAGTAATTTCAACATTCCTGGACTGTAGCAGAATTATTGTTATAGGAAATTCAATTGTTGGAAGGGATATTGTAACATACCAACATTATACTGTACATATATCGAACAACAATTTATGTAGCCTATACTTACTTGACTCAGGTTTTGCAGAAGACGGTTCCTCTTCATTATTGTATTTGCCATGTAAAGAGAAGTATTCCGCGTGTTTTTTCATAGTAAAGTGTTCCTGAACTACTATTCGTTTACAGATTATAATATTACATTACATAATTTCCATAAAAATGTGTCACCATTCGTTACTACGATAACCAGAATATTCTTGAAGAATTGCATTCAACTTCGTGTGATTGAGGATTCAATTTCTGTCACGTTGAAAACCGCTCATTAAAATGACCAGCTCCACTGCGAACGTTAGCACGTAATGAAACTGCTTTTTTGCCGTGCATATTATTGTAATATAGTGACTGAAGTTATCCACCCATAGTTGCGGATATACTGTGAGTTGTTTATATGAACAGAGTAAGCTATAGCATGTTAGCGCAATAGATCTATATACCTGGCTTCACTCAACCTCAATACAGTGTTTTGATACGAACTTCCTCAGACTGGTTATGACTGAAGTTCATTGGTCCAACTCTTCCGCTGTCAGAAAATAATGTCAATTCATTACCTGTTCCGTCCTTTTCAAGTCCCCAGCGGATAACTTTAAAAGTCTTACACATTGTAATTAAAGATTCGATAAGCCTCTCTGTTTTCTAAGTTAATTTTTAACCATTTTGTTGTGTCAGCGACACATTTCTTACGCGAATCAGATCAACACTTCTGGAAATGCTGTAATATGTAAATACAAGGATAAAATGTGTTCTGGATTTTTATGTGTTTTAATATGAGTTATATAATATTTGATAAGTTGAATTGCAACAATGCAATTAAAATAATAAAAATGAAAGTTTAAAATTTGTGGACAGTAACATATTACAAGTCTTACGCCGTAGTTTCGTGGTCTAAGATATCATGCCTTCGAGTAGCGTTATAGTTCCAGTCTTCATGGAAGAAAAAAATTTATGAAATTTCGGCCAGTGTATGGGCCCGTTGCCCACCCATCATCGTGATGAAATTGTGGAGCTACAGTAAAGGTAAGCGTTCACTACATCGTATCGCACTCATCGGACGAATCGCATGGTTTGGAAAATGACAATCTTTGCTGTAATTGTTACGTAACCGCTTTCACTACATCGTATCGCACGCATCGGCTCTCGGCAAATCCGTCCACTTTTCCGAATCGTGCGATCATGACCTTCTTTAATAAATCAATTTTAATTGCTCAACTGTTACTATTATGTTGTACCATGTTTGGTGTCGCGCCAAAATAGCAGACGGAAAACTTATTTCGCTTGTAGAAAACTACGAAGAATTGTATAATTTGAGGTATTCCCATTACAGTAATCATGTCGCTTCTTACATATATATTATGTAACCAATATCTCTTTCGTTTCTTCTTCTTCTTCTTCTTCTTCTTCTTCTTCTTCTTCTTCAATTAAGAATCATGAAACAATTACAAATTCTTATTCGCTAACACTCATGATTAATAGATCTAACCTCAAAACTCCTCTGTTTTCAGCAATGTCAATATCGTAAGTAATATGTTTCAAACAGCTGATAGGGGAATCCGATGAGGCGATGAGGTAGAGCCGTTACAGTGAACGCACTGCACTTAAAATATCCGTTGCGTGCGATTCGTACGAGGAGTGCGATACGATGTAGCGAACGGTTACCTTAAATAGTGAAATTCGGTTTCGCAAGACAGCTATTGCGGCTCGGGGGATCATCGTGCTAATCACACTTCACCTGCGTACTGGTTGGTTGTTCGTTCACCTCTCTTGAGGCATATGAGTTCATCAGTCCGCTGATAGGCTTTATCTTCCAGTGGCTGTCGCGTAACAAATTGTTTTGTAATAAATGAATAAATAAATAAATAAAATAAGTAAATATAGCATATCTGTGTGTGTGAGTGACATAGCTATGTTTACTATTATTAACAGAATAATATCTGTTATAGTGACAATTAATATTTAAGGAGAAAAATTCGCTCCGGCGCCACAAAAGGGAAACACTGTAGGAGGAGAGTTCGGTCCGGTGCTGTGGATTGAATTCAGAGTAGCTCAGTGGTCAGAGCGCTTGATATGTAGAGCCAAGAACCCGAGTTCGATCCCCGGCGCCGGAGCGAATTTTTCTCCTCAAATATTAATTATATAATGTTTGCAAAATTTCAGCTCAATCAGACTAAAACTGACGCAAGAGTATTTTTATATCGATTAGACGTTAAAATGTAATATGTAAGTTACTAGTAGATTGAAAACAAATAAACCCACCTAGTCCAAACTTCGTACGGTATAATATTTGATATATGTATATGTATATGTATATGTATTTATTTACACTGCAAGTGGGCAAGCACCTGGTGGCAGTGGTATACACAATATAAACAATACACAATAAAATGATAAGCAATACACAATAAACTTACAATACACAATATAATTTTATATACAATACAATAAGAATACACAATATAATTTAACGCAATAATAATAAAACATAAATAAAATACCTAATTTTACATTACAACCTACATAATTATGTACAGGCCCTACATAAGTTTCAATAGTCTTTCACTTTACTCTCATCTCACTCACTGTAGTGGCACTATGACGCATTTCACTGACACTTTAGCACACATTTCACTGACACTCTATAACACATTTCACTGACACTATAGAACACAATTCATTGACGGAGAACACATTTCATTGACGAGAACACATTTCATGGGTATATTGATGTGCTGTAAGTGCATAAACATGTGGTAAAAGTAAAACTGAAGGGTTGAAGAATTCAGTAAGAGATGAGATTCCGGATAACAAATCAAAGCTCTGAAATGCATTTGCTCAGGACATTGGTAGGTTATTCACTGCTAGACAAGCAAGAAGTGAAAAAGTACTAAAGAGAGGTAAATTTCAAGTGTCGTGAAGATAATTGAGAACAATAGAACAGCAAAGATACAGCGTGTGTCCAGAATGTCTGCAACACAATGTCTAAATAAACTGCGTAATTACTTACTAACAGAAAAGAAGAACGTGGGGTGCTTTGAAAGCGCTGAAATGGCCATTGAATGTTTGTGTTATTTAATGATGAGTGTAGGATGTAGGTGACACAGCAATGCTGACGTCATGAACAATCGGACCCCTATTAATGAGTGTCTATTATTATTGATGCACAGTCCTAATAGCTGTATGACGAAAAGAACCATAAAAGAAGAAAAAAAGGAAAGGAGAGAAGCAAGTGGAGAGCTAAAGAAAGATGGAGATTTGAAAGAATAAGAAAGGACGAGTCAATAGAAACTAAAAAAAAAAGATAATGAGGAAAAAGGCAATAAAAAAGAAATCCGACGAGAAAAATAAACAAAATAAAAAATAAGGAAAGAAAAGCAATGAAAAAGAAAGAATTGTGTAGAGAAAGAAAAACATTTAAAGGGAGCAAAGTAATAAAGAAATAAAGAAAGAGGAAACGAAGGAAGAAAGAAATCAAGGCAGTAGAAAAGAAAGAATAAAGAAAGACAATAACAAAAGAAGAAAAAGAAACAAGAAAAGCACGAAAGAAAGAAAGGAAAGAAGAAAGAAAGTAATTGAAAAATACTGAAACAACAAAGAAGACAAATAAAAAAGAAAGAAAATGTAAAATGTGATAAATTTATTTTATGATAAATTTATTTTAATGTTCAATCAATATGATTTATCTATTTGAAAATTTTATTATGTGCTATTACATCTAAAATAGATATGAACGTTTTCGCCTGTTCGGCATTATCAGATATTTAAAAATTAACGAAATCTAAACTTAATACATTAAATTGTATAAAGTAATATTCATAACAAAGTTGATTGATTTTATCAAGAGTTTTATGTAGCAGAAAACTTATTGATAGAAAATGTTTAATTTTGAATTTGTGTAATTTGTTTTACCGGAAAAAATGAAATTTAAGATGTGGATGTAAATGGTAATACATATAACCCATGTTACATTGTTTTTAAATACCATTTATTGTAAAAATAAATTAGTTAAAATTGATAAAATTATAAATATTATGTTTTGTGTCTAGATTAGAAACAGATCACATAGTGCTATGCAATTATTACGATGTAGTCAAATGGTGTATGTTTTTGCAATACATTTGGATCTTCTGTACTGATCGTCGAGTTCTTGGGTTAGTTATATGCATGTGAAATGAGTACTGCATTCATTCATATCAATTGTTTTAAGTGTAACAATTTTGCTGATCATTTGACTTGAAATTGAACATGGGCTTGTAGGCGTGTTAAAATATGGGTTTTGAAGGACCTGTGTAATGGTCGTACCAAAGCAGGATGAAACTTGGACTTGGTTATCTGTAAGAATTGTAAAATGTAAAATGGTTAATAATTAGAAAAAAATAACGGCGACATTGTTATAGAGATTGAAAGGGTAGAAAGAAGTGAGAAAGGGGCAAATAAGGAAAAAGAGAGGAAACTGGGAAAGTGGAATTAAATCAAGAATCAAAGAGAAACTATAGACTAGGAAAAAGTAGAAACAGAGTATATCAGATAAAGAGCTAAATGGTAGAGTAATGACAGGAAAGTAAATTATGGGAAATAGGTAGAGAGATGAAAAGCCTCTCCCCCGTCGTGTTGTGGTCGTTACAAAGAACATACGCCAACTAGCAACTAATAATGGGGCATTTCACGTGACGATGGATAACTGTAAAGGCAGCAACGTAAGATGACTGTTGACTTGACATCTTTCCTGAGATGTGATGTGTGTGGTACAAAGGTTGAGGTCGCAGTGCAGCACAACGCTCGTGTATTTTGCTGTCGAAAGCAATGGACGCTGACGTCTGTGTATGCTACGACTAAAACACAAAGTTTTAACGTTATATGGAAGCCATAGTCGTCGATTCGAACCCCGCTTGAGGCATAATGTTCCGTTATGCAATGGTCTTATATGAAGTTCTGGTGTTATGTTGACCTCTCATTTGACAGTCAACTGAGCATTTCGAACTAGTGAGAAGGCCTGCGATGAGGCGTTTCAGGGCTTGTCTCAAGGAGCAAATAGCTCTGAGTCAGGATCGGACACGAGATGGTGCACTTAGTTTCATATTGGCTCGTATTGTGCGATTATCGTCCAAATCCGACAGATGACCTGGGTGGCATTTGTGAATCCGATGCTGACAAGCGGGTATCCTGCCTTAGTCCTGACAGACGAGTGCCTGATAAGCCTCAAGGGCCGGAGACCCAAGCGTTTAAATTCTATATGTGGAGGTTGCCAATAAAACCGGTCATTTCCACAGAAAACAAAAAGTGAGTTTTTTACGGTTTCGGTATGCGAATATTCAGATACACATCTTTCTGAATATGTTACTGTTTTATTCTAACTCGTACATTTCCATGAGAAACACTATGATAAAAATCAGTATTTTCAATAAAAGCCGTATAATTCCATATCCTACTAATGCCAATATTTTCATTGTCTTTTATGTTTTTCAAAAACGGACATTTCCAACATTCTCTATGTGTTGCAATTAGCAATCCATTCAAAATCGGTCATTTCCACTACTATGTGCAAGAATGATAATATCTTATTACTAGACAGTGGATGCGGGATGACTTAAGGAAAAGTGAAGTTGTTTCGTATCAGAGTATACGGCACGTGCCGCGCCGTCCGTTTCTTGTGTACCTGGCGAGTACAGGAGCGTACAAAACGAATGAACCCCGATCTGTTCATAGTAACATTGCAACGCAATGTGTGCAGTTGTGTTATCCTGCTCAAGTATTTAGTACGCGTTGGATATGTTGTGCTGATCCATTCATAATGGAAAAACGTTAAATTCGCTCAGAGATACGAAATGCAATTACGAAGTATGAGAATGACATTTCATGTATTAACGAAGACAATATCGTGTGTAATGTATGTAAAATTGAAATAAAAACCAGAACAACTCAGGCTATAGAGAAACATTGCAACAGTACATCGCACAGGAAATGCGTTGAAATGAAATCTGAGGAACCATCTACATCATCATCATCATCATCATCATCATCATCATCATCATCATTATTATTTAGTTGTGCGGGTCTAACGACACTTGCAACATGATGTTCAGTACAAATATTCCTCTAAAGAAATTGATGATCCCCATTTTAGAGGTTTTCTTCAGAAATTCTCTCGATACAAAAACTGTTTAAGCGATAGGCGAAGACGATTCAGCTTCGACAAGTTACGAGAATATATCGTCGTTTGCTGCAACGCTGGTAATTGAATCAATGATGACGAGGACTGAACCTTGCAAGGTATGAACTATAGTACTACAGTATGTTATTTTTCTTTTCCTTCTGACTCTACGGAAATACAGCAGCATGTTGACGTCGTCTGTTTACGTTTAAAGCCTGTTCAGCCAATGGTCTGAATGAAAAAAAAAAAAATGTAACGTATAGTAAATGTGTGCCTACATTCAACGATAACTCATCCCGCATCCACTGTCTACTTATTACTAATTGAAATTAATGTAAAAGTGTTATATTCATTTTTTCATGATACAGTAGAATGAAAGTGAAGGATATCTAGGGAGACTTAAGCTGTTGATAAAACGTCGGAAATAACCTACTAAAATAAAAATAAATCTAGGGAGATAAGCTATTCAATTCATGTTTTTATTTTTATGAAGTGTACATTTACATATTTGAGCTAAATATATATTTTTTTATTTAAATTATTGTAAAAGTGTTACGGTACGAGTGATTATGCAGTAAGCACCGATCAGGCCATCATCTTCCTGCAATAGAGGTCTCGAGAATATATTTTCTCGTTAGAGTGTCAAAATTTAATTAAAATGTATGTATATATTTGGCAATGTAGGGCCTATGTGCTCTGGACCCCCCTATTGCTGGACGACTGCAATGTTATATTCGTTACTCCATGATACAGTTGATGTAAGTGAGGTGTATGTTTCACTGTTACAAATGTCAAGTAGCTTATTTCGAACAAAAGTGAACATTTCCCTCATATTTCCAAACGAAATCGGACATTTCCAAAATATTTTTGTCTATAAAATGCACAGAAAATGACAGAAGTTAAGATTATTGGCGCTATTAGAACAACGGACGTAACATGCACGACGCATAAAATTGTCGTTCACTTTGGGATAAAGTGAAGGCTCGATACAGTTTTTCCCATTTTCTGAAAAAAAAAAAAAAACTATTTCGGAAATTATCGGTTTTGTTCGCAACTTCCACATATCAGCATCTGCGATCAGTAAACTAGTAGCAACCCCCAAGAATTGGCCCCAGACTATTTTCAGATCAATTTTAACTCTTAAATTGGGCAAACTTCATTTCTCACACTAGTTTATTAAACCGTGTCGGACTGTAAAGAAAACAGCTATCGCAATGTCCATATTTTATATGTTGTACAATATTATAGTATTATGTAATTTTGGTTAAATATAATTTTCCTACCAATTTTTTTCTGTTGTTCTATTATATTAACCTGCTGTATCCTATAGGATGCTCTTTGTCAATTTAAGGGTTAACTATTACATAATGATATATGAAATGAGGGTAGACGCAGAGTTGGGGAGTGACAGGGTTTTGCCGTCAGAGTTCTGAACT
Source organism: Periplaneta americana (assembly GCF_040183065.1). Lineage (NCBI taxonomy): Eukaryota > Metazoa > Arthropoda > Insecta > Blattodea > Blattidae > Periplaneta > Periplaneta americana. The sequence continues at coordinate 120,370,055 of NC_091132.1, read as the reverse complement.
GTGACAGCTCCCGAAAAATCACTGTGATAGATAATAGTGATTTTGTCACAGTGTGATGTTTGTGTTCGGATGATTCTTGGCGATTGCAAATGTTTCTCATCACGAGCCAACTGCTGTTTATGTTTATCGCTCTTCTGCGAATTGGGTTGCCGATGTCATGGTATTATATGAACAATAATTAATTAGCGCGGTGAGTATAACAAATACGCTCTGAGATGTGTTATCGCGATGTGTGGGCGCGTGTATTTAACCATGAATTTTTACGAATGATTTGGTGAATTAATTATTCGTAGAAGAATATAGCGAGTGCATCATAGCTTGAGTATCAAAGAGTTGTAGGCGTTAGTTTTTTTGTGTGGGACGATATTTAATTAGATCCCAGTTATGTTGTCCTTCAAGTTAATCTTCAGAATTGCAACAGTCTGGACTCTGGAGCTGTCACATATACGTACATCAGTCGTCATCGCTGTGATTCACATATCGGGAAGAGATGATTTCTCGGAGCTATGAAAACATCGCAAGTCTTCAAGTCAGATCCCACCATTAGTCTAAAGCAGCGGTGATCAAAACTGGAACGGCTGTGATTACACGCTAGAGTCAGCCTTAGAAGTAAAGAGACGGGGGAGAGGTACTTGGCATGAAAACTACAACCAGTGGTGGTTCGTGCACATGTTGGGCTGATCATTTCGTACCTCTGTCTGCAGTATCTCTGTAGGTAGAATGTGCTTTGGTAGGATGTGTTTTTTATAATCATGCAGTATACTCATTAATCTCAATAGCTTTATTGCAAAGAAGCAAATAGTTCTATATTAAAATGTATGAATAATTTAATAAGGAAAGAAACAGACCTCATTTGTAGTTACAAATAAACAAAATCATTTTTGAAACAGATAAATATTTGAACTTAGTGTTTGAAACAAAACCTTTCCGTTCAATTACTGTATTTTCTGTACATCTCTCAAAAGGAAACAAAATTCGTCGGAATATTAGACACGGCAATTCTCAACTGCGCTGTAAAGTTTTCAGCCGTAAGACGAGCCCTGCTTCGTGTTTTATAACTAGGCTTCGTATTCCAGCTACCTAAAGACTGAAGTTAAGGACACATTGGGTATATAGTACGCCGAACATAGGTAATGCAACGGATAAGGATATAATAATAATAATAATAATAATAATAATAATAATAATGATTTATTTTAGCTGGCAGAGTTAAGGCCGTAAGGCCTTCTCTTCCACACAACCAGCAAAAAGTGTATATACATATGCATGAACTTACAAAGAATTCAACAATTTGATTTAGATGAGAGTTACATGTATACAAGAGTTATTTACGAATTAAACAACAAAATACTATGAACTATTAATTAAACACTGAAATAAACTGGGTAGCAGAATTAAACTAAAATACATAGAATGTTAATATATTTCAAATTATATTAGATAATAGAAAGAGATTATTATGAGACAATTTTGAAAATGCAGCACAATCAGGATGATGTCTAAAGAAAAAAAGCAACAGTGTAGTCAGTAATATTTTAAATCAGTATGATTGGAGTGAAATGCTAATAAGGTTATCTTTTAAGCTGTTCTTAAAGGTGTTTGTTGTCTTGCAGCCCCTAATACTTTGTGACAAGGAATTCCATTGACGCGAGGTGGATATTGTAAAAGATGAGGAATAACAAGATATAAACAAACAGGTCGTCGCTGCTTGTTCGTGGAGTACAGTCAACTCCCGACATTCTGAAGCTATACTAGTAAACACATGCTTGAGCAGTGACGTTCATTTTCGTCGTGATCTTTGCCGTGAATAATAACGTGCATTCGTAAGTTACGGAAATTGAACATATGCGGATGTCACTTGAAATGATTTTATATTGCACGAAATTCTTTCAATAACTATCGTTCAAAGATATCTGACCTACGATTTTGTGATCGTGTAATCGAATTTTCCAACCACGGGGTAAGTCAGAACCAAAGATAGAAAAAGTTGACAAACTTTGGAAGAGTTCCGCTAGTTCTCAATTGGTGGCACCATTATTGGGGCCATTAAAAAGGTGCCAGGGAAAATTATTTTTATGTAGATTAAGCATAAATTATTCTCATAATTGACAATATCAGCAGTTTCCAACTGTTTTACAATGAGTAAAGTGGTATGAAAAATTGAATTCTATAATGCGCATATATTTATGTACGACTATTATCATCGCCATCTATTCATAGAAGTAATGACTAAAGAAGCTACACTTACATCAACAAATTATCGATCACTATGGATTAGTGGGGCCAGATATCTTTGAATATCGCGTATATGACGTTATTGGTGCATGATGTAGTACAAGATATTCCTATTGTCTGATATTTTTTCGTATTTCATTAGGATATTGCATATATCGCTTATCACTAAAAACCCGCTAATTTTCTATGTACTTTTCTAGAAATTTCCTAAAATGTCGATTAAATTTATTATACATCTTGATTATACAATTTATTAATTGGGATGTTGGCACTGAACATCATGCTTTGCTACGCAAATCCATGCTAAACGTCGAGTTAATACTTCATAATTTTCAGATTGTGATAGTACTGGTTCTTTTAGATTACGTTCAACACACTTTCTGTGCCTTTTGGTTGAGCGTCTTACCTAAGGCATTTTACCTCTGCAATGAACCTTCAATCAGCCACAAAGATGTAGTTATTCAAATAATACGACTAGTAAGAGCAGTGATCGATAAGACTACTCACTATAATATAATTGCATCCCGGTTTTGACTTTCTAGAGGAAGAGGGTAGAGGATGCGTAACTATTTTGTATACGAACACACCTGTACCTGCGTTGTGACGTCACATATACTTCGAATCAAGCAATCTCATTCCAGTTTATAGGTAGCTGAAATACGAAGCCTATTGATAAGTGTAACCTGTAAAAACAGTTGTTCACATAAAATAAGACAAAATAATCTAATATCTTAGCAGCAAATATTTTAGGCACAGAATAACAGAGTTTAATATTCACACACGTTAGTATCAGAATTAGATCATTAACATCCCGGTGCGGGCAAGGATCTCTTGCACAGATTGGCTTACAGTTACGAGCCATCCGTGACATTTTGTCACACAGAATAATAAAATTATAACAACTTTTATTGATCAACACATAATAATAATAATAATAATAATAATAATAATAATAATAATAATAATAGGCCCTAATACCTGTTATGTTTGTGTATTCTGTGTGACTTTCTTGTAATGCTGGTTCAAAATAGTCCTAATTGAACCTCTGAACAAAGCAGAACAAAAAAAAAATCCTCATCCGATTTGTTACGAAACCTTGCCTTCCTGCTTTCAGAGGTAGAGGGTTTGTAAAGTGACATGATTACGCCACTGCCTGTCTTCAATACGTGAATGGGACAGACAGCAATATAGAGAAAAATCTCTTTACCTATTTGAATATCTGTGATTACACAATGTAATCACGATACCCGTTTTGGTAACCGCTGGTTACAGGAATGAAACCTCTTCCTGTATACACAGATGTGTTTGCTCACAAGTTTTCGGAACCCCGTACAAAGTGTCCAGCTCGCGATTCCTACATTGAACAGCATTTTTACGACACACAGAGATATTATCTTCGCATTAAAGCAGGGGTCTGTTTACAAGTCTAGCCTGTCACACATAAACTGTGTTTACGGGATGCAACGTTATAACTGGAACGAGTCTGCGCACGCTCAAAGAAAGTACACGGTTCACATCTTGTCCGACTTATTCCTGGAAAATGTCAGGCCATCAGGTTCGCACTTGTATTGAGTTATTCAATGCTTACGGTCAGCATCTGCCTCTCTTCAGTTCCACAGCCATTACACCTCCAGTCTGTCATCATTGTTTCCATCTCTGTTCCACAACTGTTAGGTTCTACCGTTTACGGTTCTCGCTTATTTTGTCCACGTCTTACAAGCAAACATTCTCATGGGGGCAGATACAAAGGTTAATTGTTTTTCTTCCACCGTATTAATAATGTCAAAACAAGTGCTTATACACTCTAGCGAAATTACGAGGGCACCCCAGAAAGTAAGTTTCGCTCGAGTCCTTTACAGAAAGAAAACACAATTTCATTGAAAGATTTATTGGAACAGGTACAGCAACTGTTGATAATTTTTCCAACGTATTCCTCACTGGTTCCGATCCCAGGGGGCAGACTTCTACGACACAGGGATACAGAAGTTGATCCCACGGTATGAAAAATATATCTTTTCCGGTGAAGAATATGTTGAAAAATAGTTAAACAATATCTGTATCTGTTCCAATATTTTTTTCCATGAAATTGAGGGGTGCTCTGCAATAACAAGGTATGTGTAAGAAGTGGATTTTTGGCAGTAAGTAAAAGTATCATTGTTTTCATTAACAAAGGAAGGCCTTTGCAAATTTGCTTTTTTGAATTAGTATTATTGATAGTTTATATGTATAAGTTTCATGTATTATTCGTCAAAATCTCGTTATTGAATTTGTTATTTTATTACATTACCAGCGAAGTACTCCGACTTACCTTGTGGTTGCAGACATAAGATACAACTTGACTTGTTATTGCAGTCATAATCGATAATGTGTTAAATTGGAAAAATCATATTAAAGAAATTACCCCCAAACTAAATTCAGCATGTTTTGCTATTAGATCTATGCAAAAGACAGTAAATATCAATACCTTAAAAACAATATACTTTGCATACTTCCACTCGGTAATGAGTTTTGGAATAATATTCTGGGGAAATTCCACAGATCGTAACAGTATATTCCTATTACAAAAAAGAGTAATTAGAATAATAGTAGGTGCGAAATCTAGGGAATCGTGTAGGACTATTTAAAAAAAACTACAAATAATGCCCATGGCTTGTCAGTATATTTTTTCATTAATAATCTTCCTCGTATGTAATCGTGAAAACTTTGTAACTAATTCAACAGTTCATAGTATAAATACACGTCAAAAAATGACTCATACTCCATCGGCAAGTCTATCGTACTATCAAAAAAGAGTGCGTTATATGGCAGTAAAAATTTTTAATATCCTCCTTATCGATATAAAAAATGAAACTCAAAACATAAGATTATTTAGGGCCAAATTAAAGAAGTACCTAATTTCTCACGCCTTCTATTCTGTATGTGAATTCATGACATTCAATAACACTTCACGAAATTGTTACTAAAACTTTGTGTTGTACTAGTTATATTGTAAACCTCGTATGTATATATTTCATCTAGACTGTGACTATAAATTAAGACTTTATAATAGTATTAAGTTTTTTGACTTGTTCCATATTCTAGCTGTGAAGCAATGTATGAGTACCATGGAATGTTAATAAATACAATACAATACAATACATACGATACAACTTACGCTGTTATTTCAAATCCATGGGAACATTGGGATTCTTTCTAAGGTTGCTAAATGTAATACACGAACATAAAATAGTTTAAGAGTTGAACTTTATTTTCATAATAAACGTTAAGTATACATTACATTATATAAGAAAATATAACTTGTTTATTTTATTGTGTATGCCAGTTCTTTTAGGTGGTGGATAAAAAAAATGTGGCTTCTCAAAATCAAAATATATCCATAAAATTGCATCACCTTATGAGTATTGTTAACAGTATTGCTTCCAAAACATTTTCTTCACGTTGATTTGATCATTTTACGAAGTAATATTTTATATCATCAGTCAGAATTCCAGGTCGGATTCATCACTTTCAGAATCTAGTACTTCTGACCGAAGTGCATCTTCGAAAAGATTCCGATAGTATTGTCTGCTTCCTTCAGTAACGTCTGAACGTCTGCGAGAACACTAGAGCCCTCTACTGTCTACGTAACAAAACTGCGACATAGTCATATTATAAGCTGTGCATAAACAGTAGGATATTTTATACTCTCCACCAATGTGATGAAACAGCAAGATAAGTGCATTTGCTTTGTATTTCTTATGGTGACGACTATACCAAGGTATGTGTACATACCTTGTTATTGCAGAACACCCCTCAATTGTGTTTGCTTTCTGTAAACTGCCCCCGGGAAAGTTACTTTCTGGGGAGGAAGGGTTCTCGTAATTGTACTCGAGTGGTCAAAATTTGTATAAGTATTTGCATTTTTTTTTACATTATTAACATGGTGGAAGAAAAAAAAATAACTTTTTTATCTGTCCCTATAATAATGTTTTCTTGCTAGCTCAGGCTTTATAGTAGTAGCAGTAGTAGTAATAGTAGTAGTAGCAGTAAAATAAGCTAGGCATTTAGCAGTGCACCATTAGCAGTTTTGTTCTCCAGTATTTTTCCATTATGAATCCAGCAGGTAGGACTTTGCAAGTTTGGAGTTGATCTTCTGTCATTTCTTCTTTGTCACATAGAAGGCAGTTTGGGTTAGGGCAAAGTCCTATTTTGTGTAGATGTTTTTTCCGAATAATCATGTTGTGTGGTAAGTCTGAATCTTGCTACTGTTATTTTACGAGGTGCTTGAAGGTTGGTTTCTGGTTAGTTAACAATAATATTCCACTTTTTGTCTAGCAGTAGCTTCTTTGTGCATTTCCTGATTATATTTGTTTCAGTATCTATTGTACATAATTTTTATTTTTATGACGTGAAAAGCAAACATTTGTCGTATTTTCGGGTATAGTTCAGCACCTTTCTTTGAAAGGAGATCAGTAGTTTTGTTAACATAATAAAGTACAACATCATAATGTCTAATCATCAGTCAATGAAGTGACTTCTACAGAGATATCATTTTATTTTTACTAATATTTCTAATATTAACCTGGCTATACCTTTGGATTAACGGTTGCGAACCGGAAACACCGTTTTCTACCCTCTTCGATGATATTGCGTAAAATACAAACAAATCACTTTACTATGTATAGGAGGGAAGAAAAGTAGTTCATCCATTTATGTAAACTAGGAAATATCGCGATTTTGAGTTTGATCATTTTCATTAGGTTTTTGTTTAATCAAAATACAGTACTGTATTAACAATAAGTGCTTTTACTCACGAACTGAGCTGTCCCTGTGGACGTATTCATTATGCAGTGTCTACATTATACTGTCTACAGAACATTAGCGTACAATTTAGAGAATGAAGTTAAAATGAAAAATAATCATAATATGGATATTTAAACACATTTTTGAAAATGGTGGCCGTTAATTTCGATACAGTCTTCAGTTCTTTTGTGCATATTATCGCACTATAGACTATTGCACCTAATTCCAAGCACCAGTTTCGTCCTTCGTACTAGTAACTTATGTTGAAATAATTCTGTACCTACTTTATAAAAGAGTACCTTTCGTACTGTAAATTCTATCGTCACTTCTGCCCGTTCCGAAAAGATGAAATTACTCAGACATGCTATCTACTGTCCAGCCAAGAGATTTTGTCGCAGGGACGTAAAAAGGGGGGAATCACGTGACAGTTAATTACTTAATGAGGCCCTCTCATTTAAGTTATTTTAAAAAGTTGTATAATGTTACGTAGACGTCCAATTCCTAACAGGAATTAATATTTTCAGAAAAGAGCTAAGACAACCCAGCCACTAGCCTTTACAGAGGGGCTAGCAGAAGCGGGTGGGGGAAACCGGGGTACGACATAGGCAAACGGACGACAGTACCTGTGCGAAAATATGATTCAATATTTAAAGCTCTTTCGTCACTGAAAAACGGGAACATATTTCTGGAACCTACTATACTCACTAACTGTTTACTATGACTTGACTGCATACGCAACCTTGTTTCTGTGTGGAGAACGGTTGGAAGTTTATTAGTAGAGGGAGTGGGAGTGAAGTACATTAAAAAACTCAGGTACAATAAAAATTGAAGTAAAAATAAAATTGTGTCTCTATATAATCGAAGCGCGAAGGTATGACCATAGTAGTAAAAGATAAAGACTTCAGTACTTGTATATAAACTACAAAATACACAGTTTAACACGAATTAAACTGTTGACATCTGTACATAATCAGTGAATCAAAATAAATGTAGATTAATAATTCTGTAACTAGATACTGGGGTCCGATCTATGGCAAAGCAGGAATTGACAGTCACTTGACAAGCTTGTCAACAAATTTTAAAAAACGAAATTTGCTCAACTTATCATCAGACAGCGGATTTTCGGTACATACCAGAGGTCTGCATCGGACGTTTTCGCTCGAGCGCCAAGTAATTCGTAGCATAATCCGATAGGTAGCGCACATGCATGATGGGTAAAATTGTCACGAGCGATAAATCCTCGAAAGGTATAAGCCGAGCGTTAGACATTCGTTCTTGTTATAGTGATGAACTGTGTAGTAACATCATAGATGTTTATCATTTCAAAACTTTGCAGTGTTTAACTAACCTCTCCATAGTACAACTACAAAACTTGCTTTAAAATGTAATATAAATGTTGTAGGTAGTTCCCCCCCCCCACACAGGAGTGATTTTGTTTTTGCCACATCTGATAGATGTTATTGGCTGTAAATGTAATTATTATAAACGGAGAACACAATCACGATAATGAAGAACCGTATCAAGTTTTCTAGTAATAATAATAATCTCTAATAATTAGTGTATCAATCTTTGCGCCTGTAACAGTTGTCCAGCATAATTATTCGTTTTATTATATTTTCTGTGACGTTATCTCTGTACTAATATTGTTATTAATCTACTACTAGGCTATATCAATAATATTTTGTAAAACGTTTCTACATTGTCGCAGTATATAGGCGGAACATTATGTACGGACCTATCATATTATATATGTGGTAAATCAAATATTGAATCATAATTATTTAGCAATAATAACTGTATATCGAAGTTTTTCATACTATTTTATTTATAATTTCATGTTACTGTTTTGGTACGTTTCATTAAACGTTTGCCATAAACGCAGAAAATAAAGCCTTATTTTTACCGTGTGAGCAAAAGATATGTGTATCTTACCTGTCCCCTTCCATACAAGATAAGACATGTCGGTGAGATGACCTTGTACTGTGCTTCTATTTATTACGAGCGTATCACGACCGATCGTATCTCACTCGAGGGTGCGACACTCGACCGAGTTCAAGCGAGCGATTTAACTCCAATGCAGCACTCTGGTCCCTACATAGCGACAAGACGTCGCGTCCCTTGGAGTACGGAGGGAATGCAGCAATGGGTTAAGTGGCCTCCCTTAACTAACTTACAGACAGCTGACAAGCGCCTTAACCGACTGAGCCACGCCGGTGGCTGCAGGGGTGAATAGGGATGAATATTTATTATGTTTTATTTCTTTGTGTCATAGAATAATTGAGGACCGTTTTTGCAAAACTTGCTAACTGAAAAAACTAAATTTTATAGGAGAGACAAAAAACTGAATGAAGACAAATATTTTATAGGTGCAACCATCACATTTTGACACACCACAATGAAGACAAGGTAATTCAATTTTACTAAGGTAACTTTAACATCCTGTAGAGGCCTGCTTTATGTTAACGAATCCACCAAAATCTCAATTTTGCAAATTTTGCAGTTAGCAAGTTTTGCAAAAACGGTCCTCAATTATAATAATAAGAGCATTTATTTGTTCACTCGTTATGAATAAAAACAAACACTCTTGTTATCAGAGACCGGAACTTTGGCAGAATGCCTTTTTAAATGTGTTAAATCTATCTTCATTTTGAAAGTAAATCTGTACGAATTAGGCCTATACCTTTGTGATTGAAACGTCACAGTTTTATGTTGCCCTTTTCTGTCTTTTTAAATAAAAATGCCTAATTTAGAAAATAAATGCTTTTTTGTCTTTATTTAATTATTTATTTATTATTTATTAATTTTTTTTATTAAAATTGCCTACAGGTATATTTTAATTTATTTCTATAACCGCTACAATGAAAGTGACTTCACCGAATGTATATTATTGTCTTTCAGTAAGTTCATATTCTCTTTGTAACAATGAGTGCTGCCATGCAAAAATGTATAACAGTAAGGGTTTTAATTATCGCTTGTGTTTATTTGACAAGGCAACAATGAGTGCGGATCTAACGTTATTTTTAACGGTTATGTTTCTTTCAGTTTTCATTGCGACGTTATTGCAGCTACCTAAATATTTCATATCGCAACATATCAGTGCCACCAAACACAAAAATGCACTTTCCAAGGCTACAGGGAAGAAGATTTATTTGTTTTCAACAGTAATTGCAACATCGAGTCGAAAATCTCAATTTGCATTCAACTTATGTAAAGCTTTTCTTGCTGCCGAAATCCCTTTGTGGAAAGTGCAAGGTTGTGGGTCTAGTGCAAGGTTTTTGTAATTGCCTTTTATTGCGTATTTTGGTTATTTATAATGCCTTTTTGCCTGCCTATTTTAGCAATTTATGATGCCTTTTTGCCTGCCTATTTTAATGATTAGTAATGCCTATACTTCCGGTTTCTGCTTATTATATTTAATATTTGACAAAAAGAAATAAAAACTGTAAAAATTCGTCTCTATTCACATCTGCGTCCCTATTCATCACATTTTATGGTACATATGTACAGGCCATTCGTTATCTCGTGAAACCAAATGCATTGGTGCTCCGTAGCTCATAGTGTAGTAATGAAACGAGCTATTAAACTCCAAGAACTGAAATTAGCCTTCAATCATCGTCATGAAGAGGAAGATGACATAAATAAATGCATAGTGGCGAACGAAATAGCTCGTTCTCTTAAGCCTTCCAACGAAGGAGAGTTTTATAAAAGCGTAATGATCAAGGTGGCTGAAATAATTTGTCCAATGAAAGTTGTTAACTAATTTTGAAAAACTGCGCATTTCTCGACTAAATATCCAGAAGAGAATTCAGGAAATTTCTGATTGTGTTCACGAGGAATATTAAAAAAAAAGCAAGAAAATGACAGTAGTGACATTATTGATACAGCAAAGCTTGCGATTTTTATTAGCGGATTGATGACGAACTCAATGCTAGTGCACGAACAACCACTGGTTGTAGTTTTTATGCCAAGTACCTCTCCCCCATCTCTTTACTTCATAGACTGTCTCTCGTGTGTAATCACTGCCGTTCGAGTTTTGGTAACCGCTGACGTAGACCAGTAGTCACAACCCTATGTGCACATACCTTGTATTTTTGTTTGGATTCCCAAATCGACAGCCCTGGGTATTAAGATCTATTCCGTCTACCATTACAGCCTTGGTCTCTCTGTGCCATTAATCTCGTTGCGTTCATTATGTTGATATGTTACAACCGTTTCTGTTTATTGCGTTTTATTTCATTGTGTAAGTCCAATATATTGAGTTGCTCTCTTAAAGCATGACTAGAAAGATGTGGTCTTTGAGGGAATATCCAGTGGTAAATTTTAAGAACTTAATTTCATATGATTCTATCAATCTTCTCTCTTTTTTAGTCGTAGCCCAATTTTATAATTCATACATAATAAGATACAATTTGTAATATTAAAAAAATCGTTCCTCTCATTGTTTTATTTTAAAACCCTTGTAAATATTGGACATACTTACTTACTTACTGGCTTTTAAGGAACCCGAAGGTTCATTGCCGCCCTCACATAAGCCCGCCATTGGTCCCTATTGTGAGCAAGATTAATCCAGTCTCATCATATCCCACCTCCCTCAAATTCATTTTAATATTACCTTCCCATCTACGTCTCGGCCTCCCCAAAGTCTTTTTCCCTCCGGCCTCCCAACTAACACTCAATATGCATTTCTGGATTCGCCCATACGTGCTACATGCCCTGCCCATCTCAAACGTCTGGATTTAATGTTCCTAATTACGTCAGGTGAAGAATACAATGCGTGCAGTTCTGTGTTATGTAACTTTTTCCATTCTCCTGTAACTTCATCCCTCTTAGCCCCAAATATTTTCCTAAGCACCTTATTCTCAAACACCCTTAATCTATGTTCCTCTCTCAAAGTGAGAGTCTAAGTTTTACAACCATAAAGAACAACCGGTAATATAACTGTTTTATAAATTCTAAATTTCAGATTTTTTTACTGCAGACTGGATGATAAAAGCTTCTCAACCGAATAATAACTGGCATTTCCCATATTTATTCTGCATTTAATTTCCTCCCGAGTATCATTTATATTTGTTACTGTTGCTCCCAGATATTTGAATTTTTCCACCTCTTCAAAAGATAAATTTCAAATTTTTATATTTCCATTTCGTACAATATTCTGGTCACGAGACATAATCATATACTTAGTCTTTTCGGAATTTACTTCCAAACCTATCTCTTTACTTGCTTGAAGTAAAATTCCCGTATTTTCCCTAATCGCTTGTGGATTTTCTCCTAACATATTCACGTCATCTGCATAGACAAGCGGCTGATGTAACCCGTTCAATTAAATATTGGAAATTGCAAATTCCTGTTTTAAATTTCTATCATCCGTGTAAGATATCTGGCAGCTCAAATAGTTGAAACTTTACACCTGTTCTATAGTTCTATTATTTTATATTATTTTTGATATGTATATTTTGCAAAAATATATTTCGTAAATATATATAGGTGCATAATGTGAGCTTCAAATTATACTTGTGTATTTGTGATCATACTTAAGTACGTGCGTACATCCTTCCACACGATCATACGCGCGTGCACATAAACATACGTGCACACTCATGTGTGAATACCTGCTGCAAGAAACCAGCCTGAAGTGGATCTCGTTCTCGCAGCCCCGGCTCGGCAGCGGCACTGCTGACCCATATTCTGTCCTCCACTCGCATAGTTTTCACTCCGCCGGCCGTGACCCTCAACTTGTGTGCAGAAAGTACGACCGACACCTTCGCGTAATGTGTTTGCTTTGAGTTAACTGTTGAGCACCAAGTTCATAAATCACAGATTGCTTCAATGTTGTCTTTTATGGCCATACAATGACCGTGGTTGTGTTAGGCGATTCAATTAACCGCCGTGCTCTTGTGTAGTCAATATGTCAAAGGAAACGTAAATTATTCGACTAATACGAACGGCCTTGAATTATGATAATTCAGGACTATTAAAGAAAGACTGGCAGAAGACAAATACTGACCTACAATGATAAAACACACATGTTAGGTCAATAATACAGAGTTCATTGATTTTATGAAATACATTAAAGGTTATATGTTACAATTGTATTAAGTACAATACGTTAATTGAAGATGTTAGTCAGACATGTTTCGGAGATGCTTCTCCATCTTCAGTGACTAATTACGACGACTGCAAAACGAAAACAATTATAATTAATAACTTGTTTAGTTATATTTCAAAAATTAAAAAGTGACAAATGGGAAAATAGAAAGATTATCTTAAATTATAATACTTTGTAAACGTATATCATTGACAAGAAAAGTTAAAAATATAAAATATAATTGATTTATGAATAAGCAATATGTGTTATATCTTCTGTATATGCCAGTGATAACTAAAAATGATATAAAAACCTGTAATAATGTATAATAAAATTGAATAAAAGTATGAAAATAAATTATATTTAAAAATTGAAAAGTTAAAATCTTATGATGTAGCCTATATAAATTTTTCTGATAAAAAATTAACACAGATCATATTTAAAAATAAAGATAAAAGAAGAATGGACAACATTGCAACTTGGGTAAATGACTCACCGTTGTGGTTCAGTTGTTCGAACCGTGTTCTTGCTTGGCTTAAAGGAACTAACTGAGATGAAGAAAAGGACAGAAATTAGGTTGACTAATACTACGTTAGTCTTTTACTATTCAAATCGGAAGCAATATACAGGTCAAAGAGAATGGTTTTTTTTTTTTTTTTTTTTTTTTTTCCGTAAATTGCTTTTTCATTCAAATTGTGAGAATTTATGAATTTGTCTTTGTATATTTCTATACTCCAGAATATTTAATAATTTACCTTCCCTATTAATATGTAAAATTTCCATATCTGAGCTAATGTCTGAAAAATAATGTTGATTATTGTATATATGTTCGCTGAAAGCAGAAGGAGAAATTTCATGGGAGATATTTCTATGTTCTTCATATCTGATATTAAAATTTCTACCTGTTTGACCTACGTACGTAGCGTTACTTACCGGGAATTGACAATTTAATTTGTATACACCTGATACGTATACAGAATATATAACACATATCGCTTATTCAGAAATCAATTATATTTTATATTTTTAACTTTTCCTGTCAATGCAATACGTTTACAAAATATTATAATTTAAGATAATCTTTCTATTTTCCCATTTGTCACTCTTTAATTTTTGAAATATAACTAATCAAGTTATTAATTATAATTATTTTCGTTTTGCAGTCGTTGTAATTAGTCACTGAAGATGGAGAAGCATCTCCGAAACATATCTCACATCTTCAATTAACTTATTGTACTTATTAGTGTTCATGCAACTGTAACATATCACCTTTAATGTTTTTCGCTGACCTACAATTTTGAGAGAATATATTTGTACCAGTATTGCTATATGGGGATGAGACGATAATGAAGAGGATGGCCATGACATTATGCAACGATGATAATGGCGAAGGTGACTGAGAAAAGAAGCAACCATAACTACTATGAGAACCATGATAGTGACAACAATGGGGAAGATGGTGACGGACGAGATAGAAATATGGACGAGGAAAAAGGCAAGTATGACGAGGAAGGTGACTGTGAAGAGGGGTGAGGTAATTGTAACCTTAAGAAGGTGACTGTGACAAGGGAGAACTTGATTATGACGGGACAGAATGTGACGAGGTAGAAGATAATTATTTATTAAAAGAGAGAACTTGGTTCTGGTGAGTGAGATGGTGACCATGACGAGGGAGAAAATGTAAATACGAGGCAAAAGATTATAACGAAAAAAGGCAACGATGACGAGGAAGGTAACTGAGACGAACTATTACTGATTCTGATAGGTAAAGCGGCAACTATGACGAGAATGATGTGATTATGACGAGGGAGAAAGTGATTAAGACGTCTGAGGAAAATGACTGTGATGAGGGAGACTGTGAATGTGACGGGAAGTGACTTGACAAGAGAGGAGTGATTGTAAGAAGGGGAAGATGATGGCGAAAGAAAAAGTGACTGTGACGAAGGAGAAGATGATTTTGAAGAAAGGGAAGGTGATTGTGAATAAAGAGACAATGACTGTTACTAGGCAGAAGATGACTATGGCCAGGGGAAGGAGAAGTTGATTGTGACCAGGGAGGGAGTGACTTTGACAAGGGAGAAGGTAACTGTGACGAGAGAGAAGATGATTGTAATGAGAGAGGAGACTGTGAAGAGAAGGAAGGAGATCGTGACAGAAGAGAAGGTAACTGTGATGAAACAGAAGCTGATTGTGACGATGAAGACTAGGACTACGACGAGGAAGAATGTGATTGAAGAGCAAGAAGGTGGCTATGACGAGCAAGACTATGACTACAACGAGGAAGAATGTGACTGAAGAGCAAGAAGGTAACTATGACGAGGAAGACTAGGACTACGACGAGGAAGAATGTGACTGAAGAGCAAGATGATGGCTATGACGAGGAAGACTAGGACTACGACGAGGAAAAATGTGACTGAAGAGCAAGAAGGTGATTATGACGAAGAAGACTAGGACTACGACGAGGAAGAATGTGACTGAAGAGCAAGATGGTGGCTATGACGAGGAAGACTAGGACTACGACAAGGAAGAATGTGACTGAAGAGCAAGAAGGTGACTATGACGAGGAAGACTAGGACTGCGACGAGGAAGAATGTGACTGAAGAGCAAGAAGGTGACTATGACGAGGAAGACTAGGACTACGACGAGGAAGAATGTGACTGAAGAGCAAGAAGGTGACTATGACGAGGAAGACTAGGACTACGACGGGAAGAATGTGACTGAAGAGCAAGATGGTGACTATGACGAGGAAGACTAGGACTACGACGAGGAAGAATGTGACTGAAGAGCAAGAAAGTGACTATGACGAGGAAGACTAGGACTACGACGAGGAAGAATGTGACTGAAGAGCAAGAAGGTGGCTATGACGAGGAAGACTAGGACTACGATGAGGAAGAATGTGACTGAAGAGCAAGAAGGTGGCTATGACGAGGAGGACTAGGACGACGAGAAGAATGTGTCTGAAGAGCAAGAAGGTGGGTATGACGAGGAAGGCTAGGACTACGACGAGGAAGAATGTGACTGAAGAGCAAGAAGGTGACTATGACGAGGAAGACTAGGACTACGACGAGGAAGAATGTGACTGAAGAGCAAGAAGGTGACTATGACGAGGAAGACTAGGACTACGACGAGGAAGAATGTGACTGAAGAGCAAGATGGTGACTATGACGAGGAAGACTAGGACTACGACGAGGAAGAATGTGACTGAAGAGCAAGATGGTGGCTATGACGAGGAAGACTAGGACTACGGCGAGGAAGAATGTGACTGAAGAGCAAGATGGTGGCTATGACGAGGTGGACTAGGATGACGAGTAGAATGTGACTGAAGAGCAAGAAGGTGGCTATGACGAGGAAGACTAGGACTACAACGAGGAAGAATGTGACTGAAGAGCAGGAAGGCGACTATGACGAGGAAGACTAGGACTACGACGGGAAGAATGTGACTGAAGAGCAAGAAAGTGAATGTGACGAGGAAGGAAGTGACAATGAAGAGGAAACGATGAAAACTGTTGTTGTTTTGTCAACTGTCCGAAGACAAGTCTGAAATTCGTGACACCAATCAAACATCACTAATGAGGCGACTAAGCCAGAAGATAATGGGGTAGGTTGGCCTGTTTCTTTCCCCTCCATTGCATACATCACCGACTAGTTACACATTACACTAGTCAGACTTCAGATGTATACAAACATTTTTGTTCTTTCCCTGACACATAATGTCAAGTGATATACAGGATCATCATTTTATTTTTACTTCAATTTTTATTGCACCTGAGTTTCTGAATGTACTTCACTCCCACCCCCTCTACTAGTAAACTTCCAATCGTCCTCAACACAGAACCAAGTCCGCATATACGGTCAAAATCGCCTGTACATAAACAGTACTGAGTTAGTGAGTATAATACGTTCCAGAAATATGTTCGCGTTTTCCAGTGACGAAACAGCTTTCAATATTGAATCATATTTTCGCACAGGTACTGTCGTCCGTTTGCCTACATCGCATCTCGGTTTTTCCCACCAACATATCTGAGTAATTTTATCTTTTCAGATCGGGCAGAAGTGAAGATTGAATTTACAGTACGTAAGGTACTATTTTATAGAGTAGGTACAGAATTACTTCAACATGAGTTATTAGTAAGAAGGACGAAACTAGTAATTGTAATTAGGTACAATAGTCTATAGTGCGATAATGTGCACAAAAGGGCTGAAGCCTGTATCGAAATGAACGGCCACTATTTTGAAAAATGTGTTTAAATATCCATATTATGATTATTTTTCAATTTAACTTCATTCTATATATTGTACGCTAATGTGCTGTAGACAGTATAATATACACTGCATAATCAATACGTCCGAATGGATAGCTCAGTTCGTGAGTAAAAACACTGTACTGTGTTTTGATTAAACAAAACCTAATGAAAATTATCAAACTCAAAAGCGCGATACTTTCTAGTTTACGTAAGTGGATCAACTACATTTCTTCCCTCCTATACGTAATGAGTGATTGTTTGTATATTACGCCAGTATCATCGAACTCCAGTCGTGGAATGGGGTAGCAAACGATGTTTTCGATTCTCACTGTTAATCCAAAGGTATAACCAGGTTAATATTAAAAATGTTAGTAAAAATAAAATAATGTCCCGGAATAATAGATGTACAGATACGGAATTAAAATTTGAAGCGTGTCTTAATGGGATGTAGGCAACAATTTCACACAACTGTACATAAGTAGTATATATATGATGTTGTAAGCGAAACTTACACAATAAGGGAGCTCCAAATTTTATTTCCATATCAGCCAGAACCTCAATCAGAGGTACGATAAAGATTAAAAAAACATTATGGTGACAATAATGATGATTGTGTCGAAGATGAAGCGAAAAACGTTGTGACGATGATAGTGACATGATGATGATTTTATTATGATGACGAAAATAATCATATCTTGTAATTATATATTTTATTTTATATTTCGATGAATTAATCATTGCACTTAAGTTAAACACGAGTAATTTTGTTACTTGTGCTCTAAGAAAACTTTTCCGTGTTGTATGACAGTCTAAATATTTATGCATGCATTCATTTGTTCGGCCTGCTTTCATTATAACCTTATGAAGATGCGGAGTAATAATTACAAAAGGTACAATTAAGTCGTAAGCAAGTCAGTAGAGCGATGTGCCTGTCTAACGGTTGGCCTTCCTAAAGATCCAGATGCCACTGTCCACTGTCCCGTTGTAGTTTCTGGGCAGACAGCAATACATGTTGAAAATCGTTCATCAATTTCAGCTTAATTTTTATAAAATGTAACAGAGCATAAAACAAATTGCTGCTGTTTGCTGATTGATTAAAATCAAACAATATGAGAACTGTTTAAGCCATATAAAATATGTCACGAGCGTAGTTATAAAAATGCGAATAGGAAAATACACATTTTGATTATTTCTCGTAGTGTAGACTACGATATTGTAAATCAGTGATGTCAAAGCAAGCGCATTTTTTGACCTTGACGTCGTGCGCGGGCATCAAGCGCTAGAATGGAAGGAGGAATAAGCAGCCTGTTGGATTAAGAAAACAGTGGTGTACAAACTTCAAACGGAACGTATAGCTTCTTCGTGTTTAATGTTATCTATATTGTCTGTAAAACAAAAATACTAACACCAATTTCTTAATATTTCAGTTGTGTTTTAAACGTTAATAGCATAATAAAGAGTTAAGAAGGAATATTCACATAAATTCCATAGTAGTACAACTATACTGTACTAAGTTGATGAAACACATCATTAATAAAGAAAGTTATATCCCTCCCAAAAAAAGATTGAGTATGACATGATAAGTAGGAATTGAAATTGATGATATCTTTAGTCTTATAAAAGTAATCAATGAACTAATCAAAACAATATTATAGTACAAAGCAAAGTTATCTAGGTACTGTATCTGTTTTAAATGTAACTACTATTCCATAGCAAAACTCTTATCCCATTATGCTTTTTAGGTGATAATAGTGAGCAACTTTCTACCATCATAATATTAAATTATTTTCTCGAAACCTACTGAAGCTATAGAGCTGACATTTTTACAACACATGGGCACATATCTTTTGCTTATGATGTAACAGTAGTTGCGTCCACACCTGTGGAGTAACGGTCAGCGTGTCTGGCCGCGAAACCAGGGGCCCTGGTTCGAATCCCGGTCGGGGCAAGTTACCTGGTTAAAGTTTTTTCCGGGGTTTTCCCTCAACCCAATACGAGCAAATGCTGGGTAACTTTGGGTGCTGGACTCCGGACTCATTTCACCGGCATTATCACCTTAATTTCATTCAGACGCTAAATAACCTAGATGTTGATACAGCGTCGTAAAATAACCCAATAAAATAAAATAAAAAACAGTAGGTGCTTTGTTAATTCATTTCTTTACAAACATTTTTCCATGAGAATATTTTCAAAATTTGAAACACACTATCTTCAGTAATAGCTGCGTATTTACGGTATATTATATTTACGAAAACATTCTGTAAGGCTACTAAATAAATAGGTCTATACCTGAAAATTTCGTTTTTCTATACGAAAAGTTGAGAAAATATTTCTTTTGAATTAAAAAATCAAACTTGCGAAAAATGAGGATTAAAACTAAAGTTTACATTCTTATAACGCACTTATACTTCTCAGGCAAATCTAAAAATTAACACGGATACAGTTTTAATAAGTTCTCTTCCCTTTATCCATTGAATCAGTGCTGGCCATCCCTGTATATAGCTCGACCAAGCGGCGTATAATACCTCTTTTTTTCTGTCTCTTTCCTTTCCGCTGTAAAGCGCTCAGGCTCTCCTCAGCTCTAAAGCGCGCGCTTGCGCCAAGGGGCATCAATTGACATGACTGTTGTAAATTAAAATTCCATCTAGGATATAAGTGCTTGGTCATTATGAATGTTTTACTCCGTGTTTCCTATGCGGATATCCTTCATTGCCGAAATCATTCTATGTGTTCTGTTGTCACGTCGAATGAAGTTAAAATATAAGATTAAACTAACGCGTGATATGGGTATGGAAAAATCCTAGTAGGAAGAAAAAAATCCCAATGATTTACTCGTACCAGTTCTAGAGAAGATTTCTAAATTAGTTACTTAGGTTGCAGCATGACGTATCAGAATACAAAGATTTCAACAAATTAAATAAATTTCGAAATGAATGCTAATAGCTAGGGGTTGTTTACCAAAATTTACATGTAATATCCTTAAATCCTTTAAAATTCCCTTTCATGAGGTTCAGAAGATTGTGATGGAAATTCTGAAGGTCTCTCTTCAAATTCTACACCAGAGTGCTGCATTGGAGTTAAATCGCTCGCTTTAACTCGGTCGAATGTCGCACCCTCGAGTGATAGAAGATCGGTCGTGATACGCTCGTAAAAATAGAAGCACAGTACAAGGTCATCTCAACCGACATGTGTTATCTTGTATGGAAGGCGACAGATAAGATATACTTATGTTTTGCTCACACGGTAAAAATAAGGCTTTATTTTCTGCGTTTATGACAAACGTTTAATGGAACAGTCAATGGAACGTACCAAAACAGTAACATGAAGTTATAAATAAAATAGTACGAAAAATTTCGATATACAGTTATTATTCCTAATTAATAATTATTCGATATTTGATTTACCACATATATAATATAAGTCCATACATAGTGTTCCGTCTATATACTCCGACAATGTAGAAACGTTTTACAAAATATTATTGATATAGGCTAGCAGTAGATTAATAACAATATTAGTACAGAGATAACGTCACAGAAAATATAATAAAACGAATAATCATGCTGCACAACTGTTACAGACGCAAAGATTGATACATTAATTATTAGAGATTATTATTATTAGTAGAAAACTTGATACGGTTCATGAATTATCGTGATTGTGTTATCCGTTTATAATAATTACATTTACAACCAATAACATCCATCAGATGTGGCAAAAACAAAATAACTCCTGTGTGGGAAAAAAAAAAAAAAAAAAAAAAAAAAAAAAAAAAAAAAAAAAAAAAAATTGCCTACAACATTTATATTACATTTTAAAGCAAGTTTTGTAGTTGTACTATGGAGAGGTTAGTTAAACACTGCAGAGTTTTG
The DNA here is from genome assembly GCF_040183065.1 of Periplaneta americana. Lineage (NCBI taxonomy): Eukaryota > Metazoa > Arthropoda > Insecta > Blattodea > Blattidae > Periplaneta > Periplaneta americana. The sequence continues at coordinate 120,348,834 of NC_091132.1, read as the reverse complement.
AAATGATAAACATCTATGATGTTTCTACACAGTTTATCACTGTAACAAGAACAAATGTCTAACGCTCGGCTTATATCGTTCGAGGATTTATTGCTCGCGACAATTTTACCCATCATGCATGTGCGCTACCTATCGGATTATGCTATGAACTACTTGGCGCTCGAGCGAAAACGTCCGATGCAGACCTCTGTTCTACACTATCATTTATATTGTTAACACATAGATTTTCGTTTTAATGTACAAATCGAATAATTATTTTACTCGTTTCATTTCCCTTCATATTTGTTAATTCCGGATCCCAGTGGTCAACCTCACTTGAGGACGGATGATTTTAAATAAATCTTAGTAGCAGTAGAAGTATAAATGTTATATCATGTTTCTATTTAAGAAAATGTGTATTAAAGTAATATAAATTTGAAATATATAGTGACTTATGAAGAGAACTATATATATATATATATATATATATATATATATATATATATATATACAAATTACGGGCACTTGACTGTGCGGCATTTGTCCTTAAGTAGTCAATTGTGTAGGCCAATTTACTGTCAAACGTCATTGTCCAAGGTGCACCATAGGAGGCTGGTCTACGCCAAATTATTATAAAGATTTATTGGGATGTCAAAGGGGAACCGGAGATCCCGGAGAAAACTCCTGTGTTACAGGGTCAAGGGCTTACCAATCACAAGTTATAAGTCGGGGTACAACGGGGAACGAACCTGGTCCACAGCAATATAAGTCCACCGCTGTAACCACTAGAACACCATGAAGGCTAATTCAGCAGTATTATCATTCAGGCGTCTTCATGTCTAGTTGTTTCTGTTGAAATTCAACCACGCATAACAGGAGGTTAAAACTAGTGACCGTTATTTCCTTCAAAACGAAATCATTCCCTACCTAAGCAGTGATCTGATGAGAGGGGAAATATTAAATTGCATTGAAATATACAAATAATCTAATAGCTTATAATAAGACATTTTCCTTGGGAAAGAAATTCCTTTAATGAACTTCACCGTTTGATTTGTTGATCATACAAAAAATCACGATGAAGGTAGTTATATGTGATTTAGAATATTTACCATTGGTGTGTTTTTATACCAAAAAGCTCGTTTAATTTTACTATAGTAAAATGTTAAAATTATACAAGTCCATAATTCCCAGATAAATTAACTCTTGCATACTGACCTTGAAAATAAGTTCGGCAGTTTCAAGATAAATCGATGTACACAATCAGACATAAAAATGAAATGTCCAAAATCCTTTTCTTTCGGTACGTTACTGAGAGCCATTCTTCATAAATTTTGTTATAAGGCTACACAGTTGGATATAATCATAGGTGAGGGGGGTGAAACCCTCAAAGTAGGACTTGTTTTAGGTACAAAGCACGTACGGTCAGAAGACCCGTGCATTGGATTTTAGAGAAAATTATGATAATATAAAATCTGTATATAATATTACTCAATAAATCCATCTATCTACTTTCTGTAGTTAACGACTGACTAGGACAGAATGAAAACAGGGGGTGCAGAAAGTAGGGGTAGTAATGTTTGCGTTCCTACTCTGGAAGTTCCAATGTATGGACAATATTAATGAGGATGAACTCCAGCGAGTGTTCTATCCCTGCAACATGTGTATGAAACGTAATGGAGAACATTTTGAGTAACTGCTGGGAAATTCAGGTAACATTCTATTCATTTCCTTGAATAGATGATTCACTAACGCGAGTAATCACTTGCCACACTATAGTGACATGAAACTGCAAGAATGTTTTCCGCGAAGCTGGCGATCTGCTTGGCAGACTGTAGTGGAGAGAGATGGTAGGTGTGCTGGTGTATCAGGTTTGATTATCCCTGTATGATAGACCTACTTTTCAAAACCCCAAACATCTTGCACCGTGTTCAATACACTGATAATCTTAAGTTATGCTGAAGTGTTTTACTTTGTTTTATATGTAGTAATGTCACGAGAGGTCTGAGATCTGCCGATAAATCCACGAGCGAAGCGAGTGGATTTGTCAGGGAAATCTCAGACCTCGAGTGACATTTGTTAGGACTGTTTCGTGAATAAAATAAAAATGTAAATAATATATCCCTAAAATTCGATCACAAAATGTTAATAATTGTATATTTACGAATACTTAACCTATTCAGGCATTGTGAAGTTGAAATAGATGAATATCGATTACTGCAATAAAGAAATTCGATGTTATTATCCAGTAATGCCAATTGCGAAAAGCGAAATACAGGTTAACAATTTTAATTACATGTACTGCACTTTTCTCTTATTATAACATAAATACATTTGCATTATCTGCTGAAATCATAGTTTAATTTACAATTTTATAATATAATTACAGTAACCTGATTAATACATTAATTAAACGAAAAATTGTATAGCAATGCTTACGTATTCACAGCGAGACATGTTGCTACACAGTGAAGCCATCTCTGTATAGATAGGCCTAATTAAAACACGAATTTTATTACTCCATACGGAAGGCAGTTTGATCAAAGACCTTGTATATATTACTAAACAAGGTCCTTGGGTTTGATATGCGATGATGTTACATAAATTTGAACATCCGACTTTCTATTAATTGTTTAATTTCATTCACAAAATTCAAATTTTATAGGCTACAATTATAGGTTAAGTTACCTGTGGGAGCAAGACCAATGTCAGCTGTGCCTTATTTCGACCGTTACTCGTGCTACAGGAAAGCATTTTTATAGCTCGACAAACGCATTCTCGCTGTAGTGTGTAACGGAACTAAAACTGCATCTACACAGTTCAATATTCCAATCGCGTATATGTGCATTATGGGAAGAATATTGAAAGAATCAAGTTTAAAAGTTACGTTCAATTAAGATACATTAAGATTTCGTGTCTACATGGTGCGCCGTTTTGAACGTCGTCTGCACTGCGTAAATATATTAATTAATATTAAATATCAATCTTGCATTCATTGCTTTAAAGCTGAAAGAACAGTTTAACCATATAGTTGCATCTTAATGTATTCATGATCATCAATTTACGGGAAACAGTTGGCGACAACGACTAAACAAAAGAATGACCATGCGATAAATTGATAGCGATAAATCTAGCTGCAAAAATTATCGCAAATTGTGATTGTGATTGGTTGGAATTCAAAATTTCATTACCCTTTATTGGTCGAAAATGGAATGACGTCATTTACACGAAATAGTCAATTTATATTTTTGATACAATTTGTTGTTTTTTTTTTTTTGTAAAAGGTAATGATATCTGCTGTAAAAATATAATAAAGTAAAACTGACTATATAAAGCAAATAAGAAAAGAAACCTGTGAATATTTTGTTTCACGAATGAGGAAAGATTGTGGTGTCCAACACTCGTTATAATGTGTTTTCGGGCTCAATGGGATTGCATCGCTTAAGCAGTATTACACAAGAGGAATGAATGAAGGCTTCACACCCACGGATTTGCGTTGTGTTACTACTCACGTAATTTTTGGCATCTGTGTGGGTCAGCGGGATCCCCGAGGGTCCGCGCGGTCAATCCCCCGTTACCGCGGTTCCCGCGCGCGCCAGCCCACCTGTCTACTGCTTGCCCACCCTTCTAATGTTTGCCTACCAATCATTCCATACCGACCAGCTTATAGTGAGGTCGCCCAGACTTGATATCTGCTGTTCAAAGTAAGGTGCCATTCAGCTTAAGGTGATGGAACGTTCAAATACGTTAAAGTTCACGAGTGAACGAAATCGTAAAAGCAAGTTAACATATAAAATCTAATTACTTACTTACTTATGGCTCTTAAGGAACCCGGATGTTCATTGCCGCCCTCACATAAGCCCTCTATCGGCCCCTATCCTGAGAAAGATTAATCCAGTCTGTACCATCATATCCCACCTTCCTCAAATCCATTTGAATTAGTGTTGTTGATCGATCAAAATATTTAATCGATTAACTATTTGAATTTAATCGATTAATCGATAAATTGAGTTTTGATCGATTTGAAAAAAAATGTTTTAATATACTGACTAATTTTTTAATAAAAAAGCCGCCCTAAATAAGGGTTCGAATAGACCAATTCATAAAGAATAATCATGAAAACCAATTGTGTGACAATTTGAAAGGAAAAAGAAAACATTAAGATAAATGATATGAAAACATAGGAAATCATTTACAATAAAAGTTTGTTGGGTACAAATTATTACTAATTATAGCTAAGGATGATTTTAACACACGAGATCCTATGGCATCAATCATTGCATCAGAAATTTTAAATTGTTTAAGTTGATTTAAAGTTTCTCGTGGAATCGTGCCACGGGTACCGAACATGAGCCCAAAAACTGTCCAATGTGTGATGTCGTATCGTGCTCCGAGATGCTGACAACAAGGCTCATAGATGACTTGTTTTTCATTACACACCTCTTGTGGCTGTTGCTCGTGCATCTCGAAACGGATTGTGGGATCAAGAATTACACCCTTATCCTTCTGCCGATGAATTGTGATTATATCAGCACGTCTAGTAGAGCCATCAGAAGAGACGCAACCAACCTCCTCATAAACCTCATAGGAAGCATTCTGACGGATTGGAGATTGCGATGAGAGAACGAACCGTATTATGTCTGTTGATTCGGAGCTATTTTCCATGATGGCAGAAACCCAAGACGTGAGGAAGCGTTTCTTGCTCGTCGCATCTTCTGCAACGGTTGAGTCAAGAGTTCTACCAAGGAGAGTACGTACAACTATTGTATTATAGTTCATCTTAATGTCTTGCGTCCACTGACTGCTCGAAAGTCCCTTTTTGGTTCAGATCCACGAATTACCTTGAATTTAACTTGTGTTCGGTGATAAGCATAAGTATTAAATGTTGTATATCTGTATATATTGTATCGTTATATTATAAAACAACTGTTTTAATTAGTTACTAAGATATTTATTGTGAGGCTTATAATTTATTGCATCAGTTTCTCCGGAAATTTTTGAGACAAATACAAATAACAAAAGTATGAAAACAAACCTACTTAATACTGCTTCATCCATGATTTTAAACATGTGAGTGCATTCACATGCTCCGAATTAAGTGCCACTCTACGTTTAGTAACAATGTTTCCTGCATCACCAAACACACAAAAAAAAAAACATTTTTTTTTTCTGTCAAGCACTTCTCCACGATCGTTTAATTTAAAACCAAACGTTTCATCGAGTTTACCTCACAAATTCTAATATGACATAATGGAATTTACACTTTTCACAAACCAGAGAAAACTGATTTTTTTTCTTTATTAAACTAAACACACAACCTTCATATACAAACTCAGTACAGTAATTGCAACTACAAAAGTACAGCGGTCGAAACAGAAGACTGGCCCCTATTGTAATCGAATTACCAGATTTTAGAAAGAGAAGAAGATAGTTACACTCTCACTTGCACACAGTGTAGACATGGCTATTTTATAAGGGTTGAGGGGGACGAATCCCAGAAAAGTATGTATTCATATGCTAGGAAGATGAGCTGACAACAAGGTGGAAGTTTTCTTGTGTTTCAACTTTCAATAGAGGTAGACTAGGTCACTGTCCTCATATCTCCATCTCTTTCTGAAGTGTTTGTCCGAAGATTTTCCCTAAGCTACCTGCTTTGCAGTTAGAAAATAACATTACTATTGTGGTTTTAAGTAAGAAATTTCCGAGAGAGTAATATTGTCGGAATTTTTAATATGAGTTTTATGAGTTAAATAATAATTAATATCAACGACAACCGATTAATTTTAATGGGTTCGATTATTCGATTAAATATTTTTGATGATTAATTTTACAACAGAAATTGATCGATTAGTCGATTAGATTAATCGAATAAATTCCACAACACTAATTTTAATATTATCTTCCCATCTACGTCTCGGCCTCCCCAAAGGTCTTTTTCCCTCCGACCTTCCAACTAACACTCTACATGCATATCTGGATTCATCCATACGTGTTACATGCCCTGCCCATCTCAAACGTCTGGATTTAATGTTCATAATTAAGTCAGGTGAAGAATACAATGCATGCAGTTCTGCGTTGTGTAACTTTCTCCATTTTCCTGTAACTTCATCCGACTTAGCCCCAAATATTTTTTCCTAAGAACCTTATTCTCAAACACCCTTAACCTCTGTTCCTCTCTCAAAGTGACAGTCCAAATTTCACAACCATACAGAACAACCGGTAATATAACCGAATAATAATAGGCATTTCCCATATTTTTGCTACGTTTAATTTCCTCCCGAACGTCATTTATATCTATTTCTGTTGCTCCAAAATATTTGAATTTTTCCACCTCTTTAAAGGATACATTTCCAATTTTTATATTTCCATTTCACAAAATTTTCTGGTCACGAGACATAATCATATATTTTGTTTTTTGTACAAATTAAATGCATAACAAAGAAAAATATAAAATACGTGGCTCATTAGAGGGATAACGAAGGAATGAGTAGGTCTAGTTAGTTACGAGTTAATTGATAAATAAATGCTTGAATAAATTGACAAAATTATTGTTTGTTGTTTAGTTAACTGTCCGAAGACAGGTTTGAACCTCATAAGCGACACCAATAAGTCATCAGTCATGAGGCAACTAAGCCAGGAGGTAATGTGGTTGGATAGAAACTTCCTTTCCCCCTCCATTGCATACATTGCTGACTATAAAAATAGTAACATATCACACTAATCAGACTTCAGATGCATACAAACAATATTGTTCTTCCTCTGACACATAAGTTATTGTGAAGTGAGATGTACTGCCACGTAATAGATGTATATATCAGCCAGAACGTCAATCAGAGATGGACAAAATGGTAACTGTGATAAGGATCGGTGAATCGGAGAAAAATTGTCTCCGGCACAAGGATTCGAATCCGGGTCTTCAGCTCTAAGTGCTCACGCTCTATCCACTAAGCCACACCGGATTCCAATTCCGATGCCGGATTGAATCCTCTCAGTTTAAGCTCCAGCTCTTAGTTTCCCTTTAGTGGCCAACCCTCATGCACTGTCACAGATGTGTGACAGTGGCACAATGTCCAACACACTAATGTGCAGAGGTGCACTCATTACGAGTGACTAAGTGGCCGGGATCCGACGGAATGAGCGCCGTCTTAAATCAGGAAGTGATTATATACGCATATCATAATTATAGCGATGTACCGAATTACATATGATATTTTCATGCAGGAATTCTGCTGATGAAGGGTCGGTGAAGCGGAGAAAAATTCTCTCCGGCACAGAGATTCGAACCCGGGTTTTCAGCTCTACGTGCTGACGCTCTGTCCACTAATTCGATACATCGCTATAATATGATATGCGTATATTAAAGTAAATTAAATATTCGATTAAATATTATTGATCGATTAATATTACAATAGAAATTGATCTATTAATCGATCAGATTAATCGATTAAATCCCACAACACTAATAACAATAATAATAATAATAATAATAATAATAATAATAAACAAATACTGTGTCACAGACTGCATAATCCATGATATCTTGGAAACTGCCATCTTCTAAATGTATTTCAGATCTTAATCTTAACTTTACTGTAATAAAAAATGGCTTATTAGTTGTAGTTCATGCACGTTATAGCACTAAATAAGTTATAATGTTGATCTTCATGTATCTTGTATTTTACTAGCTTTTGACTAAGTTACGAGTAAAGCGTAAGTTAAGTTGTGACTCTGAATACAAATACTGCGTTTTCTACTTACCAAAGTCGGATGTAATTGAAAGTGAAATTGAAATGACGTTCCTTAATACGGCCCTCAGTGTTACTCCCAAACTGTTTAAGTAGATCACTTCCGATGTCTCAATTCTACTTATATTTGCTGACTTAACACTTAGGTTTCGCTCAACAAATTAATTAGGGAATTAATTAAAATTAGACATTAATAAATCATTGTAACAAGAATGCGATTAATTAATATTAGAATTAATAAACTAATTAACAAACTAATAAAATCATGATGGGTTGATGAAATAATAGATAAAATAAAAGTGTGAATATATGGGTGAATATAAAAGTAGATGGATGTTAGATGCATGGATGTATAGACGATTATATTAGTGGATGATGGACAAATGTGTGAGTTGTTAAAGTAATGGAAGCACGAATGGTGTATGGATGGATAAAAATAAATGATGGCAAAACGAAGACTTGGATTGATTATTTAATGAATAAATTAAATAAATTATGGATAGTAAAATAGACAAGAAAATAAGTGAATAATGAACAAATAGTTCGCGATGACGATAACAGAATAACGACGATTTACTTGGAGTCGGCACTGCAGATTCTTTTTCAAAATTTTATTTTTCATAGATAATAAAGTGATAAATGAAATACCCAGAAAATGTAGGCAGTATACTGCTAAACTCCTCTGCATCGGAAAATGATTAATGGCTATTAGCATAATTATTCCTGAAACAAAAGTTTCTTTGATGAAAGAGCGATGGAACGGAGAAAAATTCTCTCCGGCGCCGGGATTTGAAACCGGGTTTTCAGCTCTACGTGCTGATGCTTTATCCACTAAGCCACGCCGGATACAACCCCGACGCCGGCCAGAATCGTCTCAGATTAAGCTCCATCTCTTGGGTTCCCTCTGGTGGCCGCCCTCTTCACTACGTCACAGATGTCTATGAACGCAGGACCGAAGTCCATACATGTGTTGAGGTGCACTCGGATGAGTGACTGATTGGCTGAAAACCCGGGTTCAAATCCCGGCGCCGGAGAGAATTTTTCTCCGTTCCATCGCTCTTTCATCATATGATGACGCAGAATATCTGCATGGAAATATCATAGGCCTATGTACTTCGGTACATCAAAATAAAAAGTTTCTTTACAAACAAATAAAAAGAAATGATAACTTACGAATATCTATGATCTGTCCATAACTACTTGTACTTCCGACCCGACAAATGGCGCCTTTAGCATTTTACCATGGCAACCATTCAAATCAACCAATCACGAGAGACGCATAACCACGGTAACGGGACGGTGTTGCCGTGTCTATGTCACAAGTTGCATGTGAATAGCACGGCCTTAAAGTGGTGAATACAGTGCCCGAAATGATTGAGCTGACTGGTTAGAGCGTGCTTTGTGTGAATTAAAAATATTATTTAATTGTATTATTGTTTCAGTGTATCGATAATTATTGTGATTAAATTATATTAGACGTATTATTTTCGTTGTTATTGGTGGAGTGTGACTAGTGTGCGTTTTCTGCGAGATTTTCTAAACAGGTGGCTTGTGCAATGTCGGAAGGAAGAAAAGGCAGGCGGAGAACAAAGAATATTGGACAAGGCGCCCCGTTAAAGAGTCAAGCGCGAGAGATGGTGTGTTATGTAAGAGAGTATTTTGAGAGGGAAAAAGATAATGGCGGGCCTCTTTTACCTTTGGCGCAAGTCGTAATGAGAACTGCTGCTTGTGTTAAAATTAATAAGAGCACTGTTATCGATATTGGAAGAGAAAAAGGCCGTGCAGATTTTTAATCATAAATATTTTTACAGTTTACAATTTTTTCAATGCCTTTCTAACATTATTACATTGAAGAATACCGGCACTCATAAAAGTAAAGGCTTCGTATTAAATTTAAACCAGTTTTTACAGTTTACAGCCCTTTCGACGCTTTTCTAACGGTATTACATTGAAGAATACCGGTACTACTACTACTACTACTACTACTACTACTACTACTACTACTACTACTACTACTACTACTACTGCTACTACTACTACTACTACTACTACTAATAATAATAATAATAATAATAATAATAATAATAATAATAATAATGTACACCAATTTTAATACCTAGTGTTCAACAAATTGGTTAGAAATGAATGTGTTCATATCAGCCGTTCATCACTGCACATGTTTCAGCCTGCTATTGGCCATCATCAGAACTGGTTGTTGCTGGTCTTGGCGCCTTTTGTTTTGTTTCCTGTAGGGATGTGTTTGTGTAGTGTAATGTGGAGTCAAAGAGTGTGTGTGTTCTGAAATTGAGTTGTGTGTTGAGAATTTTATTTGGATGTGTTTTTGTGTGTCTGTATATTTCGTATAGTTCTAGTGTGTTTAGTTTCTGGTTGAAGAGTATTATTTGCAGATTTTTTAGATGTTTGAGTCACCGCAATTATAACAAATGTAAGACTGCTTAATTGAGGCTTGTTTTATACTACTAGAGTGTGGGAAAATATGTTTTTGAAGTAGAAAAGCGATCAGCTATAATTTTTTTTTCTCGAAGAGATAAGTGGGTGGTTGCAGTGTGTAAAATCGTCTAAATAGATTCTACTTTATGTTGAAAAATACCCCATGTTAATAGAATGAGTCAACAAGATATCATCACTTCTTAAATTTACGTCTAACTGCTCGCGGTCCCTCAAGTAGCGCGTACATAAACATTATTTATCTTCAAAACACAACCATGCTTTAAAAATAAGCATTTATTGTTTTGATTGGTTTCATTTGCTTAAAGGAGCAGACTAAAATGTTTAGTCAGTTGTCTCCAGTATTTTAAATTGTATTTTTGTAACAGAAATTGGGTCCTCACTTAACGTAAAGGAACGATTGTGTCGCCGCCTTTTCGCAGAATATGGAAGAGACAAGTGGAAGAAATGTGTTGAGCACGTTAAAAATAACGAAGAACAATATTTTTCTAGTCCTAATGTAATAGACAGTGAAACTGACACAATATTTTCGTTAGGAGAATGTTTAACTGATAGCAGTGATGCATCAGATGACTTGTCAATCAGTAGCAACAATGCTTGAGATTAATGGAGGGAAACTCCGACTCTCTGCTCCGACTCCGCCTCCAGCGCAGCGGTAAGGTAACCTCCTACAACGGAGTTTTCTCACTTGTTAACCTTACAACACCATCACTATAAATATTTTTGGATAGTGTAGACTTGATACTTGTGTTCTTTTAAGTCAGTGATCGCCAAAAGCTGTGTCGCGACACATGCCCCTGTCTCCACTCGAGCGGAATCATGGCATTATACCCCCACCCTCTGTTTACAGCCTTCACTTCAATATAAGTAAACACATCTATCAGCAGCGGACGTACACATGTAATGTTACAAGTGTGTAGGATAATATGTTTCGGTGTCTCTTCGAATACAGATAATAAGTAAAAACTTAATTTTAAGGAGCATGGGAGGAAAAGTATTTATTTTGTGCAGATGGCAAAAATAAGATATAAATTTGTTGTAACATTTTAAATGAAGTATAAAAGAACAATGTACGTTGTCATTATTTCTCTTGTTATGAAGATTACCACGCCCTTACCTGTAACTTGAATACTTCATTCATGAACGAACAATAAAAAGTATCGGCTTCTATGTCTTAATCGGTGTAAAATACTTCGACGTTTTTTTTTTCGACTTTTGTAGTGTAATTTGAATATTTCATTAATAAATAAACAATAAAAATTATCGGCTTCTATGTATTAATCGGAGTAAAATATTTCGACGTTTTTTTTTAAGTATGTAGTGTAATTTACAAGTTCGTGACCAGCCTGGTGCATTTTCCTAATTTTAAATATCTGCTGATGTAAAGTACACGTTCTTTCTATGGTAAATAAGAAAATTAATTTATTTTATTTTATTAATGATACAAAAATAATGACTAGGAGGATAAAAAATTAACATGGAAAAAAGTGTGTATAGTTAATAAGTAGAAGAATATTATATTGCTTTTGTTTTTTGGTCACAGTCCGTCTCTGCACTGTTATTCACTGCATTACCTGAGGAGATACCCACTCCACCCCTCTCCCTGTGATAGTGGTGTGCGGGTTGCATTTCTATTACGTCACAATTTCGTGGTGTTTGGCAACCACTGTTTTAAGTGGTGTTCCGACACTGTGTTGACTACACATCGTGGAAGTCTCACAAACTCCACATCTCGCTTAAGTTAAACAAGTTGGTCCGTTTTATTTTTTTATGTTTCGTCTTATTTGGAGTCGTATCTTCGTGTTTAACTCACATCTCTGTCTATTAGCATAGGTCTAATTTTAGTCTGAAACCCTCAAGGTGTTGATATAGGATATTCTCCAATACAGATGAGAAATTGGAAGAAAAGATCTGAGATATGTTACACAAAACTCACAATCACTTGTTTAGTGTTTTCTTTCTGTCTGAAAGAATGTTGATTATTACAAATTAACATATTTTTAGCCTCGGGTCCTAGCTATGAAAACCTTCATAACGACGTAATTACCAGAACTGGAGAAATATTTTCAAGTCCGATACCGTTACAGAGCTAGACAAACAGGATTGGCGCTCCTTGAGATTACTGAAGCGAGCTGTTGCTTTGACGATAGTATCTATTTCATTGATATGTGTTCAATGAATATAATGTGTTTTAGGTGTGACGTGTTACTAGGTAGCCTACCCCATTTCTTTATTAAATTCCTGTTGGATGTTGCAAGATTTTTACGTGAGACAAAGATTTCAATACTGCTAAGAAAGACGTATATAAAATTAAAACAAGAAAAAACTCACGTTCCGACATAAATGGAACTCCTTACCTCGTCATGTCAGGGATTGCCGAACGGTTAATCAATTTAAATTAAGAAATAAGAATTACATACTTTTTCATGAAATTGATTTGAGAGTGTTTGCCGATTTTTAGAGGTTATTCTATGCATATAAATTGTCATTTAGGCCTATCATAAAATAGAATTAGGATATGAATTGTACATAACTTAATTATGTATCATGTTCAGTTAATATTTCATTATAGCCCGTGTAAGCTTGTTAATGTGTATGAAAATGATATTTTTGCTCGAACATGCCGAAATGTAGTAATTATACACCTGGTAGCAGCCCTTTAATGGACTTCATTAAAGTACACCTATTCATTAAAGTTCAGGTGTTCCATCAATCAGAAAACACCATTGTAGCAATATGAAAGCGCAAGTATCGATTATTCTCGGATATGCAATCGAAAGACAACTAGCGAAACGTCACAGAGGCTGGAAATCCAATACTATCGCTGAAGGTTATGTTCTGTTACTATAATAATTAACGTTAATTGTAAATAATATTCAAATAAATTCAATTTGTCATCTCGTTTTTTAATGTCTAAATCAATTTCAAGGTTATATCAAGATTAATGTTCATTTTACTCTCTAGATTATATCAAGGTCAATGACATTTGTTCCTCGGAAAAAATCAATACTTTCGCTTCTGCGCACATCTCACAATTTACGAGATATTGCACAAGGTCAGTTCCGCTCCCCAGTCAGATAAGAATAACATGAATACTTATGAATAATTTCAAGTTAGAAATATGGTCGAGCATAAAAAAGTCGTATGAAACTTGTCTATAATGGTAATTAAGACGCTCGTATGAAAATTATGAAACTCGTTTGCGCTCGTTTCATAAACATACTCGCGTCTTAATTACTACCATTATAGGCTCATTGCATAATGTACTATTATATTTAAGTATGACTTTCCTATTTTTGTCATTGTTTCATTATGTATTTCATTTCTGGTAGCGTGGAAGAGAAGGCCTCATGGCCTTAACTCTACCAGAATAAATAAATAAATAAATAATAAATAATAATATAAATAAATAAATAGTAATAAATAATAATAAAAAATAAATAAATAAAATCAGTAACTATTATCAATTATCATATTTATCATCACAATCATTTACTTTCACGGACTAGACTCTTTGACTCGTGTCCTTCTCTCTGCGCAAGTATTTGAAACAAATTTCTTATTTTGAAATCCCTTCGTTTCGTGGTTACCGAGACATTTGAATAAATATAGCACAAAACAGTGAAAAGGGACTTATATGCAGTCCATATGGGACGGAGATAAATATTTAATTACCTGTATTGCCGGCTTCAAATTTCGGCGATGGCGGAGTTCTGTTGTTGGTGGTGGACGAAGACAAGATTGTGAGGTTTTCTTTCGGGTTTTTTCAAGTTTTTTTCTCATCATTACACAACATTTGCCATAATTCTCCTTCTATTAATATCTCCGGTTCGAGAATCCAAAGATAGGTAGATAACAATGGTGCTGGATTCTAGACGACCAACAGATCTTCATAAGAGACACCGAGGTCCACCCCCCCCCCCTCTGTTTCTAGCTTGTCTGACGGTGACATGACGATTCCTGTAGATCTGTGAGATACGATTTCACCACCAGTAAATAAAAACCTAAGCGAATAAACGTACAAGAGAGAAATAAGTAAGGAAATAACCATAAAAATAAACAAACAAATAAGGAAATAATATAACATTAATATGAAGAAGTAAAGTATACAAGTAAATAGACAAATACGGTAAGCAAATGAACTTACAAGAAAGAAACAAACAAGGAAATAATTGAAGCGGTGAGATCAATAACCGTTCAAGTCCATTTACACAAGTTTAGAGAAAAATCCGAATTTTTTTTGTTTTTAATTTCATACCTAATTATTACTTTTTGCACGTAATATTTCTGGTTGTTTTAGAGATCAAGAAAAAGTAGTATACCAACTTTTAAAGTCGGAACACTTGTGGAAATATCCAAAATTTAATTTCAAATTAAAAAAAAAACGAATGACCAGAATGGACTTGAATGATTATTGATCTCACCGCTTCAATTATATAACTAAATAAACAAGTAAGGAAATAATTAATATACATATTAATATGCATACTTTTACTCGGTAATGAGTTTTGGAATAATATTCTGGTGAAATTCCACAGATAGTAACAATATATTCCTATTACAAAAAAGAGTAATTAGAATAATAGTAGGTGCCAAATCTAGGGAATCTTGTAGGACTATTTTTAAAAAACTACAAATAATGCCCATGGCTTGTTAGTATATCTTTTCATTAATAATCTTCCTCTTATGTAATCGTGAAAACTTTGTAACTAATTCAACAGTTCATAGCATAAATACACGTCAAAAAAGTGATTTTCATATTTCATCGGCAAGTCTATCATGCTATCAAAAAGGAGTGCGTTATATGGCAGTAAATTTTTTTAATAGCCTCCCTATCGATGTAAAAAATGAAATTCAAAACATACTCGTAAGATCATTTAGGACCAAATTAAAGAAGTATCTAATTTCTCACGCCTTCTATTCTGTAAGTGAATTCATGACATTCAATAACGCTTCATGAAATTGATACTAAAACTTTGTTTTGTACTAGTAGACTATATTATAAATCTCTTCTGTATATATTTCATCTAAACTGTGACTATAAATTAAGGGTGCTATTCATAGACATTTCGCAGCACGCGCTACGACCGTACTAAGCTAGCCCCTGCTATCCACTGGTTACTAGTACAGAATTCAAATCATATCCTATCGCTAACACTGGTTTATGAATACGAAAAACGCTGATCATCCACCGGAAGCCCGTGCTAAAAATGTCTATGAATACGGCCCTAAGACTCTACAATAGTATTAAGTTTTTTGACTTGTTCCATATTCTAGCTGTGAAGCAATGCATGAATACCATGGAATTTTAATAAATACAATACAATACAATTAAATAAAGAAGTAAAGAAATAAATATACTGTGTAAGTATATAAACGAATAAGCAAATAAACATACATGAAAAGAAACAAGTAGGAAAATAACCATACAATTAAAATGAACAACTAAACAAACAATATACAAGTAAATAAAAGATAAACATACAAGTAAATAAAGAAAGAATTAAAGATACAAGAAAAGAAAGAAGTATGTTGTTGTTGTTTTCTAATGCCAGGCGTTTGACAATAAAGTCATTTGACCTCTTGCACTCCAATATTTTTCAAAGATATTATCATGACCAGCCACTGAAGCACAGATTTTGAGGTGTTCCGAATCCATTTCTCGGTTTGAGTTGCACAGTGGACAGTTAGGGGACTGATATATTCCAATTCTATGCAGGAGTTTGGCCAAACAATCATGGCCTGTTGCCAATCTAAATGCAGCTACAGACGATTTTCGTGGTAAATCGAGAATTAACTGTGGATTTTGATGCAGAGAGTTCCATTTTTTCCCTTGGGATTGTGTTGTCAAATTTTGTTTGTTGAAGTCTAAGTATGTAGATTTAATAAATCTCTTCACAGAGTAATACGTAGATTCAGTAACAGGTCTGTAAGTAGCAGTGCTGCCCTTCTTTGCTAAAACATCCACATTCTCGTTTCCTAGGATTCCACAATGGGATGTTATCCATTGGAATACAATTATTTTATTGAGTGATATTAATTGAGAGAGCATTTTAGTTATTTCTGCTGTTTGAGATGTAGGTGTGTGTTTAGAGACTATTGATAGAATAGCTGCATTGGAGTCTGACAATATAACTGCATTTTTAAATTTACTGATGTGGCATAGAAGATTCCTGAGACTTTCACTTATTGCAATGATTTCTCCATCAAAACTTGTTCCATACCCAAGAGATCTATAAAGTGAAAAGAGACAGCACTTAACACCTGCACCGGCACCTTGTTCTCTGGAGATCAAGGATCCGTCAGTATATAAATGAAGCCAGTTTTGTGGAGGGTATCTAATATTAATTGTCTCTAAAGACAATTGTTTTAGTATTTCAGTGTTTACTTCTGATTTCAGTATTTCTTCTGTTAAATTTAGATTATATTCCATATTTAATAGAGTTAAAGGGTTTGGTTCAATTTGTAGGTTTTCTTTTAAATTCGGGATATTGATTTTCTGTTTTAATTCTTGAACAATGGATATGAAACTTTTTTGAGTTTTCAATCTACAATTGTTTCCTGGTAATCTAATAAGTTTTTCATATTGAATCAGTGCTTTTTCTTCTATTGTCATTTTGATGCTGTTAATATTAGTGAGGAATCTCATAGAATCTATTGGAGTTGTTTTGATTCCACCAGTAATGAGTCTGAGAGCTTGGTTTTGAACATATTCTATTTCGTTTATGAAAGGTGAAGTAATTAAAATTTCTCCGCAGTATGTCAGCATTGGCTGTATACACATTTTGTATGTAGTGTTCAAAGTATTCCTAGAGCATCCCCATTTCTTTCCTGCTAGTCTTTTTAGAAGGGAGAATCTTTTACGAGCTTTTTCAGAAATATATTTCAAATGGTTGCTCCATGTTAACTTACTATCGAAAATAACTCCAAGATATTTGGATTCATAAGTTCTAGGAAGGTGTTGGGCATTGTATTGGATATTGAATTCTCTTTCTTTTTTACCAAGAGAAAATATTTGGTAGTTACTTTTGCTTAAATTGAGTGTCATCAAATTTGATGTATTCTATTCATGTAGTTGATTTAGAGCTTTAAGAGCAGAATTTTGAATTTTGTCTCTATGTCTGTAAGATCCGGAAGTCCACAAAACTATATCATCTGCAAATAGTGCTGTTTTCATGTTTGATTCCTCTAATAGGGAGGGTAAGTCATTAATATAAATATTGAATAAAGTTGTACTGAGGACAGCGCCCTGAGGTAGACCTCGATATGTTTGTCTGTAACTAGAAAATGAGTTATTGAATTTAGTGGCAATGAATCGTTGACTAAGGAATTCTGATATCCATCTGAACATATTGCTGGAGATACCTAATTTCTGGAGTTTTAGTAATAATTTATTTCTCCAAACAGAGTCATATGCTAGCTGAAAGTCAATAAATATTCCCAAGGTATCTTCTTTCTTGTTAAAACTGTCTTTTATTTCTTGGCCGAGGCGTATGACTTGTTCATTGGTAGAGTGTAGTTGTCGAAAACCGGCTTGTCTTGATGATAAAAGATTTTGGGATTCTAAATACCAAGTTAATCTGTTGGAGATCATGGACTCCATGGTTTTCGCTATCATGCTTAATAGTGCATTGGTCGATAAATATTAACATCATGAGCAGGTTTCCCTTTTTTGTGGATTGGTACAATGATTGCTTTTTTCCAAGCTGCAGGAACTGAGGTGTTCCATGATAAATTGAAAATGGATAAAAGTACAGACTTGGCTTTTCCCCCAGTTGTTTCAAAAATTCGGAATGAATGTTATCGGGGCCAGGAGATTTCTTGGTTTTTAAATTTTGTAAAGCTAGAGTTAATTCTTTGGAAGTAAAATTTTGATGAAATATTTCAGGTTTTGTACTAGTAATATTGTTTTTATTATTTTTGTGTAATTGTCTTTTGATAAATTTGTCAGTTTTTTTGCTATTGGGATGTAATCTGTGAGAGTTTGAAAGAGAAAGAAGTATGAAAATAGCAATACAACTTAATAAACAAGTAAGAAATAATTAATATACAAGTAAATAAAGAAATAAAGAAATAAATATACTGTATAACTAAATAAACGAATAAGCTAATAAGCATACAAGAAAAGGAACAAATAGAGAAATAGCCATAAAATTGAAGGGTTCAGAACCATAGTGGGCCAAGCGCCATTTACTAAAACCGTAGAAAACAAGGGTTAAAATGAAGTTATTACCATAATTCAATGGAAACATATAGCAAGTAAAGTAAAGTATACACATTCAAACTAAATGATATGGCAATCTTCATTAAACTATGGTATTCACTTAACTTTAACCCTTGCTTTCTCCGTTTTTAATAAACGGCGCTTGCTCCACTATGGCTCTGAACCCTTCAATTAGGCTAAATAAACAACTAAGTAAACAATTCATATAAAAATAATTAAAAATAAGCATGCATGTAAATAAAGAAGCAATTAAAGATAAAGAAAAGAAAGAAGTAGGGAAATAACAATACAACTAAATAAATAATTATAATACAAGTAAGATATAAAGATGCATGTAAATAAAGAAGTAAGAAAATATACAAGCAGCTAAATAAACAACTAAGAAAATAAATAATTACGTAGATATCTAAGAAAATCAATATACAAATGAATGGACAAGTGAATGCAATTGTTTCGTGATTTGAAGGGAACACATCTGTCCACAATCCCTACGTTGAAAAGTATCTGAGTTGTCATCTGTCTGCATGCCCATCCATCATCTGCCGTCATTCTCCTGATTTATTAGGCAGTTTTTATTCATATTTAATCTTAACGAGAAAATTCACTCACGAAGTACAATATTCTTTTACATAAAATATAGACTATATGGATAAGCAAACCGCATCGTTTATTACATGAATGAGTGAGAAGACATTGTCACGAACGCTAACAGCTCACCTTGTCATTTCACTTTCAACAGTCGTTATTTCACGCTTTGTAACCATCACAAGAGACAATCGTTGAGTTAATGACCGTGTATGCAAACACAGAGATTTATATCGTGTTACGTAAAAGGTTCAATATACATTCTCCATTGTCAACTCAGAAGCTGAGGACTGCCTCATTAAATAATAGTAACCTGTAAAATGACTATAAAGTCAGATCTATGATAGAATCAGAGTGCATAGAGTGGATACTAAATAAACCCTGCATAAACAAGGGAGTGATGAACCAAACCGAAGGAACATACAAAGGATTGGTCTGAACCATCAGCCTATCACATAAGCCAAGGATGCGATGCTTACTATTAATTCTGAGCGCGAGCTTTTTTAAGCTCTCTCCATAAACGCGGAGCTTTTCTACCTGAGGCACAAGGGCGTACAGCACATTCAACGTTGCAGACCATGACAGATCGCAAGCGAGATTACAATACAGATTTCAATGATAAGTAAAAAATGTTCAATTTTTATGTAATGAACATGGCAGTAAAGTGCAGTGTTTAATAAGTAAAAAATATATACTATATTATTTGTAAAAAAAAGTCAAACGTCAGTACGAAACACAACACAATACGGATATAGACATTATTCCGAAGAAGAGAGAAATTGATTTCAGACAAGAAATAATGCTGAAAAATTAAGAAAATCCACGTTTTTTTTTATCGTAATTATATTTGAGTCTTTTTAAAATTATTTAACCATATAATCATATATGGCCACACAAGCGGTACGTGAGTTGAGAGGAATTTTTTTTTTATGCTGTTTTCTCGACTTTAAAATGTTAAGCAGTTTACTGAATAAAAAGCTCCTTGCACAACAGTTACTGTCATATTGGTCTAAAACTTCTCACAAAGATCAATTAAATGTTGATAAATAAAATTTAACTAGCATTTGTATGAAATATTAATATTTAGTTTATTCGGGGAATATTCATATTGCACTTAGATTAAATATGCTGTAATGGTAAATTCTTAAAGGTTAAAAATTTATCGTGTCTCTCTATGTAGACATCTCCAAAGTTAATTAATTTTTATTCCCATAACTATTTTCAAGATTTTGAGCAAATATGAACTAAAACTTTTGAAAACTTTGACGCAAGGGGCCTTTTCAGTGATTTCAATATAAAATATATTAAAAAAATATGATTTCAAAACTATTAGACTTAATGACACCAAATTGTGTGCAGATTATATAATATTGTAGATCTGTTTATATAATTTAAATTTCACAAATTTTGGCCGAAAATTGTGGAAGTTTTAAAAATCATACGTATCCCCTTAAATGATTGACCCCAATAATTACAATGGCTCTTCAGTATCACAATTTAATCAGTTTGTTTTTTCGTGTTACGTGCATCTCACAAATCACTCTAAGAAAACTCATTACATAATCACGACTGGAGAGTAAGGACTACATTTTCACAATCACACAATCAATTTACTCTATTTCAATCAATATTGCCATTATTATTTTTTCAACAAATACTCAAAAGTACTTAGAGATCACACACGTCCAGGAGATAGGTCCTATTAGTTTCTCCTAACCAATGAAGTGAAGTATTTACATAGTAAATAATTGCTTTTAACAAGAAAATAGTTTACAAACAATTAACTTTTCCTATTTCTCTTTTTGTTCTTAAAACCAACCCCTTTCCTTTGCGATTTGTTATATATATATATATATATATATATATATATATATATATATATATGTACATGTATATTAAATAATTGAATAATTAGCTCTATTACATAGCCAGAAAATTAGTAACGCAAGTTATTGTTATAATTGCTGCCTTTATTCGATGTATATGCATGTACACATAGCGGCAAAAAGAATGGGCCGGCCGACAATTTCTAAGTTCCAGAGACATACATTGCGCATGCTCGTCTCGTCAACGCCGTAGTTCACTAGGTAACACATAATTAAACCATTTAAATTTGCTGTATTTTGTTTAAGATGCTAAAATATGTAATAAAATCGAATGGCGGGTTGATTCTAGATACATCAGGGCCCTTGAAGAGTGAAATAATAATAAAATTGATAAATACAAAATCGGCCGGAGCGAATATGAACAGGAAACCATGTATTATGCGGAACTGAACAGTTGCAGTAGCGTAAGTTGTTCCGGCATTGGTAAATTGAACACGTTAGTACTAGTAGCTCAACGTTCGAATCTCCCCCAATCTTTTTTTTTATTACAAATTTGCCATCATATGTGTCTCGCAAAGCTATAATTATGTGGCGATATATCTTAGAATATGCCCAAACTCTAATAAATAATAAACCTCCCTCTCTCTTTCAAGCAATACTGCTTTCTGTTAATACAGGGTGCGTCAGAAAGAACGGATGGATTTCACATGGCAAGAAAATTGTAAAGATTCATCAAATCAAAAATTTATTGTTATCAACATATTCACCAATACATGCAGTTTATTTATGTAAAACAACATTATCCATATGATGTCCTTGGCTTTCAATACAGGCATCGAGGCGTTTTCTGATGTTCGCCATCACTTTCACAGTTATAGCTGGTGCAATTGCCACGATTTCTTCACGAATCGCTGTCTTCAGTTCGTCCAGTGTATGTGATCGGTGTTTACAAACTTACGCCTTCAAATGGTCCCAAAGAAAGAAGTCGCAGGGCGCGAGATCTTACCGTAGCCTCGGACAATCTCAGTGCAATAGAATTTCGTCCAGGTGATTTCTTCTTTAATGTTGAACCTGTGATACGAAATGAAGCCACCCACCGCAAAATTGTATTCCGAGTTGGAATCCTAGCGTGACATCCGATGTCGAAATGAGTCCTGAGTGGCGATCACAGACTCTTCATTTTTCAAAAATGTCTCTACGATGAAAGCACGTTGTACACCAGACCAACACCATATTCTCAACTGAAACTGCATTCTATGGCTGACCCAACAGTCGTGGTCCCCCTCACTATATCTCTCTCCTCGTTGCGTATCGATAGTTTGAAATCCATCCGTTTTTTCTGACGCATCCTTTATAATGTTCTTTCTCGTCATTACGCTTGAAGATGGCACAGAAACAATAACTCATTGCCCTGGTTCCGACAGGACTTCGATTGGAGAAATGTCATTTTTTCCGACCAGGTAATTGTCTCCAGTAACATTCTGTGTATGCTACTCTCCGACAGGACTTTGATTGGAGAAATGTCATTTCCTCCGACGAGGTAATTGTCTCCAATAGCAATGATAGTACTGCCCTAGTTTATTGTATGAATGACCACCGATACGCTTCGCGTGAGGGGATGGATGTCATACGATGGGGCAGGACTTCTGGAACGCATCCACAGTCTGTTTACGGCAGAAGTCTACGAACACATTTTGGCAAATGTAATAATCCCTTCCGCCCGAAAACGATATCCAGAAGGGACACTTTTCTTCCAGCAGGATAATCATCCGATACACACCGCCAACCGGATTCAAAGATGGTTTACGAGGAGGCGTGATGTCGACCCAGTCGACTAGCCTCCAAATTCACCAGATATGAATCCGTTTCAAAATTTGTGGGCTGCAGTCAAAGGGATCCTACGCTCTAATTGGGCAGAACAACCACCCGTTCGGACACCAGAGGAATTGTGGGACAGAGTTCTAGATGCATGGGAGAATATGGCCAAGAATTTAGACCTGTTTCATAATCTTGTGGACTCCATGCCGCGCATAATGAGGGCAGTTGTTGACGCAGGTGTTTTGTGGACGAGATGCTAGTCCCCACCACAGGCCTTGTTTTGTTAATATATTAACAAATTGTTTGTTTTTGTTAATTTAATTATTTATTTGTGTTTGATATGCGTCCGGTTTTTAGGATGTGAAACGAGTATTTTTGTTTATACAGGCCAGGTCTCACCTATTAATAGCTCACAGATGATGACCAATAATATTTTTACAAGGCAGGCATAACGAAGTTTGTTAACAAATGCCATTTCACATTTAAACTAATAAATAAAGTTAAAATAAAAAAATAATAATAATTTTACCGTACCAGTAGGCGAATTCACAACCTCTGGCACGGATGTCAGACTTCTTACCACTGGGCCACACACTGCTCGTAAGGTTTATTACATTATACACGGATGACTTTCAATGAAGAGACATCACAGCAATGCCTTGCACTGGGTTACGTTTACACGAGTGAACCGCGCGATAGAACTTAGCATTTCTATCGACCAAGAGTCGGCCCATTCTTTTTGTCGCAAAGTGTACATCCCTGATGTCTGAGTTACGACGCTATGTAGTGGATGCATTATGCGCTGTGATCAAGGTCGAGCTCTTCTACCGTGATTGCGAGCTAATATCGTCTCATCCCTGAGTCATAAGTCCCTATCAGACACGGGATTTTCATCAGCATCATTCCGTCCGAACTCCAATCCATTATCACTATACAGGATTCCCCCATCGCCGGCTAGCGACACATGGATGAGGCTGGGCTAAGGAAAAGTGGGGTGCCCTGCTTCGAAACTTAAATTCATAACGAACCTTAAAGCAGTAAGTTCATTTGGATTGGGAATACGCTAGCATACAAGAACTACAAGGTCGCAGGTTTGGGTCTCAGTGACCCATTTTCTAACAGTAGGGTAGATGAGGGTTTTTGTAAACAAGGGGTAATTGTAAACAAATGCTGTGAGAAATACACAACTGTCAATATAAACATTTTAATTCGGGGGAATATTTAAATTAACATGTTGGCTAACATACAAAGCAGTTTGGAGCCAAATAGGAGTAACTGCTTAGTTGTGAACGAATGTTTTGTAAGAGTCTACAAAAAAAGTTGCGAAAGAATTTTGCTTCACCTTCATTTTTGGCATTGTAAGTAAACGTACAGTGCTATTTTTTTAAGAACATGTTGTGTTTATGAGTAATGTATAGTAGTTAACATTTATTATAATGGTTTTGAGATCTCCCATAACATCAGATCATTAAATTATGACGTGTTACATTTGCCCCACAGTTTTAACTGCTTGGGGATAATTGTAAACGTGTACTAAGGTTACATTTCGTACTTTTCAGTAATCAAAGAGACCCCCACCCAACTACACTGTAGACAATTTAGAGAGGGTTGTCAAAGATGTGAAAAATAGTAACTACAGTTATCGTGAAGCTCAGGAGAGGTACTGAATTCCTATACCGTCATATATCATAGGTTAAAGGGACGAATGTACCAACGACCAAAATTGGAGTTAGAAGGAGTACAGCTCTTTCTTCTGAAACAGAACAAAAAATGTTAAGTGTCTGATAGCCAGTGCGAAAATTGGTGTTTACAATTATCCCCCTCTCAAAGGGGTAAATGTAAACAGGTAGGATAAATCTAAACTAGCAATTAAAAGATGAAAAAAGTCAACCTTATTATTTTAAACCCATTTTCAGGGAAAAGAAAGATCTGAAAATAACACAATGTTTCTTTGTCATGCTTACCGTTACTGAGGGTTGTGTAATGTTGAAACATATTTGAAATCAGTGAAAAGTGTTTACAATTACCTTGTTGTACCCTATCAATATCAGTAACATAAATACGACTGGAACATAACTTGAAGCTTTGTTTTTACAAAAGTCAAATGTGGCATATTTTTTTTCCTCGAGTAACATTTCACTATAGCAGTGTTTATGGCTCAGCGCTAGTGTAGTAGGTTGTGATTTGAAGACATGTGATTTTGTCGCTGTGACAGGTTTGTCGCTGATTCCGACTGTGACTGCAGTTCCAAAATCACTGTTCCGAGAAATCGCCATCTCCGACCGATTTGTGATTCATAGCGAAGGCGAATGATGTACGCACATACGATAATGTGACAGCTCTAGAATCCAGACAACTGCAAGTCAGAAGATTGACTTGAAGGACAATATAACTGCGATCTAATTAATTAACATCCCACTCTAAAGGTTAACGTCGAGAACACTTGATACTGAAGCTACAGTGAACTCGCTGTATTCTTCCACGAATTATTCACTTCAGTCCTAATCATTCGTAAACATTCTTGGGTGAATATACGCGCTCACAAATCGCGATAACACAGCTCAGAGGCCAGAGAGTGTTTTTTTTTTAGTATAGACCCTACTCGGCGCGCTAATGATCACTATTGTTGATATAAGACATGGCACCGGTATATCAATTCACAGAAGAGAGATAAACATAAACATCTGTCGTCTTCTGATGAGAAACATTCAGAATCGTCAAGAATCATCCGAACACAAAAATCACTGTGACAAAATCGTTATTATCCGTCACATTTTTCCACAGCTGTTACAATTCGAAAAAACGTTGTCACTCCCCACCTCTAACAAGCAAACATTCTGATGAGAGCAGATTAGTCGAAAATGTGTGCGGATTTGTAAATATTATGTTAAGAGCGAATCTAACGTTGGATGGTCTATAACAGGCGTGGCAAAAATGTTGTCGTGCGCCGAGCCACTGTGTAACCTGCAACGTGCATAGCACCTATGGAGAGAGGCGGACACTCGAAGGGGAAGTGAAGCAACTGTCTGACTTATTAACAGATTTTCATTTTCCTTACGTCAAGCACTTAAATATAATTTTATACAGTATAAGGTTACAAACTGATATTTAGTACGTGTAACGAAGAAAGAAATTAATAAGAAAACTTAGGACACATTATCACAATCTAAAATTAACTGTCTTCAGAATGTCTCTGCGACAGAGTTTCAAAATCAGGAATTATGTCACTTACTGCCAGTCGTAGTTGATTACGAAGATATTTGTCTGTCAGTCGTGATTTAAATTTGGTTTTTACTACTTTCATTGTTGAAAATAATTTTTCACAAACGTAAGTTGTAGCAAACATGGCTTCAACGGAGCAAGCGAAAGAAAGAAACTTCGGATATTTATTTTTTGGCAACGATCTAAAAAGTTCAACATTTGTCAAGTCCTGACATCTAGCTTTCATTTAACATCACAGTGTAAATGTGTGAGTTTAAATTGAAGATCTAACCGCATTATTCGTACATCTGCTGAAAAAGGATCGACGTACAGAGATAATAATAATAATAATAATAATAATAATAATAATAATAATTATTATTATTATTATTATTATCATTATTATTATTATTATTATTATTATTATTATTATTATACTTAACGTTTTAATGTTTCATGAGTGACATGTATAATGCCGTTTTATGTTATACAGTCGTTTTTCTCGTAATACTTGTGAACAAATCATACATTTAATATTCTCGACATATTGGCAGCAAAAAAATGCGTCCTCCAATTCTATTTGAAACTTTCGTTTTTGTAGAGGTACATAGTTTCGAGAGAGACATTGCGACGATACGCCACTCGCAGGTCAGAGACAAATACAAATGGAACGGAGTTTGACTCCAGTGAGTTGAGGATGGGGATTGGGGAAGGTAGGAAGCAAGAGAAATGCAGAGCTATCATTGCGAGCCACAATGTGTTTGCGAGTCACATTTTCGCCACGGCTGGTCTATAGCAATTGTTGCCAAACACCACGAAATTGTGACGTAATAGAAATGCAACCCGCACACCGCTATAGCAGAGAGAGAGAGAGAGAGAGAGAGGAGGGGGGATGGAGTGGATATTTCCTTAGGTAATGCAGTGAATGACAGTGCAGAGACGGACTATGACCGGAAAAAAAAATTCTTCTTTTTATTAACTACATGCACTTTATTCGTGTTGACTTTTCCCCTCTCCTATTAATTATTTTTGTATCTATACTAATAATAAATCTGTAGCCGAAATTTTTCTGGTAATTTTCGATTTCCCAAAAATAATTGGTCCTAACATATATAATTGACCACCCTGAAACCGAAAATCGCATTTTTGAAATTTTTGTTTGTATGTCTATCTGTATGTTTGTTACCTTTTCACGCGATAATGGCTGAACCGATTTATATGAAAATTGGAATATATATTAAGTTCGTTGTAACTTAGATTTTAGGCTATATGGCATTCAAAATACTTTGTTTAAAAGGGGGGTTATAAGGGGGCCTGAATTAAATAAATCGAAATATCTCGCTTATTATTGATTATTATAAAAAATGTTACATAACAAACATTTCTTCAAAAATGATTTCCGATAAGTTTTATTCTTTAAAAAATTTTGATAGGGCTGATATTTAATGAGATAAATGAGTTTTAAAATTAAAATAACGCCATCTAAAGCCGTATAATGAAATAAAAAACAAATGACTTCGTCTATAAGGGGCCTTGGACAGCATCAATCGAAAGCTATGAAAGATAGCCTACAGAGAATGTTTCTGTGTCTGTATGAAGTAATATCCAAAGCTAAATTAACCGATTTGTATAATTAATTATTATTTCACCATTGGAAAGTGTAGTTTCTCTAGATGGACATAATGTTATTATAGTAAATTCTGATATAATATAATGTAATGTTATGTAATGTTATGTAATATAATATAATATAATATAATATAATATAATATAATATAATATAATATAATATAATACAATACAATACAATAAATACAATACAATACAATACAATGTAATGTAATGTAATGTAATGTGATATGATATGATATGATATGATATATGATATGATATGATATGATATGATATGATATGATATGATATGATATGATATGATATGATATGATATGATATGATATGATGCGATATAATATCTATACTAATAATAAATCTGTAGCCGAAATTTTTCTGGTAATTTTCGATTTTCCAAAAATAATTGGTCCTAACATATATAATTAACCACCCTGAAACCGAAAATCGCTTTTTTGAAATTTTGGTTTGTATGTCTGTCTGTCTGTCTGTATGTTTGTTACCTTTTCACGCGATAATGGTTGAACCGATTTCGATGAAAATTGGAATATAAATTAAGTTCGTTGTAACTTAGATTTTAGGCTATATGGCATTCAAAATACATTATTTAAAAGGGGGGTTATAAGGGGTCTGAATTAAATAAATCGAAATATCTCGCTTATTATTGATTTTTGTGAAATATGTTACATAACAAACGTTTCTTAAACAATAATTTCCGATAAGGTTTATTCCTTGAAAAATTTTGATAGGACTGATATTTAATGAGATAAATGAGTTTTAAAATTAAAATAACTGCCATCTAAGGCCGTGTAATGAATTAAAAAACAAATGACTTCGTCTATAAGGGGCCTTGGACAGCAACAATCGAAAGCTATGAAAGATAGCCTACAGAGAATGTTTCTGTGTTTGTATGAAGTAATATCGGAAGCTAAATTAACCGATTTGTGTGAATAATTATTATTTCACCATTGGCAAGTGTAGTTTCTCTATATGGACATAATGCTATAATTTTTTACAGTAACTTCGGAGTGAATTGAGGACAGGTAAGATTAAAATAGCTTCTTATGCACAAACAACTTGATAGGCTATTCTGTGTATTCGTTTCCTGTATTTCTTAAAATAATGTTTATCTCAGAGAATTAACGAACCACAAGAGTGTATTGATTTAGTATGCAGTAATAATATGTTAGCTTAGCATTCCATTATTTTATAATCCAAATTTTAACTATGCTCAATTGAATCGTGTTAAATACATAAAATACATATGCATTAAATGCAATGAAAAAAAATTGCGTAATGAGCCAAGCAGATTATGTTGCGCTGTTGTAAAATAAAATTTGTTCCTCCTGAGATTCAAGAGTCCCCATAACAAATTAAAAACTTACTTATCGGTGTACATCCGTTATCAACACATTTTTTATATAATATAATATAATATAATATAATATAATATAATATAATATAATATAATATAATATAATTTAAGTCATTTAAGTTATTTGAAGGGTTCAGAACCATAGTGGCCCAAGCGTCATTTACTGAATACGTAGAAAACAAGGGTTAAAATTAAGTTATTATCATAATTCAATGGAAACGTATAGCAAGTAAAATAAAGTATACATATTAAATCTAAATGATATGTCAGTCTTTATTAAAGTATGGATGCATGTAATAAAAATTAAGAAACATGTTAAAGGAATTGTCATTGCACCAAATGATTGCTCTCTGGACCAAAATGATCGCATTTTAATTATTTAAATACAATTTAAATTAAGTAACATATTAAACGATTTATCCTTCTATCAAACACGAATCTCCCTGGATCAAATGTCCTATTTTAATTATGTAATTACTTTATATTTATTTCTAATGGGTGCAGCGGAGCGCACGGGTACGGCTAGTTATTAATAAAATAAAATATATTTTCTTATTCACCATGAAGAAAAAAAACACGTAGGTCTACTTTACATCAGCAGACTTCTGAAATTAGAAGAACGCATCAGGCTGATCGTGAAGTTAGAAATTGTACTACATGAGTCGATGTACTCCAAGACATAGAAACCAATATTTTTTATTGTTTGTTCATTAATAAAATATCCACTTACAGGTAAGGATATGGTAATCTTTAAGATAAGAATAATAGGGTCCACACCTGTAGAGTAACGGCTAGCGCGCCTGGTCGCGAAACCAGGTGGCCCGGGTTCCATTCCCGGTCGGGGCAAGTTACCTGGTTGAGGTTTTTTCCGGGGTTTTCCCTCAACCCAATATGAGCAAATGCTGGGTAACTTTCGGTGATGGACTCCGGACTCATTTCACCGGCATTATCACTTCACCTCATTCAGACGCTAAATAACCTGAGCTGTTGATAGAGCGTCGTAAAATAACCTATTAAAAAAAGGAATAATAGGCCTAACATCGCACATACTCCATTTAACATTTCGTAACAAATGAAGCGCTTCAAATTTTGGTTCTCGTTGCGAAAGGAAAACTGTTCCTGCCATGCTTCTTAAATTTGTGTTTTTGCGTATTTGTTTTCTGTTTTGAAAGAAGCATTTCGAAATACAGTATTCTACACACTTACAGTATTACAGATGTACAGTTTCCCTGAAAAAGGATGAGACGATTGAATATTCCTAAGTCTCAGATGTGAGACACTGCGCATGATCGGAGACCAGAGCACTGATACACAAGATAATGAATATTGAGTTACTTAAATTCAGACTATTTGGTTTGTTACTAGCATCGTTCCGAAATTCACTTCAAAAACTGCAAAAAAATATGATAATATTACGTAAATGAAAGATAAATATATACATAAATCGTGTAGTTAAATCGACAATGGACCTTCATGACTAGATCGACACTCCACACAGAAAGGAAAGCTTTCATGTCGTTGCAATAGCTCAAACGGTAAGACTTCTGCGTGTTGTGTAGAAGAGTGCGAGTTCGATTCTTAGTCTATACAACGATTTTTTTTGTCTAAATAACGTTGAAATAGCTAAGTAACGTTGAAATAGAGTTTTACAAAGTCCTGAGATTAAGTGTTAATGATCGCAAACAATACAAAATTACAAGTTATAATATTATAAACGTTAATCTAATGAATGCATTTATACACACACATATACAATGTAAATGCATATATATTAAAAACTAACAATTAAAATGAAATTATAAAAATATATATAATAATAGACAAACTTTTACAAAGGTTTAGAGTCCTTAGGCTATGTAATTTGTTGAGTAATTATTACAATATTTTATTAATAGCTTTCCCATATGTGTAAGAAATGCACTCACACAAAACAATTTTTGTTAAAAGTATGGCTTTAGATTATTTCATTCTCACACCTTCAGTTAATTTTAACTATTTTATCTACGTGTTTGCAATAGTGTTTAATTTAGTATGCATTCAATTTTATTCATGTTATGATTGAATGGAAAAGCACTGTTGCAGTTATTGACTAATTACTTACATTAATACTAATTATTAAATGCATCTGTTAAGTAACCAATTGCAGTATCTTTTGCAAAATCTTGAATGTTTAAGTTGTCAATAATATTTCTGTACTATATACTATAATACGTTAAAAGAATTTGCAATAGATTTGGGATCCTCTACTTTATAATCATTGGTTTTAGTAAAAAAATATTTTCTTTCTTAGGATATCTACAAGTTTAAATTTAATAATATTCCGAATAGATTTAATTGCATTATCTGAATTTTGTACTTTTCTATTCAAATATATTCTATTTCCCTCTTTCATAATTTTTGATAAATTACACTGTACTCCTTGCAGTATTTAAGAACATGAGGATCATTACATTGCAACTCATTACATATAGATTCTTCTTTTTAATATATGAGATTTTGAAGTCCCTGCGTTATCTACATGTTTTTACTTTTGAATTTTTTCACAAGATTGAGTGGAGAAAATCCACTGAAGTGATTATGAAATTAAGTGAAAAATGCAATACATTAACTCTTAATATCAGTAGTACCAGTATCATATACGTTTTTCCAAGATTCATTTTGTAGACATAAATGTAAATAATCATTAGATACAACATTTACGATCCTTTCTTAGTTTTTAAATTAATATTTTGAAATTGTTCAGTGACATTGGAAACACTTAGGATTTGTTTATCATGTTGAGACAAGCCATTGATTGTAGGTTCTGTCGAAAAGGAATTCAGTCTAATTCTGTGTACAAAACATGCTACTTCAGCTTAGATTTAATTTGATTAGTTTCGCAACAGTTGGACTTCCTGTTATATCCTGTTATTTAGATATTTAATTTAGGGTTGATTTATTAACTCTTACTATGCAAGATGCCTCTTATTTCAATAATTCTATATCACGTTAAATAGTCATTGTCTACACTAAAGTATTATCGTCATCCCTCATTTCTCATCGTAATGGCGAACCGACGTGACATGAGACAGCGAGTTATAGCTCTAGTTGAGGCTGGATATGGGGCTAGATCTGCTGGCCGTTTGGTCGGTGTTCCTGGAAGTACAGCCGCGAGGTGGGTTATCGTTACCAAAATTTAGGGGAGGTCGAAAATCGCCCTATTCCTGGGCGTCCGCGGATTTCTTCATTGGAAGAGGATGCTCTCTTATTCGAGACAGTTCGACAGGACAACTTTCTGACTGCTAACGAAATAAGAGCAGTATCTAACTTTCCCGGCTCTTCACAGACTGTGATCAGCAGGTTGAGGAACCGCGGTATTAGGAGCCGGAGGGCTGCGCAAATGGAAATATTGGGGGAAGCACAAGCTGTCGACCGTCTTGCCTTCGCTACCAATCGAGTGGATTTCGATTGGAGAAATGTAATTTTCTCCGACGAAACAACCATCTCGAGTGATTACGAAAGTCCTGTCCGTGTCTATCGTGAGGATGGTCTCCGACATGACCAGCGCTATGTGCACCGACGTGAAAGATCGGGGCGCTTTAGCATATCGTGTTGGGGGTGGATGTCTTACGATGGACCTGGCGTTATAGAAGCATCTATAGCCGGTTTAATGCGGGAACTTACGAGCACATTCTGGAAAATATATTCCTTCCCTCCGCCCGAGTACGTTTTCCCAAAGGAACATTGCTCTTCCAGCAGGATAGCCATCCCGTGCACTATGCTGCAAGCATTCAAAGATGGTTTTAAAGGAGACCCGAGATCGAAATCATTAATTGGCCTCCGAAGTCACCTGATTTGAATGTCATCGAAAATTTATGGGTGGAATTGAAAAAGAGAAGGATAGTCCCTATGCCCACCGACGCCCTCGAAATCGAGACGAATTGTGGGATCAAGTTGTTGACACCTGGGAAGATCTCGCCGGGGATCAGAACTTATTTCACAATCTCGTGACATCCATGCCGGATCGACTTAGATCTGTAATAGAAGCTGATGGCA
This sequence comes from Periplaneta americana, assembly GCF_040183065.1. Classification (NCBI taxonomy): domain Eukaryota; kingdom Metazoa; phylum Arthropoda; class Insecta; order Blattodea; family Blattidae; genus Periplaneta; species Periplaneta americana. Next base: position 120,315,951 of record NC_091132.1, on the reverse strand, counting down.
TGTGGACAAGATTTTAAGTTAACAGGTCTCTTTTTGTTTCTTATGATTTTTTTTGAGGAAGAATACTTTTAACTTCCAAGTAAGTTTTATTTTTTTTTCGACGAGGTTCAGCCAACTTGTAAAACCCAGAAATTGGGCATAAATTATTCCATATATTTCGACAAATTAGACAGTCGAGGAACTCTGAACAAATTAATTACACCTCAATAAAAAAAGTTTTACCCGGGATCGAACACGAGACGTTTCGGTTATACAGCGGAACCAACACGCTACTATATGAGCTACCGAGACAAGACAGTGACAGCAGCAGTCCAGAATGTAGATCCCTTAGCAGGCATTTGCCATTCGGTACAGTGAAGCAATGATATTTTGTGGCTCGAGCTATGTTGTGAAATCCTGGCCTTAAATGGCAGTCTTCTTCGTGATCCTTATTCTGGTCCCTGTCCTTGTTGTGGTCCTTGTAACAATTCTTGTACTATTTCTCATGTTATGTATCGTTACGTCGATATCGAGTGAACCGCGCTGTAGAACTTTAACTTCCGACGACCAAGAATCGTCTCATTCTTTTTAAGGGTAACTGTACGTCCGCTGCTGGTATCTCTCTACTTACTTCTAACGAAGTGAAGGAAGTAAGAACAAGGCAGGGGTATGACGCCATCGTTAGACTTGTGTGAAGGCAGGGATATGTGTCACGACCCAGCTTTGGCATTCACTGCAAATAAGTCATCTTCACTCGGTTTCACCGATGCTCTTGCGCCTTACTTGGAATCGAATTTGTAGTATCAAGTGGCATGAAACGAAGAGGAGAGTAAGATGAAATAAGGAGTGGTGGCAGAATGGAATGTGGGAAACGAGATCCCCGGGAAACCCTCTTTTCTAATCTTGTCCACCCTAAGTATCATTTTTGTCAGCTTCGGGAACTGCGGAATTTTAAGCCCACGCCACCCTAATACTGAGCTACTCGCAGGGAGAAGGAAGGAATACTAGGAGGTAGTGGTTGCAGTGATGGAAAGAACGCTATTATTCCGCTATCTTCGTTAAATTCTTCAATTTGAAAATGTTTCTTGCTTCAGAAGACTTCATTAATCGGAGCAGGTGCTAGTAAGAGTAATGACCATGACACTAAGCTGTGCTATGCGGAATCTTATCCTACATGAAGCTAATTATGTCTTGTTTTAATTGCACTCAGTTTAAATAATTATAGCATGACGTCTGAGTTACGAAGAACATGAACCTCAACGCCAGATCGCGTGTAGAAGCGACAAGATTCTTCATTGTTGTGAGCACTGGGAACAAAAGTATTACTGGGACACGAAATTATTTACTTTACAAAATAACTCATTATACTAGTGAAATGGAAAAGTAGCATAAGGAACTTTAATTAGTTGTTGCTTTATTTAATGGCATTTTCAATTGCTGAGGTTACATATTGTCGGAATGCAGATAAGAAACTATTCTATAAATATTATAGTAACATTGAAGTGCAGAACGTATTGTGGACACTGTGATAGTAGGATCTAAATTGGAAAGGATATGTCTCCCAATAGATCAGATAATGTATTTGTGGAGAAGCAGAATCTATAACAATAATAATACACAAATATATCATGTAACCAGAAAATTTCCGGAAAGTAGGCAGTGACGTCAACTGAAGAAGAAACAGGAGTGACGCGCACTGGTATTCAGCAAGCTCAGCAGAACAAAAGACCTCAATGCAAGCGAATGGAAATAATGGACATCAGATGGGAGCAATTCCGAAGCGGGTGAAGGAACTAAGATCTAAATCGAGGCTGACTAGAAGTAGAGTAACGCAAGTAGGAGATAGTTCAGGGAGCAGTGATGAAGGAAGAGGGGAAAACGAGGTGAAAAAACAGTATGACTTAAGGAAATGGTGTGGAGGGGAAATAAATCTTGAGAAAAGAAAACTAAGACCTAAAAAGTAGCAATGTGGAAAATGAAGTAGTGAAAAGTGCAAATAATTAGGGATGTAGAGAGAGGGGGTTACAGTATTTTTGGTATAATGGTGGGTTAGGAGTAAAGTAGAGGAAGAATTGATGAAAGACAAGAAAAGACTAGTGGCAGAATTGGAATAATAAATTAAAAATAAGTAATGTCCCAATTGACTTGTACGAGAGGCGTGTAAAACGGTGACACGACACTGTATATTAATAATGTGAAGTGCCGCCTCACCGATAGGATATTGCTTAAAGACAAATACATTCATTCATACATAATGTAACCAACTCTACAAATATTTAACATATATACTTCACTGTGAAGGTAAAATAACTTTGGAAACAGGTTTAAGATAATACATAGCAGCTGTGCCGAAAATGTCACTTAATCGTTCGCCGAGCCACTGTGTAACCTGCAACGTGTATATGGAGGGAGGCGGACACCCGAAGGGGAAGTGAAGCAACTGTCTGACTTATTAACGGATTTTCATTTTCCTTACGTCAAGCACTTAAATATAATTTTATACAGTACAAGGTTACAAACTAATGTTTAGTACGTGTAACGAAGAAAGAAATGAACAATAAATGAACAATATCACAACCTAAAATTAATTGTCTTCAGAATGTCTCTGCGACAAAGTTTCAAAATCAGGAATTATGTCACTTACTGCCAGTCGTAGTTGATCACAAAGGTATTTGTCTGTCAGTCGTGATCTAAATTTGGTTTTTACTATTTTAATTGTTGAAAATAATTTTTCACAAACGTAAGTTGTAGCGAACATGGCTTCAACAGAGCAAGCGAAAGAACGAAGATTCGGATATTTATGTTTTGGCAAAGATTTGAAAGTTCAACATTTGTCAAGTCCTTACATCTAGCTTTCATTTGACATCACATAGTAAATCAGTGAGTTCAAATTGAAGAGCTAACCGCATTATTTGTACATCTGCTGAAAAAAGGTCGACGTACAGAGATGATGATGATGATGATGATGATGATGATGATGATGATGATGATGATAACAACAATAATAACACTTAACCTTTTAATGTTTCATCAGTAACATGTCGTATAATGCCGTTTTATGTTATACAACCGTTTTCCTCGTAATACTTGTGAACAAATCATACATTTAATATTCTCATCATATTGGCAGCAAAAAAATGCGTCCTCCCATCTTACGTGGAACTTTCGTACATGGTTTCGAGAGAGACATACGCCACTCGCAGGTCAGAGACAAATACAAATGGAACGGAGTTTGACTCCAGTGAGTGAAAGGGTGGGGGTTGGCGGAGGTTAGAAGCAAGCGAAATGCACAGGTATCACTGCGAGCCACGTCTCGCGAGTCACGTTCTAGCCACGGCTGATATACAGTAATTGAAAATACACGTCATTAGTGTTAGAATTTACACAAAATTAATTCAACACAAATTTAAACTTATGAATAATACCACATAATTCATATCACAAAGTCTTGATTGTACTCATATTCAATGCATGTGATACAGTACGAAAGTTTTGGTTATAGTGCACTATGCTCAAATTTGTATTCATATAAAAAATTCAATTTCTGAAAGTATAAAATACTCCGGAATTATTTCCCCCTTTGTGCACTAGTACATAAACAATATATGTAACAGGAAGTGCTGTTGAAGTTTATTAGATTCTGCGTTCATGCCTTCCGGAGGAAATAACTTACAGATATTAAACAATAGTGCCGCCAATAGTGTGGAAAAAATATCCATATACAGGTGGATAAGGGAGAGAACTGACAGATAACATGTCAGAAATAATAATTTTAATATCAGGGATATCCAGCTTACATCCAGAAGTTTCCCATTGGAGTTATAACTTGTAGTTAAAAGATATATTGAATTTTGTCTAAGACAAAAATGTTTGTAAATATAGGGCCGCATTCAAGGACGTTACTCTAACACACTTCGTCTTGACTTCCTCAAGTCAGAAGTTACAACGTAAACCAAAGGGGAGACCTAGGATGAGATGTGCTGAGGTCAGAACGCATCAAACGACATAATCCAAGAAGGAGGAAGAAGAAACCCAAAGTTGAGCTATATGAGTATTACAAAGTGACAGTATCGCCAGAAAGAGTACTGAAGTTACACACTTTGTTTTATGATCATGAGAGTATTTTATTTTGTTAGCGAGTAATCTATTATTTAAATGAACAACAGTGAAACGCCTTCTTCATATCGATTTACGTAGTTAAACTCTCAGAGAGTTGACGGACTGAACGTTTGATCGAGACCGTGGCCGACTGACCTCCCCTCTGTTGGGGGGATCCGTTACTTCTATGGACTCACGTGAATAGGTTGCTTCTCATTGCTCATTGTAATGGATGACGACACCTGACGTTCCGTATTAACTTCTCGGTAACACGGACATTGTCAGAATTGTACAATGTAATAGCCGATAATCTATAGTTTAAAACAGATAGGCCTACAAGTTTGTACATTCATACCTTTGCAGCATTTCGTACGTATTTCTACAAAATAGACACTATAATACTGTATGTATGTATGTATGTATGTATGTATGTATGTATGTATGTATGTATGTATGTATGTATGTATGTATGTATGTATGTATGTATGTATGTATGTATGTATGTATTCACACTGCAAATGGATATATGCCCGGTGGCAGTGGTAACTAATTACACTCAATAATGACAATTAGTAATAAACACAACTAATAAAAAACAATAATAATTAATAATAATAATAATAATAATAATAATAATAATAATAATAATAATAATAATAAGGAGCATCCTAAATTAAATGAAGCACGATCACTTAAAATAACTTTTAAAGTAAATCTAATTTGTATCTTAACCCTAAGTTAATACCTGCACAAGTACCTTTCGGCACTACACTTATTTCGCTATCAACTCACTCACTGCACTCATTCTATCATGATTTCACTAACACTGTTCAAATACTTTGTACCACTATGAACTATAGAACTTCACTGACACAAACACACTTCACTTACACAGTAGACTTTTCTGACACTATACACTTCACACTTCACTGACACAAAACACTTCCTCACTGATACAACATTTCAAATAATAAAATATCAATTACACCCTTTAAATAGTGTGTATAATATACTACCGTCTACTAGTAAAGTCCTTACGCCTATTTTTAAATACATTTTTGGTTATTGGTAAAGCCTTTATTAAGTCTGCAGGTAAAGCATTCCAGTTCCTGATAGTACGATTGAGAAAAGAAAACTTTCCAGTGTCCGTCCTCTGTCTTCTTTCCCTCAATTTATATGAGTGGTCGTTCCTTGAAGAGTAATTTGGCGGCTGCAACCTATTTTTTATTTCTCTCCAGGCAGGCTCACCTCTGTATGTTTTGAACATTGCGCATAATCGAATTCGCGTTCTCCTGTCCGTGAGTGTGTCCCATTGTAATGGTGAATTTTTCCGACAACACTTGAGAGCCCGTTTTTTAATCTTTTCCACTGTCTTAATATGTTCTAATCTGTAAGGATCCCAACATGCAGCACCATATTCCATTACTGGACGAACTAGTGATTTATATGCAATCTCTTTGGATTTATCAGAGCCTTTTCTTAGTACCTTCATGTTCAAAAACACTTGCTTAAATAATAATAATAATAATAATAATAATAATAATAATAATAATAATAATAATAATAATAATAATAATAATTGAATTTTATTCTGTACGTTTTGGTATGTAATTTAAACTCGACCATAATCATTAAGGATATTAAATCCAGACATTTGAGATGGCCAGGGCATGTAGCACGTATGGGTGAATCCAGAAATGTATATAGAGTGTTAGTTGGAAGACCTGAGGGGAAAAAAGGACTTAACGAGACAGAGATGTAGATGGGAGGATAATATTAAAATGGATTTGAGGGAAGTGGGATATAATGATAGGGACTGGATTAATATTGCTCAGCATATGGACTGATGGCGGGTTTATGTGAGGGCGGCAATGAACCTCCGGGTTCTTTAAAAGTCATTTGTAACTAAGTAAGGAGTTTAAACTATACACTAAATATTGATATTAGAAATGTGATTTCAGTCTCCAGATTAAAATTTTTTGGTGTAGGACAAAAGAAGCCTGTGAATTTTCCCTAGAGATTATTTTGTCATTCAAGAATTTGTTTATGACCCGAAACGTTTAAGTGAGTACATATTAAGGAAAAATGTCGTTACCATTTCAAGTCTTTTCTGTTATAATTATGCTAAGATAATTGAGGCGCTCAGCGCACAAATGGCCCAGACCAAAAATTATAATTCTACTTTATCTCTTTGTAAGAGAGCGCGAAATGCGGTACACAAACGAAACTTGTGCTGAAATCGCATGGAAAAACTGGAAATGATGATAGGTCGATTTACACGTTGAAGAGAACAATATGAGGAGCTCTTTAAAGCAACAAACTCAATACGCAAGTTTTGTAGGTTGGGCTATTCGTGCGCTGAATGTTTCAATAGTCATCAAGCCATGACCTACTATTATTTAATGGTATATGTACGTGAACGACCACAAATTTTGTCAAAAAATGCAGGCTCTAAATTTCTAAAATGTTATAAGAAAATGAACTCACAATTGGACAAAAATTACAAGGTACCACAACAAGACTTATTAGAACTTAAATATCTGATAAAAGTATAAAAAGGTTACTAATAATATTTTTTTACAATTCACTTTTTACTTTAAGTTAAATTTTCCAAAATTTGAAAATGTTCAAACATATTATTTCATAACTCCACAACCATTAGAGATAGAATTATGAAATTTTGTACACTGATTTAACATCCATTTATGCAAAAGGTAGACTATAATAATGCCCAGTTGTTTGAAAATAGAAAAATTAGGTCACAAAACATTATGTACATTTTAATATATTTTATACAGGAGAAATAAAAAATTAATTATATTAAAATAAACAACTCTACATGTCTGAGTGTAGTCTAATTTTCAGAAATAAGTGTTTATTACATGCAAGAAGAATATTAAAGACGTCAGAGAGACCATAACAATGTTATGGTTACCAAATGATGTAACTGCAGAATTTTTTTGTTTTTCTTTTTTTTTCATACTTTGATAAAACTGGTTTGAAAACGATTATTAGTAGCCTTTTTTATATAGTTTCATCAGATATTTAAGTTCTAATAAATCTTGTTCTGGTGCCCTGTAATTTTTGTCAAATTGTGAGTTCATTTTCTTACAAAATTTTAGAAATTTAGAGCCTGCATTTTCTAATAATATTTGTGGTCGTTCACGTACATATGTCCTTAAAATCACAAAAATAGCAACCATTTAAACGTTCCTCTCAATTATAGGGAATTCTACGAATTCTCTGCCATATTTTTCTGCATGCTTAAAACTGCAATAGTAAGACCAATAAAACCCTCTACTAATCAATGTCTAATAAGAGTAAATAATTCTTACACAATGTGAACGCAATGGATCATAGGGCTCATAATTTTAAACTATATTATTGCAATCATAATGTTTAATTACAATGACGATGATGACGTTTGTGGTTCTACGAAAGGTAAACATATTCGAACGCCTTAAGGAGGAAACTCGTCCATTGAAAAACACAAACTAACAAGATGCTAATAAATAAATATTGACTAGGTTATTTTAAATATTGTTATCATTTATTTATTTATTTATTTAAATCCACCACCAACAGAAGCAGGCTTCCAATTACAGGTGGCTTACACAGATACATACATAAAATACATAATAAGAAAAAAAAACAAAACAAACAACACAAACGAAAGAAAGAAAATACATAACGGTAATAGATGCTAGAATATAATATTGCAGTTAATATAGTGCCAAATGTCAATATAATGATGCAAAATTATTTAGAAACTAGAGTAAAAACATTATAATACACTTCTTCATAATTCAAATATCTAAGGATATACAATTCTTTTTAATATTTTATGAAATTTTTTAACTGTTATACTGAAATCTAATTGAGAATCACTGTTTAAAGACAAAGAGTTGTAAGTATTACACATAACAAACAACGGAGAGTTCTTGAAGAAAATACTTCTAGGATTGGGAATAACAAAAGGTTTCCTATGACGTAATTCTGTTTTTTTTTTACATTGAACTGAAGGAATTTAAGAAAATCACAGTTATTCACTATACCGTTAACAGTCTTATAGAGTAAAATTTGACTGTTTATTAATCGTCGAGATTTGAAAGTTTTATAATTAAATTAAAAATGTAACTGAGTATATGAAATTTGCTTGTCATAAGACGACAAGTGATGTTTTTTAAAATATAAATAACGTAAAAATCATTTCTGTATCCTTTCTATTTGCATTTGATGGGACTGGAACTGAGGTGACCATATTACAGACGCATACTCTAGCTTACTCCTAACTAGAGATTTATATAGAGTATCAATAGTATTTATATGTTTTAATTCTTTTGTATTTCTGATTATAAAACCTAATTTTCTATATGCATCAATTACCAAGTGATTTAAGTGCATTTTAAAACATAAGTTGTGTGTAAAATAAATACCCAAATCCTTAAATGTTTCTACTCTAAGTAACTTCACACCATTAATTTCATACGAATTTTGAGCAACTGTCTTATTTTTAGAATACGTCATAAAGCAACATTTAACAGAAGAAAATTATCGATACTCCATCTATATAGTCTGTCCAAATCATGCTGTAGATCAAAAACTTCTATAATATAAAGGATAGCGCAACAAATTAAATCGTTTCTGACGATATTTTGATGAATCGAAATAGATCACTAATATTGTAGAACTTATGTAGTTACATATTCCACAAAATTTTTAAACATAGGGAATTCTCTCTTGACAGTTTCTCACTAAAGCTTATTGCCATTAATATTTACTGTACTCTGTGATAGGAATTAACAACTTTCAAATAGTAATGCTTTGATTCTGTCTTTCCAGCTGGCAATCGCGGAGGAGGTGGAGGTAGTAGAAGCCGTTCCAGGGACGGTGCAGGGCGTAGGACCTTCACAAGAAGCAGCTGACACCGGGGACTCCCAGTTGGCCCAGGACAGAGGAGATGACGCAGACTTATCAGGCTCGGACCAGCTGGCTCTGGAGTCAGGAGATCAGGAACCCGGGGGCACGAATTCGAACCACGGATATGCCCCTCCTCAGAGAGGGCATACACTATCACATCCCGTGAGGGGTGGTCCTGGACTTGGACTGCCACCCCCTCACTCTCATGGAAAACCATTCGTTGGTTCCCATCACGGGAAGCAGCCCATTTTCGACCACAATCTGGCGTACCACGGGCCTCCTCCGCCTCCACCTCAACAGAAGCCGCAGCCAGAAGCTATGGATAAAATATATGGTGCAACCGGAAGTGGCGGAGGGGGAAGCGGTGGTGGAGTTGCAGGTGACGCCTGGCCAGCACCGATGCCAGACATGCCAAAGATCGTATCCCTGGACGTCAAGTGTGAGAAAAACCTCATGAAAGTGTATATTGGCTTTGATAAGCCTTTCTACGGAATTGTTTTCAGCAAGGGCCACTATAGCAACGTGAACTGTGTGCATCTCCCGGCGGGGCTCGGACGTACCTCTGCCAACTTCGACATCAGCATCCACGCCTGTGGAACGGCCGGAAACACTGAGAACGGGCTTTACGGATATGGAGCTGACTCAGGGTCTGGAACCTACTTCGAGAATATCATCGTTGTGCAGTACGACCCACAGGTTCAGGAGGTGTGGGACCAGGCGCGGAAACTCCGCTGCACGTGGCATGACCAGTACGAGAAGTCAGTCACATTCCGCCCCTTCCCAGTCGACATGCTGGACGTCGTAAGAGCCGATTTTGCAGGCGACAATGTTGGCTGTTGGATGCAGATCCAGGTCGGCAAAGGACCGTGGGCTTCCGAGGTCTCAGGTCTTGTCAAGATCGGCCAGACAATGACAATGGTACTGGCTATCAAAGATGACGACTCCAAATTCGATATGCTGGTACGCAACTGTATGGCCCACGATGGGAAACGCGCTCCTATCCAATTGGTGGATCAGAAGGGCTGCGTTACGAGACCAAAGCTGATGTCTCGCTTCACGAAAATCAAGAACTTCGGCGCCAGTGCTTCTGTGTTGTCGTACGCCCATTTCCAGGCTTTCAAATTCCCAGATTCGATGGAAGTTCACTTCCAGTGTACGATACAGATCTGTCGGTATCAGTGCCCAGACCAGTGTTCTGATCCCTCATCGTTGCTCCATGGTGCTCATACTACTCTGCTAGATGCCCAGCACGGCGGTCCGGGCCCCGAGACCGGCTACGGCCCGCCACCTCCCCCGCCACTACCTCTAGAAGCCTACCTTCAGGCCGCGGCTGGCAGACCGCGGGACGAGAGAAGGGTGCGGCGACAACGCAGAGACACTTCTTCAGACCCGGAGAAGGAGGTTGGGGTGAACAGAGTAATCCGGGTGGTATCGACAGGCGATTTGACTTTCTCGTTGGACGACAACGCCAACAGCAGTGCTCCTACAATGGTGTTCCCTGGCCGCAGCGAGGACCCAGTCGTGGCAGGACTCATCTGCATGACGACCCCGGGATTTGCTGCAACTTTAGTTGTATTGTTGGCCATACTCATCATTTCCTGCCTAATGTCAGCTTTCTTATGCGTTCGGCTGCGACCTTTTGCCACATCCGATAAAAACCTATCAGCCTCTTTCACCAATCCTAATCTGAGCAAGAACAAAGTTTCTAAGAGTTGCTTCTATTCGTAATGACGAAGTAAAGTTCGGTAATCGGAACTCGAAAATCTAGGTACGATACAAAATAGTAATGATGTCAGAAATTCTAGTGAGGGCTAGAGACCTTCATATAATTTCGACATTTTTACTCGAACTTCATATTTTGCATTACATAAAGGCGCATAGTTTTAAGAGGAAATATGAAGAATTTTGTTTAAATAGCCACTGTGCGTTAATATATCGATTGCTGAGAACCAAACTGTTCTAAGGCCAACTTTTTATAAGAAAGAAATCTGTGTTTCATTGTTGTTCCAGTTCTTGTCGTCATATATGAATCGAACAAAATTGTGAATATTCCTCTCCATAAGGTTGCTGTGAATTATTTCAAATTGTTTCATCAAGCTTTGAATGTCAGGAGCTTAAAATAGCTCTCCTGTATAAAAAATAGTAAAATGGACTTAGAACAGTCTGGTTCTGGACCATCGATATTTCTTTCTAAACATTAAAAAATGCTACGCTTACACATCACGTAGTAATTTATGTTGCTCATTCGTCTCTCGATTGAAAATTAGAATTTTAAACGAACTTTTATATAAAAAACTTACAATTTTAATACCAGTAATGAGACCAGAAGACGATAAGTTACGAAAATCAATATATAATTCCTCAAAGTAACACATTAAAACTAGAAATACCATGATTTGACAATTTCAGTAGTGAGAAATGTTCATTATTTTATGGCACAGAAAGATAAAACCGCAATGATAAAACATATCGCAACTTATATTCTAGATATTTACCGTTACCCGATCAAGTGCAGTCACTCTCCTCTGCATCGATTTCCTTTAGTAGATCACCTCTTGCTTTACTTGGGTTTTTTGCAAGCAATATAGACATTGATTAATTCTTTAAAAATATTATAACTTTTTATCTCAGTTTTCTGACATATTTATTTGCGTACTTTTCTATACTGAGAAATTTCAAACTATTTTTATACGAAGTTTTTACATAAGGCAATGAAATGACACTGGGTTTACTTTTGGGATTCTGTGGGATCACGTTTCTTCTGTCACTGGGGGGTGTTTATTGTCTTCCATCATCTGCAATGTTGACTTTGTGACGTTATTGTCATCATTGCATAGGCTACGTTATCGTCATTATTATCATCATCGAATTCAAATCCATTTTCTTTATTTGTTTTCTATGTACATCATCAATGAATTTACCTTTTCATTAAAAAAGAGAACAGCTCAACAATTCTTTTCAGGGATATTTCACTTCGGTGTATTGGTTAATATATCGATCTGTTTTGTCGATCGATTTAGTTTATGGGTTCCATAATTTATACGCATTATGTTTACATATATAGTGTGTAATTTTGTTGGTTTTGCCTGTAAATTGGTGACACCAATAAATCTGTAAATAAATGAAATGTCTGACTCGACAGTCCGCTCCTTGCAGACATTTATAGGACTACTCTTCATGATGAAGAGTTAGTATTGGGCATATTGCCTCTGGATCTGTTAAAAACGTTGTTATTACCGGTACTTAGAAATATGATGTAAAGAAAATATTTTTAATCCTAGTGGGTTTCTATCATTTATGTTCACATAAAAGTTCCAAAATCTTCTGCACTTCTTGTTGGTTCCATCTTCAGAAATATAACTGAATTACCTCACAACATTATTGTACTAGGTATTTAATAACGTAAGAAGAATAACTACATCATCATGTATATTATGACAAGATAATACTGGCAATGACTCTGTTGGTAAAATGGACCCATTATCATAGAGTAATTACTATACAGGCAAATTAGTGACGATAGTATGTGGGTCATTTGCAAAATTTGTATAACAAATGGACGATTGAGAACGTCAAAATTAAAGTACTATTTAGTGCATATTCTGGATGTATTAATATAGTGCAATGTCTCTGCCATAGTAATCAGCCACTGTACACTCACCTTGCTTTAAAGCACTGTTTTGAATGATGTAACAGACATGACATAGAGTAACAGATCTGACAGGTAACAGACATGACAAAGCAAACAAGCATGTGCTAACCTAAATTATTTTTGCTTAAAAATCTTCAAAATAGCAACTCAGCTACTGGACACGTGTACTATTATGTCCTCTTGATCTTGACTTTATATGTTGTTATTTGTGGAAAATACAACACAAACAGATCTGACAGAGTAAAAATGCACGCTTAGACTAAAACACAAAGCAAGAGTATGACACACAAACTCGCCAAATCAAAATGGTGAACATAACAGTACAATCAAAATGGGTCTTTGTGCATCATCTTGGCTTGTGCTGACATCTGTGGGATTTCTTTTTCAACTGTGTACCCATAGGAACAGAATGGTGTAACAGACCTGACTGACTTACTGGACTAGAGTAATTATGTAATCAAGGAAATATAAACTCAGACATAAATGAATAAGTTTTGATAATACCAAATGTTTCTTTAATTTTTTTCTCAATTACATTATTAAACAAACCTTTATCTGGACATAATCATGCTCCATTTTAAAAACTTAACTAGTATGGACACTGCATTTTAGCTGTCAGTATGAGAATTTTATTTTATTCTCGTGATATATTTCACATGAAGGAAATAATTCTTGTGACGTTTACTACATTAGAATTGAAACTACTCACTGTTAGGAATTTATAACTCTATCGTTATAAATGCAATAATGGGAAGGGTAAGAATTGATGGACATCATTTGTTATACAAATTCTGCAAATGACCCACGTATGTGATTCAATTCAGTTACTTTTCACGCTCTCGCAGATGGAACCTGTCAGTAGTTCCGAAATTATGGAACATTTCTATACACGGTTCAGACTTACAGCTAGCACATTACAACAAAACATTAACCACATAAATATGTTTTCCTTATTGTCATATTATTCAAATGAAAGGAAAGAAATCTGATAGTGTCACTAGTAAATTTTATAGTTTTATTTTTTCAAACAGATCCTATTATTGACAGATAAGATTTAGTTAACTGCTCTTAATTGAGTGGATATATTAAAAATATAAGTTTTTGTCTTGCATTTAATTTTTATCTAGTATTTGATTTGATGTTATGTCCATTGAATTGGCAGTATTATAATACGAATTTAACATATTCAAGAAGGCATGCCTATTATTATGTTTACATCTGGTGTTCGATTAAAATGGCTCGTCTGGAGAAATACGGTTAAATTAATATAATGTAACGATGTGAGTAACTTAACATTGTTTTTGCCAAGCATCACCAACGTCCTGTAGATTGTAGAAATCGAGCTCACGGTTTTTCACTAGATGAGTCGTTTTGGAGAAACATTCAGTATGGAACTGGTCAGGAAGAGCGGGCGAGAGTCTACACTCTTGTATTTGGGAAAGTATAATACACTTACGATGGTGTCCAGGCAATTATTTTTAATTATGCCTGCATAGGTATTAAGTGTTCTTGTTATGTTGTACTTAAGACTTAAGTCTTGCCTTTCACTTCCCTTCATATGTTTCTCAGGGAACCACAGTTCAATTCTGAGCAGATGCAGCTTCTATTCCCTGGACTGATGATAATGGCCATGTTTACTAAGCATATAACGGCTATCATCTTCAGGTGACCTGACCTTCAGCTGTTAAATCTCAGTGATTTAACCTTCCCAAAATGTTTATTTATTTAAATTCACCACCAACAGAAGCAGGCTTCCAATTACAGGTGGCTTACACAGATACATACACAAAATACATAATAAGAAAAAAACAACAAAACAACAACACAAACGAAAGAAAGAAAATACATAACGGTAACAGATGCTGTCCAGATGCAATATTTACATACCCAGACTTCATTTTTAGCATGAAAAATGTCAGTATAGTTTTATTTAATGGAATACATTTATCATGGAACCAGTTTTTACATTCATTACGCTGAATTTTGACACTATCATCAAATACCTTACTATAATAATACCGGACAGCTGTATACTAGCAGCATTGGCGTGAGTGCGAAAAATCGCGGACCTGACATCTAGCGCAGAGGGATGGAATTACGTCCACATATACAAATATTAACATAGCGGGATTCGGACTATTGTTTAAAACGTGAGTTACTAATGTGGAGTTATATATGAAACACTTTAGAAATGTTGAATAATATTTAATGTAAAATTATTATCTTGTATCAAAGCTGCATATTATGAGAAATATTGCATAATTCATATTACTTTCCGTAATTAATTGTTACATTTTTTTCTTTGGTTTACCGAGACAAAATCAATCTGATATTAGGAATGAATTTACAATATTGTTTTATATACGCATTGCTGACAACTGCAAAGATAAAATTGATAGTAATCTGATGCTTGTAATAATTAGTAAAGGCATGTGGACAACAATAAAACTTAATTTGATAAAACCTTAAAATCAAATACATTTTAACTTCTATTGATTTATTAGGTCTAAATAAAAAACTAATTTTTATTGTTCTATCAACACAAAGACGAAGGGATTAGGCCTAGTAAAGAATGTTGTTGACTTACGTTTTATGAACTGTCGGAAATCGAAAGTATGATTTGGAGCAATTTGTAATGCTGCAATTGTCACAATTATAAATAGCACATATACACCCTGACATTTTAACACTAGTACTAATTCATAAAACTATTAACAAATTAACTAGCCCAGCAACAATATACATTGCAGTTGATTACAGCTTGTTTCGCGAGTATCTCCATCCCGGCAGTTAGGTAGCAGCACCATCGTAGTTCGCACGTAAAACTGCTAGCTGTCCGGTATTATTATAGTAAGGTATTTGCTATCATCCCGTTTAGTTATAGCTTTTGAACATTCATAGCATCGACTCATTGTTGTAAACGATAGATGGAAAGATGAGATGTGGAAATGCTCCTTCACGTTAATATGACTGCTTTATTTGGTGACAATTTTAATTGTTGATGTTTCGAGAAAATATTCACACTATTTATTAGCATATAGTAAATTGCACTAATTATTAAGTTCACATTTCACTCACACGAGTACTCCGTTATTTCAGCAAACAAACACACTTACCAAATATTTTATAAAAATCTCATCAAGCAGGTTAAAAACACAAATTTATTGGAGCAACTTCTCCACACAACTCTAGCCTACCATTGCTTAGTAGATTATCCTAATAGGCGAACGAATTCACTTTCGGTCTTCCTGTATAAAATTTTCTAAATTCCTTCAGTGGAACAGTGACTCGTATAGCGAGACAAATGAACGAAAGCCTTGGAGCTCATATACGTTTTGGCCCACAGCCCCAGTATCCTTCGCAATGATGTACGCTTGCGCATCTTTTAGTTTTCCATTCTTTATGCCTCTTGATTCGATTCAGTAATTTACTGAGCCACAGTAAAATGTTGGAAAAAATTTTATTTTACTGATAATGAAATGTTATTGCAAATAATTCTTCGCCGAAGAAATCGACTTGATTATGTCGCTGCTGAAATTTTAGAAACACTAGAAGAAGATTTATTTCATTGGGTTATACAGGGACATCATTTTATTTTTACTAACATTTCCAATATTAACCTGGCTATACCTTTGGAGTAAGGGAAAAACCGTTTACTACCCCCCTTCCACGACTGGAGTTCGATGATACTGGCGTAAAATACAAACAAATCACTTTACTATGTATAGGGAGAAAAGTAGTTCATCCACTTACGTAAACTAGGAAATATCGCGTTTTTCAGTTCGATAACTTTCATTATAGGTTTTTGTTTAATCAAAATACACTACTGTATTGACAATAAGTGTTTTTACTCACGAATTGAGCTATCCATTCGGACGTATATATTATACTGTCTACAGCACATTAGTGTACAATATAGAGAATGAAGTTAAATTGAAAAACAATCATAATATGGATATTTAAATACATTTTTGAAAGTAGTGACCGTTCATTTCGATAAAGGCTTCAGTTCTTTAGAGCATATTATCGCACTTTAGAATATTGCACCTAATTCCAATTAGCAGTTTCTTCCTTCGTACTAGTGACTCATGTTGAAATAATTCTGTACCTTACGTACTGTAAATTCCATATTCACTTCTGCCCGATCCGAAAAAATAAAATTACTCTGACATGTTATCTACTGTTCGTCCAAGTAGTTAGCCTATGTAGTAGGGTCGTAGAAAGGGGGGAAATCACTTGACAGTTAATTACATAACGAGGCCCTTTCATTTAAGTTATTTTGTACAGTTTTCTAATATTACGTAGACGTCCAATTCCTAACAGAAATTAATGTTTTCAGAAAAGAGCTAAGACAGTCCACCCACTAGCTTTTACAGACGAGTCAGCAGAAGCGGGTGGGGGAAAACCGGGATGCGACGTAGGCAAACGGACGGCAGTACCTGTACGAAAATATGATTCGATATTGAAAGCTCTTTTGTCACTGGAAAACGCGAACATTTTTCTGGAACGTACTTTATTCACTAACTCAGTACTGCTTACTATGACCGCATACGCGGCCTTGGTTCTGTGTGGAGAACGGTTGGGAGTTTACTAATAGAGGGGATGGGAGTGAAGTACATTAAAAAATTCAAGTACAATAAAAATTGAAGTAAAAATAAAATGATGTCCATGTAGAACTTATTTCCCGGCAGCGTAATACGACACATCGCGAGGACAATGCTTTCTTTAGTCAGGAAAGGAATATGAGCTTATTTGGCAACGAGTTGAGCAGATCTTTATTTTTTCCATCCAGGAATTCTTTGTTTATTATTATTACACAATATATTCTTTGTATATCCTTTTCTGTTATTTTCAAATGGTAATTTATGTTTCAATAAAAATTGTGACAACTTGTGTTTGTAAATTTAAGATACTCGTATCTTATCTGAAAAGGAATCTCCGTGTATGTGCAAACAGTCGTACGAGCGCTTGGTCGATTTTCCGATGCCGCCCATAAAGACATCTTTGGTTGATTGTTTGGGCTTGAGTATAACATTCATAACCGCTTTATAGTCTGTAGCTAATCCACGTTCTTTTAAGGTTTCTTGAAAGATATAAATATATTGTTACAAAAGGACAAGTCATGGGCGCATTATGTTTATGTAAAGCTCCGTCATGCGAAATAAAGTGACAAATAAAAACAGTATGAAACACTCGAATGTATTTTGATTGTGAGGGAAAAGAAAAAAAATAAATAACATTAAATATTCACTTATTTGTAGCTTTACTGTACTCGTGATCACTTTAGGAATATAGTTATAAGTGGAGCAGTTCATAAAAATACAGCAAACAATATAACCGTAACTTAAACTGAAACTGTTTGTAATGTAGGAAATTATCGAGGATTATAATGAAATATGTACAAATTAAAGTTATGCAGATTAAATTATGATAATCACGGTTACAATTTTACAAAAAAAAAACTGTTAAAATTACTATTGTGGGTAACTGGCAATCGTAGTTGAATTCTGTTGTATGCATAGAAAAAGCTTATGTAATCGACAAACAGCATACTCGGATTAAAACTTTTCTGTTAATATTTAAAAGTAGCCTACTATGTACTACACCGTAAGGTATTGTCTTTAATTTTTTGTGTGATGATACAAATGTTGAAAGTATTCTTCATTAAATAATCTAACGTGAACATTTACTTGGAGTCGGGAGATATTGTCCTCCGAATTCACTTCATATTGTGCGTATGGAATTTATTAATGTCGAAGACAGTCTAACAACAGTTTTGGTATAGAAATATTGTGTAGCTGCTTTCCTTCCCTCTATGAAATGTGTATAATTATTATGTAACGAGGAAAATTATACTGAGTAAAAAATAGGATAGATAAGTAGCAAGTGTTCAATTGCTTATTAATTTTTTTCGCTTATAGTCGTTCATTTCTTAAAAATGATAGAAGATTTGAAATAATCTTGTCCAGACAGGAATTGACATTCATTCTCATCTATAATGGACAACTAGAAATAATAACTATATTGTTTTGTTGTTTTTGCTATAACAAAATCAAAACCTACAAATACATAGTCTATTCGAGCAGTTGCGAAAATCCTAAGAATCCTTTATAACATGAATAAACATACTATTATATACATATAAAAATAACAAAGTCTTAAATAAAAATTTACGTATTAAACCTTATAATTTTAAGGAAATTAGTGAGTGACGTAGTTGCCTGGCTACCGTTGTAAGTGTCTTGATAAAAATTTCCCATCACGCTTAAGACAATTGATTATTAATACTCGTATTTATTGTAGACATGTGTTGTGTGAGTGTGTTGTTCTGTTTAAGGTGATATTTATTTAAGTATGAGAGTGTGAATGGAAAAAAAGAACAAAATTATTTTTTTTACATCTTGTAGTTTTTCAAAGCGTGTACGATAACTGTGTATGAATGATAAATATAAACCCTGAAAACTAACAAAATGTATTTTGTACTGTAATAAAGTATATGATGATGATTAAAAAATAAATAAAAGAATAAATACATTTTATACTATTGTACTTAAATACCTATAACAGTAGTCAGATGTGAGCCTACAGTCTAAAACTCATTTTCGCATGCCTAGTTATATGATCTCGCAAAAAGGTCTTTACCCTGCTACTGAGGGCTGAAGTAACCACATCATTTGCGTTCTGTTTGGTTAATGATTTATGTACAGAGTGTCTCAGAAATAGACCGACATAATTTTCTGGCATGTTCTTTAATTCAAAAGAACACAAAAGCAAACTGTTTCACCTTCTAACTAAAATTGTTCTTAAGATATCAAATAAACATGATTCGTGATTAGGCATGGTATTAGTATACAGTTATCAAAAGAAAAAGTGGCCGCTCTCTAGAAGTAAAGTTCCCTTCGGGTGTCTTCGCTACTACTCGGAGACAGGCGATGTTACATGTTGTTGGACCACGACCATTTACACTTATAATTAAAGTATTATGTAAGTTACTTTATAGCGTAATGATAGCGTTCCTGCCTGATATTCATGAGGTTCTGCGTTCGAACACAACCTAATGCTTTTTATGTTCTTTTTTGTTTTGTTTTTAAGAGAGAGAGAGAGAGAAAATATACATAATTGCTCCTGTCTCTTTTATGATTATTTTAGTAATTAACATCAGGTTCATGAATGTATTATGGGATGACTTTATCATTATTTATTATGACATGAGCCGTTCAGAGCAAAAGTGGTGTAAGTCAAAATTGAGCTAATGAGGTTTCAAGTAAGAACTCTGTAAAATACAGCGCAAAGTAGCAATTAATATGCCCTTCTTGCTATCCACTGACTACTAATCGTTTAAATAAATTGAATATTAATTGCTACTTTGCGCTGTATTTTACAGAATGTTCACTTTAACCCTCATTACCCATTCTTGACTTACACCACTTCTGCTCTGAACGGCTCACATTATGGCTGCAAATGGAAAAAAAAAATTTATTCTCAACAAAAATATCTTTCGTGGTATAAACAAAACAAACTTACTGGCGTCTGCCTTTGAACATTCAAACAAGCGTTCAAAGACAAAACAAGAAGCCACGATTCAATATTTAGTCTATCTTCCCCACATCTCGATTACATCTTGCAGTCCAATGGGCATGGAATCGACTGTTCTTAACCATAACATTTCAGGTATCCCGGACCTACATACATCAGTGTTCTGTCCATAGGCAGCAAACCCAGCATTCTCCAATCTTTCCTATTTTTTGCCTTCCTCTTAGTCTCCGCATATGATCCATATATTATCATAATAACATATTATGATATTATCTTAATGTCGTCTATCATATGATATCTTCTTCTGCCCCGAAATCTTCTCCCGTTCACCATTCCTTCCAGTGCATCCTTCAGTAGGCAGTTTCTTCTCAATCAATGACCCAACCAATTCAATAAAAATAATAATAATCATCATCATTATTATTATTCTTCATCGTCACGAACGTGATCAACTGTTGCTTATAGCCTATTATTAGAGATGGTATACTGTATTAAGGCCTATATCAACTAATAATGAAAAATTAGAATTTTAGTAATTAGATTTAGCATTTTACAGCACTTTTAATGTTAGAATTTAGGATTTTGTAGCGTTTTTGGATGGAACATTTTATGGAAAGTTTGGTGGTAGAGATTCAATGACATCAGTGTGATAACAGGTGCATTTTCTAGTTAAAATTCTTAAAAATAATGAATAAATAGAGGAACGTAAAACAATACATTTAAACAGTATTAAGAAATATGCCAAAAAATGTGATATGATTTTATCCCGACCTATCATTTTACTCAGTCAAAATCAGCTATCACATTTAGCCTAACATGTTTGTGAGCGAACACTGAACCTAAAGAGATAGCATAGGCAGCTTATATTCTACCACCATCACCAGACAGATTAGTTGAAAACTCGAAATAATAGTACAGATGACAACAAAGAGGGTATCAGGTAAGTAAGGATATTTATACTGTAAAAGCTAACATGGAGAGCGACCATTTTGTTTGAAAAAATGTAGGAACGTCTATGTGACAGGGCCTCTAGATAGGCTATATTCTGACCTTTTTTTTACAAAAACAAAAAAATGCCACATAAAACGTAATTTTGCTCTTATATAGCAGAAACTCAAGCATTTCGCATTTTGTATTCAATTTCGGATTTTATCGTGGATTTAAAAACTTCATTAATATACCTAACAAGCTTATAAACAAAAATTACTTATTTTGATAGCAATTGGGCATATTTCGCATTTATCGTGTTACGAATATCTACCAAATCTACCGTTTACTCTTCTCTCAAGATAAAAGATTCTTCATCATTCTCTATATTCGTAAATCTATTATTACTAGTTTCGGTCTAAAAAAAGTTCCTCTAACGTTTCGCGCATGTTCATTCATTCATTTTATTCCATAGATCTTACATGAGCAATGAAGCTTTAAGATGTGGAACAAGTCAACATTTTACAATATTACAATTACAATTTTTACAAATTTTTACAGTTTTACAATTGAATAATTTTTTTTACAATTTTTACAAATTTGTGCAATTTTTTACAATATTTTGGCGATATGTAGTGAGATGAGGTGAGGTCCGAGGATTCGCCAAAAGATTACCCGGCATTTGCATTTTGGTTGGGGAAAACCTCGGAAAAACTCAACCAGGTAATCAAATCAAAGGGGTGAAATGAAGTGATGCCGAGGACTCGCCATACACCATCCGGCTTCAGTCCCACGGCTGGGGGAAACCTCGGAAGAAACCATTCAATGATACCAAAGGGGGATCCAACCCAAGCCCGAACGCAGCTCCGGATCAGCAGCCCAGCGAGTCTGCCGACTGAGCTACATCGATGGCTCTACTAAAAATATACAATACATAGCCAATCAGATTATTAAATTTACAAACGCAAACGATCATTCATCTGTTGAGCTATATGTATAATACAAAACAAGTAAGTTAATTAAATTTAAGGCATAAACAATTCAATCAGTTATGATATACAGAAATTGATAATACATATCATGCAAACTACTTCAAATTACAAATACAAACAATTTATCAATAGAGCTATACAGATTCTATTCAATTCAAACATATCATCGGCCAAAACTATACAAATATAATTACAATACAAAGTAAGCAGATTAATTCAATTTACAAGCATTCTTTCATTAAGCTATACAAATTTGTGCAATTAATATCAAGTAGATTAATTCAATTTATAATCATAAAAAATTCATCGGTTGAGCTATAAAGACTACTATATAATTTACAGCATATACAATTCATCAATTGAGCTATGGCAATTCTAAAGCAAGTCTCGTTTTGATGTCTCGTAATCTTCGAGATGTCATGTTCGATTGTACTGCAGCAACAGGCATTGAGTGCGCATGCGCATGGTTATGGGGGCTCTAGTGACCCACAGGCCTCGCTGCTTCATGAGACATAGAGCTCTACATGAGACAAGTGCCGACCACTTCCGCGTCTTGACATGGTTAACATGTGCTTTGGCGTACAAGTAGTTGCCTTTACTCTTCATTTGTCACAAATGTTCTAATCACACTAGAATAATTATGAATGTGTATAACATTTATCCTAGATTAACTTAATGACTTCGGCTGAGATCTGTGTCTTACTGCGAAGAGAAGAAAAATAATATTTCAGTCCACCGCTGTGACTCAGTATTAACGTGCCCGGCTAAAAATCCGGTGGACTACGGTTCATTTCCCTTCTATTTTTCTTTTAACTTGGTTATTTAACAACGCCCTATCAACTACTAGGTTATTTAGCGTCGTTGAGATTGGTGATAGCGAGATGGTGTTTGGCGAGATGAGGCAAAGAATTTGCCATAGATTACCTGACATTTGCCTTACTGTTGGGGAAAATTCGGAAAAAACCCAACTAGGCAATGAGCCCAAGCTGGAATCGAACCCACGCCCAAGCGCAACTCTAGATCGGCAGGCAAGCGTCTCAGCCGACTAAGCTGCGCCGGTAGTTGCGTCCTTCACTCCTTCTCACCTTGTGTTGGGCCTATAAGGTTATAAAATTGCTGACGCATACCATTACTTACTTTCACGTGAGCGACAGAAACATCAAAATAATGGGAAAATCCGTTTTTATTATAAACACAATGAACTTATAAAATATTTAAATTTAATTAAATGTACAATTGAACAACCAGATTTTAAAATGCACTAGTAAAAAGAATACATGAGGGAGATAAAAAAAAAACATTGTCACTGCATCAGTGGCGGTTCCTCGGGGGAGGGAAGGGAGGAACGTCCTCCTCATATATTTTTTTTTTTCTTTTCAAAGTAAATACCAAATAAAATGTGTGTCTTGAAATTCGAGGAAGATTCGATAATTTTTAAGTTCTCACCTATAAGAAAACCTCGGTTGATCGACTTTAAAGGACGCGCGCTCATGTGCTGCTAGAAAACTGTGAGAAAGGTGTGAGATTGTTTGTGTGGAGGAAAGTCAATCCATTCCTCCTTTACTGCAGTTAACACACATAATAGACTAGCGGCCAGAGAAAGAAGCAGACTTTTAAAGCAAGTGAATGAACGGATAGGGAGGAAATCCTCCCCTGAATCAGCGCATGGGCGATAAATAGAAACCGACTAGTCATGCAGCAAGCTCACTACCGCTGCCATCTAACGATTTTACATTCAACCAGACTATAACACATCTAGGAGGAGGCATAATAAAAACAGCTATGAAAGATACCATATAAACTTCCTTTTAAAATTATAAATAAAAAAATATTATTTATTGCACTTTGTATAGGCTACTATTCATAGCTTGAAACTTTCAAGGATATTTGAAAGTTAAAGTTGAGTTTATATAAAACAAAGAGGAAGTAGTTAGTTCTACGTTAGTATCGCAGGTCTTTTGGCCCCTGAAATTCACTTCCATTCATTGTCTACTAGACAGGGCAACAGCCACAAGACCTGACTTTCTTCAAAAGCATGTGATACTGAAGTTGTAAAATGTACATGTGGCAACACAGACCACGTGGGTGGGTGCAGTGTTCTCGCTTTCCTCAGATTATTTCCCATTCCCATTTCCGCGGTTCCGATTACGTGTTAGTAGCTGGTCTCTTCCAACACGTGTGATGCTGTAGTGAGCTCGAAAAATGCTGCGAGGTGAATTTCCTTGTAATTGTTAATTTGTGCAATTATTCAATAATGAATGGAAGTGAAAACATAGGGCTGTATTCATAGACATTTCGCTGCACGCGCTACGAGCGTACTAAGCTAGCCCCGGCTATCCACTGGTTACTAGTACAGAATTCATATCATATCCTATCGCTAACACTGGTTTATGAATACGAAAAACGTTGATAATCCACCGAAAGCCCGCGATAAAAATGTCTATGAATACGGCCCATTATATTTTGTAAAATTTAGGAAACTCAGTTTACAAGAACAGATTATTGCTATACAGAAGGGAAGGACAACCCCAACACTACTTGGTCTTAAATGTATGCATGTAGGCTAATTTGTAGCATGTTTCATTCAAGAAGGTGTCATTTCGTGCTGTTAGCTTCTTTCCTCCTCTTAAGAAATACGCTGGAGCCGCCACTGCACTGCATTACTTTTCGTGAAAAGTTAATGACTGTGGGTGCATTTTATAGAGTTTTCGCATCTACACATGTACCAGAAACATTATTGTAGATATATGTAATGGGCAGGAATTATTTGGAATATTACAAATTAGCACATACAATCTTCAAAAGGTTATCGCTGAATATAATCTAAAAATATCAATACCAAAACTAAGGGGATAACTCTTATTAGATTCAAATTAGTTATGATAAATTAATTGGATAGATTTTGAATTTTAACTATTTCCGTTTCAATATATCACAATGTTGCAATAAAGATATAGATAATCGGTGAGAATTAAATGGCAATAGGTGACATTTTTTGGTAGAGTGAGTAATATATTGTTTCTTATACAGGGACATCATTTTATTTTTACTTCAATTTTTATTGTACATGAGTTTTTTAACGTACTTTACTCCCACCCTCTCTACTAGTAAACTTCCAATCGTCCTCCACACCGAACCAAGGCCGCGTATGTAGTCAAAGTCACCTTACGGTGATAGTAAACAGTACTGAGTTAGTATAGTACGTTCCAGAGATGTGTTCGCGCTTTCTAGTGACGAAAGAACTTTCAGTATTAAATCATATTTTTGCACAGGTATTGTCGCCCGTTTGTCTACGTCGTATCCCGGTTTCCACCACCCGCTTCTGCTCGCCCCTCTGTAAAGGCTAGTGACTGGGCTGTCTTAGCTTTTTTCTGAAAACATTAATTTCTGTTAGAAATTGGACGTCTACGCAATATTATACAACTATTTAAAATAACTTATATAAAAAGGGCCTCGTTAAGTAATTAACTGTCGCGTGATTTCCCCCCTTTCTACGACTCTGCGACAAAACCACTTGGACAGACAGTAGATAGCATGTCCGAGTAATTTTATCTTTTCGGATCGAGCAGAGTGAAGATTGAATATACAGTACGTAAGATACTCTTTTATAGAGTAGGTAGAGAACTATTTAAACATGAGTTACTACTGTAGTACGAAGGACGAAACTGCTGATTGGAATTAGGTACAATAGTCTATAGTGCGATAATATGCACAATAGAACTGAAACCTGCATAGAAATGAACGGCCACCATTTAAAAAAAAATGTGTTTAAATATCCATAGTATGATTATTTTTCAATTTAACTTCATTCTCTAAATTGTATGCTAATGTGCTGTAGACAGAATAATATACATTGCATAATGAATACGTCCGAATGGATAGATCAGTTCGTGAGTAAAAATACTTATTGTTAATACAGTATTGTATTTTTATTAAACAAAAATCTAATGAATATTATCAAACTCAAAATAGCGATATTTCCTAGTTTACGTAAATGGATGAAGTACTTTTCTTCCCTCCTATACCTAGTAAAGTGATGTGTTTGTATTTTACTCCAGTATCATCGAACTCCAGTCGTGGAAGGGGTAGTAAAAAGTGTTTCCAGTTCTCAACCGTCAATCCCAAGGTATTTCCAGGTTAATATTAGAAACGTTAGTAAAAATAAAATGATGTCCTTGTATATTTACAACATAGCCTTATCAATTGGTAATGAAAGGAACTACCTACAACAATGTGTAGGCGAGTAGATTACAACCTCTTCTTTAGAGCTGGTGAAGAAAGGAACTAACTGTTGCACTTAGTTGCGTTAAATTCTAAAAGTTGCATCACCTGACTTGACATTGGCTCCATTTATGTGACAAATGAATGCATTTGTATCTACATGGAGTAAACCTTAACACTCTTTCAAAGTTTAATTTGTTGACTTTTCAAGATTTGTTACGAATTATTTAGAAAATAGTTTGGAATAGATTCTGAAGATCACAAGATCAATTAAGGCTTTCGTCGTAAAATGTAACTCTCAAACAGTTTAGAAATTTGTAGAAAAGCTTTCATAAACCTTCACTTTATACCACAGAAATGGGTTTCCACTTTTGGTCTCAGGCTGCAAGAGGTTATAACAAAATGTCTCATGCAGTTCCAGGAAATGTGTGTAAGGAGATTTATTGTGACCTAAGTTCTTTCCCAGTTAAAACTTCATTATGGCGAAAAATAAATACCTTCAATAACTGTACTACTGTACTCTGAATTAAATGTGAAGTGTACAACCTGTTTAAAATGTCTCCCGGAAGCTAA
The DNA here is from genome assembly GCF_040183065.1 of Periplaneta americana. Taxonomy (NCBI): domain Eukaryota; kingdom Metazoa; phylum Arthropoda; class Insecta; order Blattodea; family Blattidae; genus Periplaneta; species Periplaneta americana. Next base: position 120,289,053 of record NC_091132.1, on the reverse strand, counting down.
GCTAAGTATAGCTTTTATCTATCATACTTTAATGACAATTTTACATTAAAGTTTGGAGATCACAAATTCATATTTGTAGCAAGTGTGAAGAGCTGGAATTAAAATTAAAATCACCTATCTGTCTGATTCTGATTAAACGGGCTGTACCGGGTGAACTGGAATTCACAAACTAAGAAGCAAACAATTTCACAGTGAGCTACTGGAGTGTAGAAAACTAATTGTCAAGAATGAATCGGTATGTGGACTCGTGTTTCGCCAAGTGCGGAACTTGGCTGTGCCATGCATCCCAGTACAAGAAGTTTTTCACTTGAGACAGTTATCTGTATTCCTTTTCTGTTTAAGAAGTCCAAAGGACGACAGTTCTGTTATTTACTTATACACTGAAGGAAATGAAAAAAGGTGCAAATGAAGTTTGTACATTTCTGTATCATTACTCAAAACTATGTTCCTGCAAGTGTCAAAATTTTGCGTTTATTCTCTTATTCTTGTCCTGGACAGAAGAGGAACCATATTGTCATTTTTTTCTGTTTAGTACTCACTGAATTTCTAAAGTTTGAAAATTTTGTTCCTGTTTTCCTGGTAGACATCATTCGTTCCTTGATTGCGATAGGACATTAGTGGCAAAGTGCATCAACATCGGTTAAAAATGCAGTAATCTTAGGTTACGAAACGACGGGTAAACAGTAACTGTGGTTAAAATATAATTTCTGTGCACTATTCATAATAATCGATTACTTAAACATGGTTAGCTGATACCTCATTTAACCAGTGTAAAGTCTATAATGATTCACTTTTCCTACAAAATGACTAAAGGAAAACATTCATTTCTCTGCAAAGATAGTAGTCAACGTCTAAAAACGACTGCGCTCATTCCGTTCTACATGGAGGTTATTTTTACGACGCTGTATGAACATCTTTGGTTATTTAGCGCCTAATGAGATGAAGGTGATAATGCCGGTGAAATGAGTCCGGGGTCCAGCACCGAAAGTTACCCAGCATTTGCTCAAACTGGGTTGAGAGAAAACTCCGGATAAAACCTCAACCAGGTAACTTGCCCCGACCGGGATTTGAACCCGGGCCACCTAATTTCGCGGCCAGATTCTACATGGAAACGAACGTGTTCTATATTTTCGCGTTGCATTTGTTTGCCTCTGGGCGCTGTTATGTTCGCGAGTTGCATTTCTTTGTCTTTCAGTACTGTTAGGTTAAAATCGTATAAAATTGAAAATTAAATGCAAAACTTATTATATCCCAAGTGAGTTTGAAGTATTGATAGACTTAATTACTATATTTAAATATATTATAGGCTATATGAAAAAGGTGGAATATCCATAAAGGAAAAGGATGAAGAAAATTAGTACGAATATGTGTACGATCCAGGATCCTATTCATAACAGGAAACTGTGGATTATCCTAAGATCCATCCATAACCTCTCTTCGTTCAGCCAGTGACGTAAAGAAATAAATACTCGAGTGTTCCCTCTTAAAATACAGAAAATATCAGTTGCATAGAATTATAATTTAAGCAGAAGATCCATAGGAAAAATAAGACTGTTTCTGTGTTATTTTAAATGACCATTTGTTGCAACAGAAATGACACTATAGATTTTGATAAACGAAATCCCTCCTGAAATTTTCTGTCGCCCAATTCCTCATAATAATTCTCTTTTCCCACTAAAGAAACTTCACGCTTACCATCATCTCCATCCAAGCAATTCAATTCCTGTTCGAGACAGAATGTCCGATGCAGTATGGTGCAGCCTCATAACAATGTCTGTAATCACCGTCACATCGAACCGTCTGAAACAAAACCGTCATGTCCGAGACAGAATGCCCGATGTACTATGCTGCAGCCTCATAACAATGCGTGTAATCACCGTTACTGGTACGGTCCTAGACAAAACCGTCCTGTCCGATACAGAATGCTGCAACCTTATAACAATGCATGTAATCACCGTCACATCGAACCGTCTGAAACAAAACCGTCATGTCCGAGACAGAATGCCCGATGTACTATGCTGCAGCCTCATAACAATGCGTGTAATCACCATTACTCGTACGGTCCTAGACAAAACCGTCCTGTCCGATACAGAATGCTGCAACCTTATAACAATGCATGTAATCACCGTCACATCGAACCGTCTGAAACAAAACCGTCATGTCCGAGACAGAATGCTCGATACTATACTGCAGTCTCATAACAATGCGTGTAATCATCATCACATAGAAAGTTTTGAGAGATAACCTTTCTGTCCGAGAAAGAATGTACAATGTAGTATGCTGCGGACCTAAGAGTTGCAATCTATTAAGAAAAATGAGTACTTAATTTTATAGGAGTTCTTTAGTTCAGTCGGGTTTTGGTTCTTCAATAAGGAGTTTGGACTTTCTCATACCTGGTTTAGATCTCCAGGCTCTTAGTAATCCTCTTATCATCTTGTCAACTTTAAATATTAATAACAATTTATATGTAAACATAATACTGATGTGAAATCTAGGAACTATTTCATTACAGTAAACGTAATACTTTCACGTAGAGGCGACTATAATGACGTAAAAATAGAGGCCTGAGTACCCAAGAAATTAAGTCAAAGTTCCATCAGGAGTGACTCGGTAATGAAATATATTTGGTTTCGAATGGAATAGAAAAAGACACATAACCAACATGGCTGCATTACATCAAAGAATATTGAAATATTACTACGGTATATTGTGAATGACACTACCCATTCATGAATAAATGCGCAGTAGGCAATATCCTGACAACTTCTAAAAATGTTTTTGTATTGACGAATTTTTCAAAATGAATCTAAAATAATTCAAATCTCTTCTGTTTTTACGCACATATAGGCTACAAACATCCGGATTTGTTCTTATTCGTGAAAGTTTCAATCTTCTGAATTTTTATGACATTCTCTAGAAATAATTCTTCCAATATCATTATTGCTGGAAACTATCCTCATAATGGACTATAATATATGTGAGAATTCTATGTTTATTGAGATTCATGTGTAAAAACTGTTCGCATCTATATGTGCTCGCAAATATTGACATTACTTCTGCTGCAAACTTATGAGCGAAGTGGAATTTAAACATATAAATAATAACCACAGTAACAGTTTTAAAATTGTTGAAGAAACAGCGTTATAACTTCTAGTTAGATTTTCAATGTTTTTGTAAAATGTTGGACTACTTAAACTTTCAAATCCTTTTTTATAATCATCAATCGTTTTCATCAAATAATCTTCCGCTACGTTCTTGTATGTATGAGAATTATATACATTGTAATGTCGCTTTATGTTAATTTTTTTTACAGATAATGTTTTTTACTCATAATACATTGTGTCTCTCCATCGTGATTGCGGCTTGAAAGCGTGAATAACTAATCATCACGCAGTCACGTTAAAATAAATTAAGGCTACTGCTGATTCTGGAACTAGAAATGGGATTTTAGTGCCGATTAATAGTCTGCATAATTACACTGATATCCCTAAGGTAATTGAATCGTATAACGAAAAAACAAATGGATCAGCTTTCCATAAATAAATATATAAATAATATAGAATTGATTTTATGGTGATTATTTTACCACAGTCTAGTATATACAGTCACGAAGCTTGAATTTATGAGGGTATTAGGAACAATAGACTATGCAGGTACTATTTCGCGTTGTCTGTTATGAGGCGATAGTAACGATCCAAATGGTTAGCAACTATCTATGGATGCATATTTACTACATATTGAGCTTCGTGACTGTAACTTATATATTAGACTGTGATTTTACCCTGATTTCGGCGATTACAATGGTTTGATTTCGGTGAATATTTCGTGTAAAAAGGCAATTTCGTGAAAATTTCGAACCCTAAAGAAACAATAAAATATAATGAAATAAAAAATTTTAAATTATTTTTGAAACAATCCCTGTGAAACTAACAAAAAATGTTTGCACCATAAATTAAATTCATAATTCAATTTCATTCGACTGTGAGGAGGTGACAATACTGCCTTCTTGATCACAAGAAGACAGTTGCGAATCAAGATTTCAGGTATAACTCCCTGTAAAGTTGATTTGAATAATTTCGAGGGAAAAATTGTTCCGGAGCCGGGTATCGAACCCAGGACCTTTGGCTTAACGTACCAACGCTCTACCACTGAGCTACTCGGGAACTCTAACCGACACCGATCCAATTTTTCCCTCTATATCCACAGACCTCAAAGTGGGCTGACAACCGTCAAGCAACCAACTTCGAGTACACACTAACTCCGTGTGACTTAAAGTATGGTTTTCTGTTAACGAACAGTGACGTGTATTATGCAAATCAAGATTTCAGGTATAACTCCCTGTAAAGTTGATTTGAATAATTTCGAGGGAAAAATTGTTCCGGAGCCGGGTATGGAACCCGGGACCTTTGGTTTAACGTACCAACGCTCTACCACTGAGCTACTCGGGAACTCTAACCGACACCGATCCAATTTTTCCCTCTATATCCACAGACCTCAAAGTGGGCTGACAACAGTCAAGCAACCAACTTCGAGTGCACACTAACTCCGTGTGACTTAAATTATGGTTTTCTGTTAACGAACAGTGACGTGTATTATGCAAATCAAGATTTCAGGTATAACTCCCTGTAAAGTTGATTTGAATAATTTCGAGGGAAAAATTGTTCCGGAGCCGGGTATCGAACCCGGGACCTTTGGTTTAACGTACCAACGCTCTACCACTGAGCTACTCGGGAACTCTAACCGACACCGATCCAATTTTTCCCTCTATATCCACAGACCTCAAAGTGGGCTGACAACCGTCAAGCAACCAACTTCGAGTGCACACTAACTCCGTGTGACTTAAATTATGGTTTTCTGTTAACGAACAGTGACGTGTATTATGCAAATCAAGATTTCAGGTATAACTCCCTGTAAAGTTGATTTGAATAATTTCAAGGGAAAAATTGTTCCGGAGCCGGGTATCGAACCCGGGACCTTTGGTTTAACGTACCAACGCTCTACCACTGAGCTACTCGGGAACTCTAACCGACACCGATCCAATTTTTCCCTCTATATCCACAGACCTCAAAGTGGGCTGACAGCCGTCAAGCAACCAACTTCGAGTGCACACTAACTCCGTGTGAATTAAATTATGGTTTTCTGTTAACGAACAGTGACGTGTATTATGCAAATCAAGATTTCAAGTATAACTCCCTGTAAAGTTGATTTGAATAATTTCGAGGGAAAAATTGTTCCGGAGCCGGGTATCGAACCCGGGACCTTAGGTTTAACGTACCAACGCTCTACCACTGAGCTACTCGGGAACTCTAACCGACACCGATCCAATTTTTCCCTCTATATCCACAGACCTCAAAGTGGGCTGACAACCGTCAAGCAACCAACTTCGAGTGCACACTAACACCGTGTGACTTAAATTATGGTTTTCTGTTAACGAACAGTGACGTGTATTATGCAAATCAAGATTTCAGGTATAACTCCCTGTAAAGTTGATTTGAATAATTTCGAGGGAAAAATTGTTCCGGAGCCGGGTATGGAACCCGGGACCTTTGGTTTAACGTACCAACGCTCTACCACTGAGCTACTCGGGAACTCTAACCGACACCGATCCAATTTTTCCCTCTATATCCACAGACCTCAAAGTGGGCTGACAACCGTCAAGCAACCAACTTCGAGTGCACACTAACTCCGTGTGACTTAAATTATGGTTTTCTGTTAACGAACAGTGACGTGTATTATGCAAATCAAGATTTCAGGTATAACTCCCTGTAAAGTTGATTGACGGTTGTCAGCCCACTTTGAGGTCTGTGGATATAGAGGGAAAAATTGGATCGGTGTCGGTTAGAGTTCCCGAGTAGCTCAGTGGTAGAGCGTTGGTACGTTAAACCAAAGGTCCCGGGTTCCATACCCGGCTCCGGAACAATTTTTCCCTCGAAATTATTCAAATCAACTTTACAGGGAGTTATACCTGAAATCTTGATTTGCATAATACACGTCACTGTTCGTTAACAGAAAACCATAATTTAAGTCACACGGAGTTAGTGTGCATTCGAAGTTGGTTGCTTGACGGTTGTCAGCCCACTTTGAGGTCTGTGGATATAGAGGGAAAAATTGGATCGGTGTCGGTTAGAGTTCCCGAGTAGCTCAGTGGTAGAGCGTTGGTACGTTAAACCAAAGGTCCCGGGTTCGATATTCGGCTCCGGAACAATTTTTCCCTCGAAATTATTCAAATCAACTTTACAGGGAGTTATACCTGAAATCTTGATTTGCATAATACACGTCACTGTTCGTTAACAGAAAACCATAATTTAAGTCACACGGAGTTAGTGTGCACTCGAAGTTGGTTGCTTGACGGTTGTCAGCCCACTTTGAGGTCTGTGGATATAGAGGGAAAAATTGGATCGGTGTCGGTTAGAGTTCCCGAGTAGCTCAGTGGTAGAGCGTTGGTACGTTAAACTAAAGGTCCCGGGTTCGATACCCGGCTCCGGAACAATTTTTCCCTCGAAATTATTCAAATCAACTTTACAGGGAGTTATACCTGAAATCTTGATTTGCATAATACACGTCACTGTTCGTTAACAGAAAACCATAATTTAAGTCACACGGAGTTAGTGTGCACTCGAAGTTGGTTGCTTGACGGTTGTCAGCCCACTTTGAGGTCTGTGGATATAGAGGGAAAAATTGGATCGGTGTCGGTTAGAGTTCCCGAGTAGCTCAGTGGTAGAGCGTTGGTACGTTAAACCAAAGGTCCCGGGTTCGATACCCGGCTCCGGAACAATTTTTCCCTCGAAATTATTCAAGAAGACAGTTGTTATGGGAAAGAGAAATGACCATTGTCTGCTCCCTGGAAGTAGTTCCTGAAACTATGCATACATCGTTGTCAGATACAACACGTATGTAATGCTGAAATGTATAAATGTATATATATATTTTTAACCGAGATAATATCACATTTTATTTGGAAGAAAGAGCAATTTTTCGTGAGAATTCGCCATGAAAATTGTTGGCAATATTATGATTATGAAGTAATTTCTGAATTTATATCAATTTCGCGAAAATTCGCGGATATATTTCGCTTTATTTTGGACTTTCATTAAGGGATTTGCATTTTTCAAGCATAAAATTAAGTTTTTAACATATTTCGCATATATCTTTAATACCAAAAAAATCACATCCCTACGTATAAATATAAAAAATTTAATTAATTCTTCTCATCACTCCAACAAAGTAAATTATACATTTAAAAATGAAATAGTCAAACAAACATAAAACATAAATATATAAAACTATAGTCTCACTACCACTTGTCATCGTGTTGTTTCCAGTAGGTACTGTAAATTAAGCAATCGCATGTTTAGTACTACCGGTGAATAAGTACACCTCTCTTGCGGCGATAGAGTGGAAAAGTATAGATGCCGGGTGAATTGCCACAAAACTCGAACAGGTAAAGATAGTTATAAGATCGAGATATCATAGTCTAGTATATACAGTCGCGAAGCTTGGGGTCATTTTTTGCATTTCTCGCGATAGTTGCTAGCCGCTTGGAGCGCTGTGTGTACTAGGAATAATAGACTGTGTCACTGCCATCGTGATCTAATACAGTCCGTAAGGCAGACCATGTGACTGGCTTAACCCGGTCACGAAGGGCGGCGTTTCAACCATATAAATTAATTGGAATGCATAAAAAGTAACATATATTTCTCTAAAATGTAGTGTAATTGCATTAATAAAATTTAAAACAATGATTAGGAGACACTTCAGACATAATTCCTTGTGAGTTAAGGTGTAATATTATTTTGGTGTGAAAATTACGTTGTTCGTATGTGTAATAGATATACCTGCTTTTATTTCGATTAAATATTGCGAAATTATTATACATTCATTTATGTACGATTCAATAATTTTCAGTTGCACCGCACGAATATTTAGATATGTTGAAATTATAGGTTATATTTACTGTCACAGTTGCCCCTTTCTGTCTAATTTTAGTGGTCTCCAATGCCCTGCCATTCATATGGAAATATTATAGGTTATGTTTACTATATCTTATATTCCTAAATTCGCAATTATACATTATAATTAAGCATAATGTCATGTATGATACTCCGCACATTCAATTTGTCTGTATTTTAATACTACAACTGAGTATTGAAATATTGTATTTATCTACTACCTAAGAGACGAAGTAACAATCGTACGTACACTAATTTCATAAGCGTGGTATGATAAACTTTCTGTGTTTATCAAGGAAGGTAGATATGCTATATTAAAATCACAATATATTTTTTTTATTAAACCTCAAAATAGCTTCCATTCTAAACTTAAAATGTTGATACGAAGAGATTATGTTAACATGTAAAATTCTCTTCTCATTAATATAACACAGTTTTGTAATTATTTCTGCAACATATTATGCAACAAGAAGTAAAGGGAACTTATGGACACATTACACTAAATAAAACTTAGCTATGATACGCAATAAAGTTATAATATAATACCTGGTCTAGATCGAAAAGGCATTGACTGTGCCGTATTTCGCATTGTTGTGAAAAGTTGTGTAAACTGTGAAATGTTCGTTATCGGCTGTAATAACTGTAAATGCCTAAAATACAATAACTTGAGTAATAATATGGGACAAGGAGACGTTCGTGGTACTATAAATAATGTAAGAAAAAGAGGTCAAAGTTATCCTTCTTCCGAAAGATACAGAAAGGTGAGTTTATAAAATATAATATATACTTTATGAAAATAATATATAAACCTTATGTATTTCGTATTTCAATAGTGGAAGGAAGGTGTTAATTTTTCAAAAGAACACGATATCAAAAGTACAATACATTTTATCGTCTGCTAGGGAAAGAATCTGTGATGAGGCGATAGTAGCGATCCTGGTGACTAGCAACTATCTATGGATACATATTTCCACGGCCGACTTGATGTTACCTTCGCTTTTTTTGTATACGGCCTTGACAATAGTAATATTTTCTTAGAAATGGATAATTTCTCAATTCCACCACTTGGCGCTGTCTGCCAAGCTCTGGTGTCCACAGAAGAAATACTCAATATGAATTAAAATAAATGTTTAAAGAGTAATAATAACACTTATAAATAATAAATAAGAAGATAATAAGTATTATTATGTTTAGTTCTGTTAATTATGGTAAAAGCGTGAGTTTAAAAGCAGGGAAGGTACCACATACTAACCTGTTCGGTTTAAGTAACATGATGACAGAGGCGTAATTTTGTAGTTCATTCGCTGAGTAGCACCCCTAGGCTAAACTGCGATGTTTCAAAGTAATCACTTGGGTAATTATTTACCATAACTTATACTGAGTTTTATAATTTCACTCACTGCACTGATACATTCCACTTGATATTGCAGATTCAAGAATCATAGTTTAAAGATTTTGCGACTCAGTAGATTATAAGCCGCATTCTTCGAAGGAACAAGCTTTTCAGTTAAAGCTGCTGCAATGTTATCTAGAAGAGGCCTAACAAATTTCACAGTAATGATATTAGCAAGTCCGTTTTGGCCGTCTTAATCACAAATTGGCATTGCAAGAGAGGGCATCTACACAGTAACGGCTCAATTTCTGAACACAAATTTTCTAATATAGGCTATTCTTGTTTAGTATTCTTTTTCGATGATTAAGCAGCTGATCTAGAATCAATTTTGCATGAATATTGCCTTCATCGGCCTCTTTCCATACATTTTCTTGTTCTTTATGTAACGGATCTCTTTCAATTGGAGTTTTTCAGTTGTTTTCGTTATCCCATCTTGCTTCTCTTGTAACACCTGATTAAGTTGTGTAATTTTCACATGCAATCTGTTAATTATTTCTTTTTAGCTCCACAAAGTTGACAACGTCTGTTTGCGTCGCTTTATGGTCATTTTCAACTGGCAAGAAGGGAATGTCATTAACTGATGCTGAGCCACACGGAACATCTTGTTCGAACAGTGAAAAACCAATATTACTAAAAGATTTGCGTTTCTTGGGTGGAGGGAGATCAGTTTTAGTAACTGTCCGTCATGGTCTTCTGTTATACCTAGGATAATGAGGGAATATTGTTGGCACAGCATTTGGTTTTACTAGTCAAAATTTCCCATTATTAGAATAATCTTCTTCCCTGAAATGTAAACTACAAACGACTGAAGATGGAGAGTTGCTTTAGAAACAAAGTGAAATCACTTTAAGCCATTTTCGCATCTTTCCCTTACTTACTTATGGCTTTTAAGGAACACGGAGGTTCATTGCCGCCCTCACATAAGCCCGCTATTGGTCCCTATCCTGTGCAAGATTAATCCAGTCCCTATCATCATATCCCACCGCCCTCAAATCCATTTTAATATTATCCTCCCATCTACGTCTCGGCCTCCCCAAAGGTCTTATTTCCTCTGGCCTCCCAACTAACATTCTATGTGCATATCTGAATTTGCCCATACATACTACATGCCCTGTCCATCTCAAACGTCTGGATTTAATGTTCCTAATTATGTCAGGTGAAGAATACAATGCGTGCAGTTCTGCGTTATGTAACTTCCTCCATTCTCCTCTAATTCCATCGCTCTTAGCCCCAAATATTTTTCTAATAACCTTATTCTGAAACACCCGTAATGTCTGTTCCTCTCTCAAAATGAGAGTCCAAGTTTCACAACCATACAGAACAACCGGTAATATAACTGTTTTTATAGATTCTAACTTTCCGATTTTTTGACAGCAGACTAGACGACAAAAGCTTCTCAACCGAATAATAAGAGGCATTCCCATATTTATTCTGCGTTTAATTTTCTCCCGAGTGTCATTTATATTTGTCAGTGTTGTTCCAAGATATGTGAATTTTTGTCCACACCGAGTAACGGTTAGCGCGTCTATCCGCGAAACCAGGTGGCCCGGGTTCGATTCCCGGTCGGGGCAAGTTACCTGGTTGAGGTTTTTTCCGGGGTTTTCCCTCAACCCAATATGAGCAAATGCTGGGTAACTTTCGGTGTTGGACCTTGGACTCACTTCACCGGCATTATCACCTTCATCTCATTCAGACGCTAAATAGCCTAAGATGTTGATAAAGCGTCGTAAAATAACTTACTAAAGTAAAATAAAATATTTGAATTTTTCCACCTCTTCGAAGGATACAACACCAATTTTTATATTTCCATTTCGTACAATATTATGGTCACGAAATATAATCATCTTTCCCTGTCACTCGGAAATTCGTGGAATGATATTGCTCCTTCACTCTTTTTTTTCTATTCGAAGTACACAATAGTACACAACAATACGTCATTTTAAATCATTCACAATAAACTCACATACCAGCAGAAAAAGCGCAATATTACTAAGTATAATCGTACAAGAAACGATACACACATTCCTCAGTGAACCTTGGGAGTTAGTGCCATCTGGCGGGAATTTCATATTTTCTCGATTACAGCTTTAACACAGGGATCAAAATGAATTGTCAAGGCCGGTAAAGGAGAAGCGAAGCGAGCACATCAAGTCGGCCGTGATATTTCAACTGTCTATGTTTGCATATTTAGTAAGTATTGAGCTTCGCAACTGTATATACTACACTGTGTAGATATGTTAATTGCCACAAAATTACCTGCGGTCAATTTTAGAGTTGGTATCTGCGAGATATATTAATTGCCACAAAACTACCTGCGGTAAATTTTGTGATTGGTACCTGTGTCGATCAAGTTGCTTATCAGTGTCTGGTCTATCCTGCTTAAGGATGGCAGTGCATTTTGACTCAGTGAAAAAGTACAATTTTAAATCTTATGTTCATTACATATCTAAAGGTAACTAACATACATGGTAGTGTGTCCAAAGAAGCTGCAGGCGAAGGTTTACACAGCAGGGTTAACTGACGAAATAAGTGACATGGGTAAGTGTGACTACTCATAATCATACGAGCATAGCAGAGGTAAAATTAAATCGACAAGAAATAAGCAATACTTGCAAAAGAAAACCAATAGAAAACTTATCCGAGAAACCTTAAAAAATCATTCGTGTTGAATTGGCAAATCATGACGATGAACATGAGTTGACAACTGTGGATCTTGAACTTATTAGGCGAAGTATACATTTTGTCAGATCAGCTGTACATCTCGCGTTGCCTAAAACAAGACAAGAGGTTCAAGAAGCGCTGGAATCAATGACCATAAAGACAAATAGAGGCGAAGATTTTATTCTTGAAAACTACGTAGAAAGTGAGTTACCGGTAGTGATTTTTTTTGTGTACTACAAATCAGTGACGTGCCGTCCACCCAAGCAACCCAAGCAGCACTGATTGATTGTAAGAATCACTACATCTACGTAAATCCATGGTTAAGCTTTCTGTTTATTTAATCATAAAGTTCTGAAACGTTTCTAAATACGTTTTGTTAATTGTAAGTCGCGTGTTGGGGCATATACAATGCACATACTGCGGTCCCGAGCTGGCAGAGGTGCAAAATGCAGGTCAGCATGGAAGTTGCCATGACAACCCACGTCGTCACAACTTCTAACCAATGAGGAACGCCTCACGAGACAGTAGTAAATGCATATACCCCAAGCAGCCGGTAGCTAGCCTGCCTGGGCTGGCTGTGTGTGCGAAGTCGAATGAGTGTAAAACGTACTGTTTCTCTCGCGTTTGTTTTTACCGGTAGCCTACTTCATAGTTACATTGTGTACGTGTACGTGCATGTAAGTGCAATAAAAAGTTTTGATTATGTCTGGTGATAATAATAATAATTTAATTCAGCAACAAAAGCTAAATACAGTAATTTAACTAAAGCAATACGGGATCGTGATGTTGCTAATGCACATATTCGTGCTTCTAACGCACTCGCGACTTTTGAAACTGACCAAACACAACAAAGTATTATTCTACATAATGAAAAGGTAACACGCAATAGAGACATTCTGAAAAGGCTTATAAACGCCGTTTGTTTACTTGCAAAACTGGAACTTTCATTTAGAGGAAGCGGTAAGTCGAAAATGTCCAACAACCGCGGTAATTATTTAGAACTTTTGGACTACTGCCCAGTACGACCCTCTTCTAAAAAATCATTTGGATACATCTACAGTATTCAAAGATGTATCAAATCGTATTCAAAATGATTTAATTGAATCTGTTGCCAGTGCACTTAATAAGGAAATTAAACAGCAATTACAGAAATCTGATTTTTTTTGCCATATTAGCTGATGAGACAACTGACGTCTCCAATAAATCACAATTTTCACTCGTTTATCGATATACTGTACGATTGAAAGAAGGGTGGTAGAGCGGTTTGTGTGCCTCCGTGATGTATAAGTGAGGACAAAACAGCGGCAGCACATTCTGATCTTATTTTTAAGACATATTCAAGACTTTTCAAACTGCAGTAAGAAACTTGTCGCACAGAGCTACGATGGAAGTGCAGTGATGGCCTCTTCATTACATGGTGTCAAGCTAATATTAAGGTGTCTTTTCCATAAGCTCTCTTTGTTCACTGTTATGCACACTGTTTAAATTTAGCACTGTCCCAAAGTGCTTCAAGTATTCCTGAATGCCGTATATTTTTTGCTACTTTTTCTGGGCTTGCAGCGTTTTTTTCCAAATCATCAAAGCGCACAAAACTTCTTGATAAATTTCTGGGTCGACGATTACCACATGCTTCCCCAACAAGATGGAATAACTCGTCACGATTTACTGATACTTAGAGTAGTCTTTCATAATAGTATTTTTAATTTTAGGCAGTAGTTGCAGTAGGCCTAATCTTATATATTTTATAAAAAAAGAATTGGTACCAAATACCAACTTATTTTTATAATTAGTAATATTATAAGTATTTTAATCAAATATAAATAGGCCTAGTAAGAAGGAAAAGAAAACTTGACTAAGCGGCTGCTTGGGTAATCTGTTGGGCCACCGCACGTCACTGCCACAAATGTATCAGTCTGAAGAATGCAGAAACTTTCTACATGGATGGGATATTTCAATATTGTACCCGTCACTTTTATCAATTATATTCTGTGCATGACCTGTTAAATAATATCTACATACCTTTGTTATTCGCGCTTTTGCCAAATAAGGCATTTGGATCCTACACTAGGCTGTTAGGCGTTTTGAAAAATCTTGGAATTTCTCCTCTTAAATTTGTCATTGACTTTGAAATTCCCGCAAAGATAGCCATCGAAACAGTGTTCCAGATAGTAAAATTGAAGGTTGTACATGTCATTTGGGGCAAGCGTGGTACAGAAAAATGTAGCAACTCGGCCTTTCAAAACTGTTTGCTGATGGTGAAGGTGAAGTTGGGAAATGGTTTAATTACTTTTATGACCTACCATTTCTTCGTCCTGACGAAGTGAGTCATTGTTTCGTTGAGGACTTCATGTCAATAAAGCCTAATGACAATGCTGTGGATAAATATAGTGATTATTTATTAGACACTTATATAGGCTAAGTGAAGATAGCACTTTCCCGCCGGAAATGTGGTCAAGTTTCTCGTCATATTCACTGCACACTAAGGCCGTGTCTCAAACCTCAAGTCCATACTATACATTAGTGACTAGCAACTAGGTGACTAGTAAACTATACACTAGGAAGCTTTGGAAATGTATGCTTGAAACATGACCTTCTTCATAGATTATTTTTCTAAAAAACATGACATCATGGTGCAGCACTAAATTAAGAAGGCAGTGTCCTAATGCAGTTTCATTACGAGTTATATCACTGTAAGGGCTTAATATATTACAGTAATGTTTAAAACATTGTACAGAAGGTACTGACAATGTCAGTGTTCAAAGTTAACGTGTTATTTTACATTATATTTACATTAGTTCACTGCCAAAGCATTTAAGATTTCATAACCCCATTTGCTGATGAGGTACCCATGTTTGTTTAGTGAACAAGTCATCAATCAAGCAAGCATTTTCGTTTACTAGCTACTACGGACTTGATTGCTATGCACTATGTAGCTTTGGATCATGACTTCTGACGTCACATCCGGCTATTTAGTCAACAATCTAGTTCACTTCAGCTGAAAATGTAGCTTTGAGACATGGCCTAATAATGCCTGCGAATCTTTCCATTCGGATTTGAACTCTAATTTTTACCACCATCACCCCCCATATATTTAAATTTATAGAAGTCTAAAGACATTGCAGACCAACACTTAGCTAAGTCAAAATTAGAAGTACTACACAACAAATTATTA
This sequence comes from Periplaneta americana, assembly GCF_040183065.1. Taxonomy (NCBI): domain Eukaryota; kingdom Metazoa; phylum Arthropoda; class Insecta; order Blattodea; family Blattidae; genus Periplaneta; species Periplaneta americana. Next base: position 120,273,878 of record NC_091132.1, on the reverse strand, counting down.
CATCCAGGAAATAAACTCACTTGTTAAAAAAACAAGTTTTCTTAGATAAGGTCATGCAAGAATATTCCTGTGAACAAATCGCGCGAATTGAATTTATAAAGAAAGTTTCCTATAGGAACAAGGCATTAAAACGCAGAAAGTGATAGTAAGACTTTCTAACTTTTAACAGTAATTCGTGACAGTAAGACTTAATTTGGGAAATGCCTGCTATTATTCGGTTGAGAAGCTTTTACCATCCAGTCTGCTGTCAAAAAATCTGAAAGTTAGAATTTATAAAACAGTTATATTACCGGTTGTTCTTTATGGTTGTGAAACTTAGACTCTCACTTTGAGAGAGGAACATAGGTTAAGGGTGTTTGAGAATAAGGTGCTTAGGAAAATATTTGGGGCTAAGAGGGATGAAGTTACAGGAGAATGTAGAAAGTTACACAACACAGAACTGCATGTATTGTATTCTTCACCTGACATAATTAGGCAAATCCAGACGTTTGAGATGGGCAGGGCATGTAGCACGTATGGGCGAATCCAGAAATGCATATAGAGTGTTAGTTGGAAGGCCGGAGGGAAAAAGACCTTTAGGGAGGCCGAGATGTAGATGGGAGGATAATATTAAAATGGATTTGAGGGAGGTGGGATATGATGATAGAGACTGGATTGGTCTTGCTCAGGATAGGGACCAATGGTGGGTTTATGTGAGGGCGGCAATGAACCTCCGGGTTCCTTAAAAGCCAGTAAGTAAGTAAGACTTAATTTAATTTTTTTTTATGGTATATGACTTTTTAACTTTTGACAAATAGAACAACATTTTTAACCACACCAACCATGCTGGTTTCTCAGTCCCAAGTCTCTACAAAGTGGAAAGGAAAATGTTGTACTGGAAAGTTGTATGCCTTTGTGGTAGTTCAAATATGCCTTTGTGGCAATTAACATATGGCTTTGTGGCAATTCGCGTATCTCACACTGATCCAACCATAATTTTATGGCAATTCACCATTCCCATAGATGCCAGCGAACTCGGTTGTTTGTTTACACGGCGGGCGATGTACTCATGGAGAGCTGATGCTGACATGACTGCTGTAATGTGAAATTTGTTAGCATACCTCCTGTGATAGAATGACGTATAAAGATAATGATTTTACAGAGTTAAATATTAATGTGAGAGAGAAATGATTAGTATTTCTTTCTTAAACCTTGTGTTTGTTGTCATAAGTTCTTTTCGTCCTGATAATTTAAGACACCAACTTTACGGCTTTCTTCCTTTCTGAAGTAAACCATGATAAAGGTTTTTATTGATCTTGGAAGTTCATGATCCTCGCCCGAGTCTGAAGAAGTGCACTTCAGGCAGAATTGCAAACCTCAAAGTTTCTCGAGCAAGAAAGTAAAATAATGCACAATGAAAGAATTCTTTTATTATTTTTGTAATAGTATTTTATTAATTTTCTTTACATTAATTAACATGGTACCTGTGTATTTGATGGTACAGCAGTTTTGCCCTTGACGTATCATTTAACAAGACATTGAGGCCCATATTCAAGATAAAAAAAGGCAGACAACTTTATCAATAGTAGAATTACAATGTAATTTTTAGTCGTTAAAATGTAATAAATCATAACAAATCAAACGTTCTTTTGTATTCTAATCTACTAAACAAAGTAAAAAAACTAGGAATAATTACTTAAGTTAATACAGAAAGTTTCTACTTCAATGTTGAAGGGAAAAATCAATAACAATGAGAACTCTAGCCATTTATAACCTTGGGATTATTTACAAAATTACAATAATTACTCTTATATACTGACTTTAAAGTTATTATATGACATTTAAATACCTTCATCTTTACACATTTAAGTATAATCAAAGTTCAATATAATAATCTTTGTTCGTATTTGAGCAATGAAATGAACAGCTTCAGTGAGCCTTGCCATAGACAAATTTTAAAATATTATTTATGGTACCATGCTTTAATTTAAGTGTAACTTATTTGATATTAATTTGTCAGCCAACTTTACAATTCATAGTTATGGTGGACCTTTACATTTATGCTTTTTGATCCACCATCACTTTAATACAAAATGTGGCTTATAGTAACAACTCGTTTACTTAACAATAGACTATATAAAATCATTATTACAGTGAAAGGCTACTTGTGGCGAAATCATTTGAGTAAAGAAAGTCACTTTCCACAAACAAATATTAACCACTTGTATTATTTGTATCCAGCAAAGTCAGAATTTCTTAAATGTCCAGTGTAGTAATGAGAAGGATGTGACACAAGAATATTTGTTCTTCTTTCAGTAACTTTGTAAATTATAAATTGTGGCTAACATTTTACTGTCTTCAACAATAAATCTGAGTGATATTAATTGTTTTGCAATGTGAGTTTAATAAACTGCACAGAAATATTGTTATTCTCCTCATTCTACTTACAAAACGTTCTTTTATTTGAGAGTTCACTTTCCTACGGATAGCCTACAGTGAATGTAAATTGGTCGACCGACTTTGGAGCACCCATAGTTGGGGATATAACAGGTGCATCAACCACATCAACCAATAATTTTCTGATAAAAAGCTAACCTATGTTAAGACTTCTGAAATATTTGCGTCCGCTTTCTAAACACTTGGTTTGTCCAGTGTGCTATGAAAGTGATTTTCGGATCGTTATTGACTTCATGTTTTAAATTATTAAGTAAAAATGACATTGTTGTGTATTGATACTGAAAAAAAAAAAAAAAATTAATATAATTTAAGATGAATATTTTCATTTTGCTGTATCATACAATCTATATTAATTCCTGACATGTTATAAAAATAACTCGAAACATACCGGTACATATATATAGTAACTTATATTGTTTCAATGACATAAACAAGTTCAAGCATTTAGTTTGAAAGTCATGTATTTGATGAAATTTTCTAACCTCATTTTATGTAACATTACTATTTACTACTATATAAACACATAAACGTCTAACATGATACATTGTAAAAATCAGATTACTACAGAGTAGTAAGAAGGGCTTAAATAGGTGACAGAATTTGATCAGTTTAATATGCGGTAACCATTGTAAGCAAATTAAAAGTTTGTACTTAACAAATCGTTCCTGAAAACTAGCCTATTAATACTCTACACAATTAAATGTAATTAATTACAATTATATATTTATAATTACTTCCATACTGGTTAGAGAGTAGCACATATTTACTATAACTGAAATCAGCATTTATAAAAATAAAAATTTGTGGAGAATTTGATACTAGAATGTATTATTATCTTATGTTAATGATAAAGAAATAGGCAATATAAGGTGCAATATAGCCTAAATAGAATTCAAATTACAAAATTTCTTAGCAAATAAAGAAATACAGTGTTAAAATTCGCAGTGTTGTGCCAGTGGATACGTAGAATGTTAATTGCTTTACGAGTTACTACATATGATAATTTTAGTTTGTTTCGTAAACAGTTTCTTGATAATCATTCATTTTCACAAGAGGACGGGCTGCTGACACAAAAATAAATAAATGTACAGTGAAACCTCTCTAACCTGGACACGTATAGTTCAATAAAAAATTATCCAATCTAACGGGGTGTCCAAAGTAAAGAGAAATATAATTTTTTTTACCGTGCAATTGAAAGGAAATTCCTGAACATAATGTTAAGGAACTACAGTATTCAAATACTTTGTTATTTAGTTCGTCATTAACAGTTTTTCAAACTCTTTTTCTTTCCCCACTGCAATTTTGTCCCCGTGCATTAATATTGAAGTCCTATCGTTGCTGATGTTTGAAACTTCTGATTTACTAATTCCAAATTCTTGTGTAATTTTCCTACAACTAACACCATAACACAAATGATCAATAACTTCTTTCGTCCTTTCAATGTTTAATTCAAACAACTTACGCTTACTCATATTGAGGCACTATACAAACTGTGCATTGACTCTCACAGGAAAACACCTCAAAAGAGACTGATTTTTACATGCAGACCTACTGAAATAATTTCGCATCATAAAGTTTACTGTTATGAAAAAAATGTCCCTTCACTTCTTACTCAAATTTAGCCACAGTACAGTTAAAAAAGGGCGAAGTGGGTAATTGCAGGAGTGTAGAAAGAGGTTCACAGTTGCTGCACTGCACAATAAAAGGCTCCTCATTCCACAGTGCTAATGGTACAGAAACTCAACTATAAATAGGTAGCAGAAATACACAGTAGAACAAGAGAATCGTCCAAGATAGAACTATAAGTGGTGTCCAGCTTCCAGGATTGAAGGGTGTCCAACATAGAAGATATATTGAACAAGTTAAAGCATACAAATTTTTCCGGTTCAAAGAACATATGTTCAATATAAAGAGATGTCTAACATACAGAAGTGTCCAAATACAAAGGTTTCACTGTATATCGTAATAAAGTATGAAAAGGAAAAATTGTTGGAAGTAAATTTGAAATATATCACCATTTTGTGAAAATTTGCCTTAAAGTTTCAAATAAATGTGTTGGTTTTATAACATTTTTTATATTTAATGTGTGTAATTTTTCTGACGAATTGACTTGTAAGATTGAAACTAACAAAACATCATTATTTTAGGGAAATATACTGTAAAAGAAAAGCAGGGTAACAAACAATATGTAAAAAATAACAATTTTTTCAGTATCAGGGAAATTGGGAGCAGTGGCGAGCATTCAGATGAAGCTACTGAAGCTCTATTTCACTATAATTGCTGCTAAATACAACAATGTATTAGAAACATTATTGTCAAAAGCTCCTTTATACTATATTTCAAACTGCGTGCAGATATGGCAATTTAAAATCTGCGTTTTCACATTGTACTGAAGCTCGATTCACTTGAGTGTCCTAGTGGACATTCTATGAATGAGAAAGGGAAGAGAGAGGCGGAGAAAGGAAATAAATAGTGGCTTAGACTGGTTGTTTTTAATACTCAGCTGAAGCTAGTGTCAGGTAGGAAATAATACTGCCCTCATCCATCGGCTTAGGAGGACGGCTGTTCAGAATGGGAAGCAATAAATCTGTGTTTTCTATAGAAATCTGCCACCCATCCGAAATTCCATTCTAAAATCTAAGAAAATTTGAAAAATGTTAAATCGGTTTTAGTTTTTGTGTCAAACAGTGCGGGAGTGAAGCCAGAGTTAATACTCTAATTTAATTTAATAACTACGCAGTGCAGGAGAGAAATCTTACTTTTGTTTATTTCAGTGTTAGTAACAGTGCTGGTGTTAGAATATATAATATCAGGTGTCATTTATTAAAGATCGTTGAACAAGTCGTTCTCATTGTGGACACTGAATTGTTAAAACTATGTAATGACACATTTTCATGCAGTTTTCCACAACTAATGCTATTGGTTAGTGTGTACAATTCCTGTGGGCACAGCAACTGCAGAAAGGCCTTCCGGTGCTGAAAAGAATAAAGACATACGCGCGCAATAGCCAAAGAATGATGGAGTTGAACTTCTGATAAAACTGATACTGCAGTACAGATGAGTGAGTTTTTTGTAACTAAAACAAACAGCTGCTATTAATATGAAATAAAGTTGTTGTGATGGTAGTCACAACATGATATATTAAGGATGATAATCATCATTATCGTCCTTGCAGGTATTAGGCCTAGTGGCCTATTATGGTCTCCATCTATCTTTTCAGGGGGCGTCCCAAAGATTGTATTCCATGTGGTATATAGCAGAGAATTTGTCTTGGGAGTCTGGAACGGTCCATCTTATTGACATGGTTAAGCCATTTTTGTCTATAGTGGTTGAGATGTTCATAAATAGTGTAATTTTCAATTCTTTTGTAATTAGTTCATTCCTTTTGTGGTCAAGCAAGCTGTAGCCGGCAGTCCTCCTTAGAAATCTCATTTCCGCAGTTGTTAGGCCTTGAACATCTGAGTTTCGGACAGTCCAGGCCTCACTACCATACAAGAAGACAGGTCTTGCTAGAACTTTATATGCTTTTAACCTGGTATGTTTTTGGGTTTTCGTGGTTGTGAAAACCTGGTCGATGGTTCTTAAGGCTCCATTAAAATATTGAATATTTTCAGATATATCAGTAACAGGTAAATATGTCAAATTATAACCTACATATTTAAATGAGTTTACCTGTTCTAACCTATGGGTTCCAATGCAAATTTTACTCCTAACTGGCTGTTTATCTTGGAATGCCATAATTTTTGTTTTGTTTGGGGAAATTTTCATATTGAAATTTTGTGCTATTATATTCAGGTGATGTATTGAGTATTGCAGCTCGTCTTCATTTGTAGCAAAAAGAACTTGATTGTCTGCATATAATAATTATCTAGAGTACAATTTCGGAAGAGTGGGATGTTTCCATGAATTGTTAGTCGCTAATGTCTGATGATGGAGTTGATGTATATATTGCATAAAAGTGGTGAGAGGGGGCATCCTTGACGAACTCCACAATTTATCGATCTCCATTCGGTATGTTCTGATCCAATAGTAATTTTGATAATATTGTGGTTATGTAATTCGTAAATTGTTCTTATAATTGCGTTTGGAACTGAATCATCTGCCAAAATTTGAAACAGCTTATTTCTGTCAACACGGTCGAAAGCTTTTTCGTAATCAATAAAAGCCAAGTGAGTTTCTTTATTAAATTCCCTATGGTTTTCGATCAAAATCTTCAAAGTAAAATATCCATCTGCGCAAGATGTGCCTTTTCGAAAACCGTTTTGTTCTTCACCAATGAGAGTTTTGTAGTGAGCTTCCAACTTAAGAGCTATTATTCTTGAGAAAATTTTGTATCCACTATTTACGAGACTGATTCGTCTGTAGTTTGTGCAATCTTTGGTGTTGCCTTTCTTGAAGATTGGGATGATGATGATTAATAATAATAATAATAATAATAATAATAATAATAATAATAATAATAGTAATAATAATAATAATAATAATAATAATAATAATCACCCAGGAAATTGCTTCACCTATATTTTGGGTCACCGCTCGCCACTGGTTAGGAGCTAGGAGGCCTACTTAAATGAAAATGTCGAAATAACTTATCAGTTTATCATAAAACTTCATCTGTAACTTATTTCGTATAAAAATAGTGAAAGTATGACAACTGTAACAACACATTTATCTTATAAAACTTCCGCTGCTGTTCTATCACTAGCATTAGCTTTAGATTTATTTACAAGTGATCAAAAGTGTTTGTGGATTATCTTGTAGGTAGAAACAAGAGCTTAAAAGTGACTCTCATTAAGATGAAACTCATTAGGGAAACATAAAGTACTTCAGACCTCCAATAAACCAATAAACATTAAATTGTGAATCACGGTATGGGACCCTTATTCAGGAAGACTAGAATTAAATAGCTTTCTAGAATTTTGATTTTTACTCAAATGCAGAGCGATAATCTTTCCTCAAACTACAGTAAATAGTACAAATTATTTGCATTTTCAATTTACTACATCAACTTTTCATAGAATTTCAAGTGAGATATTAGTTTACATGAGCAGTATGCAAACTACAAACATGTGATGTGAAGAAAATATTATAAGCTGGCTGCAATATTTAAATTGTATAGACATAAGTTTTCACAATTATATTATGTTAGAAAGCATATTAATTACAAGTCTTACTGAAGAATGGGGGACCTCAATCAGAGTCTAATAAAGTAACATACAGTGGAAGAAAGAAATCATTCACTTCTAACAAGTAAAAAAATTTGAAAATATAAATATTTTGTATTACATCAAACATATTCATACCCTGAGCAGTCAAAATTATAAACACAGTTGTCTTTGTGCTGGAACGTATGAGATTTTTCGAGAAAAATCACAGTTGAAATTTAAACTTTACTGAATTTTTACGATTCAAATTATGAAAGAAACTGTTCTTTGCCATTTCAAATTTAAAATGTAGAATATTTTAATCGCCAATGTAATACATTTTAAAATGATATACAAATTTACGAAACAAATAAGACAGAAGCTAATTCATAATAACATTTGGTTCTTTGTTGCATGCTGACATTTAAGATTTAAAAATGAATCTTGGTAAGATTGATAACTTTTCTAATATAGGAGTATCTAGTGAGAAATACTAAAACAAATTCGTTTTTGGTATTTAGACTGTGCAATTATATTAAAATACAATTGCAATACAATTTTCATAATAGTCTAGAAGTGAATATTTTAACTTTAAATTACACTAAATTTTATCCACTCTACGTTGATGGTAATTCTTTCATTGTGTGCGGAATGTTGGGGGGGGGGGATTTTAAGTTACAATCATGAATGCTAAAACTGTTTTAATGAAAAACATAGTGCCTGCAGAAATTGAATTTGCATTTAAATTTGTACAGTTTTGTCTAGTATTATACAATTTCATGTATATTTTCTAAAATTATATCAATATAATATACCAACGGCTTTAATCTAGTACGTTTAATAAACATAGTAAAGAAATGTTTTATGTTGTGCCATTGAATATAACGTGAACTTCAAAATTATGAAATTCAATATTTAAAAATTAACCATTTGCGATTATATAACTTCACACTTGATGAGCATTAATTGAAGACTGGACATAAAAAAGGCTGTAAGTACCAAAGATACAGACCGTACAAAACAGAGCTTTATTGTAGGCCTACAATTAGTAATGTAATATCATATATTTTACATATCTATGGGAGAAGCCAGGTTTTAAATAAAATTATAATGGGACTTATCATTTTTCTCAGTGGATTGTGCCAGGGACATAAGACTAATTTTTTGTAAAAACTAATTTTCAAAGATATTGGTACTTACAGCTATTTTATGTCCAGTCTTCAATCTTTTTTTTGTCCAGTCTTCAATAATTGTTTTAAGGAATGTAGTGTTCTGTTTTACATTTTACGAAAAGAAAATTGTATTTAAGTGGAGAGAATGGCTTTTATATGGTGGAAAACCGGTGAAAAAAAGAGGTCTTTGCTTTAAAATATGTGAAAAATATATTACTGTACATATAATTTAATTGGTATTATGCCATTTTTAGCTGCTGCAAAGCTAATTTTTAAAGCTCCGGCACACACAGTTCTCAAAGGTAAAGATGGTTAAATATGGCGGAGAATAAATATTTTGCTTTCAAATAATCTTTGATATATGAGAAATGTATTGCATAACATTTTATGGGCATTTATGTCCTTGTTACCTGCTGTGAAACCAATTGTAAAGCCCTGGTGCCCAAAGTTTTAATTGATACTAAACTTTGATTGCAATTTCCCATAACTTTGATTTTTTGCTTTGCTCTCGTACATAAAGTTAAATATCTTCGAAACTGTTAATGCTACATGCATGATATTTGAAACCCACATTCTTTAGACTTTTAAACAACTTCTCTCTGTATTATAAATTTGTTATTTTGTTACACTTGAAAGATATACCTTCGTATTTCTGTAAAAGTATTTATAAAATTCATTCTTAAAATGTAATTTTTTATCTTAACCCCTTCAGGCCTGATGTACATTATAGTGTACATTGTTTATTTTTTTCTTTTTGGAATGTCCTCGATACTTTTAAATATTTTGAAAAATTCAATGTGATAGAAATGGAAAATATTGTTTTTGAAACATTTCTGTACCCGAATTAAAAATAAAATTTAAAATTTTGGGGCCCCAAAATTGTCCCCAAATTTTGATTTTCTGTGAAGACTTGATTTGGGAATTTTGGATCCCCAGAATGATTATGTGATCAGTTTTTTTTCAATTGTTTTTAATATAAATTCAGGTCTGAAGGGGTTAGAATTATGAAAGCCAATATAAAAATTGTGCTACAGGCATTTTAAAGAACGTGCTGTTAGGAGTAAACTGTCATGGAAATGACTGAGATATACCAGTTTTAGTGAATTGCTGTATCCTGTTAATCGTTTTTCAAAATTTGGACCCTAAAATATTTTTAACGAATTTCGAATTTAAGTTGTGACAGCAATCCTATTCCTACATACAAAAAATGAAAAATGTGCATCATTTAGGGAAAAAAATCAAATTATACCATCCTATCCACTTAAGTAGTTTTGACAACCTATTTCTCACCTCTATTTCCTTTTAATATTGTCATACATAACATTAAAAAATTCAATTACATCCTGTGAGGTAGAATTGTTTTGCTCAGGTATGTCCACATGTCTGATATGAAAATGCTGAAGTTCTGCTATTATTGCTAGCATGGAATGGCTATTTCTAGGATCCAGGCTTTAAAATAGTTTAAATAAATACTGAGTATATTATTTCTGACTATGTATTTGCTACTTAAGCTTTGTTTATGAAAGATCCAAAATAATATTTAATATTTTTCATTTAGAACTGCGGCTCTGAATTTAACATTGGTGAAAAATATCCCAATTTATAGTTGAAAGGAAATTATTTCAGGACGTACAAATTCTGATCATAGTTCTACGGAACCAACATATTTGAGCACCTTTAATAAACAACGTATTATTTCATCTTTGCCAACATTATTATAGAAGGCCGAGAAATAATGGTGTCTAATAAAGAGACTGAGTAGTTCAAACTAACGCCACCAGAGTCACATAAAATACATAGGGCTTATACATATTTTAGTCTTCTTGTAATATGGCCTGAGAGCGTAGGTCAATTGACTGAGGTTTAATTTTAAAAAAGATAAATTAGCCTACTTATGACATTATGCAAATATTAAATTGTGCGCAATAACTTAACATAAACAATAAACTCTATTATTTCAGCTTTGTACAGCAGTGTTGAAGTGATTGTAATGGAATCTTTATGACGTAAATGGAATCAAGTTCCACATTATATGAAATCTTTGCTGTTTCGTAGCCTTCTATAATAATGTAGACAATGAAGTTTTTGTTGGATGTTAAAAAAAAAAAATCGGGCTGACTGGAATTTCAATACAAGCCCACAGCTTAGTTATAAAATTGTTAAAATAAATAACTATATAAATAATGGAAATGTGTGAGTGACACAAGTACTGGCTTCACGATGGTGGTTATGGACCACAACGTTGTTCCATTTCTCCAAACTGAAGTCAAGCCTTGGGAATTCAAACACTTAATACACACGCATCACTTGAGTCTTGTGATATTGCACACTTCTTTACATTGCACAAGATAATCACATAGAATGTCTTATGAAATACTGTTAATGGTTTTGCTTATCAAAATGCATCTGAAAAACAAATTTAGTCCCCAGAAAATATAACCTTTAGATCATAAAAGACATTGGCTTCACAACCATGTAATATAAATGATTTGTTAATGGGAATTGAGCATAATTTTCATTGTTAAAAATATCATTTTGTCCTTTTATAGGTAAAGCATTTCTTTAGTGCTACCACACTACTAATATATGTTACACATTTATACATATCGATTAATAATATAATGCCACACACCTACACCCTCCCACCACAATCTCCCACACAAGTCTTATGTAAATTCACCATATGTACTAGCACCAATATATTTTTCAAGATTATAAAACAATTTTTTTTCATTTCTAATTGGGTAATAACTGTTAAAGATTCAATAATATTACAGTGAATAAATAAGAATATAATTTTGAGAATGCGAAGGTGTAAAACGTACAAATTCCTTAGTGCTTTATAAATTTCAAAAGCTTTCTGCTTCTCATGAGGATTGGATTACTGAATTACTGACAGAAAACAAACAGCAGCCTAAAGAATATATAAAAAAACAAGTTACCGGTATAGTGGAATGATTTTGTTTAAAACCAAATACTTGAATTCTCATATAAAGACAGGAGTATTTCTCTTGCTAATACCAAAATATATTTTTATTACTAGATATATGTATATACTCGAACACATTCATTATACGTGATATGTAAGGTTTTCGTTGAAAGATTTACAACTGGTTTAGTCAACTAAGACCAGGATATTCCTAGTTTCTTAACAATATTCCATTCACTTCACTATCCACATATAAATAACATTGTTTAGTTGGTATGAAACTATCTTCCTATCAAGAACACATATAGAATCTTTGGCCACTTCCCAACATCCCCATGTCTTGATGACGTGCATTCTTGAAACCATTTACACTGAATGTCTTTTACGTTCAAATTAGGATACCGTAAACACTAGTATTATCGGTATCACTTCGACACTGTTTTCATCAGTACCCATTCATTATCCGAACTTAAGATAAGTTCCTATATTATGTCTTTAAAATAAATAAAGAAATATTTTTTATGAATGTTCTTGAAACGATTCTAAATCGAGCTTTCATTTTGTTTTGGGTGTATTCCATTTTGTAATACACATTACAAAGTTATTGACTCTTAAAACACCAGCGCTATTATGCCGATTCTAGTGGCAAGAACTCTGTAAACGGACTTTTTCTATGTCACTGTTTTCGTTCAGTAGATGGTGTTAAAATTCTTTTACGAAATACACGGAATTTTATATAACAGATTCGTTTATTTGTATCAGATTCCCGCATGTATTAAAGGGTTCTGTTGTTAATTATTCGATCATAAGATGTAAGTTACACTTATGATATTATATAAGAATTATACTCCAATAATAGTCAGTATAATCTAGCCATGTGACTTTTATGGACGCAGCAATAAATATAGAATTTTACGTTATGTTCTGGTAGTAAATGATATAAGTTTTAGTGTAAACACTATAATACGAAGGTCAACCTTCGTGATTAGCCATTGCTTGAGAAACCTGACGACACGTTTGTTGTTCTGTGGAAGGTGATAGTGGTGTACGAGGTTTCAGAAGTCGAAGGGCCATCCAACTTGCTAGTGAATTGACCACCATTGTACTAGTATGTTGCTGTTGCTGTTGTTGTTGCGGCTGCTGCTGTTGTTGCTGTTGCTGCTGTTGAGCTCTCTGTTGAGCAATTTGCTGAGCTTCACGTTGCAGCTGATACCTATACAGCAGTGATCCTGCTACAAGTGCAGAAACAACTGCCGAAACTGCTACCAGAACGAATAAGACGCTAAATCCAGGGACAGGAAGACAGATTCCATACACAACTTCTTCCCGAATACGTCCCTGGAATACCGTTACTGCTTCTGCCCTGGTATCGGGTGTAAAGGCCAGATCTACCTCAGATATAACTTCATAGAGACCACTCACACCTACGTCAGCACTACGAACTTTTCGGTCTGATACGACAATAGAACGGCGTTTACGGTGAGCTGTGGAAGATGTGGAGGTAGAGCGACCCAAAATGGGCAGATCATCATCTCCCAGGTTACGAGGACCATGAGGGAAACGTTCCTGCCCATCTCGATGTCCAGGCCGAGGTTGCTCCTGTAACATAACAAGCAACATTGTAAGATGATAGCAAATATTTAAAAATCAATTTTTACGTTTTTATTTCAAAACCTCTCTTTCAGTCTGTTAATTGCAACGACTCTCCATGAGACAGGATCGAAATTTGATCCCTAATCAGTACGCTAACATTTGTGGTGAAGAAAGCAGCTATATACAGGGTTGAGCCGAATAATTTGATGCCATTGTACCACATCTACTCTCTTCACTGTTTGTGAACAAAAATTTATAGTGTAAATGGACATCAAATAAGTAAGAATTCACAATTCTTCCTAACTATATAGGATGTTAAGAACTGATGTTATAGAGATCATTACAAGTAATTATCATATCTTCTTTCAATAGTCTATGTAGTTTAAAGGTCAGTTTTCTCTATTACAGACCACAAAACTCCGTAGGATGGTGGGAGGCTAAGATTCGCATTCTGCAGATTATCTGCATTAATAGCAGTAGGGATATTAATTCTACATGCTTGCCAACTTTACTCCAACAAAATAGCCCTGGCACTGACTTTTGTTAAGGGCTGATTGAACCTCAGGATCAAGTACACTTTAAAAGTACATTAAATATAAAATCACAATAAGTTTTAATCCACCACAGAACATAATGGAATTGATCTTCAACAATATTTTCAGCATTTTATGATGTCCAACAATATTTTCAGCATTTTATGTTATCTTTTCTTACTTTTGACAGAAATCTTAAGTCTAAGCTTTGATGTTTTATGTTAGATGGTTGCCTAACTCATTGAATGCAGATCGAAAGAGGAAAGTGTGAAATGTTGTCTTCAGACTGTTCAGTGTTTTCAGTAATATGAAACAAAGGTTATGGAGTGATATATATTACTGTGGATGAAATATAGGTTTGCTACTTCGTTCCTGAAGCAAAAAACCAACTACTTGAATGCTGATCAGAAGGGGAATGTGTGAAGTGTTGCCTTGAAATTGTTCAGTGTTTTCAGTAATATGAAAAAAAGTTTTTGGAGAGATATTATGATGGATGAAATATGGGTTTGCTATTTCGATTCTGAAACAAAAAATCAACTACTTGAGGCTTATTTTAAACCATTTGTTGATGCTTAATACCTACAATGTTTCGAAACTTCATATTTATTTAATTCATCACTAGAGAGCGTATGTGTAAGCATTATTTTCTAATACTTAGGGTATGCAAGCAGAAAAGACAATTGAAACGTAAAAGAGGACGCATAAATCTAGAAAAGGCAGAAAAAAAAGTAATTAAAAACATAAAAAACCTAAGTTTAAGAAAAAAGGATAATATTATTGTGATTCTCTATTCACGAACCTAGATAATACTGATCTTGCCCACAGACTACAGCGTGTTCACAATATCTACGTTCGTTTCATTTGTGACATTAGCAAATTCGATCATGTAACACCGTCACTAGAACTGTTGTCTTAGAATCCACTTAAAGAAAGAAAACACTTCAACTTCAACTCCCTGTTATTACTATTTAAAATAATCCATGGCTCCACACACTCTTACCTAGCATCTCGTCTTGTTCAGCCCACCTTTCACTACTTCGAAACCCGGAACATGTAAGTTACCTTCTGTCTATTCCTTTGCACAGAACATCCTTCTACTCATCATTTTTCAGCATATCCACGCATTTGAAATTTCCTCCCTGACCATGTCAGAGACTGTCGGACAATACCAAAATTAAAATCTAAATTAAAGAATCACATTCTAGTTCATGGAATTGCTTGTTAAACACCTGTCAGGTTGTACAGCATTGGCTTAACCCATAACACATAATATTGTAACTATGCTAATAAGTCATATTGTCAGTTTCAACCTTAATAATTATGTAATGTATTTATAATAATAATAATAATAATAATAATAATAATAATAATAATAATATCTCTATTATCATTACTATCACTATTATTTCAACTAACTTTTTTTCTTGTATTTGCTTAATAAGTGCTCTATAATGTTCTTTGATCCTGTTGATCCTCTATTGGACTTTAATTTCTATTATTTTTGTCACTGTTTGTATTTTTTGTATTTGTACGTGCTATCTGAGAGGATGGAAGATTAGATAGATAGATAGATAGATAGATAGATAGATAGATAGATAGATAGATAGATAGATAGATAGATAGATAGATAGATAGATAACAGATAGATAGATGGGCGGATAGATAGATAGATAGATTAGATAGATAGATAGATTAGATAGATAGATAGATAGATAGATAGATAGATAGATAGATAGATAGATAGATAGATAGATAGATAGATAGATAGATAGATAGATAGATAGATAGATGGGCGGATAGATAGATAGATAGATGGATAGGTAGATAGATGGATAGGTAGATAGATAGGTAGGTAGGTAGATAGATAGATAGATAGATAGATAGATAGATAGATAGATAGATAGATAGATAGATAGATAGATAGATAGATAGATAGATAGATAGATAGATAGATAGATAGATAGATAGATAGATAGATAGATAGATAGATAGATAATTCAAAAGATTAGTTGTGGAATTGTGAAACAGATCTACTTCTTTAAGAACAAGATGAAACAGAATATCGTGAAGAATTTCTGGAGTTCCTCAGTCAGTTCCGTAGTAGTTCTTGCCTGGAAGGGTCGACGCAACATCTCGCGCTCATCGGAATCTTCGACAGGCTTTCGTTCGTGGTCGTGTGTAGGGCGGGCGTGGATGTGCTCCTGAGTCTGGGCTTGCGCATTGGGCGGCCTGGCAGCCGTCGTGATGACCACCGGGAATTGTCCCGCCGCGTGGTCCTCATCCTCGCCCTCGTCATATATAAGCAAGTCGGGGCCCACGGGAGACTCGGGCGCGGGTCGCGGTGGTGCCGACGTCGGCGACGGCTGCGGCTGGTCCTTGCGTTCAAGCGGGCCGTAGTGGGCGTCGTGGTGTGAACCCAGCTGACAGTGGTCCAGACACCCGTGACGACAGATTTCCACTTTACACTTGATGTGTACGCTCAGAGCGTCTGGGAATTTGAATGCGTGGAAGAAGGCATATGTGATGACAGTGGCTCTCTCATCAGCTGCCCGCGCTTTCAGAAACCGGCTGATCATCTTCGGTCTCAAGACGCAGCCCTGGTCGTCCGACAGTTGTATCACGTGACCTCCACCGTCAGATGCTGCACATGACTTTACTCTCATGTCGAACTCTCCTGCAACATGAGTAGAATACAATTATTATTATGGCTTTCAGCTGCAGAGAAAGATTAAGTACATCGTAAGAATGTGACGGATTTGTCGGATCTCGTGCTGCATAGCGTTAGTTACGTGTTTATAAGGTGATAACAGATATTGAAATGACGTGAGAAACCTACATTGAATTTAGGAAGTGGAGTATGTATATCAGTAGGAGCGGATTTTTATGTGCTAAAAATTTAAATATATTTAATTTTTATGTGCTAAAAAGTACGAAAATATTTTCTAAAAATAAAAAAAAATATTTATTTTAAATATGACAAAAATACTTTACTTAGCTTGAAAAGGAAAATGTTAGGCCTACTAGGTACTCACCAACCACACTTGAGTCCGATAGATAGATAGATAGATAGATAGATAGATAGATAGATAGATAGATAGATAGATAGATAGATAGATAGATAGATAGATAGATAGATAGATAGATAGATAGATAGATAGATAGATAGATAGATAGATAGATAGATAGATAGATAGATAGATAGATAGATAGATAGATAGATAGATAGATAGATAGATAGATAGATAGATAGATAGATAGATAGATAGATAGATAGATAGATAGATAGATAGATAGATAGATAGATAGATAGATAGATAGATAGATAGATAGATAGATAGATAGATAGATAGATAGATAGATAGATAGATAGATAGATAGATAGATAGATAGATAGATAGATAGATAGATAGATAGATAGATAGATAGATAGATAGATAGATAGATAGATAGATAGATAGATAGATAGATAGATAGATAGATAGATAGATAGATAGATAGATAGATAGATAGATAGATAGATAGATAGATAGATAGATAGATAGATAGATAGATAGATAGATAGATAGATAGATAGATAGATAGATAGATAGATAGATAGATAGATAGATAGATAGATAGATAGATAGATAGATAGATAGATAGATAGATAGATAGATAGAATGAATGCTAATGCGAGTCATATTTGAAACTGCTGTGCATCGACTGGAGTGGTTTGTAATTTTATGTTTTTTTGACATCCAGACCAGTGTAGTTTAAATGTTGGCAAACAAAGAAACAAATGCTAGGGTAGTGATAAAAATAAACAAATGCTAGGGTAGTGATAAAAATAAACAAATGCTAGGGAAGCGATAAAATTAAACAAATGCTAGGGACGCGATAAATTTGTGCGATAAGGAGCCATGATTGGTTGAAAGACGTCCTTTCATACCGTTTTATTAGTCAAAAGTAGTGTGGCGTAGGTAGTAAAAGTGTAATTGTCATCATAATCAATACAATTTATAAGTCTATCCTAACACGTTGTCTGTGTCAAGTACTAAGGCAAAACTTAATACCTTTATGTCCAATACAAATCTAAAGATAATATTTATTCCACCATGTTATAGTCCAGAAAAAAAAAGATATTAAATATTCGAACACTTTTTTGTACATCACATTTTGAAAACATTTTTTTCATAATATAAGTACTAAGATGAAATGTATTCTAATAATAGGAATACTAAGACAAAATTTATTCAAACGATTTTTTGTTGACCACAATTACTAATATAAAACATGTCCTAATGCATATTTGTCCAATATAACTGAGACAATATCTTTCCCATCATCCGATATCTATCACAATTACCAAGATAAAACCTAAAAACCTAACACAACGCTCTCCTTGTCCAATATAAGAAATAAGATAAAACAATTTTAACGCCATTTAGTCGTACACCGGAATTAAAATCTCATTCTAATATGTTTTGTCCAATTTATAAACTAAGGTAAGACTTGTTCTAATAAAATGAGGCAATTGATCCCAGTGTCTTTTGTCCAAGTACTGAGATAAAACCTGTACCAATAATACTGCCCAGAACATACCTTCCTTCTACATTTTCCGCTGTCTTATCCAGATTCGAACCCGAATTTCGTAGATTGTAAGCCAATGGAGTAAGTAAATTCACCAATTCAAATATTTTGAAATGGCTACAATGCCCGAAAACAGAGAGATACGTAAAGAGGAGTGGGATTATTGTATATTGTCCTCAGTGTATCACTAATTTTTTTACTTGGTTATTTAACGACGATGTATCAAGTACAAGGTTATTTAGCGTCGATGGGATTGGTGATATCGAGATGATATTTGGCGAGATGAGGCCGAGGATTCGCCATAGATTATCTGACATTTGCCTTACGGTTGGGGAAAACCTCGGAAAAATCCACCAGGTAATCAGCCCAAGCAGGAATCGAACCCGCGCCCGAGCGCAACTCCTGATCGGCAGGCAAGCGCCTTAACCGACCGAGCTACGCCGGTGGCTCAACAGTGTATCACCCGTGGCTTGCATGCCACATCTCGTTATCTCGTGTAATGAAGGAGGAAGAGAACCCCAGCGCTAAGTCCATCTGAGAGAACTATTACTCTTATTCCACACCAGCTGACCATATTAAAGTTCGCTGAGTATCCAAGTTTCGAGCAGACAACCCTATGCCCGTGTGCACCATTCTCGATTAAAATTTGACCATGGCTAAGTCGACACTTGACCATCTTCAACGCCAATTTGCGGAGTATCAATCTCGACCAAAGTTAAACAAGCGAGTTGATGATGATCAAATTTGATCACGGGTGTGGGACCGATTATCTTGAATTGAACATGGTCAAGTCGAGAAAACCAAAATGGCGGCACGATTTGACGTACTTGATGGAATTGAAGATGAAATGATGTATCCTGAACACGCAAATCACTGCGGAAATAACAGAATTGGTGTTATTGTAGAAAGAGTAAGTTTGTAGATGAATAATAAAAATGTTTTTTTTTTTTCCCTCAAAATAGACTAATGTTTTATATATGTTTCTACTTTGGAAGATCGGGACTTTACTTGAGGATAAAATATTATTTAGGCCTAACTGTCCAATTTTGTTAACATAATAATAAAATAGTTATTCTATGCCGGTAATAATATAGTAAATCTAAATGACCATTTTGTAGAATGCGAGATTATCACTTATTAGCTATAGATTTGCCGTTTGAAACTATTAGGGCCTATATGACGTTTTTGACAATATTAGGCTATCTTACGCTTGAATTAAGAGAAATTACATGAATACCTTCCTTTCCCTCTTACTCCAAAATTCCAACCTTGTGCACACAAAATAAATTGGCACTAAAAACTTCCTTTTCGTATGCATGATGATGCGTATTCGACATACACAGACGAATTGCTTTTTTTTTTTTTTTTTTTTTTTTTTAATAATTTTTAGCGAGGTATCTGTATATTAAATTTTCCCAAATAAATTATTGGCACTGAAATGTGTCTTTTCGTAAGCAAGATGATGAGCATTCGACAAACACATACACATCTGCTCTTTTTAGTAGCCTATTTCAAGATATTGTCAGTGAGGTATCCGTATACTGAAATTTTCCCAATTATTACCAATAATATGAAATAACCACTGTATAAATTACGTTACAAATATGTGGAATTATGTAAACACGTATAACTCATGTTGAATTGTGAGGTTAAATCCAACCAGGTAGCCTGCTTTTCTCTTAGAGAACTTCCGTCAGTACTTTTATTCTCTAATATGGATGCAGAATTGCTGACGAGTTCTAAAAGAATTCCTACTTCGAACTGTGAGAAGTTCGGTGCTCTTTTCTTTTTTTCTTCAATGATCATTGGAACTTGTTATTTGAAAACTGCAAGGATGTTTGAAACAGTCCGACAAACAAAAACAAAGCGATAATTGACAGAGTGCGTTCGTTCGCTGTTTTCTTCTTCTTATTTCGCTTGTATGGCCTCGGTTACCAAAAAATGTCCATGTAGCCAGCTCAATTTTTTTCTACTATAGCCTCTGACTTATCATTATATCATTATATCATCTATGAAATTACAATATCTTCTTTGGTTTCATAAAAAATCAATATTCCTCATACTTTAATTTTGCTACGTCTAATAAACTTGATTAATATACTTATAATGTCCATATTTGCCGACGCTAGTAATGTTTTAAGACAAGTCGGTAAAGGTATCTTCTTTTGCTGTAATTCCTCATACATTTTTTTCCCTGTGTCTATTATATAATTCACACTCAAAGAAAAGATGTTGATTATTTGGCCTCTTATTTCCACAATGACAATAAGGATTTGAAGTTAATTTAAAAAGAAATATTTTTTCCGGGTTTAGTGTATGATTTACCCTCAATCTATTAATTAAAACTATTTCGTTTCTTTTTAGCTTGTATTTACTAAACTATGGAATGTGTAGCCATCTGTTTTCGAGAGTATATAAATCTGTAGGTGGTTGTAAGTTTTGTTTTAACCATCAGGTTTGATTTTCCGTTTGGAGATTTAGCTTCAGTTTGGGTGTGTAGGTATTGCACGGAAGAAGTATATTTAGCAGTTTTCCTGAGAGTACTGCTCTTTTAGCCAGGTGATCTACATACTAATTATCTCTTATGTTTGAGTGTCCGGGAATCCATGCGAGTGTAATGTCAAAAAATTGCTGGCGGGCTCTCCATAAAAGGAATCTAATATTATTAAGGTACCAATTATCTTTGTTCGATTTAAATGTATATAGATCCAATGTTAAGGACAATGAGTCTGTAAAGATAATTAGTTTGTTGTTCGGTCTGCGATTATTTCCACTAATGTAATATAAAATAGCCTGTCTAATAGCCATTACTTCTGCTAAGAAAATAGAAGTCTCACTCGGGAGCTTATATATCTCATAATAATTTTGGCTGGGAATCCAGAACGCAGCACCAGCTCCTGAATGTTGTTTGGATCCGTCTGTATAAATGTGATCGTAATCCATGAATGCAGACAATTTCTCCTGGAATAGAGAGTTATATAATGCTGAGTTATTCTGTGTTAGTGGATGTTCTATATTTAGAAAATTTAAATGAATAGGAATCTTATAGAATGATGCCAAATACGGAATAATATAACTGGAATGTGTTTTGTTTTTTTAAATATTAGGAACAAATATTTCAACCTGCTGATAACTCTTAACCAATGGAGTATTAAGGAAAAGTTTGCGACTATTTCGAGCCAATCGGCCCAGTAATTTTAGTTTTGGAAGTAGAATATGAGAAATTATTGCAGTTCTCTTAATTATGAACTTATCTGTTGGGAATAATTGAAAACGGTGTAAAATTGGGGATATTGCAGCCGTATGCAAGACCGATTTAATCGGCGTTGTTTTCATTAAGCTTATAGCTATTCTAAGAGCTGTATTTTGAAGTGTATCCAATTCGGATAAATTACGTTTACTAGTACTAGCGAAAGCGAAGCATGCATATTCCATAATTGGTCTAATATATGTCTTGTATATTAATAGCAATAACCCGGGATCTGCTCCCCACCATGTATTGGTTAAGCATTTAATTATATTTAATCTAGGAAGGATTTGGGATTTTATATGTTGAATATGCGTAGTGAATGAAAGCTTCGAATCTACTATTAAGCCCAAGATTTTAACCGACGTTTTGTAAGGAATGACCTCGTTATCTACTTGATATCTTTCTTCGGTGATGTTTCTCGTCCAATTAAATCTGATGTGGGAGCTTTTTGTAGGATTTATGGAAAGTCCAGAAGTGTAAGACCATTTTTCCATATCTCTTATTGCTGTTCCAATTGCGAAGGCTAACCTCTGTGAAGACTTATCTGATTTATAAATTAAGATATCATCGGCGTACATGACAGTTCGTACGTGTGTTGTGAGAATTTTTTCAAGAGGTTGTAAAGCTAAAATAAAAAGTAATGGACTCAAGACAGATCCCTGAGGTATTCCAGTATTCACCTCCCTCGGTTCTGTATCCTCTAAATGGGATTTAATTGTTACAAGTCTATTCGAAAGAAGTTTCCCTATTATGCAGATTATCGGAGACGGTATTCCTATCTTTTCTATTTGCTGAAATAAATATCAAGTACATATATTATCATAAGCCGCTTTTAAATCTAGGCAAATTAAGTCCGTAATCTCCCCTCTATTTCTGGCTAGTGTAATATCAGTTAAAAGAATTGCAAGGCAATCATATGTAGAAGAATTTTTTTGAAAACCAAACTGTAACCTAGGCATTTGATGATTTCTGTGAAGCCAATTTAAAAGTCTATTTTTTAAAATATGTTCAAATAATTTCCGAGTACATGGTAAAAGAGAAATGGGACGATAATGTTCTGGCACCTCAGGCGTTTTATTAGCGTTTAATATTGGTTTTATTAATATATACTTCCATGCATCTGGTATCTCTTGTGTGCGAAGAATATAATTGAAATGTTGAATTAAGAGGCGAAATGCTTCGTCAGGAAAGTGTTTAATCATGTCATAAGTTATCTCATCCTTTCCTGGACTTGTACTCCTACCTGTTTCAAGCACGATCTCTATTTCTCCTTTTTCAATAGGGTGTAATAATATGTGGTCACTGAAACTAAGATCACTCTGAAAGGTATATGGAGAAACGCTCACTGTAAGGGGACATATGTGCTGCTTGATTTCTTCCAGTTGAGTGGAGTTGAGTCCGTGAAGGTCCTGTTATTTTTCAACCTCTTTATTATTTGCCATACTTCCTTTGACCGTGTATCTTTCCTTAATGTATTGTAATACAGACGTGGACAAATTATTAACAAAATTGATTATTTTTATGGCAATTCTGTTTACAAAATTGGCTTTTCAATTTAGACTACATTTGACAATTTTGCATATTTCCATCATTACAGTAGACAGAAATATGCAAAAATGTCAACTGTAGTTTAAATTGAAGAGTCAAGCTTTGTAAAAATATATAATAAAAGTCTTCAATTTTGCTAATAATTTGTAGATTAGCAAAAATGTCAACCGCATTGAAGAGACAAATTTTGTAAAAATATAAAACAAAAATCTTCAGTTTTGTTAATAATTTGGAAATATCCAAAATGTCAACTGTAGTCCAAATTGAAGTATCTAATTTTGCAAAAATATAGAATAAAAACCTTCAGTTTTGCTAATAATTTGTAAATATGCAAAAATATGAAATGTAGTCCAAGTTGAAGAGTTAAATTTTGAAAAAAATACACAATACAAATCTTAAATTTGGCTAATTATTTGGAAATACACAAAAATGTCAACTGTAGCCTAAATTCAAGAATCATATTTTGTAAAAATATATAATAAAAATCTTCAATTTTGCTAATAATTTGTCCACGTCTGTATTGTTTCCACGAATTCCTTTTTTTCTTACGTATAAGTTTTTTCGTTATTGCCGATTGTTTATTAAGTAACATGTAATTTTCTGGCGTCATATTTTTAATATATTGAGATGTTAACTCCTTCCTGAGCTTTATGTTGTCTTTTATATCCTCATCCCACCAAAGAGGAGGGCGGAATCTACTGTTTGGAATTTGTGTTTTAGGGTGTTTACTATCTAAATAATTTTTAATTGTCGCATTGATCTCACATATGCCTTCCGAAACCGGTATGTTCTCCTTTTTATTTAACATATCTTGAAGGGAAATAGAAAAATGTATCCAATCAATATGAGTAATTCCTTTTCTCTTCCGAATCGTATCCTGTACATTCCTACTAAAACAAGACACTCCCACTTCAGTGACAATAGGAAAATGGTCACTGCCCATTGAATCTTTTATAATGTTCCAGTTTGTATACAAAGCCAAAGGAGGTTGCGTAATAGTTAAATTGACTATAGACTGTTCTCCATAAAGTGCAATTAAACGCGTACTATCATTTTGATTTAAAACAACAAGATTTAAAAGTTCAAGTGCCTCATAAAGTTGTTGCCCTCTTTGATCTGTGTGGCTACTGTGCCAACAGGGATGGTGGGAATTAAAATCACCAACTATGATTAGTTGTTCGTTTTGTGGTATTTGTGAAAAAACTGCTTGCCAACTAGTAGTAGATGAGATAACATTAGGAGGTTGGTAAATATTAATTATGTTTACATTTTTCACTCTAATCCCAATAACTTCTACCTCTGGTGGTATATTTGTGAGATGTAATAAGGAATATGGTATACCCTTTCTAACGAGGATTGCTACTCCTCCTCTACCGTCCGTCCTATTCTTTGTATTTAAATTAAAATTTCGAAATTTTGGTAGAAAGAATTGATTTATCCATGTCTCGCATAGGGCTGCAATATCAATCTCTTGTAAAGATAACAAATTTTTTAGCTCTGTTATTTTATGTTTAAGACTGCGACAGTTCCACTGCAGAATTTTTAAATTTACATCTGCCATCGGAGAGTTTAGAAAGGCTAAAAGAAAATATGTATAAATAACCCAATAATAAGTATATATATAAATCTATGTAAGGTTGAAAGGTTATATCTGTCTAAATTTTCTATAGATAGTTTCTGAAGAGAAATACTCTTCATTGTCCTAAATTAAAGAGGATCTTTTGTTTATAGTTTTGGACTAGTTTCTCACTCAATTCTGTGTTCGAAGGATCCATTCTCTGTACGTCTTTTATTAGACGATTTAATATTGAATCAATAAAAGTCTTTGATGGAGTATTTGTTGTATTTGGGGGAACTGGAGCTGTTGTGTCTTCTTGAAGGGCGTGTTGACTATTGTTAACCGTATGTATTTTGGATGTACTATCTAATAGTAAGGTCTGTCTCTGAGATCTAGTGGGAATACCGACCCTGCCCGGTTGGGATTTGTAGAAATGTTGAAAAGGATTTTCTTTGGAGTTTCTTTGGCCTGGAACTGTGGGTAAATCTACCCGTGTTCGCTTACGCGGAGTACTCTGTGTTAGAGGGGTAGGAAAATGTTGGGTGGATTGTGTCTGGCTAGGAAGAACTGATGGCAATTGTGGGAAATCTTTTTCCGTTACTGCTGAATACGTCCTTTCTTGCTTTGAATCAATCTCTCTTGCTTCATGAAAGGATATATTAAGTTCTGTCATCTTCTTTTTAATATTGAGTTGGGATTTCATCATCACACACTTTTCACTAGTCGCTAAGTGATCCAAGGAACAATTACAACATCGCAATTTTGAACTTGAACAATTAGTCAAGGTATGATTTTCTCCACACTTCACACATCTGGATTGTCCTCTGCACTGTTTTTCGTGATGTCCATATCTCTGGCAATTTTTGCATTGTAGAACAGGAAATCTATATTTCTCTACCTCGTATCTAACAAAGTATAACGTAATATACCAAGGTAGATTTTGTGCTTCAAAAGTAATCTTTCATTGTTTGAGTTGGAATAAATTTCACCTCTTCCCCTACGTACATCTTTTTATAAAAGCGTTCTATTTTGTATACCTTTTCCGAACTATTTATGTCCTTTTGTATCTCTTCGATAGAAATTGAAGTGTCGACTCCTCGTATTACACCGATGGAAGTAACTCTATGTTTAGGAATAAAGGCCACCAATTTCTCTGTTTCTAGTACTTTGTCTTCTAGGAATTTATTAGCTGCCTGTGCTGTTGTAAAGTTGATCTGCAGTCTATTTCTGCCTAATCTTTTAATTTCTTGAATATCTTTGTGTTCTCTTTTAAATAATAATCGTCCTATTTTCAGTGGGTGTAAATTGCCTGTATTATTGTCTTGAGATTGGACATATACTGCATATGGTCCTCTTGAATTCTGTGCGTAATATATTACCGGTAACTTTTGCGATTGTGTGTTAGATATAGAAGTGGAATTTAGTTCCTCGGTCTCCATTTTTTGTGTTGTTTCTTTCTCTAATGTATAGTTATGTAATGAGTTTAGGTCCCCATCCCTAACAGATGGGGTGTACCCCGTTGTATTTCGTTAATATTCAAAAAACTTCAGTGAGTGTATGTAATATTATATATTGAGAGAAGAAAAATAAAAAAAGAAAGGAACGAATTACAAATTAACACAACTAAATTTATAGAAACGTCTTCAAATAACACTGTTCACTCTCAATAAGCACTATAAGATGTTTCCACTCTGAAAGCACTTACGGAACTCTGGTCGCTGTTTTATACGCGGTAACCTAGCGCTCAGATGATTCTTCTCAAGTGAGCGCACCGTCAGCTGACGGTACTGAGTTGATCGAGGGAAAATGTCGGTGCACCGCATCTGTAACTTAATCGTTGTCAAGAATTAACCATGTTTCCATGATTGTGATAAACGGGCTAAATGATCGAGAATGGTGCACACGGCCACTAGTGTTCCGTAGACCAACTCTCTGCATGCCTGCGATCGGGAAATGCTATGGAATGATGGAAATAGGATGGATTGATGTTGATGTCTAGCGTGGAGAAAAACCCCAACTTCGACCTTTCCGCCATAAGCATCAAAACTCGCAAGCCTGAACGGGACTCGCATCCGAACCATCTGCTTCACAGGCCAAAGGTCGAATCAAGCCGCCGCAGAAACTTGCATACAACATACTACTATATAAATAGCCTACCACTGGTCAACAAAATTAAACATTTTTTTGTTAAAAGATAAAGAAAGAGTGATTCTTACAGCATTTTTCGTACTGATTTCAAATATGTTTTTTCTACCACGCAGGGTTTTTGAGTAATTACTGTATATGAAATGCAATTAAAATGTTTCTATTATTGACACCTTGTAACATTTTACCTAAAATGTGTGTGAAATAGTTTTTAGGCTCTACTTCGCTTGGAAAACCTCCTTTGAATGACCAGCAGTAGTATATCAGATTATTTGGGCTTCATTTTCCCTGGTAGCGCCTTTCCATGTCAGAAAAATCCTGATGAAAACGCTCCCCGTGTTCGTCGTTCACTACCCGAAGGTTTTGAGGAAAGAAACATAGATGAGAAGCCAAGAAGTTATTTTGAGAGATATATTACACCCCATCACATTACAGTTCTGAATCAGCTCGCTGACAAGTTCTCTGTAATCTTCTGATCTGTGGTTCCTAGAAAGTAACAGTCTGTTGAATGATCCTTAGGTTCCCGGCATATAGTTGGAACTGGAAGAGGCATATGACGGGATCCTTTTAGCCTACTAGGTAATAGAATTACATGTAGCACAACAGATTTTAAGGTTTTATCAAATTAAGTTTCATTGTTATCCACATCCATCAGATTACAAGCATCGGATTACTATCAATTTTACTATCAATTTTATCTTTGCAGTTGTCAGCAATGCGTAGGCCTATATAAAGCATTATTGTAAATTCATTCCTAATATCAGAATTGATTTTGTCTCACTATACCAAAGAAAAAATATGTAACAATTAATTACGGAAAATAATATGAAGTATGCAATATTTCTCATAATATGCAGCTTTGATATATTTACAT
This sequence comes from Periplaneta americana, assembly GCF_040183065.1. Lineage (NCBI taxonomy): Eukaryota > Metazoa > Arthropoda > Insecta > Blattodea > Blattidae > Periplaneta > Periplaneta americana. The sequence continues at coordinate 120,246,127 of NC_091132.1, read as the reverse complement.
TAAATATTAATCTACATTTCTTAAGTGTTTAATATATTACTCCACATTAGTAACTCACGTTTTAAACAATAGTAAGAATCCCGCTATGTTAATATTAGTATACTAGCCGTACCCGTGCGCTCCGCTGCACCCTTTAGAAATATATATAAAGTAATTACATAATTAAAATAGGACATTTGATAGAAGGATAAAGCGTTTAATATGTACTTAATTTAAATTGTATTTAAATAATTAAAATGCGATCATTTTGTTCCGAGAGCACTCATTTGGTGCAATGACATTCCTTTAACATGTTTCTTAATTTTTATTACATGCAACCATAGTTTAATTAACATTGACATCATTTAGACTTAATGTGTAGGCCTATACTTTATTTTACTTGCTATATGTTTCCATTGAATTATGGTAATAACTTAATTTTAACCCTTGTTTATATGTATTCAGTACATGGCGCTTGGCCCACTATGGTTCTGAACCCTTCAAATAACTTAAATAACTTAAATTACATTATATTATATTATATTATATTATATTATATTATATTATATTATATTATATTATATTATATTATATTATATTATTTTATATTATATAAAAAGTGTGTTGATAACGGATGTACTCCGATAAGTAAGTTTTAATTTGTTATGGCGGCTCTTGAATCTCAGGAGGAACAACTTTTACAACAGCGCAACATAATCTGCTTGGCTCATTACCCCATTTTTTTGCACTGCATTTAATGCATTATGTATTTTATGTATCTTAACACGATTCAATTGAGCATAGTTAAAATTTTGATTATAAAATAATGGAATACTAAGCTAACATACTATTACTGCGTACTAAATCAATACACTCTCGTTGTTCGTTAATTCTCAGAGATTAGAATGAATGTGTACATAAACATTATTTTAATAAATACAGGAAACGAATATACAGAATAGCCTATCAAGTTTTCTGTGCATAAGAAGCTATCTTACCTGTCCTCAATTCACTCAGAAGTTACTGTAATATCATTATAGCAGTATGTCCATCTAGAGAAACTACACTTTCCAATGGTGAAATAATAATTAATTATACAAATCGGTTAATTTAGCTTCCGATATTACTTCATACAAACACAGAAACATTCTCTGTAGGCTATCTTTCATGGCTTTCGATTGTTGTCCAAGGCCCCTTATAGACGAAGTCATTTGTTTCTTATTTCATTACAATCCTTAGATGGCAGTTATTTTAATTTTAAAACTCATTTATCTCATTAAATATCAGTCCTATCAAAATTTTTCAAAGAATAATACTTATCGGAAATGATTTTTAAGAAACTTTTGTTACGTAATATTTTTCACAAAAATCAATAATAAGCGAGATATTTCGATTTTTTAAATAATGTATTTTGAATGCCATGTAGCCTAAAATCTAAGTTACAACGAACTTAATTTATATTCCAATTTTCATCGAAATCCGTTCAGCCATTATCGCGTGAAAAGGTAACAAACATCCAGACAGACAAACAGACAGACAGACAAACAAACAAAAATTTCAAAAAAGCGATTTTCGGTTTCAGGGTGGTTAATTATATATGTTAGGACAAATTATTTTTGTAAAATCGAAAATTACCAGAAAAATTTCGACTACAGATTTATTATAGATGTGGACGTAATTCCATCCCGCTCCGCTAGATGTCAGGACCGCGATATTTCTCACTCACGGCAATGCTGCTTTATACAGCTGTCCGGTATTATTATAGTAAAGTATTTGTTTTAACTAGAGCAGTAAAAATTCGCCTGTATGCTTTCAGAGTCAACTAACCACAAACGTAAAAGAATTGTTTATGTGATTTACACAATATGTCGAGGTAGGTTTCATTTTATAAGATACTTTTACCATGCTTAAAATTAGGATAAAGAAAACATGGGTTAATGAAACTTGTTTCATGAATGTAAGTTCAAACTCAACTGAGAATAATTAATACCAACTCTCACAGTCTTATGAGGAATAACATTTATTTTTATGAATTCTGACTTCACAGACAAAAAGGATCTAAAGTTATAGGTCAATAAGTAATAAAATTATGAAATATTTTCTTTCCATTAGCATATTAAGGACTGTAAATAGCAATAAGAATAAATCAATTTATCTAAAATTACAAAAAAATGGTGGGTGATAAAAATTCTGACTTCACTTTTGGAATCATCGGATGAAATTACATATGAAACGGTAGAAATTTTACATTTAACAAAATCACTGTTGACCAGTGTAATTCATTGCTTACCGCGGTAATCGTTAATAGCTACAACGAGGGTAAGCATCGAGCCAAGAGGCACAATCCCGCTGACTGGAGGTGCCCAGGGTCCTTTTCCATGTTGGATCTCCATCCAGCAGTCCACATTGTCACCTGTAGCGGAGCACAGTAATATTTAATTTAAGATTAAGCAAATATATAAATACTATGCTGCACACAGGTGAATAAATAAATAAATAAATAAATGAATAAATGAATAAATACATTAATAATTGCGAAAGGTATGGTTAACAGGTCTTTAACTATGCAAAGAAAGCTTGATCGTGATAAGAAAAGATAAGATTTATTTCTAACATTAATCAAATATACAGAAAAGAAGAAACAGCTATTGTCAAATAATACATAGGAACATTGCAATTTCAATTAAAAAAGTGGCTAGAATCTTACAGTAACAGTGTAATAAGCTTATGTTTTTAACCATTTGGAAATTATTTTACTAGACAAATATATCTGCAGTTTATGAAAGATAGTTTAAAAGTTTAACTTACATACATGGCTATTGGTTGTCTACACTGCGATATATTTATATCCTGCTCATTTGTAGTCTCACACTTATGATAAAGACAACATTATTACATTTTTTTTGTTTATGCTCTCTGACATGAACCAAATTAAATTACTGCTGTTCGTAATTTTCCTATGAATTTTGTTGTTTTCATTTGTACCTATTATATTTATAAAAATATACAAAATGTAAATAAATCTCATGACTGTGACATTCCTTGTAGAGGGAATATAAAAATGTTATGCAAAAAAAAAAAACAAAAGAGCAAAAGTATCTGATAGAAATTAATTACAGAAGAATAGTTAGCATTAGTCTTGTGTATGATATTTCAATTTTATCAGACTCTGAGAAGGATATGAAAATAATATTACATATAAGGGACAATCAATAAATTTCCGGACTGCCCTGGATGTAGGCAACGCATAGGTCGAAGGAAACGAAGAAGTTATCTAAAACGAGGGAAACGCCTGTAATATATACTAAATGCATCACTTGAGAGGTAGAGAAGTAGGCCAACCTTGAGTGCGTATATGGATAGATTACAGGAAATATTGCAATAGATTCTTGACATGTTTGCACAAAATCACGTTAAAAGCTCAGTTCTTACAGAAAATCTCTTGCTGTTTCATAGACTGACTCAACAGGCATGGAAGCAAAGATATTCAGTGACACGCACATGTATGTTTAACGATACAATAGCCTAAATACAAGTGCAGTTCGGAAATATATTGATTGCATCTTGTATACTATTGTCAATTTTAAATAAATCGAAACTTAATATGTGAGTAAATGTTAAGAGGACCAAACTATTAGTAGAGACTAAAACTCCGAAACTTCTTGTCAACATAAAAACTGGAAATATTGAAATACAAGAAGTTAATTTGTTGTGTTATCATGGCAGCTTTATTATACATAGTAATAATAAAAGTTTTCACTAATAAAATACTGGTACTGAAATGCCGCCACACAACACTCAAATAGAGAAAAGGTTCATGAAAAATGTATTTCGAGTTTGTGATTATATGGACGAGATAGTTTACAATTTATGAAGCAAGAAAAGAATCGTGTACAAGCCAGAAAAAGTATTCAGCATTTATTTTTAAGCACTACATAAGTATTAGTGTTCATACATCTGTAACATATATCTTTAATGTATTTCATCAAATCAACGAACACTGCATTATTGACCTAATATGTGTATTTTATCATTAAATACTACATAAGTAAATTTTAAATACTTCATAAATAAATAATACATTTCCGTGGCTTATAGACAATTCTTTTCTTGCTTTATAATTTGTCAACTATCGCTTCGACATATGCAGAATGTTGAAAATAAACTGTACAGCTTAAGCGTCAAAAGTTGAAGTTTTGACAAGGGTAAATGCAAGCAGAAAAATAATGAAGGCGTTAGAGAACATAAAAATAAAATTCATTGGTCATACAATCAGACAGAACACAATTTTAGTTATTATAGTGTAGGAGTATACTATTGAGCCATTTATTCCAGAACCCACCACACTTTCTGAAGTCGAAATTGCGATACAAAAGATGAAAAGGTACGAGTCTCCAGGTATCGATCAAATTCCACCAGAATTAATACAAGAGGGTGGAAACGCATTATATAGTGAAATTTATAAGTTTGTACTTGCTATTTTGGAAAAGCAAATTGTATCAGAACAATGGAGTTCACCTATCTTTAAGAAGGGGAAAAGACTAACTGTAGCAACTTTCGAGAAATATCACTTTATTGATATCGTACAAAATTTTGTTCAATATTCTTTTGAGAAGATTAACTCCATAAGTAGATGAAATTATTGGGGATCAGCAGTGTGATTTTAGGCGTAATAGATCGACTATTGATCAGATTTATTTTTGTATTAGAGAGATATTGAAGAAAAAAAAGGGAGTTTAAGGGCACAGTACATTAGTTATTCATAGATTTCAAAAAGGCATATGACTCGGTTAAAATAGAAATTTTATATATATTCTTATTGAATTTGGTAGTCCCAAGCAACTACTTGGATTAATTATAATGTCTCGGTGAAACATACAGAGTCCGTATAGGCCAGTTTCTATCTGATGTTTTCCAATTCACTACCGGCTAAAGCAAAAGATGCACCATCACCTTTACTTCTTTAACTTTGCTCTAGAATATGCCATTATAGCCACCGGCGTAGCTCAGTCGGTTAAGGCGCTTGCCTGCCGGTCTGAAGTTGCGTTCGGGCGCGGGTTCGATCCCCGCTTGGGCTGATTACCTGGTTGGGTTTTTTCCGAGGTTTTCCCCAACCGTAAGGCGAATGCCAGGTAATCTATGGCAAATCCTCGGCCTCATCTCGCCAAATACCATCTCGCTCTCACCAATCTCATCGACGCTAAATAACCTCGTAGTTGATACAGCGTCGTTAAATAGCCAAAAAAAAAAATGCTATTATGAAAGTCCAGAATAACAGACAGGGTTTGGAATTGAACAGGTTACATCAGCTGCTTGTTTATACGGATGACGTGAATATGTTAGGAGAAAATACATAAAAGATTAGGAAAAACAAGGGAATTTTACTTGAAGCAAGTAATGGGTAGGTTTGGAAGTAAATCCCAAACATACAAAGTATATGATTATGTCTCATGACCAGAGCATAATACGAAATATAAATAGAAAAAATTGGAAATTTATCCTTTGAAGAGGTGGAAAAATTAAAATACCTTAGAGCAACAGTAACAAATAAAAATGACATTCGAGGGGAAATTAAACCTCAGAATGAATACGGGAAATGCCTGTTATTATTCGGTTGAGAAGCTTTTGTCATCTAGTCTGCTTTAAAAATCTGAAAGTTAGAATTTATAAAACAGTTAGGTCGGTTGAACTCTGACTTTGAGAGAGGAATAGAGGCTAAGGATGTTCGAGAATAAGGCGCTTAGGAAAATATTTGGGACTGAAAGTGATGAAATTACAGGAGACTAGAGAAAGTTACATAATGTAGAGCTGCACGAATTGTATTCGTCACCTAACATAATTAGGAATATTAAATCCAGACGTTTGAGATAGACAGGGATGTAACACGTATGGGTATGGTTGTAAAAACTTGGACTCTCACTTTGAGAGAAGAACAGAGATTAAGGGTGTTTGAGAATAAGGTTCTTAGGAAAATATTTAGGGCTAAGAGGGATGAAATTACAGGAGAATAGATAAAGTTACACAACGCAGAACTGCACGCATTATCGACCAGACATAACTATTAGGAATATTAAAACCAGACGTTTGAGATGGTCAGGGCATGTAACATGTATGGGTGAATCCAGAAATGCGTATGGAGTGTTAGTTGGGGATCTGAGGGAAAAATACCTTTTGGAACGAATGGCGGGCTTACTATATGAGGGCGGTAATGAATCTTCGGATTCGGTAAAAGCCATTTGTAAGTAGACCTAAGTAAGTAGAACGAAATACTTGGCAAGAAAGAAGAGGAAGACCGAAGAGAAAATACATCAAAGATATGTTCAGTAGAATGAATTGCAACAAGTATGAAGGTATATAAGAAGGGAAGAGGAAAGTGAAACAGACAAGGCAAAGTGATTACTGTAGGAGAACAATGAAGGAAACGAAAGAAAGTAAAGTGAATAAAAATAATAATAATAATAATAATAATAATAATAATAATAATAATAATAATAATACGATAATGATCAATATGAAGTATACAAAAGAGATTCGAACAACCAAATGAAGGAAAGACGTAAGAATAATGAAAACTAAGGTGAAGATTAAGCTGGATAAAGGTGTTTTGGAAATATATTGGAACGAAGAAGATTTTCAGTTTATTTAGAATAGGCCTGCACAAGATTTGCGCTCTCCGAGCCGGCTCACAACTCATGAGCGGAATGCAGATTATTATCTGCGCTCTGTATAAGGGTGGACTGGAAGAAGGGGTGATCTCGTACAACATATACATAAAAGGAAGTACTATTAGGAGTGCTTATGAAATGAATTCCCGTTCAGTGTTTGCAAAACTATCTTGGACTATTATTAATTAATCAAGAAATATTTATTTTACAGAAATAATTGAAATTCTAAAGCTACTTAAATGTACAATATCATTTCGTTATAATTTTATTTATCAGTACATCAAAACGAGGTTTTATGCTGTTGGCAGCTGAAAGGAACAGTAGCCTACTGATCGTAATGAAACATCAGTTACAGATGTTCGATGTCTGCCTTTATTAAAGGTGATTGTACAGGGTGCGTCAGAAAGAACGGATGGATTTCAAACTATCGATACGCAGCGAGGGGAGGGATAGAGTGAGGGGGACCACGACTGTTGGGTCAGCGAGAGAATGCAGTTTCAGTTGAAAACATGGTGTTGGTCTGGTGTACAACGTGCTTTCATAACAGAGACATTTTTTAAAAATGAAGAGTCTGTGATCGCTTCTCAGGACTCATTTCGACATCGGACGTCACGCTAGGATTCCAACTCGGAATACAATTTTGCGGTGGGTGGCTTCGTTTCGTATCACATGTTCAACATTAAAGAAGAAATCACCTGGACGAACACGGAGCACGTGTACTCCTGCAAATATGGAGACAGACAGTAGGTTGTCCGGCCACCTCAACGATCAGCCCGCAAACATGCTATTGCACTGAGATTGTCCGAGGCTACGGTAAGATCTCGACGAACTGAAGACGGCGATTCGTGAAGAAATCGCGGCAATCCCACCAGCTATGACTGTGAAAGTGACGGCGAACTTCAGAAAACGCCTCGATGCCTGTATCGAAAGCCAAGGACATTATATGGATGATGTTGTATACCATAAATAAACTGCATGTATTGGTGAATCTGTTGATAACAACAAATTTTTTATTTGATGAATCCTTACAATTTTCTTGCCCTGTGAAATCCATCCGTTCTTTCTGACGCACCCTGTAGAAAACAGTTGCTTACAAATATAAATGTTGAGCCAAACGTAGCAATCATTTTCACAGCCAGCCTTTGTAGTCGTGGATATTATTGCTAATGTTTAGTCTTGTAAAACTCAACCAGGCTAGTAGTATTATTCAAACGATCTTTAGCCCTTAGGCCAAATTGAAGATCAATAAGTCCGAGCTGTAAATCGTTAAATGTTATGTTTTATTTAACGACGCTCGCAACTGCTGAGGTTATATGAGCACACTTAAATGCAATCGTCCTGGTCCGGAATCGAACCCGCAACCTCGGGCATAGAAGGCCAGCGCTATACCAACTGCGCCAACCAGGCCCATCTGTAACTTATATGACATTGTTTCAATTAGTGTAGAAGGAATTTATTATGATAACTTCTTTCCAATTAAGACAAGACTTTTAGTAGGTTATTTTACTACGCTTTATCAACAGCTTATCTTATTTAGCGTCTGAATGAGAAGAAGGTGATAATGCCGGTGAAATAAGTCCGGGGTCCAACACCGAAAGTTACTCAACGTTTGCTCATACAGGGTTGAGGGAAAACCCCGGAAAAACCTCAACCAGGTAACTTGTACCGACCGGGAATCGAACCCTGGCCACCTGGTTTTGCGGCTAGACGCGTTAACCGTTACTCCACAGGTGTGGACCTTAAGACAAGATCTTGGAACGTAGAATTAAATTCATTTTGAATTTCAATTAATATTTACACATAATCGTTTAACATAGCTTCATCACGAGCAGTTTCTATCGTTCGAAAGTAAGCCATATTACCTTCCCGAAACTGACTTACGAAAAGTGTAAGTTTACGACTGAAATCCCGTAATTTATTCAACATGTCAACACTGAGCTGACCTTTTCCATGAAGAGAGATATTTAAATTGTTGAAGATTAATATCTTTAGTATCTTTATGTCTGGACTCGTAATGACGCATTATGTTACTTTTCTTTCTACCTTTCAAAATGTTGTGGCAGATAAAGCACTGAGTATTTACTCCAGCAGCTATGAAAAAATAAGTATTTTCCCATGCAACATTGAAAGAATTTGCCTGATCACCACTTTTCCGTCTTTTATATTCCTTCATACTGTACTGTAGCAGTAGGTAAGAAACGTGAAACAGTTACTGAGAATACGCACTGCACTCCCCTAGATAGCTGAGTGGTCGTTTCCCTCTTCTCTACCTACAGTAAGTCTATGTCATTCTGACGTATCTTCCTCTCCGATTCGGCGAGCGGTAAACTTAGCTCTCCCGCTCCGAAGGAGCGCGAGCGCTCGTCGAGCGCTGTTTGTGCAGGTATGATTTAGAATAATAGGAAGAGATAAAGACAGGGAATATATGAAAGAGAAAAAGAAAGTACTGAAGATAAGAGAAATGTGTATGTCACAATTTCTTACCCCGGAAGTCCAGCTGAATGACATCGAGGTCCGCAATGACCATCGGAGGCTTGGACGCAGTTTTCTCATAATCGTTGAACCACTCGCATCGGAGTCGTTTTGCCTCGTCCCACACTTCCAGCAGGTCCTTGTCATACTGCACCACGACTGTGTTTTCGTAGAATTGACCATGGAGGTCGGGCTTCGTGCCGCAGCGAGCGTAAGCGATGCGAAAGGAAAAAAACGTCTTGCCGGTGGACGGCGGCACGTAGACGCAGCGCGGGTCTGCATATTGTCCTTTGGAAGAGACGATTCCTTCGAACGGATGCGTGAAAGAGAGATGGACGTCCATGTGATCCTTGCCGCACATTACCTCCAAAGACTGAATTGCCGGCATTCCCTCTGGACGCTCCAGAGGCCAGATGTCGCCGTTGTTCGTCGCTAAACTTGTAGCCTGCAGAAGAAACAACATTGTTAATGAGAATACTATACGCTTGCTTCTATTATCATGGTCACACATGTTCAAATTCAGAAATAGGGGTGAAAGAAATAAAATAATAGCAAACTATCTCTCAGTGAAGTTAATCCACATCAATTAGGTTTGCATGTCTTTATTTTGTGTGCACTTCAAAGTAAAGATGCTCTTGACAGTCGATGACATTACAACTGTAATTGGAATTATTCTATATTTAATATAAATTTAGCTGCAATTTTAATTCTTAAGTAATGTCCATTTAAAACTGAAGAACTATAAAGACTCATATAAGATGGTCATTACAAATTTGTAATTCTTGATTCAATATCCCTTTTAAACTTGAGAGACTATGAAAACATTTACAATGACTATTTAGTTTATATGACGTCATTCCATTTTCGACCAATGAAGTGTAATGAAATTTTTAATTCCAACCAATCACAGTCACACTTTGCGATAATTTTTGCAGATAGATTTATCACTATCAATTTATCGCATGGTCGTTCTTTTGTTAGTCGTTGTCGCCATCTGTTTCCCTGTAAATTGATGATCATGAATACATTAAGATGCAACTACAGGGTTAAATTTTCTTTCAACTTTAAAGCAATGAATACAAGATTGATATTTAATATTAATTAATATATTTACTCAGTGAAGACGACGTTCAAAACGGCGCACCATGCAGACACAAAATCTTCATGCATCTTAATTGAACGTACCTTTTAAACTTGATTATTTCAATATTCTTCCCAGATTGCATGCATACGCGATTGGAATATTGAACTGTGTAGATGCAGTTTTAGTTCCGTTACACACTACAGCGAGAATGCGTTTGTCGAGCTATAAAAAATGCTTTCCTGTAGACTGAGTAACGGTCGAAATAAGACACAGCTGATACTGGTCCTGCTCCCACTGGTAACTTAACCTATAATTGTAGCCTATAAAATTTGTATTTTGTGAATGAAATTAAACAGTTAATAGAAAGTCAGATGTTCAAATTTATGTAACATCATCGCATATCAAACCCATAGACCTTGTATAGTAATATATACAAGCAAAGTCTTTGATCAAACTGCCTTCCGTAAGGAGTAATAAAATTCGTGTTTTAATTATCTATACAGAGATGGCTTCACTGTGTAGCAAAATGTCTCGCTGTGAATACATAAGCATTCTTATATAGCTGTCCCCACACATATTACACAGTTCTTAGTTCTCAGTGTAGTGTGTAATGTAACGATGAAGTACTAAATAAAGTGCGAAATTCTATTTCCACATCTACATCTTCATCTTCTAATTCCATATCCATTGTAGGCTATCTGAAAAAAAAATTATATTCCTTCATTCAGATTTGATAACTGCGTTTTCAACAATTCTTCATGTAATTAATGTATTAATCAGGTTATTGTAATTATATTATAACATTTTAAATTAAGCTATGATTTCAGCAGATAATGAAAATGTATTTATGTTATAATAATAAGAGAAAAGTGCAGTACATGTAATTAACATTGTTAAACATGCATTTCGCTTTTCGCAATTAGCATTACTGAATAATAACATCTAATTTCTTTATTGCAATAATCTATATTCATCTATTTCAACTTCACAATGTCTGAATAGGTTAAGCATTCGTAAATATACAATTATTAACTTTTTTGATCGAATTTTAGGAATATATTATTTACATTTTTATTTTATTCACGAAGTAGCCCTAATAAATGTCACTCGAGGTCTGAGATTTGCCAGATAAATTCACTCGCTTCGCTCGTGGATTTATCGGGAAATCTCAGACCTCTCGTGACATTACTACAGATAATTTAATCTGTATGATAATATTAATTGAGCTATATGATGATGTTATTGATTTTTTATTTTTTAGACCTACAAAATTTTCCGTTATGGTTATTATTTATTATTAACGGAGAAAAATTCATTCCGGCACTGGACATCAAACCCAGGACCTTCAGTTCTACGTACTTAGTGCTGTACTATTCACAGCATCGGATCGAATTCCTCGCTGTAGATTTTGCCTTTTGGCCTACTCCACGTATGTCATTAATCTCATTATATAGAAGAGCACTAATTTATGACTTGGGCGGCCGGGAACCAACGGTTATGTGCTCTTAGATATTTAGATCTATATGATGATTTATATTATAAATTTTTAAGGCTACAGAATTCTCTGTTATGGTTATTATTTAATTAAACTTGCATTTCTTCAATAAATATTTTCTATCATAATATGGCAGACTAATGCTGAAAACTGCAACTACGATTGAAATTCATTATTTAATGTTCCTTTAAATCTACAGAAATTATTCAGCGATGATCGGATGATTTATTGTAATTCTGTATTTTATCTTAATTCAAAATTTGAAAGATGTTGATTGTAAATACTGAATGTCGCCTTTCAATTAAAGAGACTATTGAAAGTCATAAGGTTATAATTACAATGTTATTGAATGTTGCTTTTAAAGTATATTATTCAGAGACCATAACTGATTGTAATTATTAAACTTAAACTACCAGTCTGTTCAGAGAAGATAAGGTGCTAGTTACTAAGGTTGGATAAAAAGTAATGGCAACAGTTCGATATTTCTGACATGGCTTTATTCGCAGGGGTACAACATTTACGTACCTTCTATATAGTCGCCCCCTTATTTATTACCTTTTGCCAAATGTTTGGAAGGCATCGTACACCATCAGCGCGTCCATCTTTGTTGATGTTCCGTATTGACCGCCCTATAGCACGGATAAGTTCATCTCTGGTATTGTACCGGGTCCCTCGCAGTGGTTCTTTCACTTTGGTGAAAAGATCGTAATCGCATGGATTCATATCGTGTGAGTACGGTGGATGTTCCGGAATCTCCCATTGCCAGCGGCGCAAGGCAAGCGGTGTGACTCCTTGCATTATCATGAAGAATGATGGGATTCTGTACCACAAAGTGTCATCGTTTTCTCCTGAGGGCTGGACGAAGATGATGCTGCAGGAACCTGCAGTAGTAGTCCGCGTTTGGCGTCTGCCTTGGAGGTACAGCGTGGTGCAGTATTACCCCATCAATGTCATACGCCACAATGAACATCACCTTCACAGCACTTTGTGTAGGGCGCACTTTTTTCGGTCGAGAAGAACCTGGATGCTTCCATTCATTTGATTGACGTTTCAAGTTCGGTTGGTTCCTATGAGCGAGCCCAGGTTTCGTCCATAGCGACGATTCGTCCAAGAAAGTCGTCAACAAGGCCTGTGCGACTGCATAGAGGTGCCATTGTCAAACCTCGGAAATTTCATGGGGTATCCAACGCCCTGTAATTTTGCGGTAACCCAGAATGTCTTGCAGAATGTGGAGCACTGTTTTGTGACATACTCGGACTTCCGCTGCTAACTCACGCGCAGTCCATCGGCGATCAGCACCCAACAGGGAAGCAAGGAGTTGAACTGTGTTGTCCTCCACGCGGGATCGTCCTGTACGGAGGTTGTCCTGAACGGCATCCCTGCCTTCCCGGAATGCTTTAACCCATCGTGCCACTGTGCGATACTGCAACGCTGCATCGGCACATGTTTCACGCAGTCACTGAAAACATTCTTGTGCACTACGACTTCGTGTCGATTCAATTTTGATCCAGGAACGTTGCTCTAGTTCTGTAAACGTGGTATTAGGGCGCTCGCACTATCCCTATGAAAGTCAACGTTCTACACACTGCAATAGATTGACAGAGTACTGTCACCGCTGGCTGCACTAACTCATCCAACAGTCCTTGTTCATGTCCACGCAGCTGGCAGCTCTCGAACGTACCATCGTCACGTGACAGCAGTGTTGCCATAAATTTTTATCCAACCTATAATTATTTAATACTGCCTTTAAACTATAGAGACATTTCTGAGAGAGTAAATGATAATTGTAATTATTGAATGTCACATTTAAAGCACAAAACTATTTACAGACGATTATTGATAAAAACAATTATTTCACTTAATGTTACTTTCAAACTAGGGACTATTCAGAGACGGTAACTAATAATTGTAATTATTGAACATTATAATTTTAAAATATCCTACAAGATACTGAGAGAGGATAACCCACAATTTGTAATTATTCAATGTTCTTTTTAAACAACAAACCTATTCAGAGACTATAACTCACAATTTATAAATATTGAATGTAGTTTTAAGCTTTTAAACTACAAAGCTATTCAGGGAAGATATCTCACAATTTCTAATTATTGAATGTAGCTTTTAAACTACAAAGCAATTAAGGGACGATATCTCACAACTTGTAAAAATTGAATGTAGTTTTCAGCTTTAAAACTAAAAAGCCATTCAGGGAAGATATCTCACAATTTCCAATTATTGAATGTGGCTTTTAAACTACAAAGCAAATAATAGACGATATATCACAATTAGTAAATATTGAATGTAGTTTTTAAACTACAAGGCTATTCAGAGACGATATCTCACAATTTGTAATTATTGAATGACGCTTTTAAGCTTATAAACTACAAACTATTCAGGGACGATATCTCACAATTTGTAATTATGTTGAATGTAGCTTTTAAACTACAAGGCAATTCAGAAACGATATCTCACAATAGTAATTATTGAATGTAGCTTTTAAGCTATTAAACTACAAAGCTATTCAGGGACGATCTCACAATTTGTAATACTTGAATGTAGCTTTTAAACTACAAGGCTATTCAGAGACGATATCTGACAATATGTAATTATTGAATGTAGGTTTTAAACTACAAGACTATTAGACCATTCAGTGACGATATCTCACACATTGTAATTATTGAATGTAGCTTTTAAGCTTTTAAAACTACTAAGCAATTAAGGGACGATATCTCACAATTTGTAATTATGTTGAATGTGACTATATCTCACACATTGTAATTATTGTATGTAGCTTTTAAGCTTTTAAACTACTAAGCAATAAAGGGACAATATCTCACAATTTGTAATTATGTTGAATGTAGCTTTTAAACTACAAGGCTATTCACAAACGATATCTCACACTTAGTAATTATTGAATGTAGCTTTCAAACTACAAAGGTATTCAGGGACGATTTCACAATAATGAAATTATTGAATGTAGCTTTTAAACTACAAGGATATTCAGAGACGATAACTCACAATTTGTAATTATTGAATGTAGCTTTTAAACTACAAGGCTATTCAGAGACGATAACTCACAATTAGTAATTAATGAATGTAGCTTTTAAACTACAAAGGTATTCAGGGACGATTTCACAATATGTAATTATTGAATGTAGCTTTTAAACTACAAGGCTATTCAGAGACAATAACTCACAATTTGTAATTATTGAATGTAGCTTTTAAACTACATGGCTATTCAGAGACGATAACTCACAATTTGTAATTATTGAATGTAGCTTTTAAACTACAAGGCTATTCAGAGACGATAAGTCATAATTTGTAATTATTGAATGTTGCTTCTAGACTAAAAGGCTATTGAGAGACGATAACTCAAAATTTGTAATTATGGAATGTAGCTTTTAAACTACAAGGCTATTCAGAGACGATAACTCACAATTTGTAATTATTGGATGTAACTCTTAAGCTTTTCAACTGCAAAGCAATTAAGGGACGATGTCTCACAATTTCTAATTACTGAATTTAGCTTTTAAGATTTAAACTACAAAGCTATTCAAGGACGATATCTCAGAATTTGTAATTATTCAATGTAGCTTTTAAACTACTAGGATATTCAGAGACGATATCTCACAATTTGTAATTATTCATTGTAGATTTTAAGCTTATAAACTACAAAGCTATTCAGGAAGATTTCTCACAATATGTAATTATAGAATGTAGTTTTTAAACTACAAGGTTATTCAGAGATGATATCTCACAATTTGTAATTTTTGAATGTAGCTTTTAAGCTTTAAAACTAAAAAGATATTCACGGACGATATCTCACAATTTGTAATTATTAAATGTTTTTAAACTTAAAAGCTACCCAGAGAAGACAACTCACAATTTGTAATTATTGAATGTCACTATTAAACTACAAGGCTATACAGAGACGATATCTCACAATTTGTAATAATTGAATGTAGTTTTTAAGCTTTTAAACTAAATAGCTCTGCAGGGAAGACATCTCACAATTTGTAATTATTGAATGTAACTATTAAACTACAAGGCTATTCAGAGACGATTTCCCTCAATTTTCAATTATTGAACGTAGCATTTGAGCTTTTAGACTGAAAACCTAATCAGGGAAGATGTCTCAAAATTTGTAATTATTGAATGTAGCTTTTAAACTACAAAGCTATTCAGGGACGATTTCTCACAATTTGTAATTATTGATTGTAGCTTTCAAACTACAAGGCTATTCAGAGACGATATCCCACAATTTGTAATTATTGAATGTTGCTTTTAAACTACAAGGATATTCAGAAACAATATCACACAATTGGTACTTATTTAATGTAGCCTTTAAGCTTTTAAACTACAAAGCTATTCAGGTCGATATCTCACAATATGTAATTATTGAATGTTACGTCTAAACTAGAAGGATATTCAGAAACACAGTTTGTAATTATTTAATGTAGCCTTTAAGCTTTTAAACTACAAGGCTATTCAGAGACGATAACTCACAATTTGTAATTATTGGATGTAACTCTTAAGCTTTTCAACTGCAAAGCAATTAAGGGACGATGTCTCACAATTTCTAATTACTGAATTTAGCTTTTAAGATTTAAACTACAAAGCTATTCAAGGACGATATCTCAGAATTTGTAATTATTCAATGTAGCTTTTAAACTACAAGGCTATTCAGAGACGATAACCCACAATTTGTAATTATTGAATTTTGCTTCTAAAGTACAAGGCTATTCAGAGACGATAACTCACAATTTGTAATTATTGTATGTTGCTTCTAAACTACAAGGCTATTCAGAGACGATAACTCAAAATTTGCAATTATTTAATGTAGCTTTTAAACTACAAGGCTATTCAGAGACGACAACTCACAATTTGTAATTATTCAATGTAGATTTTAAGCTTTTCAACTACAAAGCAATTAAGGGACGATATCTCACAATTTGTAATTATTGAATGCAGTTTTTTTTTAAATACAAGGCTATTCAGAGACGATATTTCACAATTTGTAATTATTGAAAGTAGCTTTTAATATTTAAACTACATAGCTGTTCAGGAACGATATCTCAGAATTTGTAATTATTCAATGTAGCTTTTAAACTACTAGGATATTCAGAGACGATATCTCACAATTTGTAATTATCCAATGTAGATTTTAAGCTTATAAACTACAAAGCTATTCAGGACGATTTCTCACAGTATGTAATTATTGAATGTAATTTTTAAACTAGAAGGCTATTCAGAGGCGATATCTCACAATTTGTAATTATTGAATGTAGCTTTTAAGCTTTAAAACTAAAAAGATATTCAAGGACGATATCTCACAATTTGTAATTATTGAATGTAACTTTTAAGCTTTTAAACTAAAAATCTATCCAGGGAAGACATCTCACATTTTATAAATATAGAATGTAACTTTTAAATTACAAGGCTATTCAGAGACGATATCTCACAATTTTCAATTATTGAATGTGGCATTTAAGCTTTTAAACTAAAAAGCTATTCAGGGAAGATATCTCCAAATTTGTAATAATTGAATGTAGTTTTTAATCTACAAGTGTATTCAAAAACAATATCCCACAATTAGTAATTATTGAATATGGATTTTAAGCTTTTAAACTACAAAGCTGTTCAGGGACGATATCTCACAATGTAATAGGGGGGGTCCCAGAAAAAGGTCCTAAATTCGATATGGCTAATTGAGATACATGCAATCTAAGATCTTTAAACGCACCTGAATAAAATGTTATACACGCACGCAGCCATGTCCTGCAGGTATGTACAGTGCAATCAAAACAATATTTCACTACAGTAATTAGCGAATTATTCACTACATTTTAAACCGATGTTCCGAAGTATGACGCATAAATCTATCTGCCATTCTTCCGGCAAAGCCCTCAATTATTGATGTAGCTTTTAAACTACAAGGTTTATTCATAGACGATATCTCACAGTTTGTAATTACTGAATCCTGCTTTTTTAACCTTTTAGAATACAAAGCTATTCAGGGACGATATGTCACAATTTGTAATTATTGATTGTAGGTTTTAAACTACAAAGCTATTCAGGGACGATTTCTCACAATTTGTAATTATTGATTGTAGCTTTTAAACTACAAGGCTATTCAGAGACGATATCTCAAAATTTGTAATTATTGAATGTAGCTATTAAACTACAAGGCTATTCAGAGACGATAACTCACAATTTGTAATTATTGAATGTTGCTTCTAAACTACAAGGCTATTCAGAGACTATAACTCACAATTTGTAATTATTGAATGTTTCTTCTAAACTACAAGGCTATTCAGAGACGATAACTCAAAATTTGTAATTATTGAATGTAGCTTTTAAACTACAAGGCTATTCAGAGACGACAACTCACAATTTGTAATTATTCAATGTAGATTTTAAACTTTTCAACTACTAAGCAATTAAGGGACGATATCTCACAATTTGTAATTATTGAATGCAGTTTTTTTTAAATACAAGGCTATTCAGAGACGATATTTCACAATTTGTAATTATTGAAAGTAGCTTTTAATATTTAAACTACATAGCTGTTCAGGAACGATATCTCAGAATTTGTAATTATTCAATGTAGCTTTTAAACTACTAGGATATTCAGAGACGATATCTCACAATTTGTAATTATCCAATGTAGATTTTAAGCTTATAAACTACAAAGCTATTCAGGACGATTTCTCACAGTATGTAATTATTGAATGTAGTTTTTAAACTACGAGGCTATTCAGAGACGATATCTCACAATTTGTAATTATTGAATGTAACTTTTAAGCTTTTAAACTAAAAATCTATCCAGGGACGACATCTCACATTTTGTAAATACAGAATGTAACTTTTAAATTACAAGGCTATTCAGAGACGATATCTCACAATTTTCAATTATTGAATGTAGCATTTAAGCTTTTAAACTAAAAAGCTATTCAGGGAAGATATCTCAAAATTTGTAATTATTGAATGTAGCTTTTAAACTACAAAGCTAAACAGGGACGATTTCTCACAATTCGTAATTATTGAATGTAGCTTTTAAACTATTCGGCTATTTGGAGACATTAACTCAAAATTTGTAATTATCGAATGGAACTTTTAAACTACAAGGCTATTTAGCGAGAACTCATATTTTATAAATATTGAATTAGCTTTTAAACTACAAGACTATACAGAGATAACTCACTACTTGTAATTATCCTATGTGGCTTTTAAACTACAATGCTATTCATAAAAGGAAACTCACAATTTGTAATTATCGAATGTAGTTTTTAAGCTTTACAACTACAAAGCTACTCAGGGACGATATCTACCAATTTCTAATTATTGAATGTAGCTTTTAAATTACAAGGCTATTCAAAAACGATAGCTCACAATTTGTAATTATTTAATGTAGTTGTTAAGCTTTTAAACTTCAAAGCTATTCAGAGACGATATCTCACAATTTGTAATTAATGAATGTAGTTTTTAAACTACGAGGATATTCAGAGACGCTATCCCACAATTTGTAATTATTCATTGTAGATTTTGAGGTTATAAACTACAAAGTTATATAGGAAGATTTCTCACAATATGTAATAATTGAATGTAGTTTTTAAACTACAAGGTTTTTCAGAGACGATATCTCACAATTTGTAATTATTGAATGTAGCTTTTAAGCTTTAAAACCCAAAAGATATTCAAGGACGATATCGCACAATTTGTAATTATTGAATGTTTTTAAACTAAAAAGCTACCCAGGGAAGACATCTCAAAATTTGTAAATATAGAATTAACTTTTAAATTACAAGGCTACTCAGAGACGATATCTCACAATTTGTAATAATTGAATGTAGTTTTTAAGCTTTTAAACTAAAAAGCTCTCCAGGGAAGACATCTCACAATTTGTAATTATTGAATGTAACTATTAAACTACAAGGCTATTCAAAGACGATATCTCTCAATTTTCAATTATTGAACGTAGCATTTAAGGTTTTAGACTAAAAAGCTATTCAGGGAAGATATCTCAAAATTTGTAATTATTGAATTTAGCTTTTGAACTACAAAGCTATTCAGAGACGAATTCTCACAATTTGTAATTATTGATTGTAGCTTTTAAACTACAAGGCTCTTCAGAGACGATAACTCAAAATTTGTAATTATAGAATGTAGCTATTAAACTACAAGGCTATTCAGAAACGATAACTCACAGTTTGTAATTATTGAATGTTGCTTCTAAACTACAAGGCTATTCAGAGACCATAACTCACAATTTGTAATTATTGAATGTTGCTTCGAAATTACAAGGCTATTCAGAGACAACTCGCAATTAGTAATTATTCAATGTAGCTTTTAAGCTTTTCAACTACAACGCAATTAAGGGACGATATCTCACAATTTGTAATTATTGAATGTAGTTTTTTTAAACTACAAGGCTATTCAGAGACGATATTTCACAATTTGTAATTATTGAATATAGTTTTTAATATTTAAACTACATAGCTATTCACGAACGATATCTCAGAATTTGTAATTATTCAATGTAGCTTTTAAACTACTAGGATATTCAGAGACGATATCTCACAATTTGTAATGATCCAATGTAGATTTTAAGCTTATAAACTGCAAAGCTATTCAGGACGATTTCTCACAATATGTAATTATTGTATGTAGTTTTTAAACGACAAGGCTATTCAGAGACCATAACTCACAATTTGTAATTATTGAATGTTGCTTCGAAATTACAAGGCTATTCAGAGACAACTCACAATTTGTAATTATTCAATGTAGCTTTTAAGCTTTTCAACTACAACGCAATTAAGGGACGATATCTCACAATTTGTAATTATTGAATGTAGTTTTTTTAAACTACAAGGCTATTCAGAGACGATATTTCACAATTTGTAATTATTGAATATAGTTTTTAATATTTAAACTACATAGCTATTCACGAACGATATCTCAGAATTTGTAATTATTCAATGTAGCTTTTAAACTACTGGGATATTCATAGACGATATCTCACAATTTGTAATGATCCAATGTAGATTTTAAGCTTATAAACTGCAAAGCTATTCAGGACGATTTCTCACAATATGTAATTATTGTATGTAGTTTTTAAACGACAAGGCTATTCAGAGACTATCTCACCATGTGTAATTATTGAATGTAGCTATTAAGCTTTGAAACTAAAAAGATATTCAAGGACAATATCTCACAATTTGTAATTATTGAATGTAACGTTTAAGCTTTTAAACTAAAAATCTATCCAGGGAAGACATCTCACATTTTGTAAATATAGAATATAACTTTTAAATTACAAGGCTATTCAGAGACGATATCTCACAATTTGTAATAATTGAATGTAGTTTTTAAGCTTTTAAACTAAAAATCTCTCCAGGGAAGACATCTCACAATTTGTAATTATTGAATGTAACTATTAAACTACAAGGCTATTCAGAGACGATATGTCTCAAGTTTCAATTATTAAATGCAGCATTTAAGCTTTTAAACTAAAAACCTATTCAGGGAAGATATCTCAAAATTTGTAATTATTGAATGTAGCTTTTAAACTACAAAGCTAATTAGGGACGATTTCTCACAATTCGTAATTATTCAATGTAGCTTTTAAACTACACGGCTATTCGGAGACATTAACTCAAAATTTATAATTAACGAATGAAACTTTTAAACTACAAGGCTATTTAGCGAGAACTCATAATTTATAAATATCGAATTAGCTTTTAAACTACAAGACTATACAGAGATAACTCACTACTTGTAATTATCCTATGTGGCTTTTAAACTACATTGCTATTCATAAAATGAAACTCACAATTTGTAATTATCGAATGTACTTTTTAAGCTTTACAACTACAAAGCTAATCAGGGACGGTATCTAACAATTTCTAATTATTGAATGTAGCTTTTAAATTACAAGGCTATTCAAAAACGATAGCTCACAATTTGTAATTATTGAATGTAGTTTTTAAGCTTTTAAACTACAAAGCTAATCACGGACGATATCTCACAACTTGTAATTATTGAATGTAGCCAGTAGACTAGAAAGCTATTCAGGGATGATATCTCACAATTTGTAATTATTGACTGTAGCTTTTAAACTACATAGCTATTCAGAGACGATATTTCACAATTTGTAATTATTGTATGTAGCTTTTAAGCTTTTAAACTACAAAGCTATTGAGGGACTATAACTCACAATTTGTAATTATTTAAAGCGGCCTTTAGACTGGAAATCTATTCAGGGACGATATCCCACAATTTGTAATTATTAAATGTTGCTTTTAAACTACAAGGATATTCAGAAACAATATCACACAATTTGTACTTATTTAATGTAGCTTTTAAGCTTTTAAAGTACAAAGCTATTCAGGTCGATATCTCACAATTTGTAAATATGTAATGTTGCGTCTAAACTAGAAGGATATTCAGAAACGATATCACACAATTTGTTATTATTTAATGTAGCCTCTAAGCTTTTAAACTACAAAGCTATTCAGAGACGATATCTCACAATTTGTAATTATTTACTGTAGCTTTTAAGCTTATAAACTACAAAGCGATTCAGGGAAGATAGGTATCTCACAATATGTATTTATTGAATGTAGCTTTTAAACTACAATGTTAATCAGAGACGATATCTCAAAATTTGTCATTATTGAATGTAGCTTTTAAGCTTTAAATCTATTCATGCACGATATCTCACAATTTGTAATTATGTTGAATGTAGCTTTTAAACTACAAGTCTATTCAAAAACGATATCTCACAATTATTAATTATTGAAAATGGTTTTAAGCTTTTAAGCTACAAAGTTGTTCAGGAACGATATCTCACAATGCAATTGAGGAGGTTCCCGGAAAAAGGGCGTAAACGTGGATATGGCTAATTGAGATACATGCAATCTAAGATCTTTAAACGCACCTGAATAAAATGTTATACACGCAGGCAGCCCTGCCCTGCAGGTATGTACAGTACAATCAAAACAAAATTTCACTACAGTAATTAGCGAATTATTCACTACATTTAAACCGATTTTTCGAAGTATGACGTATAAATCTGTCTGCCATTCTTCCGGCAAAGCCCTCAATTATAGATGTGGCTTTTAAACTACAAGGTTTATTCAGAGACGATATCTCACAGTTTGTAATTACTGAATCTAGTTTTTAACCTTTTACAATACAAAGCTATTCAGGGACGATATCTCACAATTTGTAATTACTGAATGTAGCTTTTAAGCTTTTAAACTACAAAGCTATTCAGGGACGATATCTCACAATATGTAATTGTTGAATGTAGCTTTTAAATTACAAGGCTGTTCAGAGACGATATATCACAATTTATAATTATTGAATGTAGTTTCAAGGCTTTTAAACTACAAAGGTATTCAGGGACGATATCTTACAATTTGTAATTATTGAATGTAGCTTTTAAACTACAAGGCTCTTCAGTGACGATATCTCACAATTTGTAATTATTGAATGTAGCTTTTAAACTACAAAGCAGTTCAGAGACGATATCTCACAATATGTAATTGTAGAATGTAGCTTTTAAACTATAAGGCTGTTCAGAGACGATATCTCACAATTTGTAATTATTGAATGTAGTTTCAAATCTTTTAAACTACAAAGGTATTCAGGGACGATATCTCACAATTTGTAAATATTGAACGTAGCTTTTAAGCTTTTCAACTACAAAGCTATTCAGGGACGATATCTCACAATTTGTAATTATTGAAAGTAGCTTATAAACTACAATGCTATTTAGCGGCAACTCTTAATTTGTAAATATTGAATGTAGCTTTTAAAGTACAAGACTATGCAGAGATAACTCACTATTTGTAATTATCCAATGTGGCTTTTAAACTACAATGCTATTCAGCAAACAAAACTCACAATTTGCAATTATCGAATGTAGATTTCAATCTACAAGTCTATTCATGTACGATGACTCACAATTTGTAATTATTGAATGTAGCTTTTAAACTACAAGACTATTCAGAGATATCTCACTATTTGTAATTATTGAATTTACCTTTCAAACTACAAGGCAGTTCAGGGAAGCTAAGTCAGAATTTTTAATTATTGAATGTTTGTTTCAAACTGCACAGAGGAAAGTTTCCAGATACTGTAATTGGTAATTGTAATTACTGAAATCACTTTTAAAATATTTAGACTATTCAGAGACTGTAAGCGATAATTAAATTATGCATTAATTATTTTTCACTTTTGAATAATTGTAGACTATTCAGAAATTAAGAATAGAGATTGCCCTTTAAAGTATCAGACCTTTCGCAGCCATGATACATTTATAAACGATAACGGGGTAATGGTTATATTGTAATGATAATGGAACCTCTGTGGAGTACAATGTTCTTTTCTCATTATCAGCTCAGATTATTCGTTTGAAAAAATCCAGTTCTCTTTAAGAGAACCCGTCATCTGAATTATATCTGAGAAGTAATCATTATTACATGTCAGTATCATTAAGTTCAATATTACTATCATTATTATCAATATCATTATCATTAGGATTTGCAACAAGCTGAGATTATCGGTCACAAGTATGCTAGATTGAATTAAAATGGAGAACTCTCTGAATGGAGGGATATGCTAAAAATGACTGCGATGGTGGCACCAGTACGTCTTCTCCCTGGTCGCTCTACAGGCATAGCCCACTGTAGGCACTGCAGTGAGTATGAAACTTTACCACATGTGCTTGGGAGTTGCCCACAGGGAGAAGTTCTTAGAATAAAACGTCACAACACCATACGTTCTATGATCGCAGATGCACTTTGATCCAATAATCTAGACGTTCACGAGGAAGTTCACTGTATTGCTGATGGTGGGACCAATCGTAGGATCGGTTTCATAGCTATAAATAGAAATAAACAGACAGCCGAAATAATTGATCCTACAATCAGATTTGAAATCTCAGCCACTCAACCATCTGAAATGAGTGAAGAGAAAAAGAAAATCTAAGAGCCTACGATTCAGTACCTATCGGCGAAATACAACATAGAAAAAATCACAGTTACCGGTCTCTTCTTCGGAGCGAGAGGCACCATTCCGAAAGCCTTTGTAAAGTGGAGGGAAAAATACAAGCTGACGAGAGATCTTCAAGATGTCATCGTCACCACTATAATAAAATTTTCTGTAGCGATATTTCGTCAGCATCTTTATGGTGTAGATTCAATTTAAATTATATTTGGTTCAATATTTTTTCTTATGTCTCAATCAATTTTGTCTGAAACATGTTTACATAATTTTTCATTTTAAATGTTATTGTGATCTATTCTGTGTCGCAGGGCAAACCCAAAATACTGGGTCAGAACAATAAATTAAAATTTGACTAGTATGGATTTAGGCGATCTCTTAAAATATCACAAGACAGAGAAGACAAGAATCGCACATTCAGTTAATAATTACCTTTGAGAAATCGAACCTCATACCTCTTAAATTGTAACCGGATACTCTACGTACCGAGCCGAGCTAAGTTCTTCTCGAAACATGAAAGCATACACGTAAAATACATAAGTTCTATCCATATACTGTTCTCATTTCAAAATCAAATAACGAAGCTTATGAACATGTTTTCGTACACAACCAACGGCCGCCGAAATTGAAACGCCTGGTTGGAGGTGATTATTTTTTCCATTAACGTTGGTAAGCGCTTGACGACAGTCTAATTAATTCACGGGTTCCTGAATGCGCTGTGTGTACTCTTATGACACTCCCTGGTGTTTAACATTCAGTCAGAGGGCATCATGCTTTAAACAAACATCAGGGTTGTCCTAGTAGGTGAACGCTCTCATTAAGAGAACACGTGCGATACGAGCTGCGAAACTCCTTGAAGGTTAGACAACACATTTGACTCCATTCGTATACAGCAATTCTACATTTTGTATTGTATTATATTGTATTTTATGCTCGACCATGCCGAAATGTAGTAATTATACACCTGGTACCAGTCCTTTAATGCATGTCATTAAAATACACCTACTCATTAAAGTACATGTGTTTTCAGCCAATGACAAGTCAGCTTTGTACCGTTATAAAACCGCAAAGATCGATTATTCTCGGATATGCAATCGAAAGAGATTTAGCGAAAAGTCACTGAGGCTGGAAATCCAATACTGTCGCAGAAGGTTATGTTCTGTTACTATAATAATTAGCGTTAATTGTAAATAATATTCAAATAAATTCAATTCGTCATCTCGTTTTTCAATGTCGAATTCAATAATCAAGGTTATACCAAGTTTAACGGGATTACATCAAGGTCAATGACATTATTGTTCCTCGGAAAAAATCTATACTTTCGCGTCTGCGCACATCTCACAATTCACGACCTAGAACAAGGTCGCTTCCGATCTTGTCAGATACAAATAAAATGTATACATCTGAATAATTTCAAGTTAGAAATATGGTCGAGCATAAAAAGTCGTATGAAACTCGCCTATATTGGTAATTAAGAAGCTCGTATGAAAATTATGAAACTCGCTTGCGCTCGTTTCATAAACATCCATACTCGCTTCTTAATTACTATCATTATAGGCTTGTTGCATAATGTACTATATTAACATTCCATGGTATTCATACATTGCTTCACAGCTAGAATATGGAACAGGTCAAAAAACTTAATACTATTATAAAGTCTTAATTTATAGTCACAGTCTAGGTGAAATATATATGGACGAGATTTACAATATAGTCTACTAGTACAACACAAAGTTTTAGTATCAATTTCATGAAGCGTTATTGAATGTCATGAATTCACCTACAGAATAGAAGGCGTGAGAAATTAGGTACTTCTTTAATTTGGCTCTAAATAATCTTATGTTTTGAGTTTCATTTTTTATATCGATAGGGAGGTATTAAAAATTTTTACTGCCATATAACGGACTCCTTTTTGATAGCATGATAGACTTGCCGATGGAGTATGAAAGTCATTTTTTTGACGTGTATTTATGCTATGAACTGTTGAATTAACTACAAAGTTTTCACGATTACATACGAGGAAGATTATTACTGGAAAGATATACTGACAAGCCATGGGCATTATTTGTAGTTTTTTAAAAAATAGTCCTATAAGGTTCCCTAGATTTGGCACCTACTATTATCCTAATTTTATTACTCTTTTTTTGTAATATGAATATACTGTTACTATCTGTGGAATTTCCCCAGAATATTATTTCGAAACTCATTACCGAGTGAAAGTATGTAAAGTACATTGTTTTTAAGTACTGATATTTACTATCTTTTGCATAGATCTAATAGCAAAACATGCTGAATTTGGTTTGGGGGTAATTTCTTTAATATGAGTTTTCCAATTTAACACATTATCGAGTTTTAAGCCAAGAAATGTGGTTGTTGTTGTTGTTTCTAATAGGGATCTATTGTTAATTATTGCGCTAAAAATTTGCGAGGTTGAATTTGGACAGGATCTAAATTGAATTATGTTAGTTTTGTTACAATTTAATACTAATTTATTGACTGAGAACCATTCACATATTTTGAAGATAATTTCCTCTGTTGAAGATTGGAATGTGTTGGAGTTATTGGCTGTAATTACTATACTTGTTTCATCTGCAAATAATATGGGATGACCTACATCTTTCATTAGGGGGGCAAGATCATTTATGAACACTGGAAAAAGTAGGGGATCTAATATTGATACTTGAGGAATTCCATTATTAATAGTTCCCCATGCCGAGGCAGATTTCATAGTTGTATTGATTTCGACTTTGTTTCCTATCTATGAGATATGAGTAAAACCATTGGTGTATAACATCTTTAATTTCATAATAATGCAATTTATCTGGCAGCATTTTATGATTTATACAGTTGTTTCGGTGACACAATTTAAACTTGTAGTTGTCGCCATACTTCTTGTCTTTATCAACAAGTTGTTATTCTTCTTGCTTTACCCTTCGCATTCTTTTCACATGTTATTTGCGATCATGATCGTATTACTTACTATCCTCCTTTCTCTTCTTTCTTCTCTTTCTTTTCATATCTTCGTATTTTTCTCTCGACCATTTTATTTTATTTTTCCTTTATTTCCTTTTCCTTTCACTTCTTTTTGTGTCGTCATTCGTTTTCTTCTCTATCATTATCATCACCTTCATAACAACCAGAGTGCTGCATTGGAGTTAAATCGCTTGCTTGAACTCGGTCGAATGTCTCACACTCGAGCGAGATAAGATCAGTCGTGATACTCTCGTAATAAATAGAAGCACAGTACAAGGTCATCTCACCGACATGTCTTATCTTGTATGGAAGGTGACAGATAAGATACACAAGTTTTGCTCACACGGTAAAAATAAGGCTTTATTTTCTGCGTTTATGACAAACGTTTAATGGAACGTACCAAAACAGTAACATGAAGTTATAAATAAAATAGTATGAAAAACTTCGATATACAGTTATTATTGCTAATTAATAATTAGTCAATATTTGATTTACCACATATATATGATAGGTCTATACATAGTGTTCCGCCTATATACTGCGACAATATAGAAACGTTTTATAAAATATTATTATAGAGCAGTAGATTAATAACAATATTAGTACAGAGATAACGTCACAGAAAATATAATAAAACGAATAATCATGCTGCACAACTGTTACAGACGTAAAGATTGATACACTAATTATTTGAGATGATTATTATTATTATTATTATTATTATTATTATTATTATTATTATTATTATTATTATTATTACTAGAAAACTTGATACATGTCTTGCATTATCGTGATTGTGTTCTCCGTTTATAATAATTACATTTACATCCAATAACATGTATCAGATGTGGCAGAAACGAAATCACTCCTGTGTGGCGGGGGTGGGGACATTTGCCTACAACATTTATATTACATTTTAAAGCAAGTTTTGTAGTTGTACTATGGAGAGGTTATTTAAACACTGCAAAGTTTTGAAATGATAAACATCTATGATGTTACGACACAGTTCATCACTGTAACAAGAACGAATGTCTAACGCTCGGCTTATACCGTTCGAGGATTTATCGCAATTTTACCCATCATGCATGTGCGCTACCTATCGGAGTATGCTATGAACTACTTGGTGCTCGAGCGAAAACGTCCGATGCAGACCTCTGATAACAACTATAATTTTTTACAATTTTTCATCTCTTCTTTTTTCCTTCTTTCCTTCCAGATGACTTTTCTATATCAATATTTATGATAATGGTAATTAGTAATACTATTTAGAAGAACCGATCACATATGAGCAAAAATAGTTACGGACTACATTATTGAGAAGCCTAGTATTAAAGATGGACATGAGCCATTTCTTATTATTTGTCAGTACAGCCATATTTTTGTTTCATTATGTTAACTTCTAGTATAGGATATGAAAATTTATGTGTCATATTAGTAACTTTATTTACGAAACAATTCAGGTCTTTACTGAAAAATATTAGTTTAAAAACACTTTAAGAAGAAACATGCAACGACAAAATAAGAGATGAATGAAAATAAAAATCGTTAGAAATATCAAAATTTATGAAGGCGTAACAAACAGGATTGATTTCAACCTTGAAGTTCACAATAACGATGACGATGATAATAATAATAATAATAATAATAATAATAATAATAATAATAATAATAATAATAATAATAATAATATTCTTTCTTTCTAATCTCTCTCTCTTCACTTCATAAATAAGATCATTACTTTCTATTCTTCTAGTACTCATTTCTTCTTCATGCATTGTTTGTTTCGTATTATTCTTTGGCCGTCTAGACTTCTATTGCAATATTTTCGGAACTGTGAATTAATTAAAATACTCTATTAAAGAAATTCATCGTCATCTTTCTTATAAAAGATGTTGGGTCTAAAACCATTAAGGTCTGTTCCTACTGATCAAAAGAAGTTCTTAATCTTTCCAACACAGCCTCGGTCTTCCCAGATATCGGCGACCGACCGCAATCTAGTCTTACTAATTTACTTGTGTGAAATAGCACTAATATTATTTTTTGTAATTTCGAAAGAAGTACTAAAATTTCGACAAACACTTCGGATAGTATTACTTGTAGTGAAATATTTTCTTTAAGCATAATTTGCCATAATTTACCACGATTCATACTGTCGGATGCTTTTTCGGAATCGACGAACAATAGATAAGTAGGGAAATTAAATTCGCTTGTTATTTTAGAATTTGTTTCATTGTGAAGATGGCATCCGTGGTGCTTCTATTTTTTCTAAATCCACATTACTCATTTTCTAATTGGTTTTGACATGAGCCAGCAACACTACAATGAAGAAGTGAACACAATCAAATACATAGCACAAGAAAATGGTTACAATCCAAACATAATAGATAGCATCATAAGGAAGACAAAACAAAAACTTAACACAAAAACACACAAAATACAACACAAACACAAGAACACAAGAAATACATCACACTAACATACGAAAACAAAAACACACACAAGATCGCATCCTCATTCGGAAAACAGAAATACGACATAGCATACAGAACAGAAAACACACTACAAAGACATCTCAACACACAAACAACACAAACAAATAAATACAACCACACAGGCGTATACAAACTCACATGCAATAGTTGCGACAGTTTCTACATTGGACAGACAGGCAGATCATTCCAAACTCGACACAAAGAACACATTAAAGCAATAACCAGAGGATACAATACATCTACATATGCCGAACACATAACTAATGCTAACCACACATACAATAACATAAATACAGACATGGAAATCCTACACGTACAACCCAAAAACCAAAAACTCAACACACTAGAACAATATGAAATATACAGACACACTAAAACACACCCTAATCAAATTCTCAACACAAAGATAAATTTCAGAACATACACACTATTTGACACAACTCTTCATCACATGAACGCACCCACCCAACAGGCAGCGAAGTTGAGATAGCGCCGAGATCTAATAGGCTCTGAGAATGGTGTCAAGTAGCACCAAAACAGCTGTAAGCCACACACGCTTACATAATTAACACGAGTAAGATCGCCATTTAATCAATTATTTATATTCAAGTGTTAAAAGTAGTGTACTAAAGATTCAACATGTAATATTTTAGTCTCTTTTTAATATATTTGGGTATAATTTTGAAGCAGTTCGGAAAAATGCAATTTCCATATAATTATCTATGAATATGTTATGTCTGAATCTATATTGTTTATGTTAATCACTAAATCACTTTCCCAATATTTAATTTTTTACGCTTATTTAAATATTTTAAGTAACTCTATTTTCAATAAATAACCTCCATATTTAAGTAATTTCACATTTATGCTCTTTCGATTTTCTTTATCTCTCCAATAAAAATTTTACACAGGGACAATGGAGAACAAGAATGCCTTTGTCTAACACAAATTTCACTTTGATTCGCAGAGGTTGTGTTTTCAAAATGTTTGGGTATAATTTTGAAGCAATTGAGAATAATTAAATTCCTCTATAATTATCTCTGTTAGTTTGCATCCTTTTCTGTATATCGTAATCACAAGACCACTCTTCTAAGCTTTTATCATATTTAATTTTCCAAGCGTATTTAACTCCATATGTAGATGAAATTATTGGGGACCATCAGTGTGGTTTTAGGCGTAATAGATCAACTATTGACCAGATATTTTGTATTCGACAGATAATGGAGAAAAAATGGGAGTATAAGGGTACAGTGCATCAGTTATTCATAGATTTCAAAAAGGCATATGACTCGGTTAAGAGAGACGTTTTATATGATATTCTTATTGAATTTGGTATTTCCAAGGAACTAGTTCGATTAATTAAAATGTGTTTCAGTGAAACGTACAGAAGAGTTCGTATAGGTCAGTTTCTGTCAGATGCGTTTCCAATTCACTGTGGGCTAAAGCAAGCTGCTTGTCTATGCGGATGACGTGTATATGTTAGGAGAAAATCCACAAACGATTAGGAAAAACACGGGAATTTTACTGGAAGCAAGTAAAGAGATAGGTTTTGAAGTAAATCCCGAAAAGACTAAGTATATGATTATGTCTCGTGACGAGAATATTGTACGAAATGGAAATATAAAAATTGGAAATTTATCTTTTGAAGAGGTGGAGAAGTTCAAATATCTTGGAGCAACAGTAACAAATATAAATGATACTCGGGAGGAAATTAAACACAGAATAAATATGGGAAATGCCTGTTATTATTCGGTTGAGAAGGTTTTATCATCCAGTCTGCTGCCAAAAAATCTGAAAGTGAAATTTATAAAACAGTTATATTATCGGTTGTCCTTTATGGTTGTGAAACTTGGACTCTCACTTTGAGAGAGGAACACATGTTAAGGGTATTTGAGAATAAGTTGCTTAGGAAAATATTTGGGACTAAGAGGGAAGAAGTTACAGGAGAATGGAGAAAGTTACACAGCACAGAACTGCACGCGTTGTATTCTTCACCTGACATAATTAGGAACATTAAATCCAGACGTTTGAGTTGGTCAGGGCATGTAGCACGCATGGGCGAAACCAGAAATGCATATAGAGTGTTAGTTGGGAGGCCGGAGAGAAAAAGACCTTTAGGGAGGCCGAGACGCAGATGGGAAGATAATATTAAAATGGATTTGAGGGAGGTGGGATATGATGATAGCGAATGGATTAATCTTTCTCAGGATAGGGACCAATGGCGGGCTTATGTGAGGGCGGCAATGAACCTCCGGGTTCCTTAAAAGCCAGTAAGTAAGTAAGCGTATTTAAATAATTTAAGTAACCATATTTTGAATAATTAGCCTCCATATTTAAGTAATTTCACATTTATGTTTTCTCGGTTTTTATCTCTTCAATAGGAATTTTATATAGTGACGGTGAAGAATGAGAGAACGTTGTCTATCATTAATTCCACTTTGATTCGCAGAGGTTTGAACCTGTGTCTCTGCTACAGAAAACTGCTACATTAACCTAACGGTGCCTGGAATCCTAGAAGCGCTTCTTTTAAGTTCACAGTATTCCACAGTACAGTATACATTAAGTACAAAAAACAGGCAAGCTTACAGGCCTATATTACACAATTCCAACGGCACGTGTAATTCGTTACAGAACATTGGATCCATTTCAAGGTATAATCAGACAGTTTTTATTCTCTTAGTGAACGCGACTGAGATAGACTAATCACTTTCTCGCCAAAGAAACCTTTAATGATTATTATTTTGTGGACTTTATTTGTTAAATTTATTAGTTGTCTCCACCCTGACAGATATCATACTCGAAGTGAGGTTATGTTTCTTCAGCTCTGTTTTGTGACTTATAATTCTCACAAAAAGAATCTTAATGGAGCATAACTATGGAACAGACTGTCATTCCCTGTTATTACGCTACTCGTAACTTCATTTTAAGCCATCTGTTGACCACAGGTACTAATAGAGCGTACGTTTCAACACTATAGCGCCGGATAACGGGTTTATTATTAGTTTGGAAATATCTGCTCTCTTGTTCGCCATTCGCTGATCAATTGTATATAATCCTTAATAACATACGAAACGTGAATCAAGTTCTTTCTCGTTTCGAGGTTGCTATTGTCTGTAATATAGGTTAATGTTACTTCTAATTGATGGGCTCCACTTTTTAATCAAATTAATGTTTTACTTCATTTATACGTTAAAAAATATGTCAGATCTTTTAGTGCAAGAGCGATGTGATTCCGAGCATTATGGTAATAACTTACAATGAAATCGTCTGTTACAAAAGAAGGCAGCACCTGTAGCTAAATACAGGATAAATCATAAGTAAATATAATTAATTGCAGAGGGTTATTTTTTCAGATATTTCAAACAAAAACGTTCAATAAAAGTTTGCTAGTTTTTACTTTCTTTTCGAGATAAAAATTGGTTTACTTACTTACTGGCTTTTAAGGAACCCGGAGGTTCATTGCCGCCCTCACATAAGCCCGCCATTGGTCCCTATCCTGAGCAAGACCAATCCAGTCTCTATCATTATATCCCACCTCCCTTAGATCCATTTTAATATTATCCTCCCATCTACGTCTCGGCCTCCCCAAAGGTCTTTTTCCCTCCGGCCTCCCAACTAACACTCTATATGCATTTCTGGTTTCGCCCATGCGTGCTACATGCCCTGCCCATCTCAAACGTCTGGATTTAATGTTCTTAATTATGTCAGGCGAAGAATACAATGTGTACAGTTCTGTGTTGTGTATTTTTCTCCACTTTCTTGTAACTTCATACCTCTTAGTCCCAAATATTTTCCTAAGCACCTTATTCTCAAACACCCTTAACCTATGTTCCTCCCTCAAAGTGAGAGTTCAAATCTCATAACCATAAAAATTGGTTTATATGAAATATTTTATAGCGTGTTCTGGGAAAGTCATTGATTTAATTTCCAAACTGTTCAGTCAATTTAAGAGAGCATTGTATTACGATAATGAAAGATTGAAAGACTATTAGTTTTGTTCTTTAAATGTGCAGAAATTTGAGCCGAACAAATGTAACTTTTCGTTCTGCAAAGAAATTTCACATTGTTACATTTGTTCGTATCAAATTTCTTCACATTTAAAGGGCAAAACCAAAATTCTTTCAATAATTTATTGTCACAATACACTGCTTTCTTAAATTGACTGAGCATATTGGGAATTAATTCAAATACTTCCCCAAAACACGCTACGTAATGTTTCATATAAAACAATTTTTATCTGGAAAACGAAGCATAAACGAGTAAAATTGTATTCAACTTTTTTGTTTGAAATATCTGAAAAAATAACTATAGCACGTATGAGCGAATCCAGAAATGTATATAGAGTGTTAGTTGGGAGACCGAAGGGAAAAAGACCTTTGGGGAGGCCGAGACGTAAATGGGAGGATAATATAAAAATGGATTTGAAGGAGGTGGGATGTGATGATAGAGAGTGGATTAATTTTGCACAGGATAGGGACCAATGGCGGGCTTATGCGAGGGCGTCAATGAATCTACGGGTTCCTTAAAAGCCAGTAAGTAAGTAAGTAAGTAAGTAAGTAAGTAAGTAAACATATTTACAATCAGACTTGAACTAAATCCGTTTGGAGTATGAAAATAAAAAGAAGTGAAATAGCCAATAATAGTTTTTTGAAAAATTTTCATGATTTTCAGTGGAATCTCACGTTATGATGATAATGGAAACAAAAAGACAAGGCATATAAAAACATGTACTAAAATTCTGCCCTGCAGCAGTTCTGTTGTCGACAAATATCACAATGTAACATACTGTGGACGCAGTGCCGGGAAGCTGCCAACTGTCTGACTTGCGCTGCAACCCACAGGCCTATAAGCTGGGTGTGACAGCCACCAAGCATGAAGGAGTAATCATGTTTTCAGAGATTTCACGCTGGCAGCCAAGTAGTCTGCTCACATTAGTGTTATAGTTTGTCAAGTGAGCAACAGCGCAGGTCACTTCATGCTCGTTGACGTGGTGTGACGACTCTGGCACGAGGTCTTTGTCATGTGGATGTCTGTGTTATGTAGATGGCGCGAGCGGCAAGCTTCATTTATTGCACAACGAAACTATACAGGGAATGTGGCTTTACAGATATATGTCGCTATTACCCATTAACCGCGGACTAGAAAAGGTCATTTTTCAACAGTAATCTCACTAGAGGTTTTGATTTATCTAGAGAAAATCAAAACTCGAGTGGGATTTAACTGACTATTACACGATTAGAAGAAAGTATATAAAGATAAGAAGTAACGAAGTACTCCAATACATTAAAATATTAATTGACTTACGAAAATACAAAACTGTCTTCAAATTTGTACCATCTCAACATTATAAATATTATGCTAGTAGATGGCAGTAATGTGTTATTATTAGCTCTTGTCTTGATATCAGTTGTGCCAACTATGGAATCTTCATTGAACTCTGTGGAAGGTTACTGGTCAAGAAGGCTTTGTTGATTCAGTTTCATTTTTATTAAAACAGTTGCATTCCACTTCAATTATCACGATCCCAGTAATCAACGTCACTTGACAGATGATTTTCAATAAATCTTAGTATTAAACAATCTCTGATACGTGACTATTCATAATATCATATAACAGAAGGAATAACAAACATAACCTAAATAATATAAACGAGTGTTAGAAAAGTTTTGATTAGGGATGATGAAATAAACAAGAAACGTTTTAATTAACGATGATGAAATAAAAAATAAACATTAATAATTTTAAAAGAAACAATTATTGAAAGTACAATTTTCAAATTTGAATATTTCAGTGGTTGGTGGTTCAGTTCATGTTATATTGGACGTGTGCGTAAAAGAAGTGAAGTCGTTGATGTACAGTACATGGTGTAGCCTATCCCTCAACTTATTCAGGATTTCCGAATGGTGCTGTTCACTTATTTGTAAATAGGATTTCAGGGAAGATGCATAGCTATGACCAGTGATCTTTATTAATTCTTGTTCTTGAATGCCAATGCGAGTCATATTTGAAAGTGCTGTGCATCCACTGGAGAAGTTTCTGTTTTTGACGTCCAGACCAGTGCTGTTTGAAATGTGGAAAACAAAGAAACAAATGCTAGGGTAGTGATAAAAATAAACAAATGCTAGGGACGCGATAAAATTAAACAAATGCTAGGGACGCGATAAAATTGTGCGATAAGCAGCTATGATTGGTTGAAATACGTCCTTTTGCACCGTTTTATTGGTCAAAAGTAGTGTGACAAGTGTAATAGTCAGTGTAAAATAACACAGTTCTTACAAAAAATGATGATCTGACTTGCATGTACCTAAATCTACGTAGAAAAAAAATAAAGGACTTATAAAGTTAATGGAAAATTGGAGGAAGTGTAAACTGTCATTGCTGAATTGCAATCATGGATGTTTGGAAGAGATTAGAACATTGTTTAGCACAGGGTGGCTTACATTTACACTTACACTTACAATGAAGAGTGTACGTACATAAACAACATACAGCATTTCTGTTGCTTTGTGAATAAACAATAAAAGTTAAAAAAAAAGTTTGAATAAAAGTTGTTTCTCTTTAAAAGTAGTTTCCAATGGTCCCTTCAATGACCCATGTTCTCATTTGAAATTTCGAAGTTGATCACAGGTACCCCTACTTCCGGTTTGTTAATGGAAATGGTACTGCCACCAATCGATTCTTTACATAGGTTTTGGTCATCAAATTTTTTTATGAACAACCAGTATCACATAGTTTTCGAGGAAAAAGACTGATACGGGCTGAAACACCCGGTATATTTCAAGACCTGGCGACACGAACAACAATACTTATTTACAAACATATTTCCAAAAAACCAATATACGCAAGTCATCTTTTAATCTTTATCATTATAATATAATCAAATTCATATAGCCTACATACTCATAAAACATAATTGTAATGCTGTAGTTGCAATAAAATATAATCCAATTCACATAAATACCCATATCGACTTCGTCTCATCTTTCCAAACTTCTCCTCGTTCCCGTAAATCTCACTTACTACACTTGTATTGCAATATACTATTTTCCATTTCCACTGCCATAAGAATGCTATTATTATCTTCTTTTCAAAAAAGTAAATGTATTTTACAGTTGCATTGTTGGTTGCTATTGACGACGGTACGTAAGTCACTTGTCAAGTTTATTTATAAACGCTATAACATCTGTGGTCATATCGCGTGTTTAAGATCTGTGAGTATACCAGCAGGCCGTTGTTACTATTGTTGAGTTCCTTTTTTCTATAGTGTGTTGTAGATGGCTTGTCGTGATGTAACTGATTTTAGATTTTTATTAATGTTTATGATGTTGGTGATTGAGGCGGTGATGAATCATGGTATGTAAATTTCCAATCCGGGATTTGCCTTTGTGACTGAGGGAAACCATGAAAAACTCCCATTCAGATTGGCAGACTGCAGGGTTTTAACCCTGGACCTCTCGAATACGAGTCTCAAACGCTACCGTCCGAGCCAACTCGCTCGGTGTAAGTCACATTTCTTCCCTAGAGAAGTAAGTGAAAATATGTTTCGCTTAATAGTCGCATAGCAACAAACAAACGAGTTCTCAAAACTGGACGAGTCTTCATCAGTTCTGATATTAATATTAAGAAATATATTTTATCCATGACCATAACGA
This sequence comes from Periplaneta americana, assembly GCF_040183065.1. Lineage (NCBI taxonomy): Eukaryota > Metazoa > Arthropoda > Insecta > Blattodea > Blattidae > Periplaneta > Periplaneta americana. The sequence goes on along the minus strand of NC_091132.1, from coordinate 120,208,304 downwards.
AAAACATGCCTTTACTAAATACTTTTGCGTTTGTAAAGTAGGCTTTTATTCAACATTACTTTATTCCACTAGTGAGATAAAGACTTTACCTCACAGTTTGAACTTTATCTCACAGTTCATTAGTATTTTCCTAGTACCCGGGTACACACGTATACATTTTTCATTGAACTATTACTCAAGAAGTTAATATATTAGTTACTAGATGTCACTTAATCTCCTTCTCTTTTCTCTATCTGCTACGTCGTAATTTGTACATTACATCCATATCTAATATGCATCTTTTTAAAATTTTGTAATAATTTACCTTTTGGGATGCGAGGAGACTTGAACCTACGAAGTTGGGTTTATAGGATTTTAAAACAAAACGCGTTAGCCAACTGAGCTAAACAGACATGATGATTAGTTAAGTTTTAATATTCCTCTTAAGTTTACAGAAGTAAAATGTGAAATTATTTTAATCACATTAGTTCCGTGAACACTTCTAAATAATCCCTGAAACTTCAAAAAGACGAAAATAGAAGTTTAAATTGAAAAAATATATATTAAAATTATATAATTAATTATAATTTGTTATTTATCCAACGCCTTAGATACCATTCTTCACTAATCATGGCCTCCTACATCATGACCTACCTAGTATAGGCCTACGTATTGATTCTAAAATCCATGCCATGGTATGTGATTACATGAGGACTTATTTTCAACATATTTTCTTTTATAAAACATAATTTTTCGTTATGGTCATGGATAAAATTACGTATGGTACTTGTGAGCGTGATCTTTATTGCACTCGTGTAATTTAAGCACTCGGCTGACGCCTCGTGCTTAAATCTTTCCGCTCATGCAATAAAGATGCACTTACCTCACAAGTACCATAAATAACTATTTATTGCGTAAAAGAGTGGAAGAAACATTATGTGCAATTCGTGAGTTAAGTAAAATTTAGTCGCTCGGACAACTTAATTACAGTCCTTGCTATCGCTCGGGCGCAATTTTGTCCTTGATCAGTAAAAACTACTTAACTCCCGTAACACATAAATACGATAACTATTGTTTGTTTTCTCTTACGCACAATGAGCGGAGTTCGAAATCAGCATGGCTCATTGTTTAAGAATAGAGTGACTTTGATTATCAGCATGTAGCGTGGATTTCTGTGATGATTTTTCTTTGCTAGAGGCTGAAGAATTTAGGGGAATATTACAGCGGAAGAATAGAAATTAATCTGTAGATAATAATTCCTCAAAAGAAATTGTGTTTAAATTAGCACATAGTATTCTATTAATTTATTCATTTAGACATTTCTGCTTTTCAGTTCTCGTTATTTTCTACCCTTTTCCATGAAAAAAATGTTAGTGCAAACACTCGTGATGCCCCACTTCGATTACTGTAATATTCTGCTTACTGACTTAAGCGTTACTTCGGCGCAGAGACTGCAACGTGTTCATAATATGTGCGTCCGTTTCGTCTGCAATATTCGCCGGGCTGATCATGTAACATCATCCCTCGAAATGTTGTCCTGGCTCCGTCTAGAAGATCGTAGGAAAATCCACTGTCTTTCCCTTCTCTTTCACATATTGCATTTCTCCACTCCTGTCTATCGTGCGTCTCGTTTTCAAAATTTATCCACCCATCATAACCTAGACACACGATCACAACACTCCTCAATATTATCCATTCCCTCCCACCGAACATCCTCATATTCATCTTCTTTCACTGTGGCTGTTCCTCGGCTTTGGAATTCCCTACCGAGTAATGTCAGGGACTGTCAGACATCAAACCAATTTAAGAATAGGCTAACGAAATATTTTTCTAACAATTCTTGTTAACACTAATAGCTGTTTGAGGTTTCTCAATGTTTAATGGTTATATATATCACAGATAAATATCTAAATTATCTCATTATTATTATTATTACCATTATTATTATTATTATTATTATTATTATCACTATTTCTTACCAATATTTATTATTGTCACACTAACATTACTTATCCAACTTTCATTATTTACTTTCATGTTGTTTTATGGTCTAGATATTAATGTAATAACTATGTAAGCAATTGTATTCAATTAGAATTAGAGTCTGGCTGGGCAGAAGAGAAGGCCTACTGGCCTTAGCTCTGCCAGATTAAATAAATAAATAATTATTAAATTATTATTATATTCAGCTAGTTGCGATATTTCTCTGACAGATGGCCTGTCTTTCGAGGAAGGTGACAAGATGACATACGTAATGATGTTATTAAGGATTATAGGATTGGAAAGAAAGCTGATCGTGGTCCTTGTAACTAGTACTATCCTAGCATTCGCCTGTAGAAACTTGGGAAACCACGAGAAACCCAAATCAGGATAATCTGCCACTGAGATTGATCCCCGAACCTTTCTGAGCAAAACAGACTAGTTAACGACTATACTTCAATGCTCGGTATATTCTATGTACCTCAAAAATCACGAAACAAATTGTCTATTTTGAAGAAAATCACTATCGTGTGCTATTGCCTTAAAAATGTTACTTTTCACTAAAATTATTGTTTTTAATATGCATCATTTACTGATTAAATGACTCATAGGTACTGAATACTGAATGTGAACGAAATTCGCTTGATAGTTCATGAAAAATCGATGTGCAAAGAAAGACAAACTGGCGTATGTCGAGAAATTCATAACGTTTATTTCTTGAAAACCTCCAAATTTATTTTTTGCAACACCATAATACTTTCTCATTCATTTCAAATTATTCCTATCACAGCCATGGAGGACAAAGAAGGCGTGTGATGTAAATGAAGCCACCTTTACAGACGATGGCATTAGCAGCAGTAGGGATGTCAGCCCTACTTGCTGTGCGTCTTTACTTACAAGAAAATAATCCTACTACTCATTTCTGCTAGAGGCTAAGTAAACCCTAGGATCATAGTGCGAAAGCAAGGATTAGATTAATGGACAAAATCTATTACTACATCGATAATCGAAGCCGCGACGCACAGTGATCCTTTTTCGCTATATGGCCGCGCAAAATACAAAAATTGAGTATCGCATATTTTCATGTTTTATTGAGTTTTTAATTATTGTAATATCCAAGGATACGAGATTTGCTATTGTTATGTTTATTTATGCAGCTCTTGTGTTGTAGAAGAAGTCAGAAGTATGGCGTTTTGAGAAGTTTTACACCCGGAAATTTAGAATTATCAATGATTGGTCAAAATTTTTTCAGAAGACTAAAGTCAGTACCTTATTCTTTATATAAGAACTAGCAGCTACTTTTTGCAACTTTGCCTTTTTTTCAGGTTTTAGTACTCTCAGAAGAGGTATCGCGGAACGATCTTTTTCGTGTTTGGCGCCATATGGATGACAAAGCAGAAAGAAGTGATGAACTGTTTAACTGTTTACTGTAAAATAATGGTTTGAAAAATTACAGATAATCCGTTTTAAAGGTACTGTTAACATTTTTAATTTTACTTGCTTGTCACCGAATCCTGAGTAAATACCAGTCCCAAAAAGAAGTGGCTAGAGAGAAATTTGTTTTGAATGAACAAAATATAGAAAAAGTTTCCATAAGTGCTTGTCATATAATGCTGAATATGCTTTTGGTGTCGTCAGATCGTGTAATAAGCAGTCTCGCAAAGAAAACACCAAATACAAGTGGATCTATACTCAATGAAGTTCTTTGTTTATCAAGATCCCGCGCCCACTTCAGGAACTTAATCCTAAACCTACAGCAGCACTGAGAACTAAATATTACTGAAAACACTTTTAACAATGAATTACATTAAAGGAAAAATTAGTAGTGACAACTGTTCATTATTAGTGTATGTCATGTCATCGTCCCCATTACTTTATAGGCCTACTTGTCAAATTTTCCTCACAATTTATAATAAAGAAACTAGCGATGTCATAATATAAAACACTGAAGTGATAAATGTGTGGTACATCCCTCAAAATGAATGTCTGATTACAATACCACCCTTCTTAGAAGGACCACATAAGTAGCACGTAGCTGCAGGAATGGCACGCGCCTCACTGCGACTGTAGAGGTGAAATCATTACTGTGAATATAAGTATAAATATATGCAGACAATATATAGGAATATACTCACGTGCATGTAGTTTTAATGTATTATGCATTTTGTTATGATAAACTTGTTAAATTTGAGGCACCCACTACTTTCTCTATGGAGAGAGAATGTACTTAGGCTACTGATTGTAGTGAAATATCTTACTTGATTAACTTAAAGGAAACCATGTAGGCTAGTGTTTTTATTGAAATATTATGCCATGTGTGAAGTTAAGAGTGCAATTAAAAAAAATTATAATGGAACTGATTTCTTCCATGTATTTTACTTACGTATTTTATACATACAGTGATGAAAACTTGATGTCCTACAGTGTTGTTGCCTATAGAATACCTAACCTATATGTCTGTGATTGAGAGTTAGTATTAAGCCTAAATTTAATTCGAATCATGTCGATATGGATAAAGAAAATGCTTAACATATGTACAAATTGTTATTTTAATGTTTCTACATCATTTTAATAGTGAATCAAATTTTGTGCGGCTAGATAGCGTAAAAGGATCACTGTGCGACGTTCCGACTTGTGACGCTATGCCACTCCTCATTATACGTCGTAAGAAAGCATTACTCAGAGGAAATGAAAAGCGTTGAAAATGGACAATATTTATTAAAATAAACTAATTACATAAAGAAGGAAATAAATTAATTTTACTAAACAACTAGGGAAAACAAATGAAATACATATAAATAGGCCAATTAAAATGCGAAACATATAAAACAAAATAAACAAAATGAAAAATGAGAAATGCATAAATTGATAGACAAACAAATAAAGAAAATCAATAAAGTAATTAAATGGGCCAAATAAATAAATGAAATGATAACGGTAACGACGACGACGAGGATGATGATGCTAGTGCAGTGCTTTGTGTGGAGTGTGGCATTGTAAGGGGGAAGAAACATGGGCATTACGACGAAACGAAGAGAAGCGACTAGAAGCATTTGAAATGTGAATATGGAGAAGAATGGAGAGTGTGAAATAGACGGACAGAATTAGAAATTAAGCTGGTTTGGAAAGAGTGGGTGAAGAAAGAATGATGCTAAACCGATCCGGAAAAAAAAAAAAAAAAAAAAAGGAATTGGTTGGGTCACTGCCTGAGAAGGAACTCCCTGCTGAAGGATGCACTGGAAGGAAGAAGAGTTCGGAGCAGAAGATATCCGATGTTAGACGACATTAAAATATGTATATGGATCATATGTGGAGGCTAAGAGGAAGGCGGAAAATAGAAAAGATTGGAAAATGCTGGGTTTATAGTGAAGGACCTGCCCTTGAGCAGAAAACTATGAATGAAATGAATGATGACGATAATGATGATGATGATGAATAATTATAATATTGGAGAAACGTTTCTTTTGAAGTAATAATAATTTTACATACTGGAGAATGTATATTCCTTAAATGTAATGTAGTTAATAATAAAGTTCGTTTCTAAACTTTGAGAAAGAAATAAAGTAAAATAGAATCAACGAACAAAGACATTAAAATCATTGTGCATCCTCTTAATTCAATTAACATTTTAGTAGTAGTAGTAGTATTTATTTATTTAACCTGGTAGAGATAAGGCCGTCAGGCCTTCTCTGCCCCTCTACCAGGAGATTCCAACTACAATATCAACAATAAAATTACAATTAGTATTAAATTTACAATTACAATTACAAATAATATTACAGTTAATATTAAATTTACAATTACAATAAAATCAAAGTACGAAAAGATTACCTGAATAATTAAAGCTAGATAATTTATCATAGAGAAACAAAGAATATTTTATATTTACTGAATTACAAATTAAATCTAGAATAACAAAATTGTATAATGATGAAATTACTGGATATTGAAATATTTTGTGATAGATTAAAGAAACTATTTACAAGTAATCAATTACTGACCAAGTGCCTAGTAAGTTTTCGTTTGAATTCAATTTTATTTCGACAGTCCCTGATGCTAGCAGGTAGCGAATTCCAGAGTCTTGGCAGGGCTATTGTGAAAGAAGATGAGTATGAGGAGGTGCGATGGGATGGTATTGTTAGTATTGTTTCATGACGAGAGCGTGTGTTCAGATTATGGTGGGAAGAAAGGTAAGTGAAGCGAGACGACAGGTACGAAGGAATAGAAGAGTTCAAGATTTCGAAGAGAAAGAGAAGTGAATGTAAATTTCTTTTCTTATCTAGTTTAAGCCAACCTATTGCTTCCAGGGATGGGGTAATATGATCATATTTACGAACATTGCTTACAAAACGTACACACAAATTATGAGCACGTTGAAGTTTCGTTTTGTTGTCGCTGGAGAGGTCAGTCAGTAAAATGTCCGCATAGTCGAAATAGGGAAATGCAAGTGTCTGCACAAGGGACTTTTTTAAGCAAGAGGGGAGATGAACATTTATCCTTTTTAGCACATGGATAATAGAATATACTTTTCTGCAGGTTTCTGTGATTTGCATGTCCCAGTTGAGATTATTATCCATGTGAATGCCAAGATTTTTTACTGAAGAACTGAAAGGGATATGCACTGTACTTACTTTAACAGGGGAAATGTCGAGGTGTTTTACAGCGTCGGTTTGCCGTTTGTGTCCTAATATAATTGCTTGTGTCTTTCCAGGATTTATTTTAAGACGGAGTTTCTTTGTCCATGTCACAATCGAGTCAATGTCTTCGTTCAATTTATCTATAGCGTCATTTACTCGGTCTAAGCGGGAAGAGATGTAGCATTGAAGGTCGTCAGCATACAAGTGATAGTTACAATGCCTTACAAGAGATGTAATATCATTGACATATATTGTGAACAACAATGGTCCGAGTACCGACCCCTGTGGTATACCTGATGTTATGTCAAGCCAGGAGGAGCTTCGATTCCCGGATACAACACATTGTTGTCTTTCCCGCAAGTAGGATTCGAACCAGCTCACAGCAGTCTCTGACAAATACATATTTCTCAATTTATGGGTGAGCAGGTCAAAATTTACAGAGTTGAAAGCTTTGCTAAGGTCAAGAAGTGTTAGTATTGTTACTTTATTAGAGTCGATTGCTTCACGAATGTCTTCTGTCACTTTAAGTAGAGCAGTGCTTGTGTTGTGTCCAGCTCTGAAACCTGACTGATACTCGTCGAATAGTTTGTGTTCGTTCATGTAGTTAGTAATTTGTCTGTGTACGATTCTTTCCAGTGCTTTTGAAATGGCTGGCAGGATACTGATTGGTCTATAGTCGTTCGGGTCGGTGGGAACTTTGACTTTTGGAAGAGGAAGAACGAAAGCTTGCTTCCATATTTTAGGGAAAGTTGAAGTGATTAAGGAACTATTGAATATATGTGCAATCGTAGGTATTACTATCTCTTGTATTTTCTGTATAAGTATTATGCTAATGTTGTCTGGCCCTTGGGCTTTTGTCTTGATGCGTCGGATGGCTTTCATTACGTCAATGGGAGTGACGTCGGTAAAATAGAATTTGTCTCGAGTTGGGGGAACTGAGTCAGGCAAAACTGTGTCTTGTTTCGTTGTGTCGTTCAAGCTCGGGTCCTTTACAAAGTGTTCGTTCAAGCGGTCAAGTGGGATGGGAATGTCTGCTTGTTCACTAGCCCTTCCAAGTCCAATAACCTTCAGATTTTTCCATAATTCGGAAGGGGTTGAGTTGGGTTCTATAAGTTTGTAGGAGTATTTCAGTTTAGCGTTTCTTATTAGTTGAGTCGTTCTATTTCTTAGGTGTTTATAGGAGTTAAAATATTCGTCGTTTTTGTTGCGGGTGTATTTTCTATAAGCTAAGTCGCGTTCGGACATCAGGCTACGTATTTCAGTCGTCATCCAAGGGGCTGGGTTTCTTCTGGTACGTTTGGTCTTTAATGGTGCGTGTTTGTCATAAAGTTGAAGTATTAACGTATTGAATAAGTCTACTTTCTCGTCTACAGTTCGTAATGTCCAGATCATGTGCCATGGAAGTTGTGCAGCGTCTTCTTTCAGTGCAATATCATCTATTCTTTTAATATCCCTGTAAGTAATTACTTTGGGAGCCGATTTAGGACACTGCAGATTAAATGATAGATAAATGATATCATGCCCTGATAGTCCTGGTGCAGGCAACTGTCCATGCGTCAGTATTTTGTCGGCATTGTTAGTAATTATCAAGTCCAGTAATGTGTCTGTACTTTCCGTGTGATGTGTGGGAGCTAGGGGTAGGATTACCATATCAAGGCACTGAAAGAATGATTGAAGTCTTTTAGTCGTACTAGAGTGTGAGTCAAGTAAGTTTGAATTGAAGTCACCCATGATTATAACGTTCTCATATTGCGGCGTTACGTTTAGTAAGGCGGTTTCGAAATCATCTACGTCATATATATGTGGGGGTTTATATACGACACACACTAGACATTTTGTGAATAAGGTACAAATTTCAATGAACATGAACTCGGGTTTGGCAGAGTACTGGCTTGGAGAATTATGAATAATTTTAGGTCGCAAATCGGATCTAATATAACCTGCCACCCCTCCGCCTCTCTTGCCTTCTCTGTCATTACGGCAAAGCGTATAGCCAGGAAGGTTTACGAGAGTGGAAGGAAGATTAGGATGTAACCAAGATTCGGAGATAAGAATAACGTGAATGTCTAAAGGTGAGAAGATAGAAGAAAATTCGTCAAAATGACACAACAGACTTTGTGCATTCACGTGAACAACATTAAGTGACAAAGGAGAGAAAGAAAGCGCAGCCTTGAGTATGTCTGCGGTACAGGGCAGTGGGCAGGTAGGGTTGTTATTGTTCGTGTTAATAGAGGGCACCGGACTCTGTACACTGACCTGAGGGACTGTCGGGTGAACATGCTGCTTTTGGTTCTCAATGGTACCAACCTAAATGCAGTTGAAGTTTTTAAACTATTTCCTAGCAATAATAACTTAAGATTACAGTGCTAAATGCTAAAGAAATAAGAAGAGAAAAAGTTAATTATTAAATTAATAAAGTTAATAATATAGTAAAAGTTATAGTAAATAAGTTAATATAAGTATAACACTAGACTAAATCAATTAGAATAATACTAAAGTAATTATAACACTAAATCAAAGGAAATACAGTAAATAAAATCAGAAATAATCTGTGAGTGCAGGCGAGTCGCATAACAGAACTAGTGAATGTCAGACGCACGAGAAATCTGCCTCTTGACCTCTCCAGTTTTGACAAAGATGTTGCCATCAATTGTCCAGACACTAGTGACGCCATACTTGTCAATACATTGTCTTAACAGTTTGTGCCTGGCTTGAGTCAAGTCTTCTCTAATCGTAATTGGTTTACCTTTAAGTTTTTTCTTGTTCAGGAAGACTTCCCTTCTTTTCCTGTAACTCACGAACTTAACGATCACCGGTCGCGGGCGTTCTCCTCTCCTCCCCACACGATGGCTCCTGTCGATGTCGTGCACCTCCAATTCCACACCGATTTGGGCTGCGACATCAACTGCTATCGCGTCAGTATCCTCACCCTCAGACTCTGGCACCCCGAAGATACGCAGACACTGACGGCGTTGATACTGCTCCAAGCAGTCGTGCTTTTCTTCCAACTTCGCTTCTAGAACAGAAATTTTCTCGTCCTTTTCTTTTAAGGCCGTTTCCAATTTCTCGATAAGAGCACTGTTTCTGTCGAGTGCGGCCTTTAACTCCGACACTATCGCGTCCCGCACCGAGTCCTTTATTAGGTTGGCAAGTTCACTCAACATGGCGGGATCCCTCCACGCTTCCTGTACACTGCGCCTAACACCATCGTCAGCAGCTGGAACCTCTTGCTGTTGGTTTCTCCTTCCCATTTTCAGGCAAGCAGGAACTGAGTGCTATATACACTGATTTGACACAAAACTAGCGTACACAACTTACAAACACCTCCGAAAAAGTAAGCGAACTCACGAGCCGATACAAGCGTCACACTCTACAATCCGCCATGTTTCTCTGTCCTTATTGTTATTTTATTGATATGAATAAACAAAACATCAACTCGTAATCAACTTTATATAAAGGCCTAGTTAAAAATGAATAATTTTACAATCTGTCTACAACACAACCAGAAAACAAATACCTTATTACATACTTGTCTAGCGTAAAACTTCTTTCGTTGAAATGCGAAGTTCTCAGGAATAAAAATGATAAATCGTTTTTCCTGGTAACAAAACAATTTTCCGTTAATTGCGTATTTCAATGTTTGTTATGACCAGTTTAGAACGTAAAGCTAGGCAAGGAATTCATGATTTCTTTTCATGCGATGTGGTAACGGTAGAATCATCTTTACCGCTGTGTTAGCGGTCACTAGTCTTCAGCTGTTTGTGGTTTTGTAATCATACTCTTAAATAAATGACATTGCACTGCAATGAGGGAAACTGATATGAACGACAACAGCATTATGATGTGTATTTGATCTAAAAGAAACACTTTAAAACACCAGTGAAGTTGATGAAATTTGTTTTATCATGTATTTGTAAACCATAAAGCATTATTAGTTTTGTGTCGATTTATTTCATTATGAGGGAGCACAAATTATATATGGAAAGTAATAATAATAATAATAATAATAATAATAATAATAATAATAATAATAATAATAACGCTTGACATTGCGAATAAATGTTGTAAGAAACCTTGTCGACACAGATTCACAGATTTATGCTTAACAGGCGCACTTCTTTAAAGAACACAGTTGGAATTTTCCCAAATATCTAAACGGCAGTTCATTACTAGGGCTAGGGTTTTGATGACCTATAAATCATGAAAAAATGTCTTAAAAACAATGCATTTATGACCTAAAAATCTTTCAAAAATGCCCTAAAACTGATCTTACATAATTGGCTAAGTAGGAAAAGAGGTTTTGTACTACTTAATATTTAGACAGTAATTAAATTAAATTATAGTACCAACATTTAAGTTTATTTAATTTTACATACGTCTAATTTTTTCTAAATAGTACACTTCAATTAAAATTATTTTACCTGATGTAGTTACCATGTAGTCCACCACAAGGTCACTCTTATCCGGAACTAGCAGGTATAGAGGAGTCTATATTGAAGGGGTGGTTGGACTGATTCATTAGACGGGGTGTACTACGTTAAAATGGCAATATTTGTGTGGAAAAATGATTAAAATATTATATGAGTACAAAATAAATGGGTATTAATGGACAAAATATGTAGAGAAAATATCAAAGGAAATAAACATTATTTTACATTAATAATGGGGGTTTATGGCAAAAATTAAAGAAAATGCCTAAAAAAATGACCGAATAAAACAAAAGATGCTCTTATGAGCCGAAACAGACAAAAAAAATGCAAAAAATGTCCTAACAAATATGTCTTAAAACACTCAGTTTATCACATAACATATAAATACTAAAGCAGCTATGTTTCTGGCTTACTAGAAAAAAGATACAATTACATCAAACTCCTAGCCCTATTCATTACTTTTCAAATGGAGAAACCATTTAGAGATTAAAAAAATGATAATTTTAGTTGTTTTTTTTACCTCCCTTTTATAAAGTGCAAATGAATCTCTTTTGGCATCTGTCAATTGGCGTACATTTTAGGAAAAGAAGAAAAAAACTACCTATATTAAGAGGTTTAAAAATAATTGTTGTATTCGTTTTGTGTTTGTTAATAGAGTACGTGATATTTTGAGAAGAATTTGTAATACTTATAGTACATTAGTGACTGATGCCTTTTCAAAACAATTGTATTCAAATGTTATTTTAAGACGAAGATATAGTGATATTCATTTAGCGTCGTCTTAAGAGGTTAGGTACAGCTTACAGCAGTAACATTTTGGAAATATTCAACATTTTTTCCCTCCATTACTGTATCTTGTACAATAATGAAAATTAGTATGTGTAAAACACTGTCCTTCTGCTATATGAAAAAAATATTTTTTACGATTTATAAAAATTATTTATATTTTTCTTTCAAAATTTAGTTCACTGTGCAGTGATGAAGCGTTTCCCACATAAATAAAAAACTATTCAACAATCTGTAATGAAATTTTTTGTGTATTTATGCATATGATATCTACATTATGACGCAAGATCACTTCTCTACCTTTGATAGATTGTCTGATAAAAAATAAATACATTTAAAAAATGGTCAAAAATCAGTATTTCCTTTTAACACAAAATAAAAAAAAAATTATTTTTTAAGGATTGTAGTTGAAAGAGCGTGATATTGTAAACATGAGTTTCAGCAATAAAATAAAAGAGAGAGAACATAAAAAAGTTAACAAGTTTATGAGTTATGAGAGAAAAGCTTCATCACTGCACAGTAAACTGCCACCATTTTGAATTTTGAAAAAAATAAACAATTTAAACAATAATTTTATATATATATATATATATATATATATATATATATATATATATATATAGATAATTTGAACTGGTAATGGAAATTACGGGAAAACGGCTGAACGGATTTTAATAAATGATGCCTCATTTTGAAGCTTGGAACCCAAAGTTTTTCAGAAAAATAGTAGTTTTCAGTGAAATGTCAATTTTCCTACATCATTTCCCTATTTTCCGAAATCCATCTTTCGTCAGTTTTGAGAACTAATTAATTGCATTTCAGAATAAAACAAAACACACACTACAATAAACAATAGGATATTACACGAAGACCATGACTTGCTGACATATTTAGAGCTGGAATTCAATTGGTTATTAAAGACTTCAAGACTTACTAAAAATAATTTACAGGTCTGATTCTGCAGTGTGTAATTTTGTCAGTACATGCTGTGTATTGGATATTAAAATCTACAAAACTTGAGGTGGTTTGATGACATTATTACTATTAGAAATGAAATATTATTATAGTTAATGCCATGATGTGACTATTTTTCGTTAATTATACATATTAATGCTATATTGATGTTTTGAAAGTGAAATGTTTTGGAATTATGTAAGGAGATGTAGAGAATATCTTAAATTAGATCTTCATTTCTATAATTTACTGAGTAGTGGATATATATATAACTGCAAAACCTACGTAAAATAATAATAATGTTATTAAAAATCAAATATTTTTATAGCTATTAATCAAGTGAGGTTGGGTCTTTTTCATATACTTAATGGCGGTGTGGTGTAGATATTTATATGCGTCATTCTCTACAGTATTGGCTTGAGAGAGCGCAAAAATTACAGTTCATAAGGAAAGACCAAAAGGTATTAATTACTGATATAATAAGAAGCCTACAAAATTACGTAATCTCTCGATCATTTCAGCAAGATCTCTTAGCAGGATAAAATTATTTTACCCTCTATATTTCAAGCTCTACATGCAGCAACTATACCAAGATGCTATGTCTATTGTTCGAAAGCATAGCAAACCTGACATTTTTTTAACTTCAACCTACAATCCACAATGACCTGAAATAGCTATTGCTTTACTCCCACATGAAAAACTGGCCGTCCTGACATTGTTACTTGCGTTTTCGCGCTTGAAACTCAAAAACTGAAGGTGGATAAGTTCAAGAAAAAGTATTTGGCATAAAAAATCATTCAGAGGGAGTACGTTTCATTGTTACGGAAGCAAATAATTTTCAAAATGTGTGGTATTCTTCACTGAAAATAAATCTGAAAAATTTTTATTTGAAAGTCTAATGAACTTAGTTTGCAGCATTTGCAGCACAAGCCACTACTAGTATGCTATTATTTTAATAGAACAATAGAAAAAATGGTAGGAAAATTAAAATTAACCAAAATTTCACAATACTATAATATTGTACAACATATAAAATATGGACATTGCAATAGTGTGTTTTCTTTACAGTCCGACACCGTTTAATAAACTAGTGTGAGAAATGAAGTTTTGTCAATTTAAGGGTTAAACTTACGTACCACGTAGCTCACAATTATTATTAGTGTAGACTATACATAAAGTGCGTATTATAAAAATTATTTAATTATAAATAATACCTAAAATCTGTTAAGATTTATGAGAGAACTACAGAATATTGGCTCCGTCCCATTTCTTGATAACGAAGATTACCCAAGTAGCTATGTATTTACAGTAACAAGACGTGCTAATGGTTTTTACTCGTTATTATAATGTTGAGACAGGGTTGTGGGCTGTCTTCCACTTTATTTAAAAAATATATATACAGAATGCATTTTAGAAATGGAATAAATCTTGCCATGCTATGAGTGATGGAATAAAAGACAAAATGAGCACTCCCTGTCATTTGCCGATGATCAGGTGAGAATAGCGCAGGGCAGAGAAGACCAGAATATATGGTAAAAAGGCTGTACTTATGAGACATATAAAGCAGATGGATTGAGAATAAATCTGAAGAAGACGAGTGTTTAGTGGTTGGTGGAGATGGACAGGATAAGGATTTTTCCGGAGTGGTGAAGATAAGCTCTGTGGATCACTTAAAATATCTTGGCATTCTTGGCTCTATTATTGGTAAATCTGGTACCGGTACTCGTAATGAGATGTAGCGGAACGTATCCGTCAAGCAAGAGGTGCAATTGAAGCTCTTAAAGGTGTCCTTTGGAGTCGGGAAATCCACCAGAAGACAAAAAAGATGATTTTGAAGACCATCGTTGAGAGCATTTTAACATACGGAAGAGAAGGATGGTCACTGACTGAAAGACAAAAACAAAAGCTACGTTCGGTGAAAATGCATGGATTGCGAAGGAGTTACCGAGTTTGTAGGTTTCAGCAAATTAGAATTGAAGTAATAAGAGAAAAAATGAACCAAAATAAATCAGTAACTGTAAGATTCGAAGGTAGAGCATTGCAGTGGTACATTCAAAAAGATGCCAAAAGATAGATGACCAAAGCAGATCTTGTCATGGTCACCACAAGGACACAGGAAAAGACAAAGTTCACGTATCACCTGGAGAGGAGGAATTTTTCCAGCGGAACCTTGATAAGGGCCAATGGAGTGACAGAAGACTCTGGTGTCAAGCAATAAAGGACAACCCCTGACAAGGGAATAAATCTTTAAAATGATGATGATGATGATGATGATGATGGTGGTGGTGGTGATGATGTTAGAACTAAAATTTGTGCTACATACCATTTTAATCAGATTTATTATTGAAAACGAGTTCCTGCCCGTGGAACTACATCTGGATGTATGATATCGGCTCGTACAGTGGCTATTTTACTCCACAGAGGTGGACAGTAGAAATAAACTAGACTAGAGCGAATCACCGCCACCGACTTGTATATTCTTACATTTAGTACTAAGCCTATTCCAAATTATTGGCGTTTATTTTACAGTTTATGTACAGTAGTGGCAAAAAAAAAAAAAAAACCGGACCGACCCTTGTAGCTGATTTCAGAGTCACAGATTCAAATTTGGTAGTCACAAAACACATCCATGAGTTAAAATTGTATATTGATATACATATTTGAAAGTCAATTAAGAAGCAACATTCTTAATAATTTAACCTTCATTTTACCTTTCCTCTCCAAACGTCAACAAGATATGAGTTTTTTTTTCATCTGCATCAATATTACATTTCTACCTCTATTCGGCAAGAATAAACTGCGTATTTTACATTAAATATCAGTACATACATCTGGCTTCACAACCATTGAAATTACCCACAGTTTTGACACATACACAGCAGGATTCACGACAAGGGTCGGTCCGGATTTAATTTTTTTTGCCATCTACGGTAATATCTAGGACTGTCTTGAACTTCCGTCACAGATACTTACTGTATGCTTCAACCCAATTTGCAGTTTTCATTAATCTTCTTTCTACACATAAAATAATAAATGTCTTCATATTAAGTGAATTTATATTTGTAAGTTGTATAGTATAAGTTGTTTACATACCGTTTTTGTTTGTTATCTGTTGAAATTCTCATATTATTCATTTGCGTCTAAGCGTCATTAGTTAGCAATCATTGAAGATTATCCTCACTGTCGCGTTCAGAACGACATCATTAGCGTAGAAATTATGTTACCTTTTTATATGCCTTTAACATCCGTTCTCACTATTAACTGCTTTTATGATCTCATCCATCAAGAGTCTTATGTATATTTGGTTTTCTACTGTTTCTTGCCAAGAATATAATTGTAAATTGTACGAAAATTATGGCGATGTACAGAAATAAAAAGGAGTGCTCGAAGAAAATCTGTTCCACAATCGTATATTTCGACTATAACGTCCTCCTAATATGGATCTCCGATATGGAAAGCAGATACTTTAGAGCCATTAGACTATCGAAGATAGATAATATGTTACTTTCGACATAGAGTGGTTGACATTAGTATTATTATTAGTATTATTATTATTATTATTATTATTATCATAATTATTATTATAGATTATATTAATTTGTCTACAGAATTTATCTGTAATATTGACACTTAATATTTAAAACATAAAACATAAAATTGCCTGGGATCTGACTCTTGCCCTTGGTGAAAGCTGTCAGTTGCCTGAGATACGACTTTACAAAGAGCAAAAAGAAAGAATCTATAGATTTTTGCGCTGTGTCATAGCCGTAGAAACACCCAGCGATTCAGAGTATGTATCGGCTCCATCATCAGGCAAAGATAAAAGGGAAACCTATTTGTTGGGTCTTCGGCTTTCCTCTTGATGGAGTTGATACATATTGAATTGAATTTCGGGAGGGGTACTACGAATCAGCACTACGACCTAGATCTATTTTTTTTTATGAAATTTATTGAATATACAATTTGTGGTCCTGCTAAGCATGGCTTGACAGTAAATGCTAATGTAGTACAATTAATCTTACAAAAACAGATTTTACATAAGAATATATATGATACTAACTAAGGTTGGACACTATTGTAACTCTATTAGTCAGTTTACAATGCCTTTTGACATTTTCTGACAGCCAAATATTAATTTACAGTCACTGATAAATGTATCGCACTGCAATATACCACTCACCTCTACCTCTCCATAGATCTTTTCCTAATTGTCTTCTTTCCATAGCTTCCAGAATGCCCTATTATATATGATGATTCATTATTACGTGTAAATACTTTGTGTGTGTAATGCAGAGGTGAAACTAAGATTGAAACGTTCTATACAACTTTTTCTCAAAACCTTTACTTCCAGAGTTAACGCCATTTTGCGTGGAACTTGCGCTCCCAAACAAAGAAAGGATGACACGCCAAATGTAAACTTTTTCTCACTTTCGTACAGTGCATTTGGACTTCAATACAAAAACAACTAAAGTCACTAAACCCATATCCTCGGCAGTCCACTTATGCACGTTTTGTGAACTAAAACTAAACACAGTAAAGAATGTAAAGCAATTTCTTCTAGACTTTACACATTTGCACAATTCTTATGTAATGCATGTTCAAAGTGTTGTCCTTCAACTTGAAGACATACCTGTGCTCGCCGCCTGAATGATCTCTGAACGTTACACAGAACGTTCAACTCATTACGAACAATTCCACAAGAATGTTCAATTCGCTGTTGTAGTACTTCTATATTAGGTGCAGCAGAGGCATACACTAACGATTTCAGGCGGTCCCGAAGGTAGAAGTCCAGAGGGTTCATGTCCGGTGATCTTGCTGGCCAAGAAGTTGGCCCTGCGCGGCCTATCCATTGATCTGAATACACAGCTTTGAGATACGCCCTTACGTTGCGGCAGTAATGTGCAGGAGCACCAAGTGCATAAACCATAAGTTTACTTGTGTTGCAAGAGGGATATCATGTAGCAGACCGTGCAATTCGCGTTCCAAGAATGCGCGCTAGATTTCCCCATTCAACCGCAGAGGTGAACTCGAGGTCCGAGTAACTGATTCCCCACAATACCACACCAAATGTGTGGGAGAACAGTAATGCTTATGCAGTTACTGCGATGTAGGTGCCATCTACTGGAACTCTGGAATTAAAGGTTTTGAGAAAAAGTTGTATAGAACGTTTTAGTCTTAGTTTCACCTCTACAACACACACACACACACACACACACACACACACACACACACACACACACACACACACACACAAAGTATTTACACGTAATAATTAATCACCCTGTATATGCACTATTATAACTTACAGTGTAATTTATAAACATTTAGGCCTACACAAACAATAAATTAAATTAAAGTTTATTATGATTAAATTACGTAATAATTTCTTAATCTATAAACGTTATGTTTAACGAAGACATCAGATTTTTCTTTAATATTTTCATGTTTCTAAAATTTTCGAAATTTGGAATTTGAATTTAAATCCAAGGCAGTTCGTAATTTAGACATTCTTTTCCATAATTAGTATTACTGTTGAGGATAAAACTTACTTGTTCTGATTGCGAGTGTTGTGTTCATGGCTAGAACTAATTTTTTATTCTTCTGAAAAGAAATAGTATAATATTATAGCCTACATTAATGCAGTCTTTTTGGTGATAATGTATTGCAATTTAGTTATAAAGTATAGGCCATGAATAGCTTTTATATTTTTCTTGATTGAATTTGTAGTAATAATTTTTACATTTTTTGTATTATAAACAGACGATTTAGATATTTTTATAAGTATTTCCCCAAGCCAGAATTCCATAATCTTATCGACGATTCTGGTAGTACAAAGTATACAGTGACAATATGTTGTATGGCATATTTCGTTTTATATAATATAATTTGTATAGTATCGTTCTGGGTTTATTTGAAACTATTTCAATAAATTCATCCCCATTTAAAATAACAATCAATCACGATCCCTAAATAAATGTGAGCGTCTGTATTTTTTATAATCTTCATCATCATCTCCTTCATGGATTAGATCATTACTGACCTGTTCCGGCTCCAAAGTATAGTTGATCACTCCATCTTTTGGTTGATCGTCCTCGACGTCTGAGACCTTGAGGCTTATAATTTAGGATCATACGGGGCAGCCCTTCTTCATTGATTCTGCTGACGTGTTCAAACCATTTATTTCTATATTCTTCTATTTTTGTTACTATGCTGACTACTTGTAGTTCTTTGTGGATATCTTCATTCATTTTCCTGTCTAAAAGAGTACTGTATAACCTGCTACATATCGAATAAATCCCATTTCTGCTGCTTCCACTCTTCTTATCATGCTTTTATTAAGGGTCCAGCATTTCTAGCCATACATCAATACAGGTAAAGCTAAAACGTTATAGAACTTGAGTAGAGTTTCTCTTCTGGCTTTCTTTCCTAGTGTTCTCTTAATTGTACCACAAATATGTTGGAACAGGTTTAATTTTCTATTAATATCCTTTGTCCTATCATTTCCTAGGAATACCCCTAAATAGTTAAAATCAGTTACCTGTTCTATTAAATGATTATTCACTACTATTTTGGCTCTTACTATATTCTTCCCATGGAACGCCATTACCTTGGTTTTACTTGGCGATATTTGTAGGTTATATTCAGCAGCAACTCTTTCTAATTGAAAAATGCCTCTCTGTAAGCTGTCCTGGTCAGTTGCTATCACTGTCTGATCATCTGCAAAGAGGAGTGTATGTAATTTTCTATTATCAACTCTAAACTTTTCTGATAAAATATATTGCCATTTCCTTATGACATCGTCATTATAAAGGTTAAACAGAGCGGGTGCTAAAGGGCATCCTTGTCTCACACCTTGATTTATCTCTATATTGGTAGTTGACTATCTGTTTCCATTTTTTATTTTTATTATTGTTCCAGTGTACAGGCTTTGAATTGCTCTTATTATGTGACTTGGAAAGCCTCGTAGGTTCATTATATCCCACATTATATTTCTTTTTACTTTATCAAAGGCTTTAACATAATCTATAAATGCTATAAATATTGGCAAATTATATTCCTTTCTTTTCTCAAGCATTTGCATTATTGTAAAAATACAGTCACAACAAGATCTGCCTTTTCTGGACCCATGTTGTTGTTCCAAGAGAAATGTTTCCGTTATATTATTAATTCTATTTCTCAAAATTTTTTATAATCATACAATGAAAATGTTCTATGTTTTTTGCATATAAACATTCACAATTGATAGATTTAATACATATTTCCATTAACATTGTACCAACCTTCAAGCTAATCACATTCCCAATCCACACCGGTTGACTACACTAAGGTTCGCTGGGTATCAATATCAATGTTTCGAGTAGTCCCCATGAAAAATCCCAGACTAGACCAGAACTCGAACCCGTGTAATAGGCCAAAGATACTACCGGAGAGGTGAACTGATATACAGGGTGTTTCCGAGGTGGTGTTACAAACTTTCAGGGATGATGGCGAAGGGCACATGTATCAATTTGAGATAAGGAACCCTGGTCCGGAAATGACCGAGTCGAAAGTTATAAGCAAAAATAGTTGTGTGGAAATGGAATTGTAACTTGGCACCACGTGCCCTCCTTCCCTTAACCTTTGGAACAGTCGTGGAAAGATGCTATGGGCCGGATGTCTCCTACGTGGATACTTGTCCGATACAATCTGTGAGCTTGTTTACTGTTCCCATTGGCTCATCCGTATTCGAAAATCAGGTCTGCATATTCTACTCTCGTGTACTCCTCCATTTCACTAGGACTGATCGACTGGACACTGCAACTTGTACACATACACTGCTGTCTACAGACGTGCATATTAGGACCGACCATGTCCGTTACACATTACGCTATCTGCATTGCTTTTGTGTAGTTTCCTGTCCCCATCCCTCAGACAGCGCACTGAATGGAATACTGTAAGTAGACAACGTAAACAACGTTAGATGAATACAGTATATGTAAGATGTACAGATAAATACACATAAATAAGGTGTACAGAGGAATAACATTATTTCATTTCCTCAGAACAATTTTTGCTTGTAACTTTCGACTCAGTCATTTCCGGACCAGGGTTCCTTATCTCAAATTGATACATGTGCCCTTCGCCATCATCCCTGAAAGTTTGTAACACCACCTCGGAAACACCCTGTATAGATACGCAACGTTGGATATTTTCCTAAAGCCAAAAATCTTACACCATGTTAAACACCGTGAAAATATTAAATGACTTGAAAGAGTTTATCATATCTCTATTTTCGAAGTTGCACACATACTATTTCGTGCCTGAAAACGACAGGAAAATATTCTATCTCATTCAGACGTCACGATATTCCTAACTGCATCAATTTGTCTCCCTTTGTCTTATGATGGAAGAGTTTCGTTTTAATGTACACTGACAGACGGGCAACTGCTGTTGCTGCTGGAGGAATACCATATTGCAGGCAGGGATGGAAAGTTGTTTTAGTGGAACAAGTTCTCATGTTTCTTCATTTCTATGAATCGCGAAGTCAATTGGAGACCTGTTTGTTCGATCTGCTGTGTACTTGTAGCTATATAAGATTAATTCGTAATCCGATGCGATACGAAGTAGGCGGGGAATGGTCTGCAGCAACAGCACAGCACAGTACTAGATGGGAACTAAAGTCTAATCCGATCAGCGTTGCCAACCACCAAGAGTTAAGTGATTCCCTAAAAAATAATTGCAACATTAGAAATATCATACACGAAGATAGTTCATCATTCAGACTGATAACAAATTGGAGCAATGGTGGATTGGAAATTAAAAGGAAAACTTATTTAAGGTAAACCGTGAGTGAAATTTGGAGAAACCCCTAGGCTAAATAGTTTTTTTTAGTTGGTTATTTAACGACGCTGTATCAACTAGGAGTCCACACCTGTGGAGTAACGGTTAGCGCGTCTGGCCGCGAAACCAGGTGGCTTGGGTTCGATTCCTGGTTGGGGCAAGTTACCGGGTTGAGGTTTTTTCCGGGGTTTTCCCTCAACCCAATATGAACAAATGCTGGGTAACTTTCGGTGTTGGACCCCGGACTCATTTCATCGGTATTATCACCTTCATCTCATTCAGACGCTAAATAACCTAAAATTAATTTATTTAATCTATTTTAAATCCACCACCAACAGAAGTAGGCTTCCAATTACAGGTGGCTTACATAGATATATACACAAAATACATAATAAGAGAAAAAAAACAAAACAAACAACACAAACGAAAGAAACAAAATACATAAAGGTAATAGTTGCTAGAATATAATATTACAGTTAATATAGTGCCAAATGTCAATATAAAGATGCAAAATTATTTAAAAATTAGAGCAAAACATTATAACACACTTCTTCATAATTTAAATATCTAAGGAAATATAATTATTTTTAGTATTGTATGAAATTTTTCAATTGTTAAACTGAAATCTAATTGAGAATCACAGCATAAAGACAGAGAGTTGTAAGTATTACATGTAACAAACAATGGAGAGTTCTTGAAGAAAACAGTTCTAGGAATAGGAATAATAAAAGGTTGCCTATGACGTAATTCTGTTCTGTTTACATTGAATTGAAGGAATGTAAGAAAATCACAGTTATTCAATATACCGTTAACAGTCTTATAGAGTAAAATTTGACTATTTATTAATCGTCGAGATTTTAAAAATTTATAATTAAATTCAAAAAGTAACTGATTATATGAAATTTGTTATCATGAGAAGACACGTGATGTTTTTTTTTTAAATATAAATAACGTAAAAATCTTTTCTGTATCCTTTCTATTTGCATCTGATGGGACTGGAACTGAGGTGACCATATTACAGACGCATACTCTAGCTTACTCCTAACTAGAGTTTTATATAGGCCTAGAGTATCAATAGTATTTATATTTTTTTAATTTTTTTTGTTTTTCTGATTGTAAATCCTGATTTTCTATATGCATCAATTACCACGTGATTTAAGTGCATTTTAAAACATAAGTTGTGTGTAAAATAAATACCCAAAGCTTTAAATGATTCTACTCTAGGTAACTTCACACCATTAATTTCATAAGAATTTTGAGCAACTGTCTTATTTTTAGAATATTTCAGAAAGCAACATTTATTAAGATTTAACAGAAGAAAATTATCGATTCTCCATCTATATAGTCTGTCCAAATCATGCTGTAGATCAAAAACGTCTTGTTGTTTGCCAATGACTTTATACAATTTAACATCATCAGCATATAGTAAACATTTAGAGTTCAAAATCTGTTTAGGTAAGTCATCGATATAAAGTAAAAAGAACAAGGGACCAAGATTGGATCCTTCGGGTACACCTGAAGTTACTGTGAATAGTTTTGATTTTACTTGATTGAATGAAACATACTGCTGCCTGTTTGTAAGATATGACGTTATTAACTGTAAGTATGAAAAAGATAATCCAAAACTTGAAAGTTTATTAATTAAAATTTTATGGTCAATTTTATCAAACGCTTTGAAAAAGTCAAGGTATATCAAGTCTAAATTTCTGCGATTATGTAATGTAGTAAATGCCTTTTGTGTAAAATTAATTAGATTTGTTGTGGTAGACTATGGCTGTAAAATCCATGCTGATTTATATCAATTGCACTATAAGATGTTGATAAAGCGTCGTAAAATAACCTACTAAAAATCAACTACTAGGTTATTTAGCGTCGATGAGATTGGTGATAGCGAGATGATATTTGGCGATATGAGGCCCAGGATTCGCCATAGATTACCTGGCATTCACATTACGGTTTGGGGAAAACCTCGGAAAAACCCAACCAGATAATCAGCCCAAGCGGGAATCGAACCCGCGCCCGAGAGCAACTTCAGAGCGCCAAGAAAACGCCTTAACCGGCTGAGTCACGCCGGTGGCTGCTAAATAGTTACTGAGTTTTAAAATTATGTATATTTTTATAATTACGTCACAAAAAATACCCCCGTGTTACAACTTTCAAATTTGGTATCAATTTTTAATATATGCTTATCGATTTACGTTACTGCTTTTATATTCGTACTAAGCACAGTAAAGTTTGCTCTGAATTCGTAAGTGATGATTCTGAATGCATATTTACTTGTAGTCCACTACTCGTCTGATATATTTTTACGGGTTAGGCGCGAAGGCGTCCTTGTTCATAGTAGTGTTTTAACAGAGAAGGAGAGTTAAGTAGAAAGTAGGAATGACATAGAATCAGAATAACACATTTCAAACATCTGTGGTATTACTCGACCGAGGCGAGTGGAACCGCGAGCGTAATGTGAACTATAGCGATGAAGCTATACGAACTCAGGTGTAGTACAAGTGGTGCTCCGGGCTCAGGACTCCAATGGTCTCGGTCGAGTAATACTTATATATTATTCACCTACCACTATCAATACTGCTAGCTCAGTTGACAGAGCACTGACTTACGACGACCGCTGACTCGAGTTTAAATCTAGGCTAACGGCGGAGTTGTACTTGTGGTAAAACCGAAGATTCTGAGAATTTTTCTCAGGGTCCTCCCCTATTTTCTTCGTCATTCCACAAACACTCTCTACAATACCGCTTTCATTGTCATCTCCTTTTCGAAAAATATGGCATGTCCTCTGTTTGTGTGACGTCAGAGCCGCCGTCCGCCGCATTAGATTCCTCGCGGCGGTGACAGCGTGTTCTAGACTACTTATAGTTATGTATTACAGGTACAGAAGATCCCATAGTTACCTATCTATGTGTAGGAAATATGACAACTCATTTTATGTAGACCTATGAGGATCAGGAAATCACCACCAGGGACATGGTATACGAATTAGAAACCTGGAGAGGAGTGCGGAGTGTGGTGAACGGGAGGACCGGCTTAGCCGGGCAGCAGAGTCGCCACGCAACTCATTCCATCACGAATGAACAAATAGTTTTTTAAACTGGAGTGCATAGGCATGGATGGGCAACTCGTGCTCCCAAAGTGCTCAAAAACCATGAAAGAGAGAAAGACAGACGGAGCCAGCCGCAGCAGTTACAAGTTGTTTGTAGTTTCGCTGCTAAAGCCACGGTGCGCTCTGGCGGCTCATGCAGGTGGTCGTGATATCTATTCCATGATTTGAATTTCAGAATGACAGACTATACCTGAACACATAACAAAATTATATTATTTTCTAGCTTTGTAAATTAGTTTAGTACTGGAAACATAACACAAACTGAATACAACCTTTTCAAGATATAACAAATGTAGCTGCAACACTTATTTATTACACTATTTGTTAATATTTAAGATACAACAAACATAGCTGCAACACTTATTTATTATTACACTATTTGTTAATATTTCTTATTATATGTCTTATTTGAAACATAGAACGCTAGAATTTACAAGTCTTTATACGAGTACATTAAAGAGTATTCCTCTGTTCTAAGAAAGGTAAAAGTCTGTATTCGCAAACAATAACAAATTCAAGGAAATATTTTTTACATGTCACGGCAGATGAAATAAGCTTACTTCTGAGCTCTTTCTTTACTTTGAGAGCTTTTACACTTCTTTCTTGTAAAATGTTATGGTTTATTTAACGACGCTCGCAACTGCAGAGGTTATATCAGCGTCGCCGGATGTGCCGCAATTTTGTCCCGCGGGAGTTCTTTTACATGCCAATAAATCTACTGACATGAGTCTGTCGCATTTAAGCACACTTAAATGCCATCGACCTGGCCCGGGATCGAACCCGCAACCTTGGGCATAGAAGGCCTCTTTCTTGTATTAAACTCTGCCTCAAGCACATGTATATATGGAAGCAAAGAGTATATTTGGAAATTATGACTTAGGCAACATTACGAACAGTTCGATTCCTGATTTTGCTGGAATCTGAGTGGCGTGCTGTTCTGTAGATTTATTAATTCAAGCTATAAATTTTCACGATTTTCTATCGGCGTAAGCCAAAAAGATTTCAGAACAATTTCGATTCCTTGTCAATTGTCACTGTTTCTCCAAACTTAGCAGTGAATTCTGCTGTAGATCTTGAAGTAGGGTCTTATATTTGATAAGAAGATTTTCTTATCATTCTTCAAGATAGTTTATAGTCAAAGGAAGTGAAGTTATCTATGTTCTACATGATACTGTACATTTCAAATTTATCCATAAATGTTCTTAGCTAGTCGATTATATGTCGTGCAATTCTGTAACTCGCACGTACAACGTGCTAATGATATTTGATATCAGTCTCACCTTGTTGATATCTCATTTTTACCTTTAGCTATTTTAAAGCAGATGCAGACAGTATTTCTTTACTAAAACTTTCACTGTTTATTTGTGACATAAAATGTCATGCGTAAGAAACTGTAATAGAATACAAGCTTTACCTTTCTTCTTAATAAAAAAATTCTCTTTTTACTCGTAACTTAAGGGAAATGATCTGGGAATTATATTGTTTTTCACTTAAAACGAGCCGCCACTTACTGCAGACGCAATCGAACTTGTGTCTTGAAAGAACCGCACACAGACAGTACAGCTAGTACAGAGTCCGTTTTCTACCTGCATTGAGATTGTGTTGACACTTTGAGAGCACAAGTTGCCCACCCATGTGCATAGGGATACTCCATATCCCGTTCGATGAGCACCTCTATATCTATCAATATTAAAATCCTTATAAATATTTGTGTTAATCTCTCAATGTGTGCAATCCAAAGATAAAATGGAAATAATACAATTATGCAAATGTGGCTTTCAGGTAGAAGCTCCCTGTGAAACATTCGTGCGCTAAGCGAAGGGCCCCGAGATCGATGCTCGGCTCCGGAACAATTTTTCCCTTGAAATTATTCAAATAGTACAATTATTTGTAATAGTAATATCAATAGCTGCGATCATAGCCGAATAAACTGAGCTCCAATGAGTAATATATCTGTGGAAGATGCAGAATTTCTTTCTCATATCCATATTTCAAAAACATTATCTTCATATGCATGTCTGCTATCCAGCCAAATAATTATTTCTAACTCCTACTGATGAACTTCTCCACTAAAACAGCGTATCATGAACCAACGAATACCATTGAAAATTAAATTTCCACAAGGAACGAAAAAATAAACAAAGAAAATACATTAACTCTTACAATATAATATATGTTAAAATATATATTGGACAGACAGAATAAGAAATGGAGCTGTGTTGGAAAGAGTGGATGAAAAAAGGATGCTGAAACTGATCAGGGAGAGGAAAAGGAATTGGTTGGGTCACTGACTGAGAAGAAACTGCCTACTGAAGGATGCGCTGCAAGGAATGGTGAACGGGAGAAGAGTTCGGGGTAGAAGAAGATATCAGATGATAGACGACATTAAGATATATGGATTATATGAGGAAACAAAGAGGAAGACAGAAAATAGGAAAGATTGGAGAAAGCTGGGTTTGCAGTGAAAGACGAGCCCCTGGGCAGAACAGTAAATGAATGAAAAATATTTATTGCATTTATTCAGCCTTTGCTTCTATTTGCAGTTTTCTTCCTCCAGAGCTTTTCTTTCAACTCCGCGTCATCACCTAGCATAGACTTAATCATAATGCCGCCATTTTAACTATAGTTGATACCCACATTTAGGTCTGAGATACTGCAGGGATATGATTACAGTATATATTAACTTGTTATGGAGACTACAAATATGGATCAAGTAGACCTTAAGGCAAAAGGTTTCGAAATGGGCTTATTAGTTTGAATTTCTTTCACTGGTAAACTTGCTTTACACAAGTTACATCAAAATCAAATCCTTCTCATTGTGCCATATCTGAAGACTCATCTGTCGGTGCCAAGCCCACAGAGTTTCGTAACTGCTTTTCGATGGAACTTCTTGCCGTTAGAGTCACATATTATATATTGGTCTCCTGGAAATAATTAAATAGTGCAATAGTTTCCGTTGCTTTTGACCGATGAAAAGGATGATTAAAATTGAGAATAAATTGTAAATTGGTGGTAGTGGAAAGGGGATTACGTGACTAAAACTTTCCTTTGAAAGTGTTTACCCACAAAAATGCTAGTGTTACTTCTGGGTGTTGGAACTGGAATGTTCAGCGGAGAAGGCTTTAACGCTGGCCTCTTACCTAACGGTGAACAGCACCTCTGTTGAATACAAAGGTTTAACCGCAGAGGTGGGTTAAACGTTTCATAGTGCTATCTGCACAGCGATCGATGTATGCCAAATAGACTGTCTCCAACATTTAACTTCATGTTAAGTAAAATTATAGCGATTATAATATTCAAAGAGTTTGTAAGTTTTGCAACGTTGGTACTTGATAACACTTCAAAACAAATAATACGTCCTAGAAATTATGTTAGCGTTAATAGCAAGCGTGTTAGTATTCATGGATCTTTTTAAGTGACGTGCAGAAGTGTTTATTTGTCATATTTACCATTTATCATCTATCACATAGGCCTAACTGGTTATCTCTGATTGAGGTTCTAGCTGATATGTACAGTACATCTCACTTGACGATATGTGTCAGAGGAAGAGCATTTGTTTCTATGTATCTGAAGTCTGACTACTGCGATGTGTACAATAGAGAGGGGTAGGAACTAGCTACCCTACTCCATTATCTCCTTGTTTAGTTTATTCATAAGTGATGCCTTATTGGTGTCACGAGGTTGAAACCTGTCTTCGGACGTTGACTAAACAACAACAACATACAGAGTGATTCATTATTACGTGTAAATACTTTGTGTGTGTATTGTAGAGGTGAAACTAAGACTAGGCACCTTTACTCAAAACCTTTAATTCTAGAGTTCCAGTAGATGGCACCTATATCCCAGTAACTTCATAAGCATTACTGTTCTACCACACATTTGTTGTGGTATTGTGGGGAATCAGTTACTCGGACCTCGAGTTCACCTCTGCGGTTGACTGGGAAAATCTACCGTGCATTCTTGGAACGCGAACTGCATGGTCTGCTACATGATATCCCTCTTGCAACGCGAGTAAACTTATGGTTTATGCACGATGGTGCTCCTGCGCATTACTGTCGCAACGTAAGGGCGTATCTCAATGCTGCGAATCCAGATCAATGGATAGGTCGTGCAGGGCCAACTTCTTGGCCAGCCAGATCACCGGACATGAACCCTCTGGACTTCTTCAAGTTGAGGGACAGCACTTTGAACATGAATTACACTAAGAATTGTGCAAATGTGTAAAGTCTAGAAGAAATTGCTTTACATTCTTTACTGTGTTTGGTTTTAGTTCACAAAACGTGCATAAGTGGACTGCCGAGGATATGGATTTAGTGACTTTGGTTATTTTTGTTTTGAAGTCCAAATGCACTGTACGAAAGTGATAATTAGTTTACATTTGGTGTGTTATCCTTTCTTTGTTTGGGAGCGCACGTTCCACGCAAAATGGCGTTAACTATGGAATTAAAGGTTTTAAGAAAAAGTTGTATAGAATGTTTTAGTCTTAGTTTCACTTCTACATTACAAACACAAAGTATTTACACGTAATAATGAATCACCCGGTATAACTGGAGACATATTATTTGAAACATTTATTACTATAGGGGAACAACTTACAAAACTCCGTTGGTCTGCATATGCGTCAATCTTAAAGAGTGTCACAATATACTATTCACCTCCTCCTTCCTAATTGTCAACCAATAACGG
This sequence comes from Periplaneta americana, assembly GCF_040183065.1. Taxonomy (NCBI): domain Eukaryota; kingdom Metazoa; phylum Arthropoda; class Insecta; order Blattodea; family Blattidae; genus Periplaneta; species Periplaneta americana. Next base: position 120,178,920 of record NC_091132.1, on the reverse strand, counting down.
GAGAAGGTGGTACACACGTAGACTTCGAATGAAGCAGAATATTTTCTCACTTTTTATACTTAATAATAACTCAAAAAGTAGTAGTCAGATTCTAATAAGGAAAAAAGCATGTTGAAGAGTATTGTTTGCAGATTTATAAGATGTTTGAGTCGCCGCAATATAACAAATATGTAAGACTTCTTAATTGAGGTTTGTTTTATATTATTGCAGTGAGGGAAAAATATGTTTTTGAAGTAGAAAATAAATCAACGATAACTTTCTTTCACGAAGAAATAAATGGGTAGTTGCAGTGTATGAAATCGTCTAAATACATTATAGTTTATGTTGAAAAAACCCCATGTTAATAGACTAAGTCTACAAGATATCATCACTTGTTAAAGGTTTAGCCTATGTCTGACTGCTCGCGGTCCGTCACGTAGCGCGCGTACATAAACATTATTTATCTTCAAAACCCAACAGTCCTTTAAAAATAAATATTTATTGTTTTGATTGGTTTAAGTTACTTAAGGGCCAGACTAAAATGTTTAATCAGTTGTTTCCAGTCTTTTCAATTGGAGTTTTGTACAAAAATCCCACTTAACGTACTGTAAAGGAACGATTCTGTTGCCGTCTTTTCGCAGAATATGGAAAAGACAAGTGGAAGAAATGTGTTGATAACGTTAAAAATAACTAAGAACAATATTTTTGTAGTGCTAATGTATTTGCCAGTGAAACTGACAGAATAATTTCGTTAGAAGTTTAAGTGATAGCAATAATGCATCAGATGACATGTCAATCAGTAGCGACAGTGGTTCAGATTAATGGAAGAAGACTCCGCCTCCAGCGCAGCGGTAAGGTTTAGTAACCTCCTACAGCGGAGTTTTGGCAGTTGTTAACCTATAGTGATAATTATTTTAATGAAACAGTGAACATTATATATACTACTACATTTTTTACTTGGAATTAACAAAGACGTTAATATACGAACCGTATTTCTTATTTTGTGATTTCTATAAATAAAGTAAAGAAGCAAGCGTGTACGAAACCCAGTAGTTGCCAGCTGGGTGGCACAGGCGGTAGAGGTACGGAATGTCCCTACCGCTCAGACCGAAGTGTTGTTGTTTCGAGTCCCGCCACAGGCATGGGTTTTGTGTTTGTATTAGTTTAAGAAAAAGGAAACAAAAGAAGAAAAACTGTAAAACAAAGAAAACTTAAGGAAAAGGACCTCTGACCTGTAAAATTAAAAAAAAAAAAAGCAATGGTCTAGTTCTTCGCATGGGAAGTGTGATGAAATTCATGAAGCCTTAGAGCAGGCATGCCAAAACCCTGCACGTTGTGCAGTAGTCTCTGTGCGATGTGTACTTTCTATTCCCCTACCTGGAGGGAGTGAATCACCTTGGAGGGGAACGCTACAGGGCTATACAGACCTGCAACAGCATATCAGCTTTTCTTTCAGTAACACAGTTTCAGTACGGGTGCTGATTTGGCTGTGTCTGTGAATGAGTTATGATAAATAAAGTGAGGAGTTCACAGATAACGAAGAAGAGAAATTACGAATCATATAACATAATTGTCATAATGTTTTCCTCAGCCAACAATAATTACTTTAAAATGAAAGACTTTCATCAGCCCATGTCGAGGTAATAGTCTTGTGACAGTTTAGATCAGATTAGTAAAGTTCTCAAAATATGATATTGCCAGCACTTATTCTTAATCAGTACTCTCACGGCAAAACGAACTTGACAATGGAGTTGTTTTGGAGTCTGTAATAACACAGCCATCAAAGATTAGACGACTTACGACTTTCATTTCATAAGCTGGTAAGTGATGAGAATATTGTGCGGAATACATATGAGGCTCTTGAAGTTGTAAGGAGCGAAGAAAGCAACTATTTGCAAGGCGGAAAAAATTTTTAGAAAAATATGTAATGGCAAATTTTCCATCTCACGTCACTATATTATGCTAATATACTTACATTAATAAATCTTCAAACCTGACATAAATTGAATATCGTCACTTCACAGCTTGTGAACTACACCTTTAATTTCTTTCAGTAACGCTTCCAATTTTTCGATACTTGCTCTCAACGTTTTCTAAATAAACTATATGCGAATTTAAATTCTAAGCTTAATTTATATAATTTATTAATATTAATGTTAATTTATAGTGACATACAGTAAGGAAATTATTTCAGTGTAAAAACTTCACAATGTCCTACTGCATGTAATTAATTGGGAGTGTAATATTTTCTTCAACATTTGTACCAATGGTCCCAATAAATAATAATGCTCGACGAACAATGAAAGAGTAGGGTCTATTACTTTAAAATAATTAGTACCTACTACGTAAAATGAAATACTTTTTCGTTTTTTGTTGTTTCGAAATTACTGCATTATTTTTTTCTTCAAATACTATATAAAAATCATATTAATAAATTATGCCTTACAAACCACTACTTTGTGAAGTATAACTGAGTAAGCCTAAAGTTTCTTGTATTACAATTGTCAAGTATAGACACTGATAAAAACCGTGTTTTTTTTTTCTTTCTGCTAAGTGTGTTTATAATGTCCAAAAGCCTATTTAATCCAACACTAGAAGCGCAGAATAGACTATTGTACACCCCTCCAGCTAAGAAAGGGTAAGAGCAACGCTCGAATGATGCAGTCTGCACAGACGGGCGATCCGCGCACAAAACTGCACATTTAGAGTCTGATTTCTGTCATGCCTGCTCTAAGGCACTCTAAAGTGACAATAAAATGCACGTACCTTGTTTAAATTATACGAAATTCTCTAGGAGAAATGCGACTAAGTCAATTTTTAATCCGTTAATACATTCGAATAATAGCAGATGGCGCCACTAAATATTACTATAGAGTAGCGCCATGCAAGAAATATGAAAAAACAACGTAAGAAAACGTACATTCGTGTGCCGTAACTCACAGTAAGAATCTTATGGTGGGGGTAAGCGAGCTAGCCAGCTAGCTTGCAAGTTGAAGCGTAGCGAGGGAGAGAAACTTCTCAGTCCACATTTTCTTTCCCTTCATAGGTTTCATGAGATACCGCATGCATTCAAATGTGTGTGTGTGTTTTTTTCCAATTCCCATCCACTTCACGCAAGTGATTCGGGTTCCGCATACTGCGGATAGATGGCAGAACTGTGACCCATTTTCTAGTTGTACACTACTTCGGCGGGTCACAATGTACATAATGTGTATCTGTGGAGAGTTATGTCGTGCACTAGGGTGAGTGTATGTGTAAGTGTTCGTGTAAGTGTAGTGTCTGGAATGAGTGATGATGATGATGATGATGATGATGATGATGATGATGATGATGATGATTAGGAAGATGAGGAAGGGAGAATAGCACCAAGGGGACCGCCAGACTTAACGTCCCCATCCGACGGACGAATCACTATCAATAGTGACATATGCCTTCTCTTCATAAGCACTGCGGAGAGATTTGGGATTTAACCCAGGCATATTGGTGCACAATCCAGTGATTAGAAGTTGTGCACCGCCATCTATCCTAGTCTGGAGGTAGAAATGTTTCATGAAAATTTCTGACCCCGTCGGCTAGACTAGAGGCAGACACGCTACCACAGAGCTAACTTTGCGGACTGCATTCACATGTTTATAAGACGAATTTTGTGTTAGTGTTGACTATTTAATTCACAGTATAATGCGTTATTAATTTAAAATTAACTGACAAAAGAAATGCATAAATATATTTCTGTTTACAAAATGCGTCGCGTTGCCGGGTGTCTCTACTGTCTTTAAGGAGCAGAGAGAGTGAACATCCGACTCTCCTTAATAGTAGACCTGCTTGAGTGACGTGAGGTATTACAACGCCAAATGCAACGAAGAACAGATAATGAGGCGACTGAATTCGCAACATGGGGAAAATGTATTTAACTTGACTATTACACTCTTACTACGTCATACTACTTTTGACCAATAAAACGATACGAAAGGACGTATTTCAACCAATCATGGCTGCTTATCCCACAATTTTATCGCGTCCCTAGCATTTGTTTAATTTTATCGCGTCCCTAGCATTTGTTTCTTTGTTTGCCAACATTTGAAACTGCGCTGGTCTGGACGTCAAAAAAAAAATATATATATATATATATATATATATATATATATATATATATATATATATATATATAAATTACAAACCACTCCAGTCGATACACAGCAGTTTCAAATATGACTCGCATTGGCATTCAAGAACAAGAATTAATAAAAGTCACTGATCATACCTATGCATCTTCTGAAATCCGATTTACAAATAAATGAAGAGCACCATTCGGAAATCCTGAATAAGTTGAATACACCATGTAAGCCAAAATCAACGAGTTCCACTTCTATTACGCACACGTCCAATATAACATCAATTGAACCACCAACCACATTCTGATTTGAAAATTGTACATTCAATAATTATTCCTTTTCAAATTATTCATGTTTATTTTTTATTTCATCGTCGTTAATAAAAACTTTTCTAACACTTGTGTATATTAGTTAGGTTATGTTATAGCTTCTGCTATATGATATTATGGATAGTCACGTATCAGAGATTGTTTAATATTAAGATTTATTGAAAATCATCTGTCAAGTGACGTTGATTACTGGGATTCGGATAATTGAAGTGGAATGCAACTGTTTTAATAAAAATGAAACTGAATCAACAAAGCCTTCTTGACTAGTAACATTGCCATCGTGTATAGATCGAGAACTTCTCGACGAGAAGGCATTGCTCACTACTGCCATCTAGCATGCATCTAGCGTAATATTTGTAATGTTGAGATTGTACAATAATACATTTGAAGACAGTTGTATTTTCGTAAGTCAATTAATATTTCATTGTATTGGAGTACTTCGTTACTTCTAATCTTTATATACTTTCTTCTAATCGTGTAATAATCAATTAAATCCCACTCGAGTTTTGATTTTCTCTAGATAAATCAAAACATTTAGTGAGATTACTGTTGATAATAATTATATATATATATATATATATATATATATATATATATATATATATATATATATATATTGTAAATGTAATGTTTGTTCCGAGTTAATTATTTTGAAACACAAATAATCCTGTACGAACAGCCGCTACCGTAACTAGTCGAGCATGCATACAAGCATTTTGTAAAGGTAGAGCTATACGTACGATGCAGCTTAACCTATAACCAATACTTTTTTAGTCCTAGTGATGAGACATTGAGCATAGGTGGAATACCGGTAGGAGAAATAGGAATAACTGTCGAAAATTTACCACCAATCACCATCATTGTCCACCACAAATAATTCTACTTGGACTCATCGGATTACTAGAGTGGAAAACCGTCGTTCTAGTTGTTCGGTTAATAGTGTCTCACAAAAAAGACGGTGAAAATAATATGTCAGATGGGCCTATATGTTTTATAAGAAAGAAATAGAAGAAGAAGAAGAAGAAGAAGAAGAAGAAGAAGGAGGAAGGAGGAGGAGGAGGAGGGGTAATGTTGTACAGGGACATCATTTTATTTTTACTAACATTTTTAATATTAACCTGGCTATACCTTTAGAGAACCGGACACACCGTTCGCTACCCCCTTCCAAGACTGGAGTTCGATGATACTGGCGTAAAACACAAACAAATCACTTTACTAGGTATAGGAGGGAAGAAAAGTACTTCATCCATTTACGTAAACTAGGAAATATCGCGATTTTGAGTTCGATAATTTTCATTAGGTTTTTGTTTAATCAAAATGCAGTACTGTATTAAGAATAAGTGTTTTTACTCACGAACTGAGCTATCCATTCGGACGTATTCATTATGTAGTGTATATTTTACTGTTTACAGCACATTAGCGTACAATAGAGAGAATGAAGTTATATTGAAAAATAATCATAATATGGATATTTAAACACATTTTTGAAAATGGTGGTCGTTCATTTCGATACAGGCTTCAGTTCTTTTGTGCATATTATCGCACTATAGACTATTGCATCTAATTCCAATTGCCAGTTTCGTCCTTCGTACTAGTAACTCATGTTGAAATAATTCTGTACCTACTCTATAAAAGAGTACCTTACGTACTGTAAATTCAATCTTCACTTCTGCCCGACCCGCACAGATAAAATTACTCAGACATGCTATCTACTGTTCGTCCAAGTGGTTATGCCGCAGGATCGTAGAAAGGAGGGAAATCACGTGACAGTTAATTACTTAACGAGGCCGTTTTATTTAAGTTATTTAAAACAGTTGTATAATATTACGTAAACGTCCAATTCCTAACAGAAATTAATGTTTTCAGAAAAGAGCTAAGGCAGCCCTGCTTTTACAGAGGGGCGTGCAGAAGCAGGTGGGGGAATTCGGGATGCGACGTAGGCAAACGGGCAGTACTTGTGCGAAAATATGATTCAATATTGAGAGTTCTTTCGTCACTGGAAAACGCGAACATATTTCTGGAACGTACTATACTCACTAACTTAGTGCTGTTTACTATATGCGGCCTTGATTCTGTCTGGAGAACACTTGAAACTTTATTAGTAGAAGGGGTGTGAATGAAGTACATTCAAAAACTCAGGTACAATAAAAATTGAAGTAAAAATAAAATGATGTCCCTGTACAAGATTGCAATAAACAAATTCAATTACGATAAAGAAGATAAAAATAATATTGTGATAACGGAAAAGAAGACCGCGTTAATTATGATGATGAATAAAAACATGAAAGAGGAATATAGGTAATCACATTACACATTTAGGCGATTTGTGTAAGGTGTACATAGGAACTGTTGGAGGCATCGATAAATCTTAAAAAGTATGCACTTGTGACCCTGGACGAAGAAAGAGAAATGGAGCAGGTGAACGGACAGATCAATACAAATGACTTGGTTCGAACCAGTCGTTATTTTTCTTCTTAATCGACGGTGCTGGTTGTAGAGAAGGCAGTAATGTCCGTAAACCAGGTAGAACACGATTCTGAGAATCTAACACTATTTACATTCGCACGAGGTAAGAGAAAAAACGCGTTACCTATTATAAATTGTCTGCACGTCTGCGATGTGTGTAAAGCAAAGAAAGATGGAATTATTAAGGGAGGAAAAGAGAGAGAGAGAGTGAGTTCGTAGAAACAAAAACAAAGGTGTGGTCGAAAGGTTCTTACCGTCTGCTTGTATACGTCACAAAACTGCGTCTACGCGCCTGTGTCTAATTTTCTTTTTAAACGGCCGAAGAATGCATGGTTTTCTTTGTTTTATTTTCTTTCCAAGACAACGTAACACAACATTCCTACAAGAATGAATTGTAGGGCTAATACGTGTATGAAACATTTGTAATTTAGAGATAAGTTATAGATGTTACGACGTTATCTAAATATCACATCAACAAAACTATAAAATGTAAACAAAAATAATTTAGTAAGAATGTAGAAAAGTGACATCAGATGACTAAAACAGGATAAAAATCGTGATATCAGTCTCATTAACCTAAGTTAATAAATTATTAATAATACATGGAAACATCGCGAAAAGAAATAAAAGAAGAGGACGAAATGGATGAAGGATAAAATGAATAAATAGTGGTTTGTCTATATAAGAATATGTTATTGTTATTTAAGGGGAGAGGATGATATTTGTTTGTGAAAAATGAGTAAATTAAAAAAAAAAAAAAATTCTTTAAAATACTCTGTGATATGTGTGGAATGCATAGCATAAGATTTTGTCGGTATTTGTGCCCTTATCGGATGTTGAGTCGCCATTTTTAAACTTCCTGCATTACGGATTTTTAAATCACTCGCCCACTTGTATTGTTTCCGGTAAATTAAATTTTCAAAAAGAAAAATTTCTTTCTTTAAAATACCCTTTGATATGTGTGGAATGCATTACATAACATTTCGTGGGTATTTGAGCCCTTATCGGATGTTGATACGTCGTTTTTAAACTTCCTGCGCTATGGATTTTTAAATCACACGCCCGCGTTTATCGGTTTCCAGTAACTTCATTTTTTTGCTACATTGCCAGACAAAAATGGATATAATTTCTGAACTATTAAAGATACATGCATGAAATTTAGAACACATTCTTTGGACTATTAGGAAACTTTTCTCTGTAACAGAATTTTGTTAATTGATTTCATTTTAAAAACATGTCCGTTTGTTTGCAAGAAAGGAAATCAGAAAATTGTTATTAAATTTTAATTGTTTATTTTACAAACGTAGGGGCTAATATCAAAATTCTGTTACAGACAGTTTGTAGAACATGCTTTTGCAAATACATTGCAAAAACTGTTTGAATCTGTCTTTAAAAACGGTTTAGATATATCGGTTTTAGTACAATCCTGCATTGGGTATATATTTTTTTTCAAATTTGGACCCCCAAATAAATTTTTTTTCAAAATATTTTTATTTGGTTGAGTTGCCACAGTTAGAGCTCTCTACATACAAAAATTAATATTTTACACCAAATAGGAAAAAAAGTTTAAAAAATACCATCCCCTCCCCTTAATTTATGATAGATTATTTCCAGCATTGTCTTACTCAAGGAAATAGAACGAATACAAAAAAATGACAGGGGAACTACTGTTCCCAAGTTAATATTGAATAACGTTCTCAGACTATAATTAAAACAATATAATAAATATTTTTATTTATATGTTATGCATTTTTATGAAGCTCGTATTGGCTAATCCAGAAATGCATATAAAGTGTTAGTTGGGAGGCCGGAGGGAAAAAGATCTTTGGGGAGGCCGAGACGTAGATGGGAGGATAATATTAAAATGTATTTGAGGGAGGTGGGATATGATGGTAGGAACTGGATTAATCTTGCTTAGGATAGGACTCGATGGCGGGCTTATGTGAGGGCGGCAATGAACCTCCGGGTTCGTTAAAAGTAGTAAGTTATACATTTTTACAATTATACATATAATATACAATATACCTATTATATTGCTACTTTACAAGAGTCTAACCTTACTGTACATTTATTCGTGAAGTTCACTGAATTGGTGACTTTGTTTTATACATAAGAAAAGATACAGAATTAGGCTACAAATAAATTTCGGGTCAGTTGTGGATACATCGGGACTTTCTGGCCTCTTTATTCTGGCATGTATCCTCGCATTGCTTCTTTGCTGCAAGTAGCAATCCTATTGATTACTTATATCGCCTCTTATGACCCCTCACTCAATACCCTTTCAAAGTTATTGCCAATTTACGAGCCACAAAGTCGAAAACCTTTACAAGAAGCTATAATATGATTGCAGATTCCGAAAACCCATGCATTATTACGCATTTTATTTGCAATGTATATGGATCCATCTGCCAGGCTTTGTAAACGGCAGGCTTGTAATGTTTTGAAATTGTAGGAAATTATTGCATGAATTTGTTAAAAGGGTAATAAAGGATGAAACAATTATGGTGGAATGAAACAAACTTCACAGATAAAAGTTTCTTTTTTACTCTTTAATTTACATATGCGTTACATGGATTATCTATAGAGTATGAGTAATTACTGTTCAAAATGTTTATTCTTAAACCTGTTATTCGCTTTCGTCTGTGATTCCGGTTCCGCACATTGCGGATAGATGGCAGGACTGTGGCCCATTTTAAAGTTGCACACCACTTCGGCTTGTCACGCTATGCACGATGAGTATCTGTGGATAGTTACGTCGTGTACTAGGGTGAGTGTATGTGTAAATGTTCGTGTAAGTTTAGTGTAGGGAATGGATGAGGATGATGACGAGGAAGGGATAAGGGGAAACCCGGTGCCGGCACGTAGCCTATCCTGTCGAATAGCACCAAGGGGGCCGCCAGGTTTAACGTCCTCATCCGACGGACGAATCACTATCAATAGTGACATATGCCTTCTCTTCATATGCACTGCGGAGAGATCTTAGATTTAACCCAGGCATATTGGTGCACAATTTAGTGATTAGAAGTTGTGCACCACCATCTCTCCTAGTTCCTGTCACATAAAGGTTTCATACAAAGATCTGGGATTCGAACTATGGGATATGACCACATTTTTATGGATAAAACGGTTTTAATAATTTTCTTCGAGAGTTTCAATTTTCTTCTGTAACTCTGATATCAAAATGGCTATGATGGCAAAATATTATTGTCTCTGAGTCCTGTGGTTTGAAACTGACGTTTTATGAATTATGATTATTACAGTTATCATCTTATCGTCCCTGAGTGACATCTGTACATTAAAAATCCTTATTAGTATTACACTATATCCTTGTAACTTTCAATAGATCCTTTGTTTTATAAAAAGCATAAAATATAAATACAATTCCTCCTTAATTATCTCTCAGTAGCCTACGTAGCTGGAAAGCAACGTTAACCAAAACATTAAGTTATCATAACTGTGTTTATCAGGGACGTTAAATAAGTATGAATACAATAGGTTTCAGAGGATCGGACCTCAGAAGAACCTTGCACTTACAAGGCCCATTGTGCTCCCTATAGGCCTGTGTGCGATGATTGTTCAAATTCGACAGGAGGCCTGAGTGGTATATTTTGAGTCCGATGCTGACAGATGGGCCATTCTGTCTCTACCCTGACAGAGTCTGGTCCGATCTTCAAATGAGAGAACCCGATAAAGCCCAAGTTCCGGAACTCCAAACATTTCCCAAATCAGCATGGGAAATCCGTACTAACTTACTCCCAAGATGTCACCACAGCCTATTGATTGATTGATTGATTGATTGATTGATTGATTATTCCATACATGGCCATTATAATTGGATGTACACGTCAATTACATAATAAATAAAAACACAACAAAATTAAAAACACTACAATTTAAAATACATTTAAAATAAATAATATAATCGAGTAGTATTGCATATATCACAACTTATGATTTTAAGAATTCTTTTACTGAATAGAAAGTTTGATCAGTTAAAATCTGTTTAACTTTCACTTTAAATTTTGCATAGGGTAAAGATTGTACCTGCAATGGTAATTTATTAAAAAACACAATGCCAGCATAGCCAGGCGATTATTCATATTTCACAAGTCTATGATATTTTTGTTGAGAACAGATGTGCATTTCGTGTATTATAATTATGATAATCTAGATTCTTATTGTATTTATTCGCTTTCTGTTTCATGAAAATTAGGTATTTGTAAATATAAATAGATGGAAATGTTAAAATTTTGTATTGTTTAAAATAAGGTTTGCATGAGTCAAAACTCTTCAATTTAAAAATGGATCGTATAATTCTTTTTTGTGCAATAAATATCCTATTAACATTGGTAGAGTTATCCCATAAGAAAACGGCATAACTGAGATATGCATAAGCAAGTGAATAGTAAATTGAAACCAATATTCTGGTGTTTAGTATATCTCTCAGTTGCAAAATAGCAAAATTAGCAGAACAAAGTTTTTTAGCAATAAAATCAGAATGCTCGTTCCAAGTCAATAGCTTATCCATAATTATGCCAAGAAATTTAGTACTGTGTTGGCTTTGGGTCAATATATCCCCCAACTGACATGCAAAATGTATATTCATAGGTCTATTAACAAATTTTAAACATACAGTCTTATTAATATTAACAATTAATTTGTTATAGTCACACCTCGTTTTGAACTGAGATATAGCTATTTTTCTATTTCAGATAATAGATGCAATGAGAAGCTACAGAATGTTGGTGCAATGATAGAAGGAATCTCCTCTGCAACATCTCCTTGCGCACTAAAAATGCTAGTACATGGCCGGTGCGGTGATCGAACTCGGACCTCTCGAATGAAAAACAGCGCTCTAACACTTGACCCACGGATATTGGTTACAAACACCCTATTATCACAATCTAGTGACTTTAGTATATACAGTCACGAAGCTTGAGTTGTGAGGGTGCTAGGAACAATAGACTGTGCAGGTACTATTTCGCAGTGTCTGTAATGAGGCGATAGTAGCGATCCTAGTGGTTAGCAACTGTCTATGGATGCATATTACTACATATTGAGCTTCGTGATTGTATATATTAGACTGTGCTATTATATTCTCTAAATAGCATGAATAGCTTGATATGGACGTTAAAGAGTGAAATTACAATTAGCTTTTATAATCTCTCAATAGTGTCCGTGGCATCTTAGGAACGTTAATACAATTGACTGCTTTGTCGTCTGTAATAGTCTCTGTTGATTAATTTCCGTCATAAAGCTTCTGAATAGCTTCCCCTGTAAAAAATGTTATGTTAATTGTAGGATTGCGGTTATAGTTAGCTTATAATTTCAGATTTTCCATCTGTAGTTCAAAGATGACGAATAAAAACTCATAAAATATGTAATACAATATTATTCTTAATACAGTAGCTTAGGCCAGGGGTTCCCAACGGTGTGTCGCGCAGTCCCATGGAGTGTGTCGCGAAATTTTGAAATAGAAAAATAAATTTAATGCCATCCAGAAAGTATCTTTAAAACGCATTATTTTTTTATTTACAACGAAGTCTTTGATATGGTACATTTTATTTTGCGACAGACTTTACCAATGAAACGTGAACACCTGCAACAATGTTCAGCTTAATTTTTCTGCCTGGCGATAATTCAAATGAAAGTGAACACTGCAACAATGCTTAATAATTCGTTTACTCTTCCCATAAACAGAGTTTAGAATCGTCAGAACATATTGACCAGTTTCAGTATAATATAGGTGTGAGCAGGCGGTAGTGCGACTATTTTATCAAAATTGTTTCTTTCTTTTCTTTTTTTTTTTAGATTTTATCATGGACAAATTTATAATTCGAAATAGACAATCTGAATCAAGTTCTGGGTTAGATGACGCAGTAATAATTCAAATAATGTGAGCGAAAATTCCCTTCAGGGTTCACAAAAACGCACTGCGTTTCGTAAATATAGTGATGCTTGCAATATGATTTTACGTGGCGTGGAGATGAATATAAACGAAATCCCGAGTGCCTTATATGTGGAAATGTTTTGTCAAATCAGTCCATGGTGCCGAAATAAACTAAAAAAATTATTTGTATTTATCATAATTGTGTGAACTAGTATTTTCTACCATGAAAATGTGAAATCTAAGCAAAGGAACAGACTGCTGCATCTTGAGGATGATTTACTTGTTGGTCTGTCAACCATAAGGCCACGTATAGGGAAACTCTGTGCAACCCACCATACGCAGACTTCACATTACCGTCGAGCGGGGTGACTTTGTGCCATGAGGGTGACTTTGTGCCATTTGCGCATTTCATAAAAAGACGTAAGGAAGTAGTCTTTAAAACCGTCACAAGGTTTTAAAGTTTACTAAACGTAAGGAAGTAGACTTTAAAACCTTTTCACGGTCTTAAAGAATACTACCACACGTTTTTCGCGAATGGCACAAAGTCACCCCTCGCGACGGTAATTTAATCTTTTATTAGTTATCATAAACCAATTTTAAATTATGAATTATATTGAGTATAAAAGTGTTAACTTTAATCCTAATTTATCATCTCTTATTGCAGGAACATTTAAAAAAATTACTACACATTTACAGCTTAAGAAACTTTACTTCTGCCATCTGTAGAGGCCACACACTCATGATTTTATTTGTATCTGGTTAAAAAATGTTGTTACATAAATTAATTACAATTACATACAGTACATTCGGAGAAGATCAAGTGATATTTTATCATTCGTCGTCTTGCGTATTAGCCGTCGTATGAGAGAGAATTCAATCTACAATGTAGGCTGCACGTTCACGTAGTAATCGAATTCATGGATTCTTAGAATATTTAATTCTCAGTAAAGGGGGCATATAATTCGGAAACAACGTTCCTAGAATCTCGGAGGTGTTTTGACTTTATAATGATATGAATTCTAACATCTTATTATAGGAGATGCTGAATATCTGCGTTGTTGTATCACAAGAGAAACAGAAAGAAAGAGGAGACATGCGCATATAAAAACTGAATGTTTGAAACAAACATACTAGTATGAACTCCATAAGCTTGGCCGCGAAGGACCAGAGAACACCGGAAAGTTGTTGCGAAAAGCAAAACAGACCAAAGGACTGTGGGATAAGTTTTCCTCGAGTACTCGTATCTCATCTTAATTAATCTTTTTAATATTCCTCATATTCATAATTGTGCTATTTTTATACATGGTGTACACTTGGAAACAGGTTTCGCTTAGTAGAGCGCCGTTTTCAATTCGACATAGGCAAGTGACAGCTCACTGACCGGCAATTCTGCGCGTCAGCTTTCGATAATAAAATCTCGCCACTTGTACATTATATATATATATATATATATATATATATAATTTATCTGCTTACCTTACAAGTCTGGGACTGTCGAGTGCTGCAAATATAGTACAACAGTTTTTTTTACGATTTATTCGCAATTTACGTCTAATAAAAGAAGATTCGCTGTTCTAATGTGTAGTGTATTCCCACGAACTCAACTGAACTCCAGTGAATTGAAGTCAGCTGTATACTGATGCTGTAACCTTGGTGTCCTTTCAGCCTATTTCATCTGTCCATACTACCCAATACACTTAATCCAGGGGAAATGTACACCCTATTTCCTTGGTAATCGCGTTCAGTCTATAACATTGTAAATCCGACAATATTTACCTGAGCATGGCGAACGCCCTGTACCATATGAATGAATAGTCTTTATAATTTATAGGAGGCGAAACTTATATGCGTAAATAAACAAATGGTACCTATATACAGTATGTAACAAATTAAGTATTTTTAGTAACGTTATTATAATTCTTGTACATCATTATCGCACAAATCGATTCGGGGATACGGATCAGTAACGTAGTGAGAAGAGAAAGCTATAGTCAGCTATATCAAAGACTATAAACTCTGTATGCTGGGTCAAAAAGAAAGACGTGTCTTTATGTAATGTATTGTACTGTACGTATTTATTTACATTCCATGGTATTCGTACATCGCTTCACAGCTAGAATATGGAACATGTCAAAAAAACATTAATAGTAATACAAAGTCTTAATTTATAGTCATAGTCTAGTTGAAATCAATACAGAAGGGTTTTACAGTATGCTAATACAATATATGCATTGTTGGGTGGATTACGTGGTGTTGCTCAAACAATTTCTTATGGAGTTACATAGATAGGCTTTAATTTTATTAAGTTATCTTTTGTATTTTTGGTAGGTAGTTACAATTTAATAAAGTTATACAAGGGATTAGTATTGATACTTAATATAATACAAAAATATTTATGCAGTGTTGTCGAAGGTCATAAATTCACCTACAGAATAGAAGGCGTGAGAAATGAGGTACTTCTTTAATTTGGCCCTAAATAATCTTATGTTTTGAGTTTCATTTTTTATAGCCCTAGGGAGGCTATTAAACATTTTTACTGCCATATATTACACTCATTTTTGATAGCACGATAGACTTGCCGATGGAGTATGAAAGTCATTTTTTTGACAAATACTTATACTATGAACCAGTGGTTCCCAACCTTTTTTGACTGACGACACAGTTTATTGAACGCCCATGAACAATATGAAATATACAGACACACGAAAACACACCCCAACGAAATTCTCAACATACAACTCAATTTCAGAACACACACACTCTTTGACTCTACATTATACCACACGAACACATCCTCACAGGAAACAAAAGAGGTGCCAAGACTAACAACGACCAGTTCTGAGGATGACCCATAAAAGGTCGAAACATGTAAACAAGGTACATTAGAATTTAACACAAGAAAGTCTTATCATACGTATTCCGAAAAGATATCTTTGTTTCTGTACATACACTACCGGTCAAAAGTTTTCGATCAGCTATGAAAACAACTATATACTTTATTTCAATGTACAAACACATCGGAAAAACTAAATAGACCAACTAAATAAATATTTTCACTCTCTCTAGAATTATGATATGATAAAATATTCAAAACAAAATTACTGTTTTAACCACAGATCCATAGGTGTTCAGCGCGTCTGGCCGCGAAACCAGGTGGCCCGTGTTCGAATCCCGGCCGGGGCAAGTTATCTGGTTGAGGTTTTTTTCCGGGGTTTTCCCTCAACCCAATACGAACAAATGCTGGGTAACTTTCGGTGTTGGACCCCGGACTCATTTCATCGTCATTATCACCTTCATATCATTCAGACGCTAAATAACCTAGATGTTGATACAGCGTCGTAAAATAACCCAATAACTAATTAACTCCATAGTTGTGATAGGTGATCGAAAACTTTTGATCGGTAGTGTATGTTCATGGAGATATATTTTTTTCATGTTTTGACCAATTCTGTGTGATGTGAAAAATATCGTACTTTTATTTAAACATCCTGTTTATAATAAATATAGTATAATGAGCAATAAGGAATAATTTACAAAATATAAACGTAGTTTCTCTATAATTTGTTAGGATAGCATAAGATTATTGTTGCTGAATATACTTAAAGTTAATGTAGAATGTAAACTTTGGAATTATAATTAAAGCCATTTCCTTAACGTTACTGCATAAACTTTGTAATTTAAACAGTGCGTTGGCAAATGATATACATAGGCCTAATTACAATTATGTGGGATGCACTAAGTTATGTCTCTGTAGCAATGAAATGTATTTTGCTTATTTGTATTATTATGTTTAAGAAAGATGATAAACAATCTTCTCCGAAGAATTTCTGCTCACACGCGGGATTATTAGCGTTCGTTAACATTACTTGGAGATGTGCTCAGGTGTTACGATAAACTTAACAGTTTATATTGCCGTGCAATATTTTATGAATACTGTACGGGAAGGAATGTCCCTGAGTATTTAATTTAACAAACAAATAATATAAAAAAATGTATAAGCTGAAAAAATAAGAGAGTTTCACCATCTGTGTCTGACTATACTAATGGAATTGTCAGGAAGTTAATGACTTAATATATCATCTAGCATTTTAACAAATTCAGCTCTATGGAACTCGTTTTGTGTCTGAGGAACGTAAGACAGATACAACCAACACAAAATATGAATAAATCTGAATATATTTGGATAATTCCATTCCGTTGCCATGTTCAACATCAAAATCAGTTATGATCTCGATTGTTATTGGTAGAAAATACAAGAGTTATACTAAATTAGTTACCGGAAAACTAATTATAGACACTTCATAATGAAAAATGATGGACTAATATATACATAACACAGGTATGTGAATGCATGTAAGCATACTTGTAAATATTTAAAAGGACATAATAACGTAGGGCCTACGTAAGTACGAGCAATGCATAGGCCTACATATATTCGTAGATATTGGAAGTACATACATACGTACATACATAATCGCATGCACACGCACATACTGACGCGCATATTTCCAGAGTTATTTCAAGTAAGGCTTTTATCAACAGAAATCTCACTAGAGGTTTTGATTTATCTAGAGAAAATCGAAACTCGAGTGGGATTTAATTGACTATTACACGATTAGAAGAAAGTATATAAAGATTAGAAGTAACGAAGTACTCCAATACAATAAAATATTGACTTACGAAAATACTGAACTGTCTTCAAATTTATTATTGTACCATTGTATTCCGCTAGATGGCAATAGGGTGTTATGATTAGTTGTTTTCTTGTTAATGTTTAGGTGAGGGGTTTGGACTTTTTCCATTGCTGGTTGTCACAATCAAAAAATTAAGACACAACGTTTCGAAGGGTGGTTCTCCCTTCGTCTTCAGGTGGAAGGAAGGAGAGAAGAGAAAAAACCTATTGTTGGGATCGTTACGTACAGCTATTCTGTATGACTGACTGTTTTCTTGTTATCAGTTGTGCCAACTATAGAATCTTCATTGAACTCTGTGAAGGTTGCTAGTCAAGAAGGCTTTGTTGATTCAGTTTCATTTTTATTAAAAAGTTGCATTCCACTTCAATTATCCGGATCCCAGTTATCAACCTCACTTGACAGATGATTTTCAATTAATCTTATCATTAAACAATCTGTGATACGTGACTATCCATAATATCACACATCAGAAGCTATAACATAACCTAAATATAATAAACAAGTATTTGAAAAGTTATAATTAGGAATAATGAAATAAGAAACGTTTTAATTAAGGATGATGAAATAAAAAATAAATATGAATAATTTTAAAAGGAACAGTTTATTGAAAGTACAATTTTCAAATTTGAATGTTTTAATGGTTGGTGGTTCAGTTGATGTTATATTGGACGTGTGCGTAAAAGAAGTGGAACTCGTTGATGTACATGGTGTATTCCTCAACTTATTCAGGATTTCCGAATGGTGCTCTTCATTTATTTGTAAATAGGATTTCAGGGAAGATGCATAGCTATGACCAGTGATCTTTATTAATTCTTGTTCTTGAATGCCAATGCGAGTCATATTTGAAAGTGGTGTGCATCGACTGGAGTGGTTTGTAATTTTCTATTTTTGACGTCCAGACCAGTGCAGTTTGAAATGTGGCAAACAAAGAAACAAATGCTAGGGTAGTGATAAAAATAAACAAATGCTACGGATGCGATAGAATTAAACAAATGCTAGGGACGCGATAAAATTGTGGGATAAGCAGCCATGATTGGTTGAAAGACTTCCTTTCGTACCGTTTTATTAGTCAAAAGTAGTATGACCTAGTAAAAGTATAATAGTCTTTATAGTACGTATTCTCTTTATATTAATGCACATAACTTTAATGTGCTGCGTTTTACAATCCAATTTATCGGAACAGCGATGCAGCATAAAGTAATAGAAGGAAAAATTGTAGAGAAAATGCAACGCGTCAACTCGGCAACAGACCACGGAAAGTGCGTCATTCATGATACGCAAGCTGTTAATATATTTTAATTGGTTATTTTACGACGCTTTATCAACTACTAAGATATCTAGAGTTTAAATGAGATGAAGATTATAATGCCAGCGAAATGAGTCCAGGGTCCATCGCGGAAAGTTACCAAGCATTTACTCTTAATGGGTTGAGGGAAAACCCCGAAAAAAATCTCAACCAGGTAATTTGTCCCAACCAGAATTTGTACTCGGCCCACTCGTTTCACGGTTAGGCATGCTGACCGTTTCCCCACATTCATTCATTCATTCATTCATTCATTCATTCATTCATTCATTTATTTTATTCCATAGATCTTTCATGAGCAATGAAGCTTTAAGATGTGGAACAAGTCAACATTTTACATTATTACAATTACAATTTTTACAAATTTTTATAGTTTTACAATTTAGTAATTTTTTACAATTTTTACAATTTTGTGCAATTTTTTACATTTTATTTTATTTTTTTTTTTTGCGAGATGTAGTGAGATGAGATGAGATCCGAGGATTCGCCAAAATATTACCTGGCATTTGCCTTTTGGTGGGGGAAACCTCGGAAAAACCCAACCAGGTAATCAAATCAAAGGGGTTGATGCCAAGGACTCGCCATAGACCATCCGGCTTCAGTCCCACGGCTGGGGAAAACCTCGGAAGAAACCAAAGACCAAAGGGGGATCCAACCCAAGCCCGACCGCAGCTCCGGATCAGCAGCCCAGCGAGTCTGCCGACTGAGCTACATCGATGGCTCTACTAAAAGTATACAATACATAGCCAATCAGATTAGTAAATTTACAAACGCAAACGATCATTCATAAGTTGAGCTATATGTATAATACAAAACAAGTTAATTAAATTTAAGGCAATTCAACCAGTTGTGATATACAGAAATTGATAATACATATCATGCAAACTACTTCAAATTAGAAACACAAACAATTTATCAGTAGAGCTATATAGATTACTATTCAATTTAAAGCATATACAATTCATCGGCCAAAACTATACAAATATATACAATACAAAGTAGCATACTTTCATTAAGCTATACAAATTTGTGCAATTAATATCAAGTAGATTAATTCAATTTACAATCATAAACAATTCATCAGTTGAGCTATACATATTACCATTCAATTTACAGTAGGTCTATATACAATTCATCAGTAGAGCTACACAGACTAGTAATCATTTTAAGAACATATACAATTCATCAGCCAAACTATACAAACATATACAATCAAATTAGTTCAATTTACAAACTTATTTTCGTTAAGCTATACAATTCATATGAAGTAGATTAATTCAATTTATAAGCTTAAACAATTCATCAGTTGACCTATATAGTATACTATTAAATTTACAGTACATACAATTCATTAGTTATGCTAAACAAAAAAATACAATACATGGTAAACAGATTAAGTCAATATAAAAACATATTTTAGTTGAGCTATATAAAATTGTACATGTCATTTAAGTAGAATAATTCAATTCACAAGCATAAACAATTCAAGCTATTAATATAAGATTATTAAATAGCTATATAATCAGTTTGCTCACCCTTATTAAAAACATGATGCTGAAAACTGCCTGTCAGAGGTGTGCATCGGATGTTTTCGCTCGAGCGCCAAGTAGTTCATAGCATAATCCGATGGGTAGCGTACATGCATGATGGGTAAAATTGTCACGAGCGATAAATCCTCGAACGGTATAAGCCGAGCGTTAGACTTTCGTTCTTGTTACAGTGATGAACTGTGTGGTAACATCATAGATGTTTATCATTTCAAAACTTTGCAGTGTTTAGCTAACCTCTCCTTAGTACAACTACAAAACTTGCTTTAAAATGTAATATAAATGTAGTAGGTTTTTTTTTTCTCCACACAGGAGTGATTTTGTTTTTGCCACATCTGATGTTATTGGATATAAATGTAATTATTATAAACAGAGAACACAATCACGATAATGCAAGAACTGTATCAAGTTTTCTAATAATACACAGGAGTGATTTTGTTTTTGCCACATCTGATGTTATTGGATATAAATGTAATTATTATAAACAGAGAACAAAATCAAGAACTGTATCAAGTTTTCTAATAATAATAATAATAATAATAATAATAATAATAATAATAATAATAATAATATCTAATAATTAGTGTATCAATCTTTGCTTCTGTAACAGTTGTGCAGCATGATTATTCGTTTTATTATATTTTCTTTGACGTTATCTCTGTACCAATATTGTTATTAATCTACTGCTGTATCAATAATATTTTGTAAAACGTTTCTACATTGTCGCAGTATATAGGCGGAACACTATGTATGGACCTATCATATTATATATGTGGTAAATCAAATATTGAATAATTATTAGCAATAATAACTGTATATCGAAGTTTTTCATACTATTTTATTTATAACTTCATGTTACTGTTTTGGTACGTTCCATTAAACGTTTGTCATAAACGCAGAAAATAAAGCCTTATTTTTACCGTGTGAGCAAAACATCTGTGTATCTTATCTGTCGCCTTCCATACAAGATAAGACATGTCGGTGAGATGACCTTGTACTGTGCTTCTATTTATTACGAGCGTATCACGACCGATCTTATCTCACTCGAGGGTGCGACACTCGACCGTGTTCAAGCGACCAATTTAACTCCAATGCAGTACTCTGCTGCCTTCTTGTTGTTCTGACCATCATTCGGAATTGTATAAGAAGTGATGCAATTGATGTAATTCCCTTTAAGACTTTCCAGGGTGTTATTTTTCAGTTCCTTTAGGATATGTGGCTAAGTATACAAAAATAATCAACATACGAGGCGTTACGTCATTTATTAAAAAGTTTGGCATACGAAACAAGTTTGAAATAAGAAGGCAGGCGGTTTCAGTATCTCCTTTCTTAATTTGTGTGAATAAATGGTATTTCAATTGCTGACTTATAGTGCTATTTTACTTTAATAGTTTGTGTGTGTCGAATTACCTACACTGCGCTATGACTTACGTGGCCGGGATCTGCGAGCGGATCGGCCGGGGACTGGTCTGCCGCGTTGGAGATTTCTCTACAATTTATTCATCAAATAATAATAATAATAATAATAATAATAATAATAATAATAATAATAATAATGCTGAAAATAAAATACCTTATTTCCCAATGTATGTGGAGTGCAACATTCAAATTTCTTGGAAAAATGAATGACAATCTTAGAAACATTCGCAATGCATTACTTTCTCTAACAGCTATAATATGAGAATTAAACTTGAATATGAAGTGTATTTCTTTAAAACAATTTTCCATCACAAATAACAATTTAAAATAAAGATTTGGATCTGAATTAAATATTGAATAATGTTTTTAGTGGAAAACACTTATAACACACACAAATTGCCTTCTCATATGTAAAGAATGGATAAAAGCAAAATAATCTTTACATGTGGCATCAAAGTTATTGAAGAAAGGACAGATGGACGATGAGCGTCCCAGAAAAGTATGATTGAAAAACGCTGGAAAAGAATCAGACCTTAATTTTTAATGAAGCGGAAACGAAAAGAAGAAACTTCAACCTACTGCACTGAGGCGTTTTTGTGTTCAACCTGCCTGAACAAAATTCGTAACCTAAGACTCATCTTCATAGGCACCGGCTCTCCGTGGACACAGCTTAATGCAGTACAGTCACAAGGCAATACCTTCATCGAGTCTGTATGGATAGAAGGTCCGTTGTTTATAAGCCATTAAAATATTTTGTTACTGAATACGTTGCTACATAGTCTTAAACAGTATATGCTCAGAGGTTACGGAATTTTATGATGATGTGCTTATCTGCCCTGCTAAATCAATAGGTCGTATCTGGCATGGAGTAAAATTGTCAGGAGAGAACATTTTGTGTTTAGTTTTATGCCATCCACAAAAATAATAGTATTTTTTTGTGATTTCGTTTATTAATATAATGCTTTTAGACAATTTTAGCTATAGTAATACAATAACAAATTTTCACTTTTTTATGTGAGAAACAGTAGATACGGCTATTTGCTTTAGTAATGTTTGAAAATTGTATTATGGAATAAGTCGTAAGTGAACTGACAGCTTTGCAAAATAATTGATATTAACAATGAACACAGAATTCCTGGTCAACTAAGAAATTACAACAATATAATAATTTTATTTATTTAACTAGCTAGTACAAATTAAAATTATACAACAAAAATGTTTCTAGCCACTACCGTAAGAGCCAGGCTCGTGTACGATGTGGTCTTAGCCCTGAAGTTTTTCTCTTTGTAGAACTTTTTGCTGTATGTTTGAAAATAAACCACTTTCTGTCCTTGTTTTTCTCTGCTAATATTCGAAGAACATTTTTTTCACAGTCATGAAATAAGAAGCTTTAATAGAGTGATTTGTGTTTTTCTAATTCTAGTTTAGCTTGTTTTCTCTCTTGCAACGGTGTTTCAAATAATCTCCTTTTACGAATCCCCCCCCCCCCTTTTGTAAGACTATTACTATTTTCAGTTGTATTTGCAGTTGTTGGAGCATTTATGTCAGAAGACACATTACTTATTGTCACTTTTTCATTGTCACTATCACTAATTGAGGAATCTTCACTTTCTATAGGTTGATAGTCAGGATCATCTGATAGGAACCGCCAGTTTGTTGCTTTTTAGGTGATATACATAGTTTCTTAAGTTTATCTCCAAGTGTTTTATTAAGTGCAAGACTTAGGCCTACCATAAGTTTACCTCTTGACATATGACTTAATGGTTTTAGCATCTTCACAGGTCGAGAACACTGCAGCAGAGAAATGGTATTAATACCATTGTTGCGTCACAGTTAACGATTGCTTTGTTCTTGTTAAACAATCAGGTTGTCAGCTATCATTGGTTTTTTAAATAAAATCTACAGGTTAATTTAATTTACCTTATTTGACTCCATATTCTGAACTGAATTTGTCTGCATTGATGCATTCTACCACATTTGTTTGAAGGAAACTAACACAGAATGAGAATTTGCAATGCTGGTAATAAAACATTGTTTAACAATGCTGCCAATAGAGGGACTAAAAGGGAAGAAAACACCGGAATTATGCAAAGAAACAATTTAATTCACTTTCGAATAAAGAATACATAATAAGACCAGAAATGACTTTTATCATTAGTTTATGTAAGATACGACTTCTAACTCTAGTATAGGTGTATTTGAATGTAGATACGTCAAACTATTTAGGCGAAAAAACGTAATTTAGAAAGCAGATATGGCCTTATGCTCTTGTACAGAGTTGTGTTATCATGCCTACATTCCAAAACTGCTGTTACTTCAAAATACATTAAAACTGCAGATAAGACCTTCTGCTTTAGCAGGGCAGTTATAGTAAGTTAATACGTAACTTAATCCAAATCTGTACATAGAAGAAAGAAACATTTTTTTTCCCTCCAGTTCAGAGAATCGAGCTCTGGTCTGCTGGATTTGTAGTCTGGTATGTTACTACTTAAGCCATATCGGAGGAAATGCGTACTGTGATTGTTCATAATAAATTACTGTTGCACGTACAAACGGCAGCGGAACGTACGGTAAGTTCTCTTCCTTATTCCGTGAAGTGAGTCCAAGTACTGCCGGCCTACGAGCTACTCCCTGCGCGCTTGAACAGCGGAGCCAGTATATTCACAACAAAAATGGGACGTCCGTTATATTGTGGTTTCCACCTATGTGCGACCTCTGTTGATGACCACATCCAGCATGGTCATTCGTTTGTCGTGACATCACGATTTGACAATATCTTGTGTTGCCTAGCAATGACCTCCAAGCTGACCACGAGCCTTGCATGTAACATGAAGAATTACGTGTTGCACTAGTTCTGATACCGGATTCACGACTGAAAAAGTAAATTTACATCGCATTTGCAGAGTTCTAAAAGAAGGTCGTGATTCTTCAGTAACATTGACCTGAATTAACATGTAGTTCCCATAATGGTAAAGCCGGTGAGAACGCTGACGAAGATGATTATGTGGTAACATGACGACACGAAGACGAAAGTGACGTTATGACGATGAAGATGAGCTTATACACAACGGTAATAACAATGGTAACGACACCAGGAGGATGGTTGGTGTAAAATAATTACGACAAGTGGCTTGTGCAGCAAACGCTGCAAACCAAGTTCATTAGACGTTCAAATAAAAATTTTTCAGAGTTATTTTCAATGAAAAATACCAGAAATTTTGAAAATTATATGCTTCCATAATAATGAAACATACTCCCTCTGAATGGTTTTTATGTCCAATACTTTTTCTTGAACCTATGTATCCTATGTCTCTTGAGTTTCAACGCGAAAACGCAAGTAACAATGAAAGGGCGATCAGTGGTTTTTCATGTGGGAGTAAAGCAATAGCTATTTCAGATCATAGTGGATTGTAAAAGTCAAGTTTGCTATGCTTTTGAACAATGGAAATAGCATTTTGGTATAGTTGCTGCATGTAGAGCTTAAAATGTAGAGGGTAAAATCATTTTATCCTGCTAAGAGATCTTGCTGAAATGGTCGAGAGAATACAAAATTTTGTAGGCCTCTTATTCTCAGTACGTAATACCGTCTTTCCTTAGGAACTGTTATTTTTGCGCTATCTCGAGCCAATACTGAAGAGAATGACGCATATAAATATTTACACTACACCTCCATTAAGTATATGAAAAAACCCAACCCCACTTGATTAATAACTATAAAATATTTGATTTTTAATAATATTATTATCTTGCGTAAGTTATATATATATATATATATATATATATATATATATATAATAGCCACCACTCAGTAAATTATAGAAATGAAGATCAAATTTAACACATTCTCTATATCTACTTACGTAACCCCAAATCGTTTCACTTTCATATAATCAGTATAGCATTAATATGTACAATTAATGAAAAATAATCACATCATGGCATTAACTATAATGAAATTTCATTGCTAATGGTAATAATGTAATCAAACCACTTCAAGTTTTGTAGATTTCAATATCCAATACACAGCTGCACTCAGAAAATTACATACCGCAGAATCAGACCTTTAAATTAGCGAGTCTTCAAGTTTTTGATAACCAATTGACTTTGAACTCTAAATATGTCAGCAATCCTGCAGGTCATGGCCTTCGTGTAATAGCCTATTGTTTATTGTAGTGTGTGTTTTGTTTTATTCTGAAATCACGGCCGTGCTGTAATGCAATTAGTTCTCAAAACTGATAACAGATGGATTTTGGAAAATAGGAAAATTATGTAGGAAAATTAACATTTCACTGAAAACTACTATTTTTCCGAAAAACTTTGGGTTCCAAGCTTCAAAATGAGGGGCCATTTATTAAAATCCGTCCAGCCGTTTTCCCGTAATTTCCATTACCAGTTCAAATTATATATATATATATGAAAGAATGGTTATATTAAGACGACAATAATAATGTGATAATTGTCGACGATTAAGATTGTGATGGTGATATTGACAGTCTGATGACGGTGAAGACTTATTAGTGATAGTGGTACAGTCCGCGTCACCGTTTTTGGCGTGTGAAATAAATAATGTGAACGTTAAGTACGAGTGTTTTACCTTTGCAGCAGTCAGTCAGACAACTGTGTTTAACAAATGGCTGATGTTACGTGTATAGGAAGTGGTACCATTCTCAGCTGCACTGGCAACATGTTCACAAACTGGCACTATACTCTAGGACACATGCCAAAAACGCTGGCGCTAGCTGTAATAACTGACTGGAACTATAACTATGGTAACGAACTGGTAGCAATAGTGAAGACTGTGCTGATCTGGTGACAACAATGACTAAATAGTGATGGTGGTAGTGATTAACTGCTTACGGCAGTGGTTACATAACTATGCTGAAGATAGTGAAGAATTATAACTAGGACTAGGATTTTGATGAAATTGCATCTTTTTTCTAGTAAGCCAGAAACATAGCTGCTTTAGTATTTATATGTTATGTGATAAACTGAGCGTTTAAGACGTATTTGTTAGGGCATTTTTTGCCTGTTTCGGCTCATAAGAGCATTTTTTGTTTTATTCGGTCATTTTTGAGGCACTTTCATTTAATTTTGGCCATAAATCCCCATTATTAATGTAAAGTAATGTTTATATCCTTTGATATTTTCTTACATATTTTGTCCATTAATACCCATTAGTCCACACCTGTAGAGTAACGGTCAGCGCGTCTGGCCATGAAACCAGGTGGCCCGGGTTCGAATCCCGGTCGGTGCAAGTTACCTGGTTGAGGGTTTTTCCGGGGTTTTCCCTCAACCCAATAAGAGCAAATGCTGGGTAACTTTTGATGCTGGACCCCGGACTCATTTCACCGGGATTATCACTTTCATTTCATTCAGACGCTAAATAACCTAGATGTTGATACAGCGTCGTAAAATAACCTAATAAAAAATGCCCATTATTTTGTACAATATTTTAATCGTTTTTCTACACAAATATTGCCATTTTAACGTAGTACACCCCATGTAATGGGTCAGTAAAACCACCCCTTCAATACAAACTCCTCTATACCCGCTTATTCGGTCATTTTTAGGCATTTTCATTTAATTTTGGCCATAAATCCCCATAATTAATGTAAAATAATGTTTATATCCTTTGATATTTTCTCTACATATTTTGCCCATTAATACCTATTATTTTGTATAATATTTTAATCGTTTTTCTACAAATTTTGCCATTTTAACGCAGTACACCCCCACGTAATGGATCAGTCCAACCACCCCTTCAATATAGACTCCTCTATACCTGCTAATTCCGGAGAAGAGTGGCCTTGTGGTGGACTACATGGAAACTACATCAGGTAAAATAATTAATTAAAGTGTACTACTTATAAAAATTATTTAAAATTAAATAAACTTAAATGTTGGTACTGTAATTTAATTTAATTACTAGTCTAAATATTAAGTAGTACAAAACCTCTTTTCCTACTAAGCCAATTAAGTAATATCAATTTTTAAGGGCATTTTTGAAAGATTTTTTTGTCATAAATGCATTGTTTTTGGGACATTTTTCATGATTTATAGGTCATCAAGATCCTAACCCTAATTATAACTATGATGGTGACGAACTAGTAACGACGGTGAAGACTACGCTAACCATCTGTTGACGACGGTAGGCTAATGACGGTGACTAATAGTTTTGGAAATGGTAACAAAAGTATGAGGGCAATGAATGTTGATAGTGACGAATTAGTAACTAAGATAAAGATACGCTGACGATCCGATTACGGCGGTAATAACTAAACGGTGATTGTTGTAGTGACTAACTTACGGAAATGGTGACGAATCTATGAGAACAAGGTGACAAACTATGAATATAAAGAAGTGGCATTGACTGAAGATCTGGAGACGACGGTAATCTGTAATGACTAAACGGTAATGATGATTTTGACTAACTTGTTATGAAAATTGTGAGTAAAATATAGAATGGTGACAAACTATGAATATGATAGTGACGAACTAGTAAGGACGATAAAGATACACTGACGCTCTAGAAACGACGATGATCATAAAACGCTGACTTTGACTAGCTAGTTATGGAAATGGTGATGAAACTATGACGACGACGCTGATGAACTAGTGACGGCGATGTTGAGGAAGAAGAAGAAAGATGTATTCAAGTGAATATATTAATACGATTCCCACTCTCTCTCTATGAATGAATTTTGTCGCTCTTGTGAAACTTCTTATGGAATACCATAAAAGGACAAACCTCAATTTTTCACATTACGTTGGGTACATAACACACACCATAGAATTCCCGACTATGCGGAGAAACTTCTAAATCCTCTGGTGAGTTGATACTGGTGGGAAAGTCCTAAAAAATAAAATATTTAGACTGAGCTAAGAAAACATTTTCTTGGAACTAACATTGTTAGAACTTCCTCGAATACTTCTTTACATGCGAAATATTTCACGGAGGTAGGAAAGATAATGGAAAGTGAATACGAATAATGCATGTTTATTATTGCTACAGATTGTAAGTTCTGCTATGCGAAAATTACTTCGCATAGTCCAAGAATACTCTGATCTACATATAGCTCACAACAAGAAAATTAAAGTGAAAAAAGAAAAAACATCTGAACAAATGTGAAGTGATGAGAGAGAAATTGGAAGTGTAATTAAGTGAATTAGCTATTTCATGTTTTTCAATCTTATAGGTTGGGAGTAGTATCAAAGGTACTATAACTGTAGGAGTATTGTAGAAATAAATGTATGGAGAGGGGTAATAAAATAGGAAATTTAGGAGTGAAGCGAAGAGAAAGAGATCAATACGTAAATAAACAGAGGATAGAAAAAAAATAAGTGACGTAAGTGTTGTAAAATAGAGAAAATGGAAAAGTCAACAAGTAATATAGGAGTAAATAGCTGGAAAATAATGATTAAGAGTAGGTAGGATCTGAGAGTAGAGAAGAAAATAAATAAATAATGCAAATTATTAAGGAAGGAATATGCAATATTTAATAGGTAACAGAAAAATGGAAGGGAAACAGTCAAGGTAGGAGGGAGAGAATAGAAGAGGATAGAGAGGGAAGGACATATAGGAATTCAGTTATAATAGAACATAAGAAAGTAATCAAGAAATACTCGGCAATGAATACATTAAAAAGAGAGTTGTATCTATTAAAAGGACGGTGGATCGAAAAAACAGAAATGTTAAGGTCCACCACAACTGTCAGTTGTAAAGTTGACTGACAAATAAATATCATATATCATATCATATATCATGTCATGTCATGTCATATCATATCATATATACCTTGACAGATTTTTTCTAATCATTTCAGTTTCTTAAACAATTTTTCATGTTTACCGGCGTAACTGAGGCGGTAACGCGTTTATCTACTGATTCGAAGCTACGCTGGGCATCTGTTCGATTCCCGCTTGTACTGATTACCTGGTTGTATATTTTCAGAGATTTTCGCAATTGTAAAACAAATGTCAGGGCATCCCATGGTGAATCCTCGAATTCAGTCTCGCAAATATTTTGCGATCACCAATTCCATCGGCGCTAGATAACAACGAATTTTTTTAATAATTGAGTGTGAAACAATTATCTTTGTACCGTTGTTCTATTATCGGTGTATTATTATTTCATTGTGCTTTAATATTGTCGATTCTTAAAAAATAAAGATTAAATGAATAACTTAATTGAACATAACTGATTGTACTGGCATTTATGCTATTCTATTGTATTCCTCTTTCTAACTATGTCTAGACATAGAAGTCACAGTTGACGTTTTATAACCAGAGAGAACGGCTGCTAATTTACGGAAGATGAAGCATCTGTGAGATAATTGAATGGAAAGAGAGGAAATTGGGAGGAGAAACTTCAAAAGGTACGCGAAAACGCGTCCTGCAAGGGAGTTTGGGGCTGAGAAAAACTGAATATGTGATCTCCAAGCTTGTTGACCACTTGTTTCACTTCGGGTTTCGCTGCTCCACTGAAGGAGATCTAGAAAATTTTGAAGAGGAAAAAGCCGAAAATGGACGTAACCTATTAGCTACCACATACAGGGGGAAGGGAAGTGGCGTTAGAGGTACTGACTGCAGGGTCTGAAGAAGAAACATCAGAAGATGTAAGTCTGCACATTAAAAGGTTCTTTTTCTTTTCGCAGTGTAAGTGAAGTCGAGTAAACTCGCTCGTGTAGCAGGTGTGATGTTCGAAGTCTAAGCTAAGACCGCCGGAAGAGACGCCGGGAGTTTTAAGTGTACACATTGTAAGGTAAAGTGTCCTTTCGCAGTGCGATTAGAGTCGAGTAACCTCGCTCGTGTAACTGAGTTCTGTGTGGAAGCTGAGCTAGGGCATCTATGTCGAAAATTTAAATTGGTAAAATATCGGAATCTTTATGGAGAACGGAATGTAGATCCGTGGCTCATTTCTTTTAGAGCTCATCCCGACATTTGTCTTAGCGCCTTAGGAAAACCAAGAAAAAACCTTAGGCAGGCTGAGTTGTCTCATTTTAAGAGACTAGCCAATTGGCTTTTAGGTGGGATAGCTATTTAATTGTGACTTGGTGAGTTGTCTCAATTTAGACTAGCCAAATTTACTCTTTGGTGACTCTTGAATTAGGACTCGATCGGCGAGAGGGTAATAGTTAGGGCTAGGATTTTGATGAAATTGCATCTTTTTTCTATTAAGCCAGATACATAGCTGCTTTAGTATTTATATGTTATATTATAAACTGAGTATTTTAAGACGTATTTGTTAAGGCATTTTTTTTTGCATTTTTTGCCTGTTTCAACCCATAAGAGCATTTTTTTTATTCTGTCATTTTTTATGCATTTTCATTTAATTTTGGCCATAAATCCCCATTATTAATGTAAAATAATGTTTATTTCCTTTGATATTTTCTTTACATATTTTGTCCATTAATATCCATTATTTTGTATAATACTTATCGTTTTTCTACACAAATATTGCTATTTTAACGTAGTACACCCCATGTAATGGATCAGTCCGACCACCCTTCAATATAGACTCCTCTATGCCGGCTAATTCCGGATAAGAGTGGCGTTGGTGGTAGACTACATGGTAACTAAAAGTAAAGTAAATCCATGGTGCTATAGCCCATGAAGGGCCAAGACCGACCAGCTGACTGCTGATCTCATGTCCACATGCCGACACAGAGGTGAACGATCATACGTGGAAACTACATCAGGTAAAATAGTTAATTAAAGTGTACTACTTAAAAAATTATGTAAAATTTAATTTAATTACTAGTCTAAATATTAAGTAGTACAAAACCTCCTTTCCTACTAAGCCAATTATCTAAGATCAATTTTTAGGGCATTTTAAGGGCATTTTTTAAAGATTTTTAGGTCATAAATGCATTGTTTTTAGGACATTTTTTCATGATTTATAGGTCATCAAAATCCTAGCCCTAGTAATAGTCAATTGGCTCTTAGGTGAAGTGACTATTGGATTATGACTCGAAGAGTTGTCTAAATTTTGGAGACTGCATCTGTGAGGAAGATTTTCTACAAGTATTTCGGTTTCCTTCCAATCCTAGTTTCATAATGGCTGTACTTGAAGCATTTAATTGAGAAAAATACAAATACGTAGACAGTGGATGCAGGATGACTTATTGTTGAATGTAAGTGCACATTTACTATATGTTACATTTTTTCATTCAGATCATTGGCTGAACAGGTTGTAAACGTAAACAGACAACGTCAACATGCTACTGAATCTCCGTACAGTCAAAAGGAGAAGAAAAACAACGTACTGTAGTACATACCTTGCAAGGTTCAGGCCTCGTCATCATTGATGCAATTACCAGCGTTGCAGTAAACGACGATATATTCTCTTAAGTTGTCAAAGCTGAATCTTCTTCGCCTAACGCTTAAACAGTTTTTGTATCGGGAGAATTTCTGAAGGGAACCTCTCAAATGGGGATCACTCAATTTCTTTAGAGGAATATTTGCACGTGTCGTTAGACCCGCACAACTAAATGATGTTGTTGTTGTTGATGATGATGATGATGATGATGATGTAGATGTAATAAAATGGTTCCTCAGATTTCATTTCAACGCATTTCCTGTGCAATGTACTGTTGCAATGTTTCTCTATAGCCTGAGTTGTTCTGGTTTTTATTTCAATTTTATATGCATTACACACGATATTGTCATCGTTAATACATAAAATGTCACTCTCATATTGCATTTCGTATCTCTGAGCGAATTTAACGTTTTGCCATTATGAATGGATCAGCACAACATATTCAACTCGTACTAAATACTTGAGCAGGATAACACAACTGCACACATTGCGTTGCAATGTTACTATGAACAGATCGGGGTTCATTCGTTTTGTACGCTGCTGTACTCGCCAGGTAGCCTACACAAAAGACGGACGGCGCGCCACGTGCCATATACTCTGATACGAAACAATTTCACTTTTCCTTAAGTCATCCCGCATCAACTGTCTACAAATATGTCTATTTAAAAATTATTACCAAACAGAAAAAAACATATTGGATGATCTTGTGATTAGTAAATAATTCTGGCCACTTCGATCTCCATATTCAATTCCTTTAGATTTCTTCGAATGGGGTAATTTGTAAATGAATTGAAATATAGTATTTGTGTTGAAATTTTATACTATCATGAGACAGGAACGTTGCCGCATTTATTAGAAAGTTTAAACAAGATAGAGGCAGGTATCCAAGAAGATGTTTGCCACTCGAGTTAGTCGAGTTAGTCAGGAAGATGTTTATGTTCGTAAATTCGGCCAGCTATTTATAGAGTTATCTATATAATGCAACACTTTAAGTCACAGATGTCGCTACACAAAGATTTAAACTCCATGTAAGGCAGCACTTATAATAAGGACGTTAAAGACCAATTAGAGTTGAAATCCGTGTCAGGGATACATCCCTAAGCTTTGAAAGCAAGAGGGAAAAGCAGAGAAAATGAGCCTTAGTATTTTTGGTAACATTCTATTTAAAATTTACAGGTTAAATACAATAAAATATTAAGATTATATAGGCTCACCACTTGAAATAAATTTTCCACCACTCGCGTAATGTATGTGTCATGAGTATGTAAAGGAAGGGTTTAACATTTCATGGCCACACATAACCTTGGGTGGTTGATGTAACTCAGTAAGTTCATAAACTTTACTTAGTAAGACACGCACTGCATGCTTCTTGTTCCCATTCATCACCATTAGTATTTTTCTCTCCTTTCTCTTCTCTAGTAACCAGATATGCGTTGAGTGGTTGCCGGGAAGTTGCAAAGGGCAACACAACAGCAAAGAACCATGTTAACGTCCGAGGCATGCATTGTGAATGCAAACGTGTAAATCTAGCGGGACGCATCAGTGATGTAACAATACACGACACAGAAGAAATTCAATATTTTTTTCATTTCTAATTTAAACGAGAGAAGTTATATCAAAGAAATACAACTTCAGAAGCTTTCATTTGTATGAGAACGAACAGAAGAAGAAGAAAAAGTTTGTATTTCTTAACATAATGAGATGATGTACAAATAGAAGCATACCTCTTCAAAATAATATTCATTTGAGAGAAAAATGAAAACTGTACGCTACATGTCAAGTGGTGTAATGAAAACAACAGAAATCAAGTAGTCCGCCAGCATTGCTCAGTGACTTGTTCGTACACTTCCTAACTAAACGGTCTGTGGTTCGATTCCGGGCATTAAGGGAGATTTGTATCCATTACACGGGATTAGATGTTTTTCCTTGTCTTGTACTTGTCCTGTAACATCTCTGCGGTGATCCTGCATCCTGCTGACCACAGAGTGAAGAGACTGTAATGTTGATCAGAGAAGAAGGTCAAACCAACTAGATGATGATGTAATGCGTCAGGAAAAAGAATAATAGTGAAATAAGAGTACATGATATGAAACTTACTTATTGACATTAGTAAGAGAAGAAGATGATGAGAAGAAAGGGAATGAAGAAGGAAAGAATGTGGTGGAAAAGAAGATAAAGAACGAGAAGTGGATGAGAATGAGGATAGGAATGAAAGGAGAGGAAAGGAAGAACAAGTCAAAGATAAGAAGGGAAGAAAGGCGACAGCGAGAAAATGCAGTAAGTCTGAAGAAATAAATGAAATGAGGAGAAGACGAGAAGAATAAGAACAAAACGTGGAAGATGAAAGGAAATGAGAGACAACTGGAGGAAAATGAAAAGGTAGGGGAAGAGGATGTAAAGGTGAGGTAGTGGAATGAAAGGAAATGGGAGGATGAAAGGAAATGAGAGGCAACTGGAGGAAAATGAAGAGATGGGAGAAGGGGATGTAAAGTTGAGGCAAGGGAATGAAAGGAAATAAGAGACAGCTGGAGAAGAATGAAAAGGTGGGGTAAGAGATCGGGGAAAGGGTGAGAAGAGAAGGGTAAGACACTCAAGCGTGTAATATTGCAGGGCATAGTTGAGGCTATTTGATCTAATACTTTCAACAACATTACATTGTGTAAAATAAACGTAAAAGTGAAAACAACAGTGAACTGAAAAGCACTGCAATACCAAAAGGCACAAAAAGCGTGTTGAACGTAATCCAAAAGAACCAGTACCATCAAAATCTGAAAATTATGAACATGTTAACTCGACGTTTAGCATGGATTTGTGTAGCCACCATGATGCTTAGTGCAAACATCCCAATTAATAAATTAAATAATATACAATTTAGGGTATTTCTGAAAAATTACATAGGAAATTAGTGAGTTTTTAGTGATGAGCGACATGGAACATCCTAATGAAACACGAAAAAATATCAAACAATAGGAATATCTTGTACTATATCATGCACCAATAACGTCATGTGATATTGAAAGAATTTCTTGTAATATAAAATCATTTCAAGTGACATCCGCATATGTTCAAGTTTCGTAACTTACGAATGCACGTTATTATTCACTGCAAAGATCACGACGAAAATGAACATCATGGCTCAAGCATATGTTTACTAGTATAGCTTCAGAATGTCGGGAGTTGACTGTACTCCACGAACACGCAGCGACGACCTGTTTGTTTATATACTTATCCGTTGTATTAACTGTGTTCGGCGTATTATTTTTTATTTATTTATTTATTTAACTAGCTAGCTAGTGAGTACAAATTACATTTATAAAACAAAAATGTTTCTAGCCACTACCGTAAAAGCCAGGCTCGTGTATGGTGTGGTCTTAGTCAATAATATAACATAAAATTTACAAGGACAGCTTACTAAATAAAGTAAGTAACTTAATTTAAACCAATAAATACAGCACAAGAGCAAGAAGAAAGAAGAAAGTGAAAAAGAGAGAAAAATACACATTTAATATAAATTGACAATTCGACAGAAGCCAGTGATATTCAATAAAATCATGAATATAGTCGACAGAAATAAAAGGTAAAAAAATACATTTGTTAATAAGGCCTATTATATATCATGGATAATTTTACAAATTTCTTTTTTAAAAGCTTCAATTTTAAAATATTTCAAATTTGGAAAATGGTTTGTAGTTTTGTTATAAAGTCTTGGGCCGAAACTAGCACCATATTTAAGAGCTGCACTTGTATGACATTTAGGCTCAATTAATGGGAAAGTAGACTTTGTCTTCGAGTACGATATATACCCGATGTGTCTTTAACTTCAGTCTTTAGGTAGCTGGAATATGGAGCCTAGTAATATGTACTGTATTGTCATGAATTCAACTTAACTCCACTAAATGGAAGTTGGCTGTATCTAATTCTTCCACGCTCAATGTAGAAAAAATATACACACTATTTCCTCTACACAGTTAAGTTCGATCTACAACAGCAAACGGCATTTACCTGAGCGAAATCTGTTTCCTGAAAAACTCTATGTATAAACCGAACGAAAGATATCAGATCAGAAAAATGGGGTTGATGTCAATTTAATGTAAGAACGTAACAGGTCTAAGAATTACGATAAAAAATAAGAAAAAGGAAAAGGAGGAATAGAGCTGGTGAATTAGCAGTGACTATTGTTCAAGGTCGAATGGATATCAGGGTGTTTATCAATGCACGTAAGGAAAAGTCATGAATAACAGTGCAGTCACCCGCATGGCCGAGTATTTGTTCCGGTTGGAGCGCGATGTCAGCAAAGCTGGACATTACGAGCAACCGAATCTTTAACAATTCGGTACTCAACGCGCTCTTCCGCTTTCCTGGCTAATTCTATGATACACTGAAATTAACGACGATGCTACAATCATTTAGAAATGTCTTCTTCTTCTTCGTATATTATTATTATTATTATTATTATTATTATTATTATT
Organism: Periplaneta americana; assembly: GCF_040183065.1. Taxonomy (NCBI): domain Eukaryota; kingdom Metazoa; phylum Arthropoda; class Insecta; order Blattodea; family Blattidae; genus Periplaneta; species Periplaneta americana. Next base: position 120,142,394 of record NC_091132.1, on the reverse strand, counting down.
ATTATTATTATTATTATTATTATTATTATTGACTGCAACATTATTACGTCCTCGAATATTGAAAACTTTGGAAATTATAAATTCAGATGTATAAGATAATGAATGAGTGGAATAGGTCAGTAACTTGTTCTTTTTCTACGCATGGAAATTGACGTTTCATGGTGACAATAGCACCAGCAGTAACAGACAGGCGTGGAGTACTCGTAAAGATGAATGTCCATAATTAATATCCATTCACTCGTTGATTCATAGTTTTCTGCCGAAGGGCAGAGCAAGCTCTGCATTTTACAATCTTTCTCTACGTCTCCACATATCTTAATGTTGTCTATCATCTGATTTCTTCTGTTCCGAATTTTTTCCCGTTCACCATTCCTTCAATTGTATCCTTTAGTGTACAGTTTCTTCTGACCCAGTCAATTCCTTGTTCTTTTTCTTATTAGTCTGAGCATTATTCTTTCTTCACCCATTTTTTCTAGTACAGCTTTATTTCTTATCCTGTCTGTTCATTTCACATGCTCCTTTCTTCTCCATATCAATATTTCAAATGCTTCTAGTCTTTTCTCTTCACTTCGTCGTAATGTCCATGTTTCTGCCCCCATACAACGATAAACTCCACACAAAGCAGTTCATTAGCCTTTTCGTTATTTTTTTTTATTTCCCCCCCCCCCCGGAGGTCCGCAGAAGATGTTCCTTTTTCTATTAAAAGCTTCCTTTGCCATTGCTATCCTCCTTTTGATTTCTTGGCAGCAGCTCATGTTATTGCTTATACACCCCAAGTATTTTAAGCTGTCCACTTATTCTACTGCCTCATTTCGAATTCGAATGTTTATCTTCTTTATTATTTTTCCGATAACCTTGGTCTTCGTATTGTTTACATTTTTTTCTTCACCCATGCTGCTCACAGCTGCCATTTAGTTCCAGTAGTATATCCCTTAATAACATCTGATCTTCTACCAATGCAGTGTCATCAAACTCTTACGGTGAATTTCGGTGAAGTCCGAAGTCTCCTCACATCCACACTGGAGCTTCCTAGGATTTTTTTAAGATGCGAAAGAGAGAGTGGTTCGCGGAAAGTAACGGAAAGCTACCGTTTTACCTTTCCCAAGAAAAACTGAAAAGATAGCATGTCTTTCCACAATTAATATTTATTTTATTTTTGTAGGTTATTTTACGACGCTTTATTAACATCTTAGGTTATTTAGCGTCTGAATGAGATGAAGGTAGGCTAATAATGTCGGTGAAATTAGTCCGGGGTCCAACACAGAAAGTTACCCGGCATTTGCTCATATTGCGTTGAGGGAAACTCCGGAAAAAACCTCAACCAGGTTTTGCATATATAGTAATTTAAAAAGACCGTTAATAATTAATAAAATGAAATAATAATTTGCTTCTTTAATTTGAAAGGAAAAGTAATAAAAATTGCAATTACAATTATCACCTTATCGTCTGTGAATAGCTTCTGCAAATTAAAAGCAGCGTTGTCCATCGCTGTGCGGTAACGAGCGGACCCAGGTTTAAATCTTGATTGGGATAAGTTACCTGGTAGAAGTTTTTTTCCGGAGTTTTCTGTCAACCCTTTAAGAGCAAATGTTGGGTAACTTTGAGCGCTGAATTTTCATTTCACTGACATTTCATTTCACTCAGACGCTAGATAACCATTGCAATTAAAAAAGACATCGCAAAATAAAGCAATTAACAAAATAAAAACAGTGTGAGATGCACAGTTAAAATAAAGCCTACGCCTAAAATTTCCATAGATATACAGAGGTTTTTGTCGGGCGAGACATAGAGGATTGCTAAGCACTTCAGTTCAAATGTACTTTTTATGTAGTACTTGTGATGGAATAAGTTGCGTGCCGAATGTATTGCCCGGCTAAAGGCTGGTTTACAATAAACCGGGAACGGAAACGATAACGAGAACGGAAATATTGTTAAAATAAATGTATTTAAATGTGAGCATTCACAATTAACAAGAAGCTTGCCGGAGTCCGGGAACAGAAACGTGAAAGGTAATTGTGAATACTCACATTTAAATACATTTATTTTAACAATATTTCCATATCCGGTTTATTGTAGACCAGCCTTAACCCGACCTCACCATCCGCCACACTATGCATTCCTCTCCAGCTATCAAATCCGCATATCATAACACTGGTGGTGGTCTGCAGTACCTCACAGATCTATATGAGACGTCATATCCCCATGATGCACACATGAACCTTGGAGGGCTCCGGTGTTTCTTATGCAAAGCTATGAGCGGATTGGTATCCATCACCCGGGCCACCATGATTGCGCCACTTGTAATTGCGCCAAATTGGTTGCTGTATATCCGTATTGCGTTTGCGCCAGTAACTCAAACATAATATGCAACTTTTTTGTTCATAGGTTGGTACAAAAATATTATGTAAGATGTTACGATGCGATACAAAATCTTCATTAGTGGAGGACATTGGTTGCAATTCAGTTACAACTTCGTGAACTTCAAGTATGGTTGTTGGTAGTTTCGTCATATGGTGACGTGGTTCTCTGTAGATTGCTTTTCGTAATAGTTTAACGTCAGTGAAATGCAGTACACTGGATTCTTATTGAATGTTGTAGATATTATGATGCCTGTTTTTTCACTTAAATCACTAGTCGCTTTCCTTTTACACGACGCACGTATTTTTTGGCGTACGAGATCTCTTTCGTTACTTCCGTGATTATGGCCGCCTAAAGTGTTCGTTTCACTGTTTAAGATTATTATTTTGGCAGGACAGTTCTTCACTGTACAACGCCAACGTATACGTCCATATACATATGTGTACGCCTTGCGAAACTTAAAACCAACTCTTACAATAAGTTCTGTCCTAGATCATATATATCCAGATTGCTCGGCGTTATAGTCTTAGACGGTATCAACTTTTGTCAGGTTTACTATGCTGCCATCTAGTTGTTACATAAGGAGTCATGTCATAACTCCCATTTGAATTGCATTAGCGACTGTACTGCCATCTCGTGTTCGTTTACGGCGGACGGGTGGCGATCCTGGCGGTTGTTCTATTCAAAGTGCAACCGATTTTAACATAGAGATGAGCAATCTATATGTGATCTGGGGTTCTGTCCTCTATTGCTGCACCTTTGGACTACCTCCATGACAACATTCACTAAACGGCATTTCTTGCAAGTTGAGAGGGCGCGAAGACATTCTTTTCCCCCTCCCTATTCCGCAGATACCGTTAGCGACCGAGCAGTAGCTGTTACTTCTTATACCTGTACCCCCTACGCTGTACACAGAACAAAATAAAATATTTAATAAAGTACACTAGGGGATATAAAATGCAGCCATACAGATGTTTGACAATGACTTGTTTCAGTATATTTTAGTGTCATTGTTATAATATTTTCAACTGGCTACTAATAAAATTAAAGAATGTTGGTTTGAATGTTGGGGAGCGACACAGTGCAGATTGTCCCAGTGTGTATGTCGCAGTGTAGCAACTAGCGGTGGAGAAAACATTTATCTTTTGCCCTGAGTGGTTTGAGATTTGTTTCGTCCTTACAGTTTACTTCGTAGTGTTTTGTGAATATCGGTATAGGAAATAGTGTACATAGTGTAGTGTTAATTTCTTATATAAGTACATAGTTTTTTTTATTTAGGCTTAGGACCGTATTTTATCGTAGGTTGTAAATTATTTAACGAACATTATGGCTTCCAGCAGTGTTATAAAACATAAAAAAGGCAAACCAATGCGAAATGGTCAGAAGAGATGTGTGTTGAATTTATTTCAAACGTTATGTGCTGAAAATCCAACTTACAGTTTAGAAAGGTGGCTGAGATGACGGGAGTGGGAAAAGCAAGTGTTTATCGCATCAGAAGAGAGGCGAAGATGATTGACAATAAATTAAAGAGTCCGGTGAAATTTCGCAAAACTGTTCCACTATTAGAAAAATACGACGGATTCACAAAATCAGCAATAAGATCTAAAGTTCACCAATTCTTTTTTCGTCAAGAACTGCCAACTTTAGACAAATTATTAGCTGCGGTGAACGGTGATGAAGATAATAGTGATAACAACCTACCAAAATTCTCGAGGTATGTTAATTTAAATTAATTCTTGATTTCCGCACAAAACCGATTATGAAAGTCTATAAAAATATTTCTAGTTCTAATTTTATTATAATGCATGTCATAATACAGGCTTTGTATTATAATGTTATTATTCATAATTCCACTTAAATTCACTGCGTAGTACTATAATTTGTGTAGCTGAACGTAGAAACGCATTACTACTGGTTCAGTAGACCTATGCTTATTAAGATCGAAATACTTAAATTTAATATGTCAGTTGTACGCCTGTTTTAGTATTTATTTCTTCTTACGTTACAAGTAACTGTCGTATATTGAACTTATTAAATATTTTTAATATGCAAATTATTGATATAGACAGTAACAAAAATAGAATTGATTTCTTGGTATAGACTTTCGAAATATAGATTTTGACACTTTGTGTTGTAAGTCAATTAGTCGAACGTTTTTACGACGGACTGTAGCACCTTCCCCTTCACTGACGGTAGAGAGTGTGAGTAGAGGGGAAAGCTTCTCAACCAAACTGAAATGGGGAGTAGTCACTAGTCTCCCTCACAATGTTTATGTCCTCCCACTACTAAAACAAAACATGCCATCTGGGTATCGTGCACTAGTAGATTTCGTGCTCACCAACTTAAGAAAAATGAAAATCCTTACCCAAAACTGTCATTGGCGCAAACCCATTACCCTTAAATATGACCGTACTTTTCAATTGCAAATAAACAATAAATCTGGCGCAAACGCATTGCAGAAGCCATGAGGAGCATCCACCATTGCTGACGATCGATCCGGCATCACGCCAACGCAAGTTATGTCCAATTTTTCGAGACGGAGATGATAATGAAAGGGAATTATGGTACAGTGACGATGGAAAAGCGGAAGAACCCCATTTCAAAATTTCTTACAGTCTTGACTTTTCATCATAAACACAATTCCGTCATCGCCCAGATTTGAACTCGGGTCTGCAGTCGTCATAAGCCAGCCCTTTACTAACTCAGCTATCAATAAGGCTACAATTTCCTTAAAAGTCTAAATAAGAAAACAAATTCCATTATAAGTTCATGTCTGAAAAGTTTTAAAAGTGTTTATAGTTTAGAACAGGCATTAAAAACAATTGAAATTACAATTATGTCGCCTTTTCTACTTTCGTCCAATCTCTGTAGTTTTTTAGAGGCTATTAGATAACAAAATTATCATGTCATTGCCTCAAATTAGCCGTTGGAGTTTGAAAGTGTTGTCAAATAAAGAATTACAAATGCAATTAATACCCCAAAATCTTTCACATTTTGTAGTATAGGCCAGACTTTTGAGATGGGCAGGACATGTAGCACGTATGGGCGAATGCAGAAATGCATATAGAGTGTTAGTTGGGAGACCGGAGGAAAAAAGGGCTTTGGGGAGGCCGAGACGTAGATGGGAGGATGATATTAAAATAGATTTGAGGGAGGTGGGATATGATAGGGACTGGATTAATCTTGCTCAGGATAGGGACCAATGGCGGGCTTATGTGAGGGCGGCAATGAACCTCCGGGTTCCTTAAAAGCCATTTGTAAGTAAGTTGTAAGAAGGGATGCTACATAAACATAACAATTGTCAAGTTATTGTGTTTGGACTTTTTTGCAGGGGCGGTTATTCAGGTGAATTAGGTGAAGTGTCACTTCACGTATTTACGTGTAAAACACAATTTTGTCTCATATTAAGAATTAATTCCAGTTATTACAGATACCGTATTTCTAAAATAAAAAAAAGTTTTCTTTTCAGTCGTAATGAACAGTGTTTAAACCGTCCGCTGAATAAAATAATGTCAACTGTTAAGAGCGCCGGACGGTGACTATTGGAACTTACAATACTGTAAAGGTGAAATTATTTGGGCTCCCATTCTCATACAGCACTTGGTTTCCATGGTGACGTGACGTCACGCACTAAAGAAAGATTGTATGAGTGAAGTGAGTTTCTGAGTCTTTCAGTTACGGAGAACTGTCAGACTTGTGGGCGGAGTAACCAGTTTGCAGATCTAACGGTACTAATAATAGAGAAGGGGTGAAGCCGGTCTCCAAGGCCGGGGGCTATTGTTTAAGGGCTGCGAAATTTTACAGTATGTACTACCTGACTCGAAAATAGTACCCTCATTTCTTGTTTCCAAGCATCCACCCCTGCAGTGGTAAATTAGCTAGCTCTATGTTATTTTATCAGGAATACACCCCACATACATTCGCAAAATTTAAAAGTTGTTTTCCGCCGCGTGTACTATTTTTTGTCATGAGCTCATGATCTTGCCAGTTTTGTTCCAACGCTTGTATTTGAAAGTTTGGCGTGCGCGTAAATGTACACATGTAGTTTAATATTGTGTACGTATATATTAACTTATTATTTAATGTATTTAGAATATATTAGTGATAAGTGTACATAATGTATTAATGCTACATCACAGTGTATTACATGTTTAATCACTATAGTGCTATTATACAAATACTTAGGTACCAGTACATAGAAAATGTTGATTATTGAGTGCGAAATATGTATCCCGAAAATGACACGGTTTGTAATTTATGAGAAATGTCGTTTTGTAGACTTAAATATGAGGATAAAAATGATGTTTTAAATTCTGAACGACCTACAGTTTCATTTGTTATTTGTTTTAAAAAGTTCTAAGAAAATACAGAAGTTGTATAAAATAACTTTAAAAAATTCTTCCGATGAAAGAAGCTTTTCTGTTTGAAAAGATTTAAAATTTCACTCGGAATGCTACATCACAGGAGAGATTTCATTATTAGCCCATAGCTTTGCATTGAGATATACTGTCCACCCTCAATTAAACTCAGACATTTTATGAAGACATCATCGACAGGTTTGCTGCTTTAAAATGTAGGAGGATTGACTTGGTATGCAAGAAATTGGATGAGTCCTGAAATAAATTAATTTTCCTGTTTGCATGTGTTCTATAACTATTAAAACTGTACCTAGTTTACGAATAGTAGGCCTACTCATTATATTGGTAAAACTGTTCATGCATTCGAACAGCACTTCACCTATTTTTTTTACGGCGAGCCGCTACTGCTTCAATTTATAATATGGCTTACGTATAATAGATGGTATCGCCTGAGAGATGGTAACGCTTTTGTTTTTCTCTTACAATTATAACAAACACATATCTAAAATTACGACCTTACTAAGCCGAGAAAAATATTCCCGTTATTTGAGAGATGCTTTGAATTAAATAAAGAAATTAATATATGACGTCAATTCAAATAACGCTACACAGAAATGTTATCGAGGCCTACAACACACGTGCATCTTATTCTGGTGTATTTAACACTTTGTATTCATATGTAGTAGTCATCTGTTAAAATGCTAATCTAAAACATTGGTTGCGGTTAAGATACGAATAATGCCTTTAGTGTAACGAAAGCGTTACGGAGATGAAATAAATTCGGTTGTCGGAACAACTTCATTATAAGAAGAACGAATACATAAAAAGACTCAAACATACTGTATTATGCAAGTAGGGAACTGTACTTACTCAAGCGCTCTATTCAGGTTTATATGTCGATCTCGCTCTCTCTCATATTCTTATTTTACTCGCACGAATTAGGCCCAAAGTGTGTTAGAGCTTAAGGGTAGGACACCTAAAGCCCCTCTCACTTTGAAGTTTGCTGCTATGTAGTTTAATAAGTGTTTCCTCGTGAGAGGAAATGATATCAGAAAACTAAATGGATGGATTTTCAGAATCTGATGTATCACAAATGTATGGTCCGGATCCCCAACAGTCACCAGATCTAACATACAAAAATGAATTGATGAATCAAGTCTCGTCCTGTGCGTCCACGACACATTTCATCGTTCCATGGAATTATCATTATATAGGGAAAATTGTGTCTAGCTCGTAACCTATCTCAACACACTCCTCATGTAAATCCACTTACACATTAGGCTACTACGTATTTATGGGAATAGTTAAAATCTCTTGCGTATGCAACTCCAGTGCAAGCTGTGGGGAATCTTCGTCACAGTATGTGGAAGCCTGCGAGACAATCCGAAATTCTCCGAAGTCCATGCGATTGCGTTTGATCATGTATCCGTGCTAACGGAGGGCATTTTGAGCTTTTATTATAACACACTTGCAGATTTTCCTTTGCTATGCTATCTTGCATTTTGTAACGTATATAAATTTATTCCTGTATTTCCCACAGATGTAGTGTCCTGTGTTCTGGTACGGATTGTAGGGTACTATGCAGACGATAGCTGTGATTGCATTCCACAAAAAAAAAAATAATAATAATAATAAAAAATAAAAAAAACGTACTAGTTTGTGCTTCATAAAATGTAAACAGATTTGCAGGAAAAGAGCCCTAATAACATAATAAAGCGTTTCTGGACTTAGACTTATTCGGTTGAGAAGCTTTTGTCATCTAGTCTGCAGTCAAAAAATCTATAAGTTAGAATTTATAAAACAGTTATATTACCGGTTGTTCTGTATGGTTGTAAAACTTGGTCTCTCACTTTGAGAGGGGAACAGAGATTAAGAGTGTTTGAGAATAAGGTTTTTAGTAAAATATTTGGGGCTAAGAGGGATGAAGTTACAGGAGAATGGAGAAAGTTACACAACGCAGAACTGCACGCATTGTATTCTTTACCTGACATAATTGGGAATATTAAATCCAGACGTTTGAGATGGGCAGGGCATGTAGCATGTATGGGCGAATCCAGAAATGCATATAGAGTGTTAGTTGGGAGACCGGAGGGAAATAGACCTTTGGGGATGCCGAGACGTAGATGGGAAGATAATATTAAAATGGATTTGAGGGAGGTGGGATATGATGATAGAGAGTGGATTAATCTTGCACAGGCTAGGGATCGATGGCGGGCTTATGTGAGGGCGGCAATGAACCTTCGAGTTCTTTAAAAGCCAGTTGTAAGTAAGTAAGTACAGTAAGTAAGTAAAATGTGAGAAATTATTTTCTAAAATTTTCAGACGTATTTTTTAGTTACAACCTGTAGGCTATACTTTATTTGTGTGTACAGTACACACACACACACACACACACACACACACACACACACACACACACACACACACACACACACACACACACACACACACACACACATATCTTACCCCTAGAATAATACTGTCCCCACTTCCAAAAATTGAATTTTGGATAGTTTTGTAATCTTTATTTAATCCTCTATCAAGTAGTAGAAATGTCGAATCGAAGTGAAAAGTCTGCAAGGCTCATACTGATACTTGGCAATCCTGACTTTGAAATGTTTATCTTCCATTAAGGGTGCGATATAATTCTCGACATCAGAGAGAGAGAGAGAGAGAGAGAGAGAGAGAGAGATCATGAAATTTCGTAATAACCGAACTGTGCTTATACAATTGAAGGTGACCAAACACTTTCTGAATATTTGTACGAAGTATTCGTCTATCGAAATATAATAATTATGCGCTTGAAATATTTTGTAAAAACGTAATAATATCTTTACTCTTCTTTTATAACATTGTTATGAATCATGAATTTCGGATATAACTCTGGACTGTAGTCACAAAACCGTGCGAAATACGTATAAATAAATTACTACGTTTACAGCTAATTAAAACAAAACGACTACCTATTACTTAAAGTTTCTTGGAACTAAGAAATATCTATCCAGAAAGACTAATTGAAAACATTAATTAGTAGGAGTTTATTATAAAAAAGGAACTCAACGCAACACAGCCAGATGCAGAATAAGGAAATAGGGCCATATTCATAGACATTCTTAGCGCGGGCTTCCGGTGGATGGTCAGTGAACTAACGTTTTTTAAATATTCATAAACAAGTGTTAGCGATGATATGATATGAATCCTGTACAAGTAACCAGTCGATAGCCGGGGCTAGTTTAGCACGCTGGTAGCGCGGGCTAGCGAAATGTCTTTGCATAGCACCCGTAGTTATTAAGAGTTCATTGTGAAACAAAACGTAGGCCTATGGTATGTAGTACTGTATTTCGCAAAAATTGTAATTCTGACATCAGAGTCTTACAGTTGCATATTTATGACAAAGATATTAATACAATTTAATATTTTAGACTGATCCAGCCTTGTATCACGGTATCCTGCTGCAGTTAACATCACAACTGACGGATTCCACGTAAATGTGAGAATTTGCTAACTGACAGACTAATGAATTAAGGGAGAATGTTATTAAAGGACTGCAAATTTTTCGCTCAGAAATCACGGCTAGCTTAAGACTGCATTACAGTTATTGGAGAGAGAGGGAAAATGGAGAAAAGGAGAGAAGGAACGGAGTAAAAAAGACAAAGATGAGAAAAAAGGGACGGAGATTGTGAGAAAGAAAAATGAAAGAGAGAGATAGAAAGGCAGAAAGAAAGGAAAAACACGACAAAGAGAAAGAAATGAATTTGTAGGGAAAGGAAGAAAATGCAGAATGAAATAAATAAAAAGGAGAAAAAGGATGGAAAAACTAGAAATGTGAAAAGATGAAACTTAGAGACAAAGGAAGAAGGAAAGAGAGAAACGGCGTAATATACGAAATGGAGAATAGAGGAGGGAGAATGAAGAATGGAAAGGATAAGGAATAAAGAAAGAAAGGAAAGATAAAGTAAAATATGAGGGTATAGAGGAAATAAGAAAAAATAATCTTCTTCTCCATCATCATCATCATCATCTTCGTTACATAATTATTAGATCATAAGGTCTATTAGTGTCTTGCATAATATTTTCATGTCCGCATTTTGTAGATCTATCCACAGATCTTCGGCCTCTTGGTGTGTAGTTATAAACAGTTTTGGGGATTACTTGAGTTTAATATTATCAGTTCTTCAATATCCATAATTCGCTGTCATAGCTTAATATAGGTCATTCTAAGATACTGTGCAACTGTTTTCCGGTATGATTTCATATAAGGCAGTGATGTCAACTGATGCCCATAGGAGCAAGCGCGCGCTTTAGAGCTCAGGAGAGCCTAAGCACTTTACAACGGAAAGGAAAGAGACAGACGAGTGAAGTAGCATATGCCGCTTGGCCAAGCTATATTCAGGGATGGCCAGCACTGATTCAATGGATAAAGGGAAGAGAACTTATTAAAACTGTATCCGTGTTAATTTTTAGATTTGTCTGAGAAGTATAAGTGCATTATAAGAATGTAAGTTTTAATTTTAATGCTTATTTTTCACAAGTTTGCTTTTTTATTCAAAAGGAATATTTTCTCAACTTTTTTACAGAAAAGTGAAATTTTAAGATAAGTTTGTTTAGTAGCCTTACAGGTACTAAAACAATGTTTTCGTAAATCTAATATATCGTAATTACGTATTACTGAAGAATAGTGTATTAAAATGTTTGAAAATATTCGCATGGAAAATGTTTGTAAGGAAATGAATTAACAAAGCAAATACTGTCGCATCACAAACAAAATATATGTGCCTATGTGTTGGTAAAACGTCAGCTCTATAGCTTCAGCAGATTTCGAGATAATTTAATATTCTGATAACAGAAAGTTGCGCACCAATATCACCTAAAAGCATAATGCGATAAGAGTTTTATTATGTAATATTAGTTACAGTTAAAACATATCCCTAGACAACTTTGTTTTGTACTATAATATTGTTTTAAATACTTTTATAAGGCTAAAGATACCATCAATATCAATTTCAACTTATCATGTTATATTCAGTGTCCTTCTTTGGGATAACACTTTCTTTATGAATGATGTGTTTAATTCACTTAGTACAGTATAGTTGTAGTTATTATGGAATTTGTGCGAATATTCCATCTTTACTCTTTATTATGTTATTAACGTTTAAAACACAACTGCAATATTAGGCTAAGAAATAGGTGTTAGTACTTTTGTTTTACAGACAATATAGAAAATAACAAACAGAAAGAAGCCATATAAAAATAACGACATAAAATTTCACGTTCCATCTGAAGTTTGTGCACCACTGTTTTCTTAATCCAACAGGCTGCTTATTCCTTCTAGCATACCTAGCGCTTAATGCTCGCGCACGACGTCAAGGTCAGAAAAATGCGCTTGTTTTGACATCACTGATATAAAGGATAAATTCAGAATTCTCTTAGTAATTCCTGTAGTTCTGAAATTGATTCTTCTTTCAACATCTTATATATAGGATAAACCGTAAGCAATACACTTAATTTCAGAGCGTTATTCTTTGAGATATTTAAAACATAAAAACTTACAAGTAGACCTCTCCAGTTCGCCTGTGCGTTTTCAGAATGAAACATAATACTGACACATAGTATGCATTGGTAGAGTTTATTGATATTCCATTTAGCTGCTAATGATCATGGGAAATGGAGGTAAAAATTCGAAGTGTGAATTTCAAAGACATCATTATATATTAACATATTTGCTAATTTTTCAGTCTCAATGGACAAAAATGCGACAGCGGGCAAAGTTCGTCACCAGCATTCATAAAGTGATCAAAACAGAACTTTGAAATACTCCATGAGCACCTGATGTAGAAATAACCTCCGCAAATGTCGCAAAAATTAACTCATAGTATGTGAAAAGCATACTGCTTCGGCACTTCAAAACATTCAATGGGATCATTAATGTAACCTGATTTATAAAATGCATATGGAACAGGGGCGGTTATTCAGGTGAAGTGGGTGAAGTACCACTTCATCTATTTACGAGTAAAACACAATTTTATCTCAAATTAATAATTAATTCTACTTATTACCGATACCGTATTTCTAAAATTAAAAAAAAAAAGTTTTCTTTTCAGTCGTTACGAACAGTGTTTAGTTGTATAAATAGTACCTGTAACCGTTCGCTGAATAGAATAATGTCAACTGTTACGAGCGCCGAGCGGTGTCTATTGGAACTTACAATACTGTAGGGGTGAAATTATTTGGGCTCCCATTCTCATACAGCACTTGGTTTCCATGGTAACGTGACGTCACGCACTAAAGAAAGATTGTATAAGTGAAGTGCGTTTCTGAGTCTTTCAGTTACGGAGAACTATCGAGACTTGTAGGTAAAGTAACCAGTTTGCAGATCTAACAGTACTAATAATAGAGAAGGATTGAAGCTAGTCTCCAAGGCCGGGGGCTATTGTTTAAGGGCTGCGAAATTTTACAGTATATACTACCTGACTCGAGAATAGTACCGTCATTCCTTGTTTCCAAGCAGCCACCCCTGCAGTGGTAAATTAGCTAGCTCTATGTTATTTTATCAGGAATACACCCCACATACATTCGCAAAATTTAAAAGTTGTTTTCCGCTGCGTGTACTATTTCTTCTCACGAGCTCATGACCTTGCCAGTTTTGTTCCAGCTCTTGTATTTGAAAGTTTAACGCGCGCGTAAATGTACACATGTATTTTAATATTGTGTACGTATATATTAACTTATTATTTAGCCTAATGTATATAGAGTATATTAGTGACAAGTGTATATAGTGTATTAATCCTACATCATAGTGTATATTACATGTTTAATCACTATAATGCCATTATACAAATACTTAGGTACCAGTACATAAACAATGTTGATAAATGAGTGCGAAATATGTATTCCGAAAATGACACGGTTTGTAATTTATTAGAAATGCCGTTTTGTAGACTTAAATATGAAGATAAAAAAGATGTTTCAAATTCTGGACGACCTACAGTTCCATTTGTTATTTGTTTTAAAAAGTGCTAAGAAAATAGAGAAGTTGTATAAAATAACTTAAAAAAAATCTTCCGATGAGAGAAGCTTTTCTGTTTGAAAAGATTGAAAATTTCACTCTGAATGCTACATCACAGGAGAGACTTTCATCATTAGCCCCGTAGCTTTGCACAGAGATATACTGTCCACCCTCAGTTAAACTCAGACATCATCGACAGGTTTGCTGCTTTAAAATATAGGAGAATTGACTTGATATGCAAGAAATTGGGAGTCCTGAAATAAATTAATTTTCCTGTTTGCATGTGTTCTAGAACTAGTAAAATTGTACGTAGTTTACGAATAGTAGGCCTACTCATATATTGGTAAAACTGTTCATGCATTTGTGTATGTGAACAGCACTTCACCTATTTTTTTACGGCGAGCCGCTACTGATATCGAATCATGTCTAGTAAGCTAGGCAGTTGATACAACGTTCACAAATGATTTAGACAAACTGTGGCGTGGATGAAATTTAGAAAATACTATAAAGAAGAGAGAGAAAAGGCAATGGAAAGGTAAAAGCAAACATGAAGGGAAAAGACAGGAAGAGAAGTTGAGAAGGAGAAACCGGAAAAGAGTAGGAAAAGGGATAGAAAGACAGAATGAAGGTGAATGAAAAGATGAAAGGCTAGAAGAGAGTATACAGGACAGAAAGAGAGGTAGGAAGTATACACGATAAAAATTAGACACGGGGAAAATAAAAGGGGAGAAGATGAGAAAATGATCAATAATAAATGAGAGGAAAATGAAAGAGAAGATGACAAAAGTTGAAAACCTGAAAGAAAAAATGTACTGAAATATACTACGAAAAGGAACGGAAACGAAAATGAAAGGGGCGTGGTCGTGGAGGAAGGCGGGAAGGAGAAACTATTTTTGCATTCCATTTTCGCCACTTGACGCTGAACCTATCTGCAAAGATAAATATACCGTATTCATATCATATTGTAAGTCATTACAGAGACGAATTAGCCCATTAGCATAACCATAATGACGCAATAAAACGCCAATTAGAGTGAGTCCGATACTTGGAGACACTGTGCGCATGCGTAAGCGATCATGTGCCGCGATAGCCAAGCCACTTGACCTCACGTCTTGCACTCATTCTTCATCCAGCAACAGACGGAAGGATGACGTCACGTCGTCGGAGAATGCGGAACCCGTCCGTTTTGTTACGTATAAGGAGCTACATATTATTCATATATAACAATAGCTACCATGTTTACAAAGACATGTTTGTCCCATTCATCATTGCAAATGAGAAACAAATGAGCTTCTCGTATTTTAATACGGGACATACATTCCCGGTGCGGACGCTGACCTAAATGGCGGTACCGGCACCTGACATCCAAAGAGACGGGCCGTATGAAATGTTCTCGTTCTGACAAGGACGTCTCAGTTTGGAACGGGCTGTCCCACGTTTCATGTTGTATCCACTTTTACTTTCAGAGTACGCCAAATGTAGTACACCTAAAGTAAAGATTAGTTTCGAGATACGATTAGACTTTGGTCATCACCATCCTGTAACGTCACGGCTTAAGTCATTCATTTGATCTGTTCTGTCTCCAATATTTTAGGGCAGGCATGCCAGAAATCAGACTCTCCAGTTATGTGCGCGGATCGTCGGTCTGTGCAGACTGTATCAATCAAGCGTTGCTCTTACCAGTTCTTAGCTGGAGGGGTGTACAATAATCTATTCTGCGCTTCTAGGGTTGGATTAAATAGACATTTGCATATTAGAAACACACTTAGCAGAAGGAAAAAAAACAGTTATTATTTATCAATGTCTATATTTGACAATTGTAATACAAGAAACTTTGGGTTACTCAGTTATACTTCATGAAGTAGTAGTGGTTTGTAAGGCATAATTTATTAATATGATTTTTATATAGTATTTGAAGAAAAAAATATTGCAGTAATTTCGAAACAACAAAAAAACGAGCAAATATTTCATTTTACGTAGTAGGTACTAATTATTTTAAAGTAATAGACCCTAGTCTTTCATTGTTCGTCAAACATTATTATTTATTCGGGTCATTGGTACACACATGTTGAAGAAAATATTATACTCCCAATTAATTACATGCAGTAGGACGTTGTGAAGTTTTTACACTAAAATCATTTCTTTGCTGTATGTCAATATAAATTAATATTAATATTAATAAATATAAATTAAGCTACGAATTTAAATTCACATATAGTTTATTTGGAAAATGTTGAGAGCAAATAGGCCTATCAACAAGTTGGGAGCGTTACTGAAAGAAATTAAAAGTGTAGTTCACAAGCTGTGAAGTGACGATATTATCTTTATGTCAGGTTTAAAGATTTATTAATGTAAGTATATTAAATTAATATAGTGACGTGAGATGGAAAATTTGCCATTATATATGTTGCCAGAATATTTTTCCGTCTTGCAAAGAGTTGCTTTCTTCGATCCTTATATCATATTTTGAGAACTTTACCAATCTGATCTAAACTGTCACAACACTATTACCTCAACTGTGACAAAACTATTACCTCGACATGGGCTGACGAAAGCCTTCCATTTTAAAATAATTATTGTTGGCTGAGGAAAACATTATAACAATTATGTTATATGATTCGTAATTTCTCTTCTTCGTTATTTGTAAACTCCTCACTTTATTTATCACAACTCATTCACAGACACAGCCAAATCAGCACCCGTACTGAAACTGTGTTACTGAAAGAAAAGCTGATATGCTGTTGTAGGTCTGTATAGCCCTGTCGCGTTCCCCTCTAAGGCGATTCACTCCCTCCAGGTAGGGGAATAAAAAGTGCACATAGCACAGAGACAGCTGCACAATGTGCAGGGTTTTGGCATGCCTGTTTTAGGGTCTTCCAATTGAGCTTTTACCCTTAGATCTAAAGTTGTATACAGTATCCTGTATGGAATTTTATTGGAGATCATTCTTCCTGTGTGAATTAGACAGTCTTCTTGTTCTGAATAAATTACTTTTTGTTACAATACTTTCCATAATCAATTCTGCACATATTTCACTATTATTTTTCTGGTCCCATGTACTCAGTATAATTTTATTTAAATGGTATGCTGAAGTGTAGGTAGGTACTGATTTTAATGGTTTGTTAATTTTATTTTAAATAAAATTTACGAAGGAAGTAGAACAAGGTGATTCACTCACAACGTCGCGTCGTGAAAATAAGTTACGTTAACCTTCAGAATGAGATGAGTTCTTTTACATCTTCTGAATAACTGTTAGTCGTAGAAATTTATATTTATGTTGCATGTTCCTTAAATTAAATGAAAATTTAAGCAACTCTTTATAAGAGAAATAACTACGGAACCATCATGTTCCGTCATAGATAGATTTTGCTGTAATAATTAGTAGTATTATTTATTTATTTAACCTGGTAGAGATAAGGCCGTCAGGCCTTCTCTGCCTCTCTACCAGGAGATTCCAACTATAATATGAAGAATAAAATTGCAATTAGTATTAAATTTACAATTACAATTACAAATAAAATTACAATTAGTATTAAGTTTACAATTACAATTACAATAAAAATCAAAGTACGAAAAGATTACCTGACTAATTAAAGCTAGATAATTTATTATAGAAAAACAAAGAATATTTTATATTTACTGAATTACAAATTAAACCTAGAATAACAAAATTGTATAGTGATGAAATTACTGGATATTGAAATATTTTGTGATAGATTAAGGAAACTATTTACAAGAAATCAATTACTGACCAAGTGCCTAGTAAGTTTGCGTTTGAATTCAATTTTATTTAGACAGTCCCTGATGCTAGCAGGTAGCGAATTCCAGAGTTTTGGCAGGGCTATTGTGAAAGAGGATGAGTATGAGGAGGTGCGATGGGATGATATTGTTAGTATTGTCTCATGACGAGAGCGTGTGTTCAGATTATGGTGGGAAGAAAGGTAAGTGAAGCGAGACGACAGGTACGAAGGAATAGAAGAGTTCAAGATTTCGAGAGGAGTATCCTGGTTTTTATAACATTTTAAAATTGTGTCTTTCCTTGCCTTCTTCATTAAAATTTGTTTAATTGTCCTTCCTATTTCCTGATATAGATGTAGTTTATTGTCTACTTCATTAGAATTTTGAAAAGCAGCATCACGTCCCAAATAATTAACTTCTTCTACTTGTTCTAAAATACTATGACCTGCGACAATCTTTGTTGTTACAATTTTTTTTTACGTATGAAGCCTACAATTTTTTATTTCGTTGAAGAGATTTTTAAATTTTATGATAAGGAAGGAACGGCCTCCAGATATGGAAGGTAGCTGCGAATATATTTAATAAGTAGTCGTGGACAGCCGATAAGGGGTGGTCCTCCAGCTTGGGAGTTGGGCGAAGGGCTAACAACCCATCACCGTAAAAAACAGCTTGTTACGAAACCTTACAATAAGCCACGGAATGGGACTGACTCTCTAGCACGATCACAGCAAAGGAATAAGGGTATGAGATTTGGAACTTGGAACGTAACTAGTCTTTATAGAACAGGTAGGGTAGCATTAGTAAGAAAAAACTAGCTAGATATAGAATAGACTTTGTGGGAGTACAAGAGGTTAAGTTAGATTGGAATGACATATCACAAATAGGAGATTACTTGTATTATGTGGAAGGAAACAATAATCACCAATTAGGAACAGGATTCTTTGTTCATAAAAGAATAAAATAAGCAGTAGATGGGAGGATAATATTAAAATGGATTTGAGGGAGGTGGGGTGTAATGATATAGACTGGATTAATCTTGCACAGGATAGAGATCGATAGACGGACTTACGTGAGAGCGGCAATGAACCTGCAGGTTCCTTGAAAGCCATTTGTAAGTATACCTAGGACCTATAGCTATTTTAAGTAGATCTGATGTGTAAAAGTGTGTCGCATATAGCCTATATCTACTCAAAAGTACTACTTATAAATGAAGTCAAGTGTTTTAATTAGTTATGGTCCTATAGAAAGTGTCTTGGTTTATAATCGAGAGAGCGGAAACGAATTTCTTGAGAACCTATTAAATGATTTCATTTATGCATGTCTTTTGAGTAACAGTTCAGCAAATAAATTTTGAAAGGTTATACAGAGTGTTTCCGGGCTAGTGTTACAAACTTTCAGGGATGAGGTCAGGAACCCTGGTCCGGAAATGACTGAGTCTAACGTTACAAGCAAAAATAGATGTGGAGATGAAATAATTTTATTCCTGTATACACTTTATTTATGTGTATTTATCTGTACATCTTACACATACTAAATTTATCTGACGTTGTTTACGTTGTCTACTTGCAGTATATAAGGAGTAATGTGTAACGGACATGGTCGGTCCTGATATGCACGTCTGTAGACAGCAGTGTATGTGTGCAAGTTGCAGCGTCCAGTCGATCAGTCCTAGTGACATGGAGGAGTACACGAGAGCGGAATATGCAGACATGATTTTCGAATACGTATGAGCCAATGGGAAAAGTAGACAAGCTCACAGATTGTATCGGGGCAAGTACCCACGTAGGAGACATCCGACCCATACCATCTTTCCACGACTTTTCCAAAGGTTAAGGGAAGGAGAGCACGTGGTGCCAAATTACAATTGCATTTCCACACAACTATTTTTGCTTATAACTTTCGATTCAGTTATTTCCGGAGCAGGGTTCCTAGTTTCAAATTGATACATGTGCCCTTCTCCATCATCCCTGAAAGTATGTAACACTAGCACGGAAACACTCTGTATAAGGAACTGAATTGTTTTCAACCGCGTGACACATACTATATACTAAATATATGTATTTGTCATATTTTCAAATTATCGGCAATAACACTGTGTAAGCTCTTCATTCTAAAGATTTAAGTAAAATATATCTTGGTTACCGTTTGCTACAATTCTGTCCACCTCAGTTACACATTATGTCTCTATTTTGTAAAAGTTTGTCAGTCATAATAATAATAATAATAATAATAATAATAATAATAATATTATTATTATTATTATTATTATTATTATTATTATTATTATTATTATTATTATTATTATCTAGAGTTAATGGGGTATATGTTTGCTGATCACGTATTTACGCTGGCACTACGTTTACTATTGTATGCTAATGCATTCGTCGCATGATTTGCACGTCGGCGTCTTTGGATAAAACGTCCGCCCTAGAAAGATGAAACACTGAGTGGGATGTGAGAACGGAGCTATTGGGACTTCCTGTTACATTTAAATCGGTATTTAAATTAAGGAAGAGTTTTAACATTTTTAAATCAACTGTAACCTCTTGCAAGACTAAACATTAATATTGCATGTTGTGCTGTTAAGGTATAAAAAAGGAAACAATGCCGACAACAAGAACAGAGGCATGAGTTGTCTCTATTGGTAAGGCTGTGTGCTTGGTTCCTAGAGAACGAATAATTCTGAAAGTTTTCATACACCCGATCCAACAATGAAATGCCTGATTTTAACTTTTTACAGAGTTTCTGGAACATAACAGTAACACCTTTCCGATAATATACTTGTACTTGAAACATACTATGGTCCAACTGTAATGGAACTACCGCCTGACGGACTCATTGAGTGATGAATAGTTCGATGAATTGGTTGATTAACGGATAGAAAGACGGATGGATTGTTACCGGACATATTGAGTGATGGATATAGTGGCTGATGGTTTTATTGACTGGCAGTCTTACTGACCGGTGGTCTTACTGACTGATAATATTACTGGCTGTTGGACTTATTGACTGATAGATATACTGACTGATAGACTTGCTGGTCTGATGGAATTGCTAACTGATGGTATTACTGGCAGGTAGTCTTACTGACTGATAACATTACTGGCTGTTGGACTTATTGACTGATATATTTACTGACTGATAGACTTGCTGGTCTGATGGAATTGCTAACTGATGGTATTACTGACCGGTGGTCTTACTGACTGATGGACTTATTGATTGATAATATTACTGGCTGTTGGACTTATAGGCTGATGATCTGATTGATAGATTTGCTGAGTGATAGACTTGCTAGTCTGATGGACTTGCTAACTGATGGTATTACTGACAGGTAGTCTTACTGACTGATGGACTTACTGGCTTTTGGACTTATTGATTGATAATATTACTGGCTGTTGGACTTATAGGCTGATGATCTGATTGATAGATTTGCTGAGTGATAGACTTGCTAGTCTGATGGACTTGCTAACTGATGGTATTACTAACAGGTAGTCTTACTGACTGATGGACTTACTGACTGATAATATTACTGGCTGTTGGACTTATTGACTGATAGATTTGCTGGTCTGGTGGAGTTGCTAACTGATGGTATTAGTGACCGGTGGTCTTACTGACTGATGGACTTATTGATTGACAATATTACTGACTGTTGGACTTATAGGCTGATCATCTGATTGATAGATTTGCTAGTCTGATGGACTTGCTAACTGATGGTATTACTGACCGGTGGTCTTACTGACTGATAATATTACTGGCTGTTGGACTTAAAGGCTGATGGTCTGATTGATAGATTTCCTGACTGATAGACTTGCTGGTCTGATGGACTTGCTAAATGGTGGTATTACTGACCGGTGGTCTTACTGACTGATGGACTTACTGAGTGATAATATTACTGGCTGTTGGACTTACAGGCTGATCGTCTGATTGATAGATTTGCTGACTGATAGACTTGCTGGTCTGATGGACTTGCTAACTGATGGTATTACTGACCGGTGGTCTTACTCACTGTTAGTCTTACTGATTAATAATATTACTGGCTGTTGGACTTACAGGCTGATGGTCTGATTGATATATTTGCTAACTGATAGACTTGCTGGTCTGATGGACTTGCTAACTGATGGTATTACTGACCGTAGTCTTACTGACTGTTGGACTTACAGGCTGATGGTCTGATTGATAGATTTGCTAACTGATAGACTTGCTGGTCTGATGGACTTGCTAACTGGTGGTATTACTGACCGGTGGTCTTACTGATTGATGGACTTACTTACTGATAATATTACTGGCTGTTGGACTTACAGGCTGATGGTCTGATTAATAGATTTGCCGACTGATAGATTTGCTAGTCTGATGGACTTGCTAACTGATGGTATTAGTGACCAGTGATCTTACTGATTGATGGTCTTAGTGATTGATAATATTACTGGCTGTTGGACTTACAGGCTGATAGTCTGACTGATGGACACTGACAGACTTGTCGTCTGATGGACTTACTAACTGATGGTATTACTGACGGACAGACATACTGACTGATAGGCTTATTGTCTGGTAATGTTACTGGCTGTTCGACTTACAGGCTGACTCTTGGAATTACTGACTTATGGACTCTGTCTGATGGACTTCTTAACTGATGGACTTACTGACTGATAGATATACTGACTAATGGACTTACTAACTGATAATATTACTGATTGTTGGACTTACAGGCTGATGGTCTGACTGCTGGACTTACAGGCTGATGATCTGACTGTTGGAATTACAGGCTGATGATCTGACTGTTGGACTTACAGGCTGATGGTCTAACTGTTGGAATTACGGGCTGATGGTCTGACTGTTGGACATACAGGCTGATGGTCTGACTGTTGGACTTACAGGCTGACGGTCTGACTGTTGGAATTACAGGCTCATGATCTGACTGTTGGACTTATAGGCTGATGATCTGACTGTTGGAATTACAGGCTGATGATCTGACTGTTGGACTTACAGGCTGATGGTCTGACTGTTGGAGTTACAGGCTGATGATCTGACTGTTGGACTTACAGGCTGATGGTCTGACTGTTGGACTTACAGGCTGATGGTCTGACTGTTGGACTTACAGGCTGATGATCTGACTGTTGGAATTACAGACTGATGACCTGACTGTTGGACTTACAGGCTGATGGTCTGACTGTTGGACTTACAGACTGATGATCTGACTGTTGGAATTACAGGCTGATGGTCTGACTGTTGGACTTACAGGCTGATGATCTGACTGTTGGAATTACAGGCTGATGGTCTGACTGTTGGACTTACAGGCTGATGATCTGACTGTTGGAATTACAGGCTGATGATCTGACTGTTGGACTTACAGGCTGATGGTCTGACTGTTGGACTTACAGGCTGATGATCTGACTGTTGGAATTACAGGCTGATGATCTGACTGTTGGAATTACAGGCTGATGGTCTGACTGTTGGACTTACAGACTAATGATCTGACTGTTGGAATTACAGGCTGATGGTCTGACTGTTGGACTTACAGGCTGATGATCTGACTGTTGGAATTACAGGCTGATGGTCTGACTGTTGGACTTACAGGCTGATGGCCTGACTGTTGGAATTACAGGCTGATGGTCTGACTGTTGGACTTACAGGCTGATGGTCTGACTGTTGGAATTACAGGCTGATGATCTGACTGTTGGAATTACAGGCTGATGGTCTGACTGTTGGACTTATAGGCTGATGATCTGACTGTTGGAATTACAGGCTGATGGTCTGACTGTTGGACTTACAGGCTGATGATCTGACTGTTGGAATTACAGGCTGATGGTCTGACTGTTGGAATTACAGGCTCATGATCTGACTGTTGGAATTACAGGCTGATGGTCTGACTGTTGGACTTACAGGCTGATGGTCTGACTGTTGGAATTACAGGCTGATGATCTGACTATTGGACTTACAGGCTGATGGTCTGACAGTTGGAATTACAGGCTGATGGTCTGACTGTTGGACTTACAGGCTGATGGTCTGACTGTTGGACTTACAGGCTGATGGTCTGACTGTTGGACTTACAGGCTGATGGTCTGACTGTTGGACTTACGGGCTGATGATCTGACTGTTGGACTTACAGGCTGATGATCTGACTGTTGGAATTACAGGCTGATGATCTGACTGTTGGACTTATAGGCTGATGATCTGACTGTTGGAATTACAGGCTGATGATCTGACTGTTGGACTTACAGGCTGATGGTCTGACTGTTGGACTTACAGGCTGATGATCTGAATGTTGGAATTACAGGCCGATGATCTGACTGTTGGACTTATAGGCTGATGATCTGACTGTTGGAATTACAGGCTGATGATCTGACTGTTGGAATTGGAGGCTGATGATCTGACTGTTGGACTTACAGGCTGATGATCTGACTGTTGGAATTACAGGCTGATGATCTGACTGTTGGAATTACAGGCTGATAATCTGACTGTTGGACTTACAGGCTGATGATCTGACTGTTGGAATTACAGGCTGATGATCTGACTGTTGGACTTACAGGCTGATGGTCTGACTGTTGGACTTACAGGCTGATGATCTGACTGTTGGAATTACTGACTGATAGACTTGGTTGCTGACTGATGGACTTGTTGACTGATGGACGATCTCGTTGACAGACTCACTGACGAAACCAAGTGACTTGATTGGTATTATTAGTGATTACGTCACTGGTTGACTGACTACATGACTGATAAACCAATTTATTAACAGACGAACGGACCAAGACTGACCTACTGATTGACAAAAAAACTAATCCACTGACTAAAACTGTATTCAGGAATTAATTACTTGCAGACTAAGGACGATCTGACGACTCAACGGACTGAAAATCTTACTCACTAAATCAATGACTAACTGACTCACTCACTGACTTGACTCTCTGACGGACGGACTCACTATTTGGCTGGTGAGACCATCAGCCTGTCTGACTGACAGAGTAACATACTGGTTGGCGAGTTACTGATTGATGGCTGACTGACTGATCGCCGGACGGACAGATTGAATTGAACTCAGTGATGGCCCAAGTTAATGGCTGACAGACAGGCTAACTGAATGACGAGTCGCTCGCTCACTCATTGATGGGCTTGGTGATGAACTCGTTGACTGACTCATTGACTGATGGACTTACTTACCGATAGACTCGCGAAGAAAGAAAACAGTTAAGAATAATAAAGCAGCAGGAAAAATAGGACTGAACATTAATAACAGCAAGACAAAGTGGATGATACAGTCCAGAAACACTCTAATATCCAATCAACAGATAGGTCCAGAAAGATTTCAAACCACGAAGGATTTTAAATATCTTGGGTCAGTAATAACCAATGATAAAAAATAATGGACAGATATACAAACACGCATGACGAAGGCAAATCAAACATACTTTGCATTATTGGATATCCTGAAATCAAGATTTGTACATAAGAAAACTAAATTTCGAATCTATAAAACAATGATTAGAACGGTACTCTGTTATGGATGTGAAACTTGGGAAATGAATAATAAGATAGAATCAGCCTTAGGTGCATTTGAAAGAAAGATATTGAGGCGGATAGTTGGACCAGTTAATGAACATGGACAATGGAGGATAAGGTATAACCAGGAAGTAATGGAACAATATCGAGATATGGATGTAGTGACACACATCAAACTCCGAAGATTGGAATGGGCTGGGCATATCAACAGAATGGAGAACCAGAGGATACCTAGGAAAGTAATGGAGGGAAGGATATATGGTAAAAGACCGATAGGCAGACCGAAGGATAGATGGGCCGATGCAGTGAGAGAGGATGCTATGCCCGTGTGCACCATTCTCGATTAAAATTTGACCATGGTTAAGTCGGCACTTGACCATCTTCAATGCCAATTTGCGGAGTATCAATCTCGATCAAAGTTAAACAAGCGAGTTGATGATGATCAAATTTGATCATGGGTGTGGGACCGATTATCTTGAATTGAACATGGTCAACTCGAGAAAACCAAAATGGCGGCACGATTTGACGTACTTGATGGTATTGAAGATGAAATTATGTATCTTGAACACGCAAATCACTGAGGAAATAACAGAATTGGTGTTATTGTAGAAAGAGTAAGTTTGTAGATGAATAATTTTTTTTTTTTCAAAATATACTAATGTTTTATATATGTTTCTGCTTTGGAAGATCAGGACTTTACTTGAGGACAAAATATTATTTAGGCCTAACTGTCCAATTTTGTTAACATAATAATAAAATAGTTATTCTATGCCGGTAATAATATAGTAAAACTAAATGACAATTTTGTAGAATGCGAGATTATCACTTATTAGCTATACATTTTCCGTTTGAAACTATTAGGAAATACACGACGTTTTGGCCAATTAGGCTATTTACGCTTGAATTAAGAGAAATTACACGGATACCGTCCTTTCCCTCTTACTCCAAATTCCAACCTTGTGAACACAAAATAAATTAATAAAATTCAGAACAAGGATACTTTCCTTTCCCTCTTACTCCAAAATTCCAACCTTGTGCACACAAAATAAATTGGCACTAAAAACTTCCTTTTCGTATGCATGATGATGCGTATTCGACATACACAGACGAATTGCTATATATATATATATATATATATATATATATATATATATATATATATATATAAAATTTTTAGCGAGGTATCCGTATATGAAATTTTCCCAAATAAATTATTGGCACTGAAATGTGTCTTTTCGTAAGCAAGATGATGAGCATTCGACAAACACATACACATCTGCTCTTTTTAGTAGCCTATTTCAAGATAATTGTCAGTGAGGTATCCGTATACTGAAATTTTCCCAATTATTATCAATAATATGAAATAACCACTGTATAAATTACGTTACAAATTATGTGGAATTATGTAAACACGTATAACTCATGTTGAATTGTGAGGTTAAATCCAACCAGGTAGCCTGCTTTTCTCTTAGAGAACTTCCGTCAGTACTTTTATTCTCTAATATGGATGCAGAATTTCTGACGAGTTCTAAAAGAATTCCCACTTCAAACTGTGAGAAGTTCGGTGCTCTTTTCTTTTTTTCTTCCATGATTGTTGAAACTTGTTATTTGAAAACTACAAGGATGTTTGAAACACTCCGACAAACAAAAACGAAGCTATAATTGACAGAGTGCGTTCGTTTGCTGTTTTATACGCGGTAACCTAGCGCTCAGATGATTCTTCTCAAGCGAACGTACCGTCAGCTGACGGTACTGAGTTGATCGAGGGAAAATGTCGGTGCACCGCATCTGTAACGTGATCATTGTCAAGAATTAACCATGTTTCCGTGATTGCTGATAAACGGGCTAGATGATCGAGAATGATGCACACGGCCATTAGACAAATTTTGGGAGTAACGGCATGGAAGAGAACATCACTGGACAGATCTGATTGGAAGAGGAGAATAGAGGAGGTTAAGGCTGATTTCGGCTGTAGTACCATAGCAGAATAATAATAATAATAATAATAATAATAATAATAATAATAATAATAATAATAATAATAATAATAATAATGATAATGATAATGATAATAATAATAATGATAATAATAATAATGATAATAATAATAATAATAATAATGTGAAAATGAAGTTGAAGGAAAATATTAGATCTCTGTTATTTGTGAAGACTTTAGAGTACTAGTTGTTTGAGCACAACAGAATATAAGTGCATATTAGGCTACGCATGAGTACAGTATACTGTAGTTTTGCATTATTCAGTATCATCTAGTATGTGCATTTAATATTTTACTTTGTGAATCTAAGAACTCATCTGTTCTGAACACTTTTCATACAATTTATTAATCTGTGTTTTGTTCAGGATGGAACAGTTTCGTATTAGTTTAAATTCTACAGCCCCATTTCATGATTTATTATTGGGTATTTGCTACGCTATGTAATACCAGAAATGTAAAACAGGGCGGGAGGGCGGGCGAGTCGTGTTTTAATATTTACTACCTGCCTGGTTCTGAAGCTGGTAGACGTGCCTGTAAAGCTGCCACGTGCAACCTCTGTTTGAAGAGTCTTGTAATGATTTAATTATAATTTCCGTTGTTCTTATTCGGCTACGGCGTTCTTTGAGTTATAATTTATGCGTCTATACCTCAAGTTGTGGGCTATACCCTAAACCAACGCATTATAACGGATTATGTTAGACTACAAATTTACTTATGATGGAAGGCGTCACTTGATTGCTTCAAATAATCCTGTGGGTTTCACCAAACGCAATTTGCTCGGCAGGTGGTCTTGCAATGGATATGCCTCTCAAATGCGTATATAAATTGTTGGGAAATTAACGGACTTTATGTGCGTTTTAATTTCCATTTATTTATCAACTTTCCCCTTAACCCAAGCAAGCTATTTCACGTTATTTTAAACTTCAATTAAGAGAGGATTGTATTGTATTGTATTCAGAGGGGGTTCAATCAATGACCTAGCACTTCCATCCTTCGGAATCGTTTGTGCTGCTCTTTGCATTAATCTCTCAACAATCCTGATCCCTTCAAGAACAACATAAGCTTTAATGTCCTTAAGGAAAACTTGTGAAAGATCGTTTAACTTTAGAAAGTGATTTGTGACCTCTCAGGTTTACTAAATCTTCATATTCACAGAGAACGTGGTAAACTGTTTCATCAGCCTTATGAATAGACCTTAGAAATATCTTTGAGTATGTCTTAGTTGGGGTGAGTTAACGCAGTGTCTTCCGTTCGTTTGAACTCATGCTTATCATCATGGTTAGTCCTCAGTATTTGGGTGGTTGAAAGCCACTCTTTTGACTTCGAAACACAACTATCTGCTAAAGAAAAATGTAAAGACATCATTTTCTTTGTTAAAGAAAAATTACACTATTTTAAAGTCATTTTATTTTCTGTCTGTAGAAAATACACCTAATATAACATCGAAAAGTATCAGCCTTATTATTTTACTGCATTAATATGATGGTGTATTACGTTTTTGTTTTACATAATTTTTCATTCTATGTATTGTTGCAGTGAATAACAAACCACATTTTCAAAGGAAAATGATTGCCTTTTGCTAGAAAGCACAGCCTTACATCTAGAAAACCTTCGCTCCACTTCTGCAGAAACAATGAGGACATATTTGAAATATTTTACACAAGCATTATCTATCTCAAGATCTGTATCATTATTATAAATTTTCTCATTTGAAATTGTCACAAATTTTACATAGAGCTAAGTATCCATAATGTTTATCCAGTATTTTTTCATCTTGTTTGCTACATTTTTTTTCTATTTCGTGTTCCAACTATCATTGACTATATGTTATTTTATGTCTGTAGAAAATACACCTAATATAACATTGACAATTATCAGCCTTATTATTTCACTATGTTAATATGATTGTGTATTACGTTTTTGTTTTACATAATTTTTCACTTCATATATTGTTGCAGTGAATAACAAATCACATTTTCAAAGGAGAATGATTGCCTGTTGGTAGAAAACACAGTCTTATACCTAGAGAAACTTCGTTCCACTTCTGCAGAAACAATGGGAGAACATTTTAAATATTTTACATAAGCATTATTTATCTCAAAATCTGTATCATTATTGCAAATTTCGTCCTCGGCATCTTGCTATTATTCTTCTTTACAAGGCGTTGAATGTTGCCTGTTACGAATAGCAGTATTCGGTTATAATGTAACCGATCAACTAAAGTTCACTGCTGAACGAAACACACTGAAATCCCCCACCCCAACGCAATTACGTCAGAGGCGCATGAAGCGCAATGTAACGGCTACAATTCTTAGCCCTACTTATGACATCTACACGAAGGGTCTATGTGTAGTCACTTCTTACACAGGATTGATACTAAATGCCGTCTTCGAAGACCGGAGCGTGATGGAGAATATTTTGGCGATGAAATTCGAGATAAGAACCGTCATGATATGACGATTAGTTACGGAGATATTAGAAGCAATACCCAGAAGTCAAATGGAGTAATAGTTACTTTTGATCCATAGCACGTAGTAATTGGAACCGCATGCACATGTGTACATATGGCTGTTCGGACGGACAGGTAGGATATACTAACCTGTTGAGATGGTCTTGTAGTTTACAATCCCGATCTAGATATTTACAGAGAAAATGGCTTGATCGCCTTAACCTGGTCTCGCAGATTCCAAGTTCCATAACTCAAAATCTTCACTAGAGCATCCCTTTTTTTTTCCTGTTTAATTTTTTCACATTTTTACTAAATCAGCCGGTATATTGTATAAATAGTTTTTTATGAGTCCTGAAATACTGATTTCCGTTTCCGCGTTGGCCAGCGGAATGTACAAAACAAATTGCATTATAATGCCTATTTTATCCCCATGTACATTGCACAAGTTTTCGCCTTAGTCACAATCCACCTTGTACAGGGACATCATTTTATTTTTACTTCAATTTTTATTGTACCTGAGTTTTTGAATGTACTTCACACCCACCCCTTCTACTAATGAAGTTCAACCGTCTTCCACACAGATCCAAGACATCATATACAGTCATAGTAGCCTTACGGTCACAAAAAGCAGTATGTTCCAAAAATATGTTCGCGTTTTCCAGTTACGAAAGAGCTATCAATATTGCATCATTTTCCATTTGCCTACGTCGTATTCCGGTTTCCCCCACCTGCTTCTATTCGCCTCTCTGTAAATGCTAGTGGCTGGGCTGTCTTAGATCTTTTCTGGGAACATTAATTTCTGTTAGCAATTGGACGTCTACGTAATATTATACCCACACAATTGTTTAAAATAACTTAAATAGAAGGGCCTCGTTATATAGTTAACTGTCACGTGATTTCCTCCCTTTCTGCGACGCTGCGACGTAACCACTTGGACGGACACTAGATAGCATGTCTGAGTAATTTTATCTTTTCGGATCGGGCAGAAGTGAAGATTGAATTTACAGTACGTAAGGTACTCTTCTATGGAGTAGGTACAGAATTATTTCAACATGAGTTACTAGTACGAAGGATGAAACTGCTAATTGCAATTAGGTACATACAACAGTCTATAGTGCGATAATATGCAAAAAGGAACTGAAGCCTGTATCGAAATGAACGGTCACCATTTTCAAAATTGTGTTTAAATATCCATATTATGATTATTTTCAATTTAACTCCATTCTCTATATTGTACGCTAATGTCCTGTAGACAGTGTAATATACATTGCATAATGAATACGTCCGAATTGATAGCTCAGTTCGTGAGTGAAAACACTTATTGTTATAATTAATTGTTAATACAGTACTGTATTTTGATTAAAGAAAAACCTAATGAAAGTTATCAAACTCAAAATCGCGATATTTCCTAACTTACGTAAATGGATGAACTACTTTTCTTCCCTCCTATACCTATAGTCGCGACGCTCATTCCCGGCATGACTCCTCCTCTTTGCTTACGTCTTAGAAAGTCAAGGCTCTATAAAGTCTAGGTAAGTCATTTTTGTTCTTTCGTTGCCGAGCTACCAGACTAGGGATCTGTTTGTCGGTGTGACAAACAGATCCCTAGTCTGGTAGTTAAACATTATCATATCGTAGCTCCTATGATAATAGATCAAACGTACTGTAATTGAGCAAATAATTGAGCGGTAAATAACGTCCTCGTGTGCTTTCTGCGAACGCCAACGAAAGAGCCAAAATGGCGGGCGATTATATATTAAGTATTTATCCAGCCTTAGGAAATGCTTTACATCTTCATCAGCGAAACACAAGAAGCACACGTTTAAATGTAGCCGACCTGCAACATGACTGACTGCCGGAAATTAGAGCGACGGGACTATAGTAAAGTGATTTGTTTGAATATTATGCCAGTATCCTCGAACGCCAGTCGTGGTAGAAGGTAGCACTGTTTCCAGCTCTCAACCGTTAATTCAAAGGTATATCCAGGTTAATATGAGAAATGTCAGTAAAAATGAAATGATGACTGTATTCAAAATAAATTTCATTATAATGCCTATTTTATCCCCATGTACATTGCACAAGTTTCCGCCGTAGTCACAATCCACCGTGTACATGTTTCACTGTATTTTACAGGCATCTGTTTAGAATTACAATTTCATTTTTTTTTAAATCAGACAGGTCTGTCTACTTTTTCTGGATTACAAAATATGCTCTTTGTGTGTAATGCAGAAAAAGACAGTTTTGTTTGTTAAGACACACAGTTAACGGTTGTCTTTCTATGTAGGCATCTTATAAATGGTAAAAAAAAAAAAACTATAACTCGGAATATGGTAACGTGAAGAACTGAGTCGTTAAGAAAGTTAAGGCTCATTCACAATGAAAATTAAATATAACCGTAACATAAACACAGAAGTTTCCGGCCAGGCTACCAAATGGGATCATTCACAATGATTCACATAAGCATTGACATAAACATTACCGTAAGACGTTAACATGAAAGTTTGCAAACTCCAAACTTTCATGCTTATGCTTACGTGATTTGCAAACAGAACACACTCGTGGAGCGCTGAAGTATACGACAGAATATGAGGAAATGGCGTCGTTGTTATGTTTCCATGGTTACCATGTTTGCTGTTATGTTTATGTTCCCGTCGTGAATGATGGTATGACTTCTTGATTTTACCGTAACGTTTATATTCTTAAATTAACGCTTACGTTATGTTTAATTTTCATTGTGAATGAGCCTTGAGTATACTGTATGTGGCATTTTCTCTGGCAACTAGATCTTTACATGAACGCTTGTATCGATTCATACATGATTTTAGACTATAAAGGAACAACAACAGAAACTTAAAGTTTAGTGACACGAGGACGAACGTCATGTCTTGGTCGGCGTCCGCTTGATCTGCTGAGTGTGACTGACGCATGTAACTACAGAGGTTGCGCCAGGGTTTAACAACCCCTGGCATAGCGTTACGCGCAATTCTGTTTTATGAATATGAGATATAATACGTGTCATGTCAAAAGGGGGTAGCGGTAACATGAATAAGAGACATTACACCTTTATTATCTAAAATAGCGATAAAGGTAATCAATTAGGACGTACAATTTTTCTTCACAAGGTAATAAAGTGACTGCATAGCAAAACTGAGTTAATAACAAACCGCCATCTTATTTAATACTTCCTGGTCGACTGTGGCGTACTCCTCCTCCTGCAGAATGTGAAGGTGATCATATATCTTCAAGAAATTATATTTGTTTTCTGCATATAATATGATATCGGTATGTTCAAAGTTAAGATTGTAATAAATGGTAAGCTAATTCCTTACAAAAGAGAAATCTTTTTAGAGACAACACAAAGAAAACATAATAATGAGATGATGGAATCGAAATACTCGGGCAAAACTTCCCGAAAACCCAGGAATTATTATTTTTTTATATGGGGATCTTATAAGCTAAACAAAAATTATAGATGATAACAAAAACCATGAGTGGTAATAAAGAAATTACACATCATCATCATCATCATGCATGGCATGACAGCTCATTATGGGCCCTAGCCTTCTTCAGAATGTCCTTCCAAACTTATCTATTTGCTGCTAAATTCTTCCAATTTCTAATTTTACTAATAAATTCTTCCAATTTCTAATTTTACTATTTCTAACATCCTGGAAGACATCATCTTCCATCTTAATTTCGGTCTTCCAGTTTTTCTTGTTTGTAATGGTTCTATCATATAGATCTTTTTAACAGTTTTATTATT
This sequence comes from Periplaneta americana, assembly GCF_040183065.1. Taxonomy (NCBI): domain Eukaryota; kingdom Metazoa; phylum Arthropoda; class Insecta; order Blattodea; family Blattidae; genus Periplaneta; species Periplaneta americana. The sequence continues at coordinate 120,109,229 of NC_091132.1, read as the reverse complement.
GTCCATATGTACCAAATGTCCAGCCCAGGCCAATGTACACCAATGGTTTTACTCATATCTCATAGATAGGAAACAGAAAGTCGAAATCAATACAACTATGAAATCTGCCTCGGCATGGGGAACTATTAATAATGGAATTCCTCAAGGATCAATATTAGGTCCCCTACTTTTTCTAGTGTTAAAAATGAAACTCAAAACATAAGATTATTTAGGGCCAAAGTAAAGAAGTACCTAATTTCTCACGCCTTCTATTCTGTAGGTGAATTCATGACATTCAATAACGATTCATGAAATTGATACTAAAACGTTGTGTTGTACTAGAAGACTATATTGTAAATCTCTTCTGTATATATTTCATCTAGACTACGATTTTAAATTAAGACTTTATAATAGTATTAAGTTTTTTGACTTGTTCCATATTCTAGCTGTGAAGCAATGTATGAATACCATGGAATGTTAATAAATACAATACAATACAATCTATTAATGTTAATATACTTCACTAAGTTAGGTTCCTTATATAATTCATACAATTCACAATTTCTCCCTCTTCTCCAAGTATCACCTTCTTTCACAGCCCCAAAAATAGTTCTTAGTATCTTTCTTTCAAAATTAGCCACAGATTTCTCATCTGACTTTAAAAGAGTCCAAGTTTCTGATGCATATGTAATTACTGGTCTTATAAGAGTTTTATAAATCAAGTAGTTTGGTTTTCTTTGTTATTAAATGTGGTCTAAGATGTTTTCTAAGTCCAAAGAAACATTTATTTTCAGCTATTACGGGTTTTTTAATTTCTATATGGCTGTCATTCTTACAAGTGATTTCTGAGCCCAAATATTTAAACGTATGAACAGTCTGGAATTTATATGAAACTATTACAATATGCGATGGATAATATGTACAGGGACCTCATTTTATTTTTACTTCAATTTTTATTGTACCTGAGTTTTTGAATATACTTCACTCCCACCCCTTCTACTAATGAAGTTCCAACTGTTCTCCAAACAGAACCAAGGCCGCGTATAGTAAACATCACTGAGTTAGTGAGTATAGTACGTTCCAGAAATATGTTCGCGTTTTCCAGTGACGAAAGAGCTTTCAATATTGAATCATATTTTCGCACAGGTACTGTCCGTTTGCCTACGCCGCATCCCGATTTCCCCCACCTGCTTTTGCTCGCCCCTCTGTAAGAGCTGGGCTGTCTTAGCTCTTTTCTGAAAACATTAATTTCTGTTAGGAATTGGACGTTTACGTAATATTATACAACTGTTTAAAATAACTTAAATAAAAGGGCCTCGTTAAGTAATTAATTGTCATGTGATTTCCCCCCTTTCTACGATCCTGCGGCATAACCACTTGGACGGACAGTAGATAGCATGTCTGAGTAATTTTATCTGTGCGGGTTGCGCAGAAGTGAAGATTGAATTTACAGTACGTAAGGTACTCTTTTATAGAGTAGGTACAGAATTATTTCAACATGAGTTACTAGTACGAAGGACGAAACTGGTAATTGGAATTAGATGCAATAATTTATAGTGCGATAATATGCACATAAGAACTGAGGCATGTATCGAAATGAACGGCCACCATTTTCAAAAATGTAATTAAATATCCATATTATGATTATTTTTCAATATAACTGCATTCTCTATATTGTACGCTAATGTGCTGTAGACAGTATAATATACATTGCTTAATGGATACGTTCGCATGGGTAACTCAGTTCGTGAGTAAAAACACTTAACTTATTCTTAACACAGTACTGTATTTTGATTAAACAAAAACCTTATGAAAATTATCGAACTCAAAATCGCGATATTTCCTAGTTTACGTAAATGGATGAACTACTTTTCTTCCCTCCTACACCTAGTAAAGTGATTTGTTTGTGTTTTACGCCAGTATCATCGAACTACAATCGTGGAAGGGGATAGCAAACGGTGTTTCCGGTTCTCTAAAGGTATAGCCAGGTTAATATTAAAAATGTTAGTAAAATAAAATGATGTCCCTGTATATTCCTTACTGGAAGATGGCATATATTTAAAGCTCATTCACAATGAAAATTAAACATAACGTAAGCGTTAACTTAAAAATATAAACGTTACGGTAAAATCAAGAAGTCATACC